>NC_069380.1:93698653-94334038 GCF_027475565.1 Acinonyx jubatus | reverse complement strand
AGTGCCTTCTAATTCATCGAGAAGGAAGAAGTGGGCCTGTGACCATAAGGTGTCTCCTTTCTCAACTGTCTTCAAGTGTTCTCCATCAAAGCAATTCAGAGTCTGACTCTGCAGAGCTTGCCGGTCTCTGTCGGCTCAGTCCTGACGAAAACGAGGCCGAGAGGCACCTCGCTCTCCTTCGACCACCTCGCCACTACCTCCCCACCAGTAGGTGCTGCAGAAAGTTGAGGGACAAGGGACTCGTCTGGACTGGATGCTAGGCTCATTTTCCCCTTCTGATTACAACATGCTAGGTTCAACTGTTTCTGGAAAGAGAACGGCTCCCATGGCCATCATGTTAGTAACCACTTGAATAGAAATGGGACAACATTTTCTTTTGTCTTCCTGCCGGGTTTCCAGCTCCAGAGATGTGGCTTTTAGGATTTCCCATAAAGGCCCAAAGTGGCAGCATAAATAAACTTACCACAGTAATTATCCACCCCCCACCCCTTCTCCAGCTTCCCAATGGAAACTCTTATCTTTTCTCTCAGTATTCTTCACGAAGCTCTCCCGGATTTATTACCTATGTGGGGCAATTCATCATTTAGGATAAATACCATCTTCTTCCACTGGGCAGGCCTGTGCCTCACGTGGCTGTCATTTCTAGCTGGTGTGCATAATTAAATTGGGGCTGAGGAAGAAGGAGCCTGTTAAGATAATGGTTTCCTCAGAGTTATATATTCACAAAACAAGCTATTGGCAGTGAACTTTATTTCTTTTCTGCATTCCTCTGCTGCTGAGCTCCTTGGAGGATCCAACCACAGAGTGGTGAGTCAAGTGGTGTAGTGAAAAGTACGTAGATTTTGGAGGGACCTACATTCAAAAACTTGGAGGACGTGTGACCTTGGACAAGTAAATTAAAGATCTCTGAGCCCTAGTTTCCTTATTGGTAATAGGGAGGTGAAAATTTCTGCCAAGGACCGTTGCAAGGATCGACAATACTATTTACCAAGCGTCTAGCTCTGTGCCTGGCACAACGTGGGTCCTGTTTTGTTTTTCAAGTTTTTATTTAAATTGCAGTTAGTTAACAAGTGGTGTAATATTAGTTTCAGAGGTAGAATTTAGTGATTCAACACATAGTGATAACACAGTGCTCATCACAACATAAAGTGGGTTCTTTTTTTTTTTAATATTTTTTAACATTTATTCATTTTTGAGAGGCAGAGAGGGACAGAGCATGAGTGGGGAAGGGACAGAGAGAGAGGGGTCACAGAACCGGAAGCAGGCTCCAGGCTCCGGGCTGTCAGCACAGAGCCCAACGTGGGGCTCGAACCCATGAACTGCGAGATCATGACCTGAGCTGAAGGTGGACATTCAACTCACTGAGCCTCCCAGCTGCCCCATAAAGTGGGTTCTTAATCAATGGTACTTGTAGTGACTATTTTCATATGATGAAAAACTGGATCATAGTTCTCGGTAGAGGAGAGAATTGACAATATATTAGCTTAGCTTTTCAGTGATGTTTTCTCTACAAAGATTAATGCACGATTAATCTTGCAAAGACTAATACACCTTTTATAATATGCAACAACTGAAGGTGAGGTAAGAGAATTATCTGAAGACACTCAGGATGGAGACTCACTGTCTTGGTCCCGTCCTTAGCAAGGGGCTTTTTTTTTTTTTAATTTTTTTTTAATGTTTATTTATTTTTGACAGAGAGAGAGAGAGAGAGAGAGAGAGAGAGAGAGAGACAGAGCATGAGCAGGGGAGGAGCAGAGAGAGAGGTAGACACAGAATCCGAAACAGGCTCCAGGCTCTGAGCTGTCAGCACAGAGCCCGATGTGGGGCTCAAACTCACAGACCGCGAGATCATGACCCGAGCCGAAGTCGGACGCTCAACCGACTGAGCCACCCAGGCGCCCCAGCAAGGGGCTTTCAAAGACAGGATTTGACACAGTCACCCCAGATCTAGAAGCCACCCTCAGAAAACAAATCAAGATGGTGGTCATGTGGTCAAATTTTGTAAATGAATGTTGATCTAAGAGCGTTAAGTGTGACTGGTTGTCCTCCTCTCATTAATTAATTAACACATTCAACAAATGTTTATTAAGCACGTACCCAGTGCCAGGCTTTGATCTAACTCCTCGAATAAAACAGAAAAAGTCTCTGCTTTCATGGGGCCCCCTGACTTCCCATAATATTCCCATCACCAGATCAAAGAGCAAGGTCTTGAAAGCAAATGTTCCGGAATGGGCTGTCCCATAGGGTTTATGGTGTGGCAAATTCAAATTTGTTTTAATTAATTAAAATTAAACCAAATTTAAGGAACGCCTGGGTGGCTCAGTCGGTCAAGCATTCCAGTCTTGATTTCAGCTCAGCTCATGATCTCAAGGTTTGTGGGACTGAGCCCTGCGTCAGGCTCTGCACTGACAGCAAGGAGCCCGCTTGGGATTCTCTCTCTCTCCCTCTCTCTCTCTTCCCCTCTCCTTTGCAAGAACACACTCTCTCTCTCTCAGAATAAATACATAGGGGCGCCTGGGTGGCTCAGTCAGTTGGGCACCTGACTCTCGACTTTGGCTCAGGTCATGATCGCACAGGTTCGAGCCCCACATCGGGCTCTGTGCTGACAGTGTGGAGCCTGCTTGAGATTCTCTCTCCCTCTCTCTCCGCCCCTCCCCTACTCGCACTGTCTTTGTCTCTCTCAAAATAAATAAACTTAAATAAACTTTTAAAAAATTAAATAAAATTTAAAACTCCGCTCCTCCGTCACATTAGCCACAGGTCAAGTGGTCAGTAGCCATCTGCGGCTACCAAGTAGGAAGAACCTTTCCAGCATCACAGAAGTTCTACTGGACAGCGCGGCCTGCAACAGGCTTGGCAAGCTGAAACTGTGCACACAGCCGAAGACCTGTAGTAACTGGGGCACAACGACGGTGCGTCCACGGCCATCTAATCTGTCAGAGCTGTCCCGGGAATGCTCTCGAATCAGGACTCTGAGGCTAGACATTGTCTGCTTCATCTACACTCGGTCTTCTCCCTGAATAATCCTCAGGCACCAGGAGAGACCCCGGCTCACCGATACCCACGTCCAAGTCTTCTTCTCTGAACAGCACCCCCTTGCCCTCCAGCCCCTCCAGCCCCTTCTTTCCACCTTATCTGCCCAAGCATCAAAGAATAAAGGGACCTGTTGACTGATCCCCATTTGCCCCAAACTGTCCATCCCTTCCACCCCGTTTGGGCCCCCATTATGGTGTTTCCATGGAGCCCCCATCTTGTGGTTCCCACATTTCAGTTCTGATCATTACTCCGGGTCTTTTCTGTTCTGCCACCATGGCTGGACACACGTCACCGGCTTGGAAACCTTGGCACGCCTTCTTAGAAACCACTTTGTACACACAACTTCTGGCCCTCACTTGCCACTTGGGGCTGAATGCCTCATGCCAGCAGGGAATGGTCAAGGTGGAGCAGCCATTTGAGAATGTTCTTTAGTAAACTACTGCGTCACGACCCTAAGTGGTATCGGGATTCATGCTTGAGGTGTTCTCAGCTAACCACCCAGAATCAAGCCTCTGACACACACGAGCTCATTGTTGTGTGCACCGTACAAATTGTTCTTGTTTATAGTGGGTAACGTGAAAACAATGTAGAAACCTCAGTATAATCTGTCACAGTAGAAGTGCAACGGCTTGGATTAAAAGAAAAAAAAAACTTTTGGTTTGATTTCAGAACGAATGCAAGGACTGACTCTTGTATGTAACAGATTTACCTTCCTAATTACCTTATGACTGAGCAAAAAACTCAAAATGGTGTCCCTTATTATACACCTATCACTGCATAAGAAGGGAGGAGGGGGGCACCAGGGTGGCTCAGTCGGTTGAGTGTCTGACTTAGGCTCAGGTCAAGATATCACAGTTTGTGAGTTGAAGCCCCACATCAGGCTCCCTGCTATCAGCAGAGTCCGCTTTGGACCCTCTGACCCCCCCCCCCCCCGCCCCTCTCCCGCTCGTGCTCTCTCTCTCTCAAAAATAAATAGACATTTAAATTAAAAAAAAAAAAAAAAAAGAAGACTGTGTACACACGTCAGCAAAGGGCAGCTGATATGGGCTTTTAAAGTTTCCTGGAAAAGAAAATGCACGAAGTTGATGATTTATAGATAGGAAGCCAAGAGCTAATGGTATGAAAATAAACTTGCGTTGCCTTTGTTTGCTTGAGGTTTATTTTTTTTTTGTTTTTGGAGAGAGAGAGAGTGCATGAATGTGCACATGCAGGGGAGGGGCAGAGAGAGAATCTTAAGCAGGTTCCTTGCCCAGCGCCGAGCCGGACGCAGGGATCAATCTCACAACCGTGAGTTTAGGACTTGAGCTGAAATCAAGGGTCAGATGCTTAACCAACGGAGACACCCAGGCACCCCCTAATTGTCCATTTTTGTATTGTTCTTTTCTAGTGGTTTCACTACCCACCCACCCCCCACCCCCCCTTTTTCCAAATGCCACTTCTGCACTCTTCCAGATAGCCTGACCTGCTCGTTTTGCCTTCCTGGTCATTTCCTCCCTTTGAGCTGGTCAAGCCCAGGCGCTGCATGGGCACACAGTGTGTCTAGGCAGATCCTTTCACTCTGAAAACATGGTTCATTGTTGCATCTTCTGCAGTGATTACTGGCCCCTGGCTGCCTGGCCCACTTCATTTCCTACCCTCTTTCCCTCTCTAGACTCACACCTGGCCTTCACACTTTCTCTGAGTGCACCAAACATGTTCCTGCCACAGACCATTTGCATCTACCATCCCCCCTCTCTCTCTCTGACAGAGCTACTTTCTAGGTGTGTACAAGTTCAGTCCCTTGCTTCGTTCGTGTATTTTTTTTCCCTAGAAAACAGTTCCTTGACTGTTCTATTCCCTTTTCCTCTCTTGTTAAAATTCTTCTAGCAGTTTCTACAAACTGAAAATATGATATGCATTCTTATAGACTATCTACTCTCATTCGAATGTGAATGTCAAGAGGGCAGAGACTCCATCTTACTGCAAAATAAACCACACCAAAACTCAGCGGCTACAACGAGTAGCTATTTAGCTCCTAACTCTATAGTTTGGCAATTTGGACCGGGCTCAGCTGGGCAGTCTCTGGTCTGGGGGAGGTTTGGTTGATCTCGACCAAGCTTAAACATCTGCATTCATTACCTGGGTCAGCGGAAAGCTGGCCGGTGTTTGGCTGAGCCGTCTTGTTCCTTTCCCATGTGACCTCTTACCCTGTAGCGGGCTAGCTGGACTTGTTCACATGGAGGTCTGGGTGCCGAGGCCCCTGCTTTCCGTGTCCCTGAATGAGTCACATTTGTGACCGTGCCCTTAGGCGGCTCCGATTCAAGGGGTAGAGAAACAGATGCGAGGACCTGTGAACAGTGCTTTGCAGGATCCTGGATGCCAAGAGAGGAATTTCTGCTTATTTCTACAAACCCAGGGACGGTATCTGCTTCATTCACTTCTATATCTCTAGCATTAAAACACTGGCTGGCTCAAAACAGGCTCTCAGCAAATACTTTCAAACAGAGGTAACGCCAGTGGGCCACAAGCCAGGAAGCTCAAATTCCGTGGGAACACCCATCACAAATGGATGCTAGGGCTGTGACGGTCACCACGATAGACCCACCATCGTCCCTGGCCCCCCCCCCCCCCGCCCCAATCCCACAGAGGATGTGAACCAAGGCTCTTTGTATAGATGGTTCAAGGCGTGAAATCAGTGGGAGATTCCGACTGGCCCAGCCTAGCTCATGGGACTGCCCTGTGACATGTGGGGGAGAGAAGACCAGGCTATAAATACACACATTGGGGAAATACCCACAAAATAAGAAGGTGGATGCCGGAGAGATGAATCTTCCCCAAATTCCCACAGACACCCTGTATGGGATACACTATTTAGAACCTGTCCCAAAGCCTATTTTTTGTTAACTGATAACAGTGGCTGATATCGACCTGGACTATTGCAAGCACGCGTGCATGCGCACACACACACACACACACACACACACAAATTAATTGGCAGATTTGGGAAACTCTGAATTCAGCCAAACAACTATTCCTTCCAGAAACAGCTGTTTAGCAAATGCATTAGTTATTTTGTTTCTTTAAAAAAAAAAATCCTGTGGATTGCTACAGAGGCGGCAAAGTTCTCTGTGTACAGAATGCCTGCTACCATTATCATTACAAAGGGATCATTAGAACGAGTGGGGAAAAGGGCCCTAACTATCATTTAAAGTAGTCGTAGGCAATAACACACAAAGACCCTGTGTCACTGGCACTTGAATAAACACGTGCATGAAAAAGCAGAGTATCTCGAATTGGTTACTGTCAGGCCGAGCAGCAGACAATTTCAATTGTGTTGTCGAAAGACTCCGAAGCGACGATAGGATCTCATGGCCTTTAAATCAAAGCTTCTTAAGAAGAAAAGAGCAGCTATAGAAAATACCTAACCCGCACAAAACTGGCATCATTTTTCCTTATTTCCTCCAGGGTTTACAAGACAGTTATGGAACCATCAGCACCCTGACACACGTGTACACGCACACCCGTGGCCCCGTTCGGATCCGATATCCCTTTTTGCTCTTTTAACCGTCTGGGCTTAGGGAGGCCACTGAGGCGAGGTGGGATGCCCACGTGGGATGGAACGCCTGACTTCAGGGCTGCAGTTTCAAGGAGTCCCAGGAAGCTTGTGACAGGTAGGGCAGCACCCCTGTGGGCGACCCTCGCCTTTCCAGGCCTGTAACTTCTCAGCTTGAGGGCTTTCTCTAACCACGGGAGCCTGCTTTCCTGCCTGTTGGCCAGGCCAGAAACAGCAGAGAATTAACCCTCGCCCAGCAAGCTGCCCTACCCAACAACCAAAGGAGTAACGTATAAATTCCCAAGTTCCCTTGCCCTTTGAACAGAATATTCTTTTTTTTTTTTTTAAGTTACTGCTTGATGGATTGGCAGAGAAAAAGAGGGAGAGAGAAATCCGAAGCAGGTTCCGCACCGTCAGTGCAGAGCCTGACGCGGGGCTCGAACCCACGGAACTGTGAGATCGTGACCTGAGCCGAAGTCAAGAGTCAAACACTTAACTGACTGAGCCACCCAGGCGCCCCTGAACAGGGCACTTCTGAGGTGTGCGTTTAGCAAATGAATTATTTTGCTTCTTTAAAAAAAAAAAAAAATCCTGTGGATTGTTATAGAGGCGGCAAAGTTCTCTGTGTACAAAATGCTTGCTACCGTTGTTCGTTATAAAGGGATGATTAGAACGCGAGAGGGGGAAAGGACCCTAACTATCATTTAAAGTAGTCATACGCAATAACGCACAGACCCTGTATCACTGAGAACAAATGTCTTCCAGGTTCCCCCGTGGGGCTGAGGCTCAGGAGCCCACAGCCATGTCCGCTTGATCAAGCAGCTTCAGTGGCTGCACCCCTTTTCTGGTTTTATCCTCCCCCCACCCCCAATCCACTGCTCGAATCTCCTTCACCTTCTAAATTAATTGCTGACGCAAAGTTGTCTAAGGGAGGAACGAACACAAACGAAAACGAAGCTCCAGCCTTCCAACCGCCCCTCTCCCAGAAATCCCACACTATCTGCCCACGTACCTCGGCTTGTTCCTTGGAGCGCCTGGGTTCCAGAATGTGGGCCAGGCGCAAACGCGGACGCCCCAAGAGGGAAGCCTCAGCTCACGCCCCTCCCACCTGAGTGAACAGAAGGGATCTGATATCAAGAGGTTGCTAAGAGTCCGGGTCTGGAGGAAGGGACATCCAGGGAAGGGGGAAGCAGGAGGCTCAGGCCTCCGTCCTCTCTCAGGATTCGCAAGAGTCACGCTGGGGTGGGCGTGGCTCTAACGCAAATCAGGACAGATGAGGCCCATCACCTTGATTTCACCAGCGAGTCCTGTGCTCTCTCTAAGCCTTGAACGCCTCATCTTTAACACGGGAATCATACGGCCGCCTGTGTGGCTCAGGCAGCTGAGCGTACAACTCTTGATTTCGGCTCAGGGTCGTGGATTGGGACCCCCGTCGGCTCTGCGCTGAGCGGGGAACCTGCTTAGGATTCTCTCTCTCCCCCTCTCCCCCCACCCCTCCCCCAGTCTCTCTCGCTCTCAAAAAAAAAAAAAAAAAGGACGGGGCGCCTGGGTGGCTCAGTCGGTTAAGCCTCGGACTTCAGCTCAGGTCACGATCTCCTGGCTTGTGAGTTTGAGCCCGGTGTCGGGCTCTGTGCTGACAGCTCAGAGCCTGGAGCCTGCTTCTGATTCCGTCTCCCCCTCTCTCTCTCTCCCTCAAAAATGAATAAACATTTAAAAAAATTAATAAAAAATGGAATAATAATACCGGCCTCTGAAGTTTGTTAGAGTTAAGTGAATCACTCCACGCAATGCAATAAACCCAGCGCCCTGCCCATCGTAAACCTAACCGCGATTTCATTATGAACAAATACTTTTTGTAATGATCGTCTTTACCCTTTTAAATACTAGAATTAGACCCCAGACTTTTGCTTTCTCCTCCTGTCCTGCCAAGAACCCAAGATCAAAGCAAAGAGTAACTTAAAAAGTCAGAGCTGTTGCCGGTTCTAGCCCGCTCCCCCCCGCCTCTGGTTCAGGGGTGCACACGCCCAGCTGTCTGTTCCTGTCCATTTCCTTCCTGAGCTGTGACACGGTGACCCCAGGGCAGGGCATGGAGGGATGGGACTCTCACGGGCTCTGCAACAAAAACAAAAGGGAGAGAGCTCCTGACAAAAGGTTAAATTCTCATGTAAAAAAGCGCATTATCCCAAATCCTCTCCCCGCTCACCGCCTCCTCCTCACGGTGTGAGCCCGTTCTGCGGCTCCGGCAGCCTTCCAGAGCCATTTTTCAGGCGCTTTGCAGCAGATGTGATCATTATAAAATGCACCGTCGGAGGACTATGGTATTTATTTGTTTTCCTTCATTTCAGTTTTTACTAGCTTTCCTTTAAAGACAGCAAGGCACAGATTGAGCCATAAACTGTCAGATTCCGTATCTTATGAGGCTACCAATTTCCTAAAATGGGAGATGATTTAAATTTCCAATCAAACGGACAGATAGGAAAATGCATTGCAACTCCGGTAGGAGTTGTAAAGCTCCCAAGCTCTGTTTTGCCCCTTTTAATCTTTATCAGCTCACAGTATTGATATGGACACAGAGAAAATAACTGCACGTTCCAGATGAGACGCAGTTCATCAGAACCAGGTCCTGGGTGGCGGGAAGTAATTCTGGATGCGTCCCCAAAGACCCCCTTTTGTCTCCAGTCCCAGTGGGCTCGGACGGACAATGTGCTAGGGTGTGATGTCAAGAATCAAGATGATGCAAACCACCAGTGAAATCAGTAGGCAGGATGGCTGGAACCCTGCCTGGAACGTAGTTTTGGAAGCCAGCCACGTCAAGACGAATACATTTGCAAAGCCCAATCCAGACAATTAGGATAAGTCCTCTGTGGGTACCCTAACAGGTGACACTCATTTTTTTTTTTTAATTGTTGTTGTTGCTCGTGTTTGCTGGTCTGGGGTTGGCGGTTTGTTTCTCCTTTGGAGGGACAAGATGCGGGGAGAAGGTAGGAGATACACTCTGAGCATGATTTCCCAGATGGAACCATTTGCCTGGCAACACTCACACCTAGAAGCTTGCCTGGTGCTGGCAGAGAAGGATTTGAATGTGGTCGTGGAGAGAAGCAGGGGAAGGCGGTGGGAGGAAGGAAGCAAGCAAGCTAGAATATAATGTGTCCATAAGCCAGGTTTCACCACCGGCACCTGACGGTGGGTCGGTCCGGCTGGAGCCCCCTAAGTGGCTGCGAACTGCAGAGTTGCCCCCACTCCAGGGACACAGAGGCTGGGGTTTTACCCACAATTCCTGGCGGAGAGCTGCCTCCAGGCTCATTAGCTCTGCAGGCCGTGTGAGTCCGCAGGACAGTGGCCACAGAGGAGAGCGGGCAGGGCCCCGGCACCATCTGCCAACAAACGCCACTCTTCATCGTGCACGGGACCAGCTGGAGGCCGGGAGCCAAAACAAGCACCAGGAAAACCCGATTCCAGGAAGAGCCGGCAGCCCCGCGGAAAGGAAATGGCACTACCCGAACGCGGGGTGGTGTTTTGCTGGGCGCACCGTCCCCGCCGGGCACAGGGTCCTCTGAGACGATTTGCGATGCCTATCACACCATCCAGAAAGGAGCTTCCGGCTCAGCGGTGCAATGGTGTTCGGCGGGTAACAGGCGTGGAAAAGCAAAGGCCTCCTGGGACGTGGGGCTCATTAAATGCAATCCCACGTCTCTTTCCTTCACTGCTGAAACGCGGAAGCCCAAATCTCCTAAAAGCCCTAAGTTTGCAGCCATATTCATCTCTTTAATTACTGTGTCTGGTTCACTTTTATTTGCAATCATGGGAGCTTTTTATAGCCCTTTCACGTCTCTGTGCAAGGTGTCAAAGAACCCCTAAGACCTGGGGAGGGGAGAAGGAAGGGAAATTCGCTCACTCAGGCCAGTGAACGTGCTACTGCTTTTTCTCTAGGTCGCTGAAAAGGTATTTAAGCTGCTCAAACCTGAAGGGAGCCGAAGCTGGCGAGGCCCTAAGGCCAGAAGGGTCACAGGTCTAAATTCCTCAAAAGCGGGGCGGCCTATGTACTTTGATGCGGAACCGCGTAGGTCCCAGCAGAACCTCCCATCAGAACCAACGGCTTCTTTCCGAAGGGGTGTTGGGCGGGCCAACAGCCTGGTTCTCTTTAGCCAATGATCTTAGCTGGGGGGGGGGGGGAGGGGGACATGCCCAAGGATCCCTCCCCTCCCTGGGAGTAACCCCGAGTTCTGTGTAGGGTACAAGCCCCTTCCGCCTTGGCTCATTTGGGGCTTCTCTGAAGGATGCACCGATTCCAGAGCTCCCTGGGGCTGGGCCCCCCTGGTTGTAAGCACAGGATTCATCTGCTGCTGGTCCCTGCCTTTCCAAATGCTGAGAGCCATCCACAGTGAATGTCCTGCCTGCAAAGGGCTGTCTTGGGGAACCCAACCTAAGGCAGCCGCACATCCTGGATACAGTTTGCCATGGCGGATGCGCTGGAGCCCTGTCCACGTGTTTCTGGAAAGCCCCGTGTTAAGGAAAATGTGCCCAGGACAGGAGAGATGCCCTAAGGGTGGCTGGGAAGGCCCCGGATGCCTGGCATTCCCCTGCATATTATCCCAGTGTCTCACAGCGTTCTGAAAAACATGTACGTTGAGAATGACTGAAAATGTCACGGCATGAAAATGTAAATTTCTGGGGTGCCTGGGTGGCTCAGTCTGGTTAAGTGTTGGACTTTGGCTCAGGGCATGATCTCATGGTTAGTAAGTTCGAGCCCCACGTTGGGCTCTGTGCTGACAGTATGGAGCCTGCTTCGGATTCTGTGTCTCCCTCTCTCTCTGCCCCTACCCCGCTTGCACTCTCTCTCTCAAAAATAAACACTTCTTTTTAAATGTAAATTTATGCATTGTAAAATAAAGCATCAGGACCATCAAAAAGGTAACAGGACAAGTGAGAAATTGGGAGAAGGATCTGCAATCTATGCGACACAGTGATAATTTTCTTCATATATGGAGAATTCTTGAAAATTAGAAAAAGATGGGCCATCAAAAAAAAATAAATAAAAAGGACAGAGAGGGTAAACTGAGTTTGTGGCAAAACAAATGATAAAATGGCCTTTTCACCTGTACAAAGATATTCACCCTTACTCACAAGAAAAATAAATGTGGGGCACCTGGGTGGCTCAGTCGGTTAAGCGTCAGACTTTGGCTCAGGTCATGATCTCGCGGTTTGTGAGTTCGAGCCCCATGTAGGATTTTGTGCTGACAGCTCGGAGACTGGAGCCTGTTTTAGATTCTGTGTCTCCGTCTCTCCACCCCTCCGTAGCTCGTGCTCTCTCTCAAAAATAAACGTTAAAAAAAAAAAAAAAGCAAATTAATACCAACGCGGGATGTCATTTTCAGGTAACAGACAAATCAAGATCACGAAGCTGAGCAGCACCCTGTGTTGGTGTGTGTGTGTTAGGTAATAGGTAGTCTCATAAAATTCTGTCAGGTGTATAACTCGGCCCAACCTTTCTGGAAGGCAAATTAGCAGTTTTAAATCCATGGCTCCATGGACTCAACAAGAGTTTGGCTCTTTCTAAGGGTTTATCAATCCAAACCATGTGCAAAGGTGTACATACAGCATTATTCACCTTCACATTGTTTATAGTAGCAAAAAAACCAGAGGTCATCAAAATGTTCATCATTACACGCTAAGGTAAATAAATGAACAGCAAACCCGTGAATAAAATGCTCCTGTGCCCTGCCACCCTGCAAAGGATCAGTTCCAGGGCCCAACCGAAGCCGAGGTCGGGAGAGCTGGCTGTTCAGGGTATAAATCGGGCACAACCCACCCCGGCTCCTCCCCGTGGGTTTGGTCAACTTGTCCACCACGCCGGGGCCGGAGGGCTGGCTTGGAAATTGTTTTTGCAATGGACTGTGTTCCTTCTGACAAACACTGATATCAAAACACAATTTATCACCACTTGTATTTGAACAGATTATATAATTGGTTGCTCTCTCTTTAAGAAAAAATTACTTATAATGTAAGTGTAAACTATGGTATTTGATTTTTGGATGTTCAAACCAATCCAAAAGAATTCTTTTTCCCACTTATCTTGCGTCAGGGAGTTTATCAAATAGCTTTCAGTCACAGAATGATTTAAAAGCAAACCTTCCCGAGGTTCATCCTGTTTGTTATGGTCTGAGGGGTCTTTATTCGCAACAGTTCTAAGGGTTTTATCTAATCTATGCCAGCCATAAATTTCTGTGGTAAGGGAGCAAGAATCTTTGGAGCAAAGCTCCCTTAAAATGTTTTTCGAGATACTCATTTCTGAAAAACAAATCAGAACTTGCAAACCCCAAAGCCTCAGAAATGTTCACCTGCTTCATGCTGGCGGGAGCAAAATTTCTTTTCTTTTTCCTTTTTGTGGATTCAGAATTCTTCACAAGCCCCTGGATGTTTTCCTGAGACAAAACTCCAATGGTGGGAGAGGAAGGCACGGCCCCAGTTCAGCTTTTTCCGCTGCCCATCCACCAAGGCCTTGCTGTCCCTTCCACAGAGAGGTGTAGATGCCTATTTCCTAGCAGGTGTCATGGACACAGACACATTTTCCCAGTTCTGTGCTACACAGATTGCACACTGCGCGGTCCTCTCTAGAAAAGTTGCCAAGGCACACAAACCCAGAATCACACGCCCGGATCTCAGATCCCGGTAACCCTGAACTAGCACAACCAGCTCACTGATGCAGCTGTGGGGTGAAGCCTTCAGACGCTGCAAGAAAGGACTGGGGATGAATTGCCCTGGGCCCTGTCGGCTCACTGCATGCCGAGATGGCGGATGGAGGCACACGGATGTTTCTTCATTTGTGCGGCCCTGCAGAGCAGCTGGGGGAGGGAACCCCATCTTACGGAGAACTGAGAAGCCAGCCGTGCTGCACAAATGAACGCCTGCATCATCAATCACCGGAATTTGAAACGGACCTTGGATCACGTGACGCACTACTCTCGCCCGTAACCTGCATATTGTTTTTAATTGCTCTCGCTAACCGCCTGCCCGAGAGAATCCTTGCTCGGGGTTCGGAGAGCCGCTCCTCTGTCAGGTCTCTTGGCAGCCGCAGGGCAGGGGAGTGTTGCTCGCAAGGAGGCTGGTGGCTACCTTGCTCTGCCCCGTCTCCTTCTGTCCTGGGCTCTTCCCTCCTAGCCCCCCCCCCCCCCACTCCCCCTGCCACCTGCCAGCACACTCTCCCACGAGGCCCTTGCTCCCTTCAATCCCAGGCCAGGAATTTGCTGCTTGAGGCCTGGGAGCTCTAGGGGGAGGCAGCGCCGGTGCTGAAACCACAGCACGATGACGCGAGCGCGCGGCCACTGGCAGGGAGCCCGCTTCTGGCTCCTTGGGCTGATGTTTCCCGGGAAGTGGTGCCAGGGACCGGTGGGGACGGCCCGTTTTATGAGGAGTCCAGGCTGCAACGTGGAGCCCTTCCAAGGCGTCTTTCTCATGTCCTTGCTACTCCTCTAATAAGCCGGGATTAACCCTAGGTAAAGCGCACTGCGCTGGAAAGGGCCTGTAAATTCTCTCTAGAACCCTGGCCCCAGATGCTGGCTTTGCGTTTGGCAAACAAAGCTGAACAAATGAGCAGCCACTGGCTTGCCTCCCCACGCCCCCACCCCCGCCACGCAGCATGGGGTACACTTCTCAGGAAGCAGGTTTATAAAGTGGGGGTCCCTATACGGGTGTAACTGGACATGGCTCTTGTGCCAAGTCCAGCTAACACATGTTTTCTAGGACAGGGTCCCTCCGTCCCCCGCCCCCCGTCCCAGCACGCCCCCCTCACTCCTTGCCTGGGCTGGCCTGGGGCAAGCACCCTGAGCAGTTCACAGGCTCCCAGGCTCAGCAGGACCCCACACTTGGTTTCAGGCTTTGCTGCCGCCATCTTGAAATTCTTAGCTTCTCTTTGAACAAGAGGCCCAGCAGTCTCATTTTGCAGTGGGCCCTGCAAATTAAGGATCCTGACCCCGAGGAAGCCGTGCTGGGCAGGACACCCCCTCCTGAAACACCTCCTGGGTTTTGCGTTTTCAGAGGAGAGCTGTGGGCTTTCCAGTGTTGGGGGGGTGGCCAGGTTTTCACCACCTCACCACCTCTCTTTAAAGCGACAGCCCCCTTGGTGAGATTTTTAAAACGCTGCAGAAATTAATACCTATTGAATGATGAGTCGTCTCCAAGCCCTGCTGTGTGTACTTTGCATTTTATCACGTAATCCTCACAAGAGCACGGCGAGGCAGGCACCATCGTTCCCCCATTTTAAAGATGGGGAAATGGACTCTCAGAGAGATCAATTCGGCTCAAATCAAACTCAGATGCAGTTAATTCCAAAACATGTAGTTTTAACCACTAGACCATACAGCTTGATTATAAAAGGAAAATATGTTCTCCATTTCATTGGCAGTAAGATTCATAACTGACGTGTTGATTGACTCTGAGTGTGGAGATGAAGGCAGGTTGGAAGAAGGAAAGTAATAGAAAAACATTCTTTTTCTACCCCCCCCCCCCGCCCCCACCACCAAGCACACAGGAGGATATAAACTGATATTGCCAGAATGCCATAAAGAAACAAGACTCTCCTGTAATTTTTTCCTGTTCACTTTGGTCTGGGCTTTACTTTTAAGGCTGTTGGCTTGCGTAACTGTAAGCTCTTTTGGCTCTTGGACCGTGGGATTCATTATCCCAAAATGGCTCGCAGGCCTCGGCGTTCGATATCTTCTCAAATGCATTCAGCAGACCAAGGATATGCCCAGAATCCAACATCAGGGAATTTTCCACAATTATAACCATCATCATCGAACAACCAAAGCCAATGTTTACTCATTGCTACGAGCCAGCCAGTTTACATATATCGATTTATTTAATCCTCACACCCACCATATAAGGGAAGCATCATCATTGTGATTTTACAGATGAGGACACTGAGGCCCAGAGAGATGACGTAATTCCGTGAGATCACCTTGCTGGCAACTCTGGGAGCCAGGACTGGAATCAAAGAGCATACTCTTAACCCTTACGCCGCATGAAAGCCGAACGTCGTCTGTCAAAGGAGCTGTCCTGAGAACAGAACTCTAGACATGAATAATCCAGAGTAGTGGGGACTCCTGATCCTACAACCACAGTGACCGTCTGTCTTGACCTCCCCTTATTTATATACCACTGATGAAATGTGCACTCACTGGGAATGAGACCCTTCTGGACCCAGCCCAAGCAGCACTGGGGCTACATGGTTCTTTACCTACCCGCATTAGATTACAGATGTCCATGACTCAAGAACATCATCTCCTTTAAGGTGCCTGGCTAGCTCAGTTGCTTATGTGTCCGACTCTTGATTTCCGCTCAGGTCCTGATGTCACGGTTCATGAGTTCGAGCCCTGCATCAGGCTCCATGCTGACAGTGCAGAACCTGCTTGGGATTCTCTGTCTCCCTCTCTCTCTGCCCTTCCTCCCCTCTGCCCCCCCCCTCACAAATATAAATAAACATTTTTAAATTATATCATTTCTGGGGCGCCTGAGTGGCTCAGTTGGTTAAGTGTCTGACTTCAGCTCAGGTCACGATCTCACAGCTTGTGAGTTCAAACCCGGCATCAGGCTCTGTGCTGACAGCTCAGAGCCTGGAGCCAGCTTCTGATTTTGTGTCTCCCTCTCTCTCTCCCCCCCTCCACCACTCACATTCTCTCTCTCTCTCTCTCTCTCTCTCAAAAATAAACATTAACAAATATTTAAAATAAAAATAAATAAAAAATATCATCTCTCTCAATTTTCTAACTGGACCTACTGGGGAGTGATAACCAGTTAATCTAAGGGAACCCAGTCTCTGACATATACTGCTTGTGAAGCCACTAGCCTAAGGATAGAATTGAGAAGTGAATGGAGAAGACATTTTGCGAATCCCAATACCTCTCATTTAATTTCTTGCTGCACCACCGAGACGAAGGTATCAGTATCCCCATTCTACAGACGGGAAAGCAGAGGAAATTTAGCAACTTGCCCTAAGTCCCAGTACGAGGAAACGATGCAGCCAGGGATTCAAATCCCAGATCACTAAAAACCATGAGCTGAGTAACCTCTCCGAATCCTGTGCCACAAAGCCCAGCATCAGCCTTACACAGGACTGCTTAGCGTCTTCCGTCAAGGCATGAAACTGTGCTCCCAAGGCCACGTTCAGCCCCCACCCCGGCCGGCCACGGTATCCTAATCAATACGAGCTGCTCATTGAGGTTTTCTTGCCCCTGAAAAGGTTCTACACAAACATTTTTTTTTCTCCCGACTAGATCATATTCATAATCATTTTAATGGGGCGATTTCATGTTTATGGAAGTCATAGCAACTTACCTTCAGCCAAACCTATCAGTCTTCTTTCTTCCTTTCCTTCTCTCTAATTCTGTGACTGTGGGAACCGATTACGCTTTAGAAAAAGTATTGCCCTACATGCCACTAACTTTGCAGCTGCACATGTAGGTTACTGTTCGGGGAAGAAAAGCACTTTTAAAAAGAGAGCTTGCGCCCCTCTGTCCACTCACCGTCACACAGAAAACACCTGCAAGTGCACACACTCACAGACCCATGTGCACCCACTCATGCATGTGCACACAATCACACAGGCAAGCCCATAACGTGTGTGTGTGCACACGCGTGCGCGCGCGCACACACACACACACACACACACAGATTGGCTCACTCCCTAAGACTCACTGACTGGGCGTTGAGGTTCTTGGAAAGCAGGCCATTCAGGTAAACAGTGTTCTTTCTGGAAAACCGCCTCTGCCCTCTTTGCTCAGACACACCTGCTCTTGGCTAGAAGCCAGCCTCAGGGACTTACCTGGTGTATTTTATTAAAACAAAGGCTACAGTCACTTTCCAGCAATGACTGCAGGGTGACTCCACACTGTAAACAGAATCTGTATTTACTGAGCCACACTTTTTTATCCACTGGCAACTTTTTTCAGACATGTTTCCAGTTTTATTTATTTATTAAGTGTACTTATTTTCAAAGACAGAGAGAGAGAGGGAGGGGCGGAGAGACAGAGGTGAGGGGACAGCGAGCCAGGGAGAGGAGGGAGAGAGAATCGGAGCGGGCTCCATGCTGTCAGCACAGAGCCCGATGTGGGGCTCGAACCCACAAACAGTGAGATCATGACCTGAACCGAAACCAAGAATCAGACGCACCACCCAGGTGCCCCAGACATGTTTCCAATTTCAATCTATTATAAATATTTATAAAAATCAAAAAATCAAGAACAATTATTACTGGGAAGTGACAATTTTCTTTATAAAGGATCCACCATGCTTTGAAAGAAGACTCTTGGTGCACACAAAACACGGCTATCAACAGCATTTAACTATACGCCTGCCTTTTCAGGGACCTCCTTATCACATAAAGCGTGGGGGATGATCACTACTGAACCCACAGATAATTAAAACTGCAGGTTCTTCTGAACAGACAAACACAATGCTGAAAGAAACGTCTTTGATTTCAAATGAAAAATTTTAAATGCGTTGAGCAGAATTAATTGGTTGAGAAAAAGAAAGGGGAAAGTTGCCTCAGAAGGCATTCAGAAATTCCAAAGACAAACTCAAGGAGGAAAAAATAGATGTCACCTGCAAACCTCCAAACATGGGGTCTTTTCCTAAGTCTTGCAGTCTTGAGGCTTCCTCTATACCCAAAGTCCAAATCCTTTTTCTCCCTTCACTGCCAGCTGGCCCCGAGGTCATCAAGCAGTGCTAAATATAGGCCAGCCTCTTTTTGTGTTTCCTTTCGCTTCCTTTCGCGTCCCTTCGCTGGGGACATGGTCATGTTTTAGTCCAGAAGAACCCCAGGCAAAATTGACCATTTTTCCTGGAAAGCGTATGTGTCTAATTCCTAATTTTGCAAGAACCAGGCAGCGTAAATTTAGTTTATTAAAACATGCATTTAGCACATTTGCCAGAGTGGTGATATTTATTCCCCCCGAACTTTAAATCATCTTGGACGGTGAAAGAGATCTTTAATTATGTATAGACGCAGGACAACAGAACACAACACGCTGGGTTTCTTTCTTTAATATATATTTCCCAAGAGCAAGAAAATGATAGGTTAAGCATTTAACGTGCTTGCAGACTTCATTTTATTTCCATCAAGTGCTGGAGTTAAGTCAAATTTTCATTCTGACATTTAAAAAACCTCCACTATAGGAAATACATAGGTTTAAAATTGGCCTGCTGTTTTTCCATTGGATTCAGGAGGAGACTAGGAATTCGCAAGAATAGGCTTTTCCAATTTTCCACGGCATCTGACCTGACATCTGGAAATAGCCAGAGAGAAATAACTGTGCATGTGTGAAGTGTTGTGGACTTTGCCCAACCCCTTTACATACAGCATCTCATTTTAAGCCTCCACACAACCCTGATAGGAGCTTAACAATCCTCTTTTCTGATCTATTTAACAGCAAAAAAAAAAAAAAAAAAAAAAAAAAAATCAAGGTCTGGAGGAGTTGGGCAATTTGACCAAGGTTTCACAACTAATACATGGAGGAACTGGAACCAGCATTCAGACTTCCCAAATCCCAGATCGGGCCTTTCTGACCACGCTTACCACCAGAATCCAGTTTTCCAGTGGGGCCTGGGGGCCATTGGCAACATGGCCTCCAGTGTAAGAGATTTCTTAACAGAAGACTCCCATGGTGGTGCTGGAGAGTTCAAGGCTGCCTTCTCCTCCTCCTCCTCCTCCTCCTTCTCCCTCTTCCTCTTCTTAATTTATTGTTTTGGGGGGAGAGAGAGCGCAAACGAGGGAGAGGCAGAGAGAGAGGGAGACACTGCTGACAGCAGTGAGCACCACGCAGGGCTAGCATTCACAAACCATGAGATCTTGACCTGAGCCGAAATCATATGCTCAACTGACTGAGCTACCCGGGTGCCCCGAATTATCAAGGCCTGCTGAGGGATTCTGGAGGGAACCTGCGAGGACCTCCTTCACCCAGCCTCCAACAGCACCTGCAGTGACTACCCAGGAACCGCCTCTCCGCCGGCCTTGACTCCCTGTCAATCCCAGCGGATCAGTGCGATGACCACAAGTGCCGTGCTCAGAATGTGCCCCGGGGCTGGTTATTCTGGGATCAGCGAGCAAAGGTGCCATGAGCACCGGCCACCGTACAAGTGCAAGGAATGAAGGTGTCACTTCAGGGTCGATTCTGTGACTTTGCTTTCCATGGTGGGTGACCTGAAAGGTGCCCATTTTTTTACAACCCTGCCTTTCTCTCCTGAATATTTCCACCACACATTATTACTATTATTATTATAATTTGAGAGCGAGAACACGCATGAGCCGGGGAGAGAGAGAATCCTAAACAGGCTCCACGCTCAGCATGGAGCCCGACACGGGGCTCGATCCCACGACTCTGGAATCATGGGACAAAATCAAAGGCCAGAGGCTTAACCAACTGAGCCACCCAGGCACTGCCCACCACACATTAGTTCAACTTCAGATGACTGGCTGCCTCTTCCGAGTGCAAATCCTTTTCGTTGCAGGGGTGAGGGGTGGGCGTGGGAGCTGGGAGAGGACAGGCAGCACACTGCATAAGTTATATTCATTAAAACCTTAATTCCACTGCCTTTCTCAGATTCTTTATCAGACCTGGCAAGGGTTCAAACTGGGAGCTGGTGGAAGCTGGTAGAAGCATCCCCACAGAAGTGTTTTCCTGTGCAAGCTCTGAGGTCAGCAGTGCCTTCAACTTGACCGCTCTAGACAGAGCATCGGCTCCCCTGTGCACGACCGCCTCCCGTGCTCCCTCCCGAGGACACCCACCGCCTACCTGAAGGCAGGTGTCTCAGGTCGTCGTCCGGCTGAATTCTAAGTCCCTTCCGCCCAGGACGTGGCATTGGATATTTCCCGTTGAGGGCTGAGCCGCAGGGAGGCGACAGGCTCAGATCCAGAGAGAACGGGGCATCTTCTCTTTGGAGTAAGCAAAGCAGTAAAGCGAAACTCAGAAGGGGAGGCTGCCAAGGGAGAAGGGTTACTGAGATACAAGAAAAACACGCTTGACAGTTTTGCTTATAATGGAGCCACCACAGGGAGCTTTCTGAGTGCCCACTACCGCCAATTCGCAAAAAGGCTGACCCTTCAGCATGAGACCTCAGCGGACAGAGAAGGTCCCTCACCTCCTGGCACAGGGCAGAAGGGTACACTTACCTCCTAATCCCAGACTCGGGGAGTGCGCGACCTGGTCAATAACCTCCTACCCTTTGCAAACGTGTTCTCATTTGCTTGCTCCCATCCGCACCGCCTCATGACAAACTGTCTCTTTGCGGAGTCCCCGGTCCTCCGCCACCCTGTACTTCGCAGAGAGTCTCTCTCATTGCTTCTGATCTCCTTTTTGATGAGCAAACCCCTTTGCATGTTCAGATTTGTTTTTTGTGTACATTCTTTTCAAACTGACGAAAAGCAAAGGGACAGCAGGGCGTTCTTTGATTTCTCTCTCCTGCACATGGAAGATGAATTCTCTGTGTGTGTTTAGAAGTGATTTGCTTCCTCCCAGATTTTATTTTCATGAGGTTAAGAAAGCAATTGAGCAAGGAGTTAAGGATCCCAGGAACCGCGACTGTGGCCGTGTATTACCTACATGCCACTCTCTGCTTGTGTTCAGACTGGGTTCACCAAGAAAAAGGAAGCATCTTTTCTTGTGTCCTTCTCTTCACGTTAACATGTGAAATTACACTAAGGGACAAGACTATCGTTATTTTATCATTATTGTTTACTTATATCTGCTTTGTTCCGGAAACAATTTAAAGCAGCATTATGGGGGCACCGGAGCCCGGGGCGGGGGGGGGGGGGGGGGGGGGGTTGTAGGGCGGGCTAAGTCGGTTAAGCATTTGACTTCGGTCCAGCTCGTGATCTCACAGTTCGTGGGTTCAAGCCCTGCATCGGGCTCTGTGGTGACAGCTTGGAGCCTGGAGCCTGCTTTGGATTCTGCGTCTCCCTCTCTCTCTGCTCCTCCCATGCGCGCTTTGTCTCTCTCTTTCAAAAATAAATAAGGGGCGCCTGGGTGGCGCAGTCGGTTAAGCGTCCGACTTCATCCAGGTCACGATCTCGCGGGCCGGGAGTTCGAGCCCCGCGTCAGGCTCTGGGCTGATGGCTCAGAGCCTGGAGCCTGTTTCCGATTCTGTGTCTCCCTCTCTCTCTGCCCCTCCCCCGTTCATGCTCTGTCTCTCTCTGTCCCAAAAAAAATAAACGTTGAAAAAAAAAATTAAAAAAAAAATAAACAAAAATAAATAAATATTTTTAAAAAATTAAGCAGCATCATGTATGAATTTCTGATCTATGTACAGGAGCAGTTCTATTTGATTTTTTATCAAATCTACTTTTTAATGATTGATATGTTAACGATGTGATTAATCCATTGGGTTTGATTCATTTAGATCATCATTTATGTTTCATCAAGATGTGTTTTCAAGGCGATACTTGATGTCCTCCTCAAAATGCTCCATTTCTCAGCATGGGGAGCCTCTATCTTCTATAAGCAAACAAAATCTGAACCATGGCCTTCTGACTGACAGGAAGCTGAAATCTAAGTGTGGGGAGGTTAAGTAATCCCACCAAGGTTTGCAGAACACTGGAGAAGCCCGCTTTTCCTTATGCCTATGTGTTTTCTATAAGGTACATTTCTCTATAAGATACACAAGTCTGGGGCGCCTGGGTGGCTCGGTCGGTTAAGTGTCTGACTCTGTATCTCAGCTCAGGTCATGATCTCATGGTTCGTGAATTCAATCCCAGCATTGGGCTCTGTGCTGATGGCATGGAACCTGCTTGGGATTCTGTCTTTCCTTTGCTCTGCCCCTCACCTGCTTGTGCTGTCTCTCTGAAAATAAATTAAAAAAAAAAAAAAAAAAAAAGATACACAAGTCTGTACAATTCCTCAAAGAAATCTAGGAGACAATAATCACCACCTACCTCCACAGCAGGCTGAAACAATGCCCTGAAAGCCTCGGGCCCCAAGCATAGGCTTTCTCCAGCTGGTAGAGAAAACTGTGCCCAGGAGCATCCTTTTAGGACACCCCACAGTCAGGGTGTGACCTTCTGGGCATTCCGAGTAGGTATGTTGAGTTCATACGGAGTTGAGTTCATGTGAAATAGAATGGTTAGGCCAGAAAGGTGGCATGTGTTTTAAATAGGACACAGAACATCAAAAAATGTTGAATACACAGTGAGAAAACTGTTCTCTGCTTTCCTTTTCATTTTCAATTCCTTTTCAGTGCCTCCAGTGACATTAAGGAGAAAGTCTCCACTAAATGGTAGTAGACATTTAACACCCCATCTCCCTCTGGCTAAGTTTAACCATCAATAAGGAGCTGGCATCAGGTAAGAACCTTGGGCAAGCAACAGTAACCAGCCACAATCTACTGATGACGCTTCATTTTTACTGTATTTGGATTGTTTGCCTTCTCTTTCTTTTTTTAAATCTTTTTTAATGTTTATCTATTTTTGAGAGAAAGGGACAGAGCATGAACAGGGAAAGCACAGAGAGAGGAGACACAGAATCCCAAGCAGGCTCCAGGCTCTGAACTGTCAGCACAGAGCCCGACGTGGGGCTCGAACTCATGAACCACGAGATCACGACCTGAGCTGAAGTCAGATGCTTAACTGACTGAGCCACCAGGTGCCCCAATGTTTACCTTCTCTTTCTATCAAGTGATGCTAGTTGTCCACTGAGGTAGTGATATAAAGTCTCATTTAAAGTAAACATTTTTTAATGTTTTTAAAAATTAAAATAAATGATTGTATAGGTGATATGTTTTTTAGGTTTATTTATTTATTTTGAGAGAGACAGAGAGAGTGAAAGAGAATCCCAAGCAGGCTCTACACTGTCAGTGCAGAGCCCAATGTGGGGCTCCAACTCACAAACCGTGAGATCATGACCTGAGCCAAAATCAAGAGTCAGATGCTTAATTGCCTGAGCCATCCGGGTGCCCCTGTTAACAATGACATTTGGGGTAACAGGAAGAAAAACAAAAGGGGTCTTCAATGAAAGACAAGAAGCTAATATCCTGAGAGCAAAATTGGCATCAATCTCAGAAGAGTTGAGTCTGAGGCCAATACTCCTATTGATAAGCCATGGGAGGTGATGAATGTCTGGTTATTGATCTCTCCACCTATAAAGGGGATATAATAAAAATATTCACTTGGGCCACCTGGATGACTCGGTCAGTTGAGCATCCAACTTTTGATTTCAGCTCAGTTCATGATCCCAGGGTCGTGAGATCAAGCCCCATATCGGACTCCGTGCTGACCATGGAGCCTGCTTGAGATTCTCTCTCTCTCTCTCTCTCTCTCTCTCTCTCTCTCTCTCTCCCCTCCTCCTCCTCCCCTGCTCACTCACTCTCTGTAAAATACATTTTTAAAAATTAAAAAAATATATTAACTTGACCTCTTTACAGATTGGTGTTGAAGGACCAAATGAGAGTGTGTAAGGGAAAGTCTGTTACAAACTATAAAATATTATATCCAGGTAAGGGATTATCATAATAAATGAGCAATGGGTGAGGGGGGAGATAAGGGAGGATCAAAGCAAATTAGCCTAAAGAAAATTAATTAGCTAGAAAGAAAATTCTACCGTCCCATTAGGTAGATGGACCTGGGTTTTGGGAAGCCGGGAAGTGACCAGATTGTCATTTGGTTTGTACAAGGGGAGGGATTAGAGGAAGAAAAACAATCAAAAACAAACAAACAAAAGCCTCCTTCAAAGGGAAGGACCTCCCCCTCCGGAAGAGAAGAGAAAGCTGGGGAGACCCTAGGTCTGGGTGAAACTCTCATGAGGGTGAAACCACCACATAATGGGCTCTGTGCCTCTTTCCTCACCTGCTCTGGTCCCTCCGAACACGGTTGTGTCCTGACAAGTCCTGGCACGTGCAGGTAAGCACTTTGGGTCCACTGCACATGAGGCCACTCGAGTTGTCCTAGATGAAGGGGACGGGAATGGGCAGAGGAAACCGCATTGAGGCGACAACGCTGTTGGCTTCCCTCAGTACTGAACACCCAGGACCCAGTACAAGTGCCTGAAAGAATGGGGGTCCAGGAAGGACTCGTTTGGTGAGTGCAAGGAAGAAGAAAGTGGGGGAGGAAGGGAGGGAGAGAGAGAGCAAGAGGAAGGAAGAAGAAAAAAGCTCCAGCTTCCAGACCAACACCCCAAGTGAGGGGAGGCCAAAGTGGGAATTTTATCCCATGCCTCCCGGGACGGCAAGGAGACCTTAGGGGTGCTGAGTGTGGGGCTGAGAGTCTACAGAACTGACTCACAACCTCCCTTTGACCACCTGCTGTAACTGGGGGATGCTGGGCACATTCCTACCTTCTCTGACTGTGAGCGTGTCTCACCAACACCATGGGAATGGGCAGACCAGCCTCACACGGAGTAATCGACATTAAATGGGAAGAAAAATATACGCACGCACACATAGTAAGATGGGCCAGAACTGTAGCTTTAGTTGTTATGGTTGTTGGTGCTATTGCATACGCTCTACGAAAACGCAGGGGAATTATTTTGATTCTGTTAAAAGTGTGACACGATATGGATTTTCGTTCCATAAACAGATTCTTATAACTTTGCTTCCTAATTAGACTGTATCTGTCATGTCTGTAATTCCTGTGTAATTAAATTGAAATTAAATGTCAATTTGCTTTGAATTACAGAGTAATTCTATGTATACATGCCACGCAATCTGCATTTTGTTAGGAGACGACAACCAAAAATATCCTGACGGTCCCTCTGCAATTACAAAGTGATCTGATTAAGATCAGCGTTGACAAACGACCTGCCAAGGCCTGAAGAAGAAAAACCGTGGGCTGGTGGAGGGGTTGGCAGAGGTTAGGTGCAGCAGGGGAGGGGGCAGTGAGCTCACCGATGACCCCTCCACTCCCCGGGAACCCATGAAATCCTGAACTGACAGTGATGCCTTGGGCAGGCGGTGGGGGTGATCCCTTAAATGAAAAAACAAAAAAAATAGAGACCTCAATTACACAACGCGCTAACTGGCACGGCTTTCTCTTCACTCTCGAACCCAGCTGTTTTAATTAGGTTGGCGTTTGAGGTCCTGGATCCCCGGGGCCCCAAAGACAGTGATAAATGTAGAGAGAATATTTCAAACCTCATCCAGGAATGCGATCTTTCTGCAATACATAAAATGCCTTCCATCCTCCAATTTAAAAAAAAAAAAAAAGAGAGAAAGAGAGGCCTGGAAATAATTCCTATTCCATTCCTATCATATCTGTATTGGTCCTGAGCACAGGAGCCATGGGAAAAGACGAGCTAGGTGGGGATGCGGGGCAAGGAAAGAACCAGAACGTGAAGGAACCAGGAGCAAATGCGGCAGCACAGAGAGGGAAAGATTCCCACCCGGGCTTTCTCCCTCGTCTCCTTCCTCCGAGGCCACTCTGTGGCCAAGGAAGGTCACTTTCCCTCAGCCTCCCTGCCCTCGGCTTTGCCCCTGGGTGTGCTGCTCCCCCAATTCTGGCTTCTTTTGGACACTGCACCAAACTCTACCCTAGCACCCCTCTGTGATGAGGAGCTGGTGATTTCCCATTTACTCAGTGGACGTCTCCTTCTTCTGCTCCTCCCCGGGCCTCAGACAACCCCCTCCACCTCCTGGCAAAGTCTGCAGGGCCCCCCAGTGCCAGCCTTCAGAGGTGGGAGAAGGGCCTCGGAGGCTACGGGCCAGCAATGCCCAAGTCAAGGGGCCAGTCACAGGCTCCCTTTCTTACATGCCATGACCCTAAGCAAGTCATTTAACTTCCGTGAGCCTCACTTGTCCCAAATATAAATGGAAGTTAATAGAAACTGTCCTGACTATTGCATAGAGTTGTTGGAAGAACACATTAGCTAACGTAGATGAAGGCGTGCAGGAAAGAGTAAAGACCTGTCCAGGTTTGCTACATCCTCCTCCTCCTGGGAGGTATGTTAGCGTTCTCTCTTTTGCAGATGACTAAAAACCCAACCCAGCCCAAGGAGATAGGGGTAGGGGAAGGGAATCGGGTTTCGGGGACTTTTATAGCTAAAATGTCCGGGGAAGGTGTGGCTTTGGGCCTGGCCAGGTGCAGGGATCGCGCAGGGTCCACTGCGTGGCCCATTCAGCTCACATCCTGCTCAGTTTAAGTTCAGTGGGAACGAGCATGTTCCAGAAGCTCTCTCTCCCCACCCCCAAGACTCATGATGCTATGACCAACTGGTCGCAAACCAATCATGGTGGCCAAGGGGCAATGGGGCACTCACAGGTACCAGTCCCAGCTTCTGGCCCTGGGTCCAGAAATGCCACCGTCCTCACTATCTGAGCTGCACGGACTGACCCAGAGGAAGTGAATGGCTCTCTAGGGCACGGAGAACAAGGAAGAGTGAAAGTTGGGCAGGATGGTCACACACATGCACCCTCAGATGTGAAGCGATTTGTGGCTGGACTCAATCTTAGAACAAGAAGGAAGCAGATGAGCTCAGGTCTAAGGACAGGCGAGGCCCAAGGAGAGAAATTCCTGATTGAAAACAGCAGATAAGGTGAGGAACGGTCGACATTAAATGAGCAAACTGTATCCCCAATTCATGCAGCGTAGGAACACCAGACACGGACAGTTCTCTTACAGAAGAAGGAGCGAGAACAGCTACTGATTGACAGGAACTTTACCCAAATGACAAAACGACAGCGGATGTGCAGCAAAAGGTTGCCCGAATTCTGTTTTCCCATCCGGAGACAGGAACTCCCTGCCATGTCTGCGTTTCTCCCCAAATGGAGTGTTCCTGCCACCTGACCCTGAAGAACATGCCTCACTCTTATTTTTTTTTTTTTAATAATTATTTTTGAGAGAGACAGAGTGTGAGAGGGGGAGGGCAGAGAGAGGGAGAGAGAGAGACAGGGAATCTCAAGCAGGCTCCGCACGGTCAGAGCAGAGGCGGAGGTGGGACTCAAACCTATGAGCCGCGAGATTGTGACCGGAGCCAAAGTCAGACGCTTAACCCACTGAGCCACCCAGGCGCTCCATGTTCTTTTTTTCTCCCTCTTCTCTTTAAAGTGAAAGCTAAGGCACATCCCTAGACCAGCTACTGTGGAGGAGGCATTTAGCCAGCCGTTGGCTCCCCCGCTGGCCAAGGACATCCGCCATGTGACATAGATTCTGGTACATCTGCACGAGAATTTTCTTTAAGGTCATTGTGCTTGCGACGTGCATCTCTTGTGTTCTGAATATTTCAGAATGTTGCATAACGGGCAACTCGGAAAAGTCAACACTTTTCTTTCTTTCTTTTTTTTTAGCTGCCAAGTTCCATGGAGGATATATTTTTTTAAAAAGTGCAACATTTATGGAAAGGAAATTGTTATCGCCGAATAGGTCTTAAACCTAAGCTTATTATTGCTCAGAATGTAAAGCCATCTATCATCTGTGATTGCCTTTTCTGTCTCTTTGGCCATTTTGGAATTAAAGATGTACCTCTAGGACTTGGGCTCTACACATTATGAGCTTGGCTTTTCCTTCAACATTGATTTTCACTTGGCATGGTTCTCTCCCTCCAGAAGGTCAACTCAGCTGTTCAGAAACCAATAAAGCCACATGTTGGTCCTTGTGTTTATGTTCTCCTTTTCGTCTAAGTAATTAGTATCTGGACATGGGAATTTAAAACTCATAAGGTATATAAAGGGATACATTGCGAAGCAAATGCCCCCAGGGCACAGGCCCAGAGTCTGTCACTGTTTGTGTGTCTTTTCATACACATGGATGTCCCATGCCTATTCAAACTGTTTATATATATATTTTTTTAATTTTCCCATGAAGGGCACATAGTATATATTTTTCTGAAACTTGTTTTGGCTTCTGTTTTAGTTTTGTTTTGTTTTTAATGTTTTTATTTGTTTTTGAGAGAGAGAGAGCGAGAGAGAGAGCATATGAGCATGTGGGGCAGAGGCAGAGGGGGACAGAGGATCCGAAGCAGGCTCCACGCTGACAGTGTGGAACCTGTTTGGGATTCTCTCTCTTTCTGCCCCTCCCCTGTTCTCTCTCTCTCTCAAAAATAAATAAACTGTAAAAATATTTTAAAAGGTATAAAAGTGTATTTACGAAAAAGTAAGCTTCCTGAATACCACTGTTTGAAAGCCATTCTGTTTCCATTGTGTCTGTTACCCGCTTTTTTATATATCCCTAGAAATGGAATGTTCTATACCTCCCCTTTTCTCATTTAACCATGTATCTTGGTTATTTGGCTATGTATCAGGATATAAAGAGGTTCTCATTCTTTTTTACAGCTGAATAGCATTCTATAGAGGAATGTGCCATAATTTAATTCAGCCAGTCCCCTTTTAATGGATGTGTAGATTATTCCGAGTTTTTTTGCTAGTTCAAACAATGCTGCAATAAATAATCTTCCAGACACATCATTTGGCGAAAGGACGCATATGTCCAATGGAGGATACATTTCTAGAAATAAAACTATTGGGGCAAAAGGTAGCTGTATTTTAAAATATGGTAACTACTGCCAGATTGCCTTCTATGGAGGTTGTTACCAAATTACATTCCAACAGGAATTTACAGGCCTGTGTCCCCACGCTCCCACCTTACCAGAATACACATAATGCATAAAGGAACTTTTTGAACTTTGCCAAACTGAGAAATTAAATGGTATTTCATTACGGTATTAATTTGAGTACCTCATCTTGCAAATAATCATTTTAATATGTTTAAAAAACATTTATAGGGGTGCCTGCATGGCTCAGTCGGTTAAGCTTCTGACTTCGGCTCCAATCACGATCTCACGGTTTGTGAGTTCAAGTCCTGCGTCGGGCTCTGTGCTGACAGCTCAGAGCCTGGAGCCTGCCTCGGATTCTGCGTCTCCCTCTCTCTGTGCCCCTCCCCCACACTCTCTCTCTCTCTCTCTCTCTCTCTCTCTCTCAAAAATAAACATTATAAAAAATTTCTATTTCCTTTGCTGTGATCTGACTTTTCATATTTGTCTATTTGTTCTATTGGTTTGGTGTTCTCCTTACTGACTTGGAGGAGATTTTTGTACACTAAGGAAAGTAGCTCTTTGCACGAACTGTTAAGTTATAACTTCCCGTTTGTCTTCGACTTTACTTTTTTGTCGTGCAGAAACATGGATTTTTGTTGTTTTTTTTTTTTTTTTTGAGACAGAGAGAGACAGAGCACGAATGGGTGAGGGTCAGAGAGAGGGAGACACAGAATCTGAAACAGGCTCCAGGCTCTGAGCTGTCAGCACAGAGCCGACACGGGGCTTGAACTCACGGACCGCGAAATCATGACCTGAGCCGAGGTCGGCCGCTTAACCGACTGAGCCACCCAGGCGCCCCCAGAAACATGGATTTTTATATAGACTAACTACCGGTCTCTGATGCTAAGGCTTTATGTGGCACATAGAAATGGCTTCCCCAAGCCGGAGATTATTGTTTTAATTTTTTTCTTTTTCTTTTTCTTTTTTTTTTTCCTGGCATGGTTTCAAATGTGTGCAGATTTTGCACTTAAATTTTTGGCAGATATTGACAAATTGTCTTACGGAGAGACTATACTCACCTATGTTCCCAGGGACACTGCATGTTTACTCTTTGAAGTGTCTGTTGTTTGTCTCCTACGAATTGCCCATTCTTGGAATGGGAGCAAAGGCTGGGAGCAAAGGCTGTGTCTTGGGAGCAAAGCCTTGGGAGCCTTGGGAGCAAAGGCTGTGTCTTCGATCTAATCCATCGTAAGTCACAGCATCGAGCACAGGACTGTGCACGTGAAGGACAATCACGAAGGTTCTCTTTTTTTACTGGGAATAATTTCTGACCAAGCAAGGATGGCGTGCCACATTGCTGGCCCCCTTCCACGCCAAGTGGTGCTGGCAAGGTGAGCCATGCTGCATCGGAGACGACAGTCTCTGAAGCACAAATGAGAATCATGGTCTACTTGGTTTGGGACTTTAAGGAATTTATACATGAAGTTTTACAAAGCACAGTAGTTAAAATCCTGCTAACTGCGTATCAAGGATCTCCATTATTGAGGGGAGGTGAATGCATGTAATCGGGAATCCTCCCTAAGTCCAGAATGCTACCTGTTAGGGGAGCCTGGGTGGCTCAGGTGGTGAAGTGTCTGACTTCGGCTCAGGTGATGATCTCATGGTCTATGAGTTCGAGCCCCACGTGGGGCTCTGTGCTGACAGCTCAGAGCCTGGAGCCTGCTTCGGAGTCTGTGTCTCCCTCTCTCTGCCCCTCCCCTACTCACGCTCTCTCTCTCTCTCTCTCTCTCAAAAAAAAAAAAAAAAAAAAATGCCACCAGTTAGGACACTCAGGGAAGTGCATTGGGTCCTCAAGGGTGAGTCCCTGAGCAAAGTAGACTAAACCAAAGAGACAGACTGTGCCTACTTGAAAGCATGTTTAACCCCTCAATGACATATAATTTATGGAATGTTATTAAATATGGACCTATTGGTACAGAGCAGAGAGGCTCTTGGAAAACAATTCTCTTCCCTGTGGCCTGCTCTCCCTGGGCTTATATGGAAGTTTAATTCATTCCCTTAAATTAAAAAAAATAACTATATAATGAAATATGGTGCTTCGGCAGAATGCAAAAGCCTTCCGATGAATTCAACTCTCTTTCCCATCACATTGGCAAACAGAGAGACACGAATTGTATAAATTGGTACAACAAGAGGCTGGGGGAAAATCAGACCCACACCTTTCCTACAATTGCTGGGTTTCTCCCAAAGAATAGATCTCAGCTTCAACTTCCCTTCCTAAGATTCCAAAATCTCGGTGAAAATCTCCAAGGTAGAAGGCTTCATAATTAAGGGACTCAGGACCTGATGAGGTAACAGTGGACATTTGTGGTCCTTTGACAGCTCACTGTGTTTCCTCTTCTGGTTACAGCCCCTCAACGTTCCTTGAGGCAATCAGCTGTCTCCAACTTCTGTGTTTTCAGGATGTGCTTGACCCCATCCCTGGGGGGACTGGCATGTTATTTAGGCTGTGAGTCAGTGTCTTCTCTTCCTTAGCGGTGGTGGTTAGGTCAGGATCAGGTACGCCATCCAACTCACATTCGATGTGACCTAGACCTGAGCCTTTTCCTGGAACAGTTTTGGGGGAAAAAAAAGTGCTCTTTCTGCTGGGACAGCATAGCTGAGAACAATGGGGTCAAGGGTCTATTTGAGAAGGAAACTAACTGGGAGCAAAGTAAGGCTGAGGGATAGAGGGAGCTCTCCAGTCCTAAAGACCTGATATGACCCCCTGTATCCAGCTATGCCAGAGACAGGTCAGCAGATTAATTCCCCATCTCCCCCGCTTTAAAATTTTAGGTCGGGGGCGCCTGGGTGGCTCAGTCGGTTAAGCATCCGACTTCAGCTCAAGTCATGATCTCGTGGTCCATGAGTTTGAACCCCGCGTCGAGCTCTGTGCTGATAGCTCAGAGCCTGGAGCCTGCTTTGGATTCTGTGTCCCCTTCTCTCTCTGCCCTTCCCCCATTCACGCTTTGTCTCTGTCTCTGAAAAATGAATACACACAAAAAATTGTAGTTCGAACCGGGTTTCTGTCAGTTACAATCGATGGAGTCCACTAACATGATAGAAGGAATAGGCGAGGCAAAGTCCGTTCATGAGTGAATCTGTGACGGATTTCATAAATATGGTCCCATGTCAATCAATCAAGGCAACAAATGAAGCCTGGGAATATTTGTGATGGTTTACACAATCTCATTTAGCAATGATGCGTAAACTGTCATTAATTCCCATTTGTAGTCCCCCCGCTAGAAATTTTTCTGGTTTGTTTTGCTTCCCTGTCAGTCTCAGTAAGATACTGTATATCCATTCCACTTTGATGTAGATAAACAAACATTATAAGGCATTCTCTATGACTCAAATTGAATTCCACAGAGTCAGGGGGCACCTGGGTGGCTCAGTCGGTTAGGCGTCTGACCCTTGATTTCAGCTCAGGTCATGATCTCACGGTTCATGAGATGCAGCCCTGCTTCAGACTCTGCACTGAAAGCGTGGAGCCTGTCTGGGATTCTCACTCTCTCCCTCTCTCTCTGCCCCTCCTCCACTCGTGCACGCAGGCTCACTCTCTGTCTCTCCCTCTCTAAGTAAGTAAATAAACTTTATAAAATATATATTTAAAAAGAAATCCACCCAGTCAGGAAAGAGGTACACAGGCATACAAAAATGCCCACATGTGATATAATTTCACGACAAAGAGTCTCATCGCTCATCTGTACCATGGATGATTTACAAAGACAATTTAAGAAATAATTTAGTGACAATGAGACGTATTTAAAATAGTCTAATGAAAACGTTTCCAGACTCAAGTTCTCCAGAAACCTGCAAATGTAGGAGAGTATCTTCACTTGTTAAAACCAGCTATGTTTAATAGCTGAAAATGTTCTAGACCAATGGTTCTCAAGCTTGTTTGTATATCAGAATCGCCTGGAAAGATGATATACACATATACAGTTTTCTGCTGGGGGAACCAAGTTGACAGAAACAGAGTTAGGTCCTATACTATACCTTTGACTTACAACCTGTGTGCTAGTCCCAGGATCTAAAAACAATGATAACAGTCAAACGTATGGATATATGTATGTATATTCACATATACATAACTGCACACAGTCTGGCTCAGTCATGATCTCACAGTTCCTGAGTTCTAGCATCGGGCTCCATGCTGAAAGTGCAGAGCCTGCTTGGAATTCTCTCTCTCTCTCCCTCCCTCTCTGCCCCTCCCCTGTTCTCTCTCTCCTCTCTGTCTCAAAATAAATAAATAAACTTTTAAAAAAAAGAATATCAAGTTTAAAGAGTTTGAACACTTTTCCTGAGGTCATACAACAGGGCAAATCCAGGACTTTAAACCCAAGACCCTTAACCACTCCAAAATACAGATGTCACAGCCCGTGTCACAATTGATGCATGAAATCAATAACTGAACTTTACTAGCAACATCATTAGAGAATTGGATAGAATAATACTGCTCACAAAGGGAAAATAAGCAATGCAAACAGTTCCTAAAAATAAAGACATGTATCCTAGAGAGCTGAAAGCAGTCTCTATTTAACTCCTTAGAAGCCAATTTTAGAAGAAAAAAAAAAAACTGTTGCCAGGTTATCTGAAAGGTCTGCATACAAGAAACTGTATACCCCCCATTACTACAAAGACCTGTATCTCATCTTTTCTCTTCTCTTCCTTTAATTAAGAATCTGAGTCCCAACAGATGTCTTGGGTGTTGATGCACGGGTCCAGAGAGGGGCATCCCACAGGCATCTAATTCACGCCACCAAAAGCCACGGTAACAGGGTGGAGACAGGGAGTAGATTTTTCCAGTGTGTAAATTACACAAGTCCTTTGTTTTTTTTCTTTTTGCTTTTGCTCCCCCTTAACTGCAACTAAACGACATCAAAAACATATCCCTTTTAGAGGCAGGCAGGATACAGGAAGATTTTAAAACCATCTAGAAATAGTAGCAACTGGTATATAATAAAGAGAAGATTCTGAGAGAACACCAAATTGCAAGAGTTTGGGAAGGGCAGTTTAAAGAATGGGCCTGGGGTGCCTGGGTGGCTCAGTCAGTTAAGCAGCAGACTTTGGCTCCGGTTATGGTCTCAAAGTTCCTCAGTTCGTGCCCCACAGCTAGTTCTCTATTGTCAGCACAGAGCCCACTTTAAATCCTCTGTCCCCCTCTCTCTCTGCTCCTTCCCCACTTGCTTTCTCTCTCTCTCTCTCTCTCTCTCTCTCAAAAAGAAACATTAAAATAAAGAAAGAATTGGCCCCTACACTGGTAACAAACAAGACAATACAATCTCGGGTTCCTTCCCAGCTCTGAGTCACTTCATCTTCCCTAGGACGCCCTTATTGGGAAGTTATATTTTTGATGCGTTAATAAGATCAGGACAACCTCATAATGCGGTACAGGTTATTTATATCGCAATATTCTATGCCACGGTCCGTGCATTTTGTATAAACAGAACTTCAGGCTTTCAGCTCTGGCCAGCAGAGCCTCTAACGGTACCGGTAGGCTGCCTGAGCATTTTTAATGGTGAGCATCTCATATACCACTGGTTGCCAACATCCATATGCTTTTGTCAAATATCCTGCTGCTGGGTACTGAACAGCTAATGGAAAAAGCACTCTGACAATAAAACATCAGTGCTTGACTTTCTGGCTTAGTAATGTTTTTTTACATTAGGGATGGCAAATGGGGACCTATTGAGATGTCTCTCGAAGAGATAAACATTCTTGCCATTGTCCTTCAACAATTTCTGAAGATGCTAAAGTAAATTAGGATAAACTTGACAGATATTTAAGCATGTCAATGCCTTTGACAGGTCTTCCCTGTTTTTCTTTAAACTTTTTAAAATGTTTATTTTTGAGAGAGAGAGACAGACAGAGTGCAAGTGGGGGTGGGGGGAGGCAGAAAGAGAGGGAGACACAGATTCCAAAGCAGGTTCCAGGCTCTGAGCTGTCAGCACAGAGTCCAGTGTGGGGCTCGAAGTCACAAGCCATGAGATCATGACCTGGGCCGACGTGAGACACATAACCGAATGAGCCACCCAGGCGCCCCTCCTGCCTCCCACCCCCCATCTTTCATGAGTTTTGTATTCCCATTCCTCCTCTAATATATGGCAAAGAAAGCCTTTTGGCTCTCTGGATCACAGGAGAGTACTGTGTCCCTTCCTTCCCTCCCTCCTTCCTTCCTTCTTTCCTTCCATTTTTCCCTCCCTCCTTCTTGCCATTTTTCCTTCCTTCCTTCCTTCCCTCCTTCCTTCCATTCATTTATTGATCACCTACTGTATGTCAGCTATTGTGCACAAAGACTATGTGAAGATGGCTCATCCCCAGCCTTCAATCCTCACAGTCTAGTGAGAAGTGAGGAACAGCGCGCAATCAAGAAGCAACATCATCTGAAATCATCAAAGACTGTAGAAGTTTGGCAAGACGGCAAATGTCACCGCCTGCTCTGCAGGCTGAGGGAAGTCTTCTCAGAAGAGGTAATATTTGAGCCGAATGTTGAAATAAAAGTAAAAGTCAATGAGGAAAAGAAGAAGGAGAGATATTCCAAGACACTGTGCGATGTGCAAATCCAAGAGACATTAAAGAGCGTGGAATTCTTGGATTCAGAAAGAACTCTGGCAAAGTCACTAACAAATGGATGAAGGGACATGTCGGGAATAGATGCTCTAAATACAACCAGTGGCAGATTCTGACCGGTCTTATATGGCAAGCTGAGGAGTTTGGTGTCACCTCGTAGGCAAGGAGCTCTTTACGAACGCAGTTGTAGAAAGTTGGTGACAGGCTCAAATGGTTGGTATGTCGTCAGTCATACCTCCTCTCGCTGAGGTGAAACAACAGTAAGAAACAGTCACTCTGTGGCATAAGAAATCTCACTGAGGCACAAAGAAGGATTTAGAGGCAGCAACACTGGCTAAATATTGGAATGTGTTCCTCAGAGGGGTTGGAAAATCACCTCGGGAGGTCTTTAAGAATAGACTAAATTATCATTTGTCTTAGATGCGTCGCATGTGATTACCCGTTAGGGCAAAGGGATTCACTTCAAGTCTCTTCCCGACGTACAGTTCCATTGTTCACAGCATATTGCAGTGAACAGAGCCCCGCGTTGGTTAGCAATTTGTACTTGATCCTGTGGTTGCAGATAGATGACGAGATTACAGAAGCAGAATGTGCACTTGAGAAATATGCATAGAGTGAATGCTGCATGCAGGGGAAACTATCGATCTGTTGAAGATAAAGCAACCTGGTTTACGAAGGAGGTAAATTTCCCCTGAATTTCTCAGAGGCTCGTGATATAACCTTGTTGTAACTCCACTTTTCTTAAGGCTATCTGAACACGAAAGCAGGTACCATCAGGCATGAGAAGACACAATAATGAGCTACAGCAGGAATAAAAGAACTCATCCCAGATTAACTGGCTATGTGGGGGTGCCTTGCATCATTGCTCAGGGAAGTAGTTAAAACTAGCTATTATGGGAGCGCCTGGGTGGCGCAGTCGGTTAAGCGTCCGACTTCAGCCAGGTCACGATCTCGCGGTCCGTGAGTTCGAGCCCCGCGTCAGGCTCTGGGCTGATGGCTCGGAGCCAGGAGCCTGTTTCCGATTCTGTGTCTCCCTCTCTCTCTGCCCCTCCCCCGTTCATGCTCTGTCTCTCTCTGTCCCAAAAATAAATAAAAACGTTAAAGAAAAAAAAATTTGTTTAAACTAGCTATTATGGAAGGTGCCCTCTGAGACTATTAATAATCCCCCGAAATTTCGTAGTTTTAGAGGTTAGCAAGCACATCCACGAGCATTATCATTTTCGCTGCTGTTCGCGAGAACACGGCGCGGACAGGCTTTTACAAATGAGAACACTGAGGCCGGGAAATTTCAATTACCCGCCCACTCTACTTAGCTACTAAGTAGCCTAACCTGGACTTAGCCAATATCAAAACACTTTATCTGACTCTGAGTTCCCAGCAATCTTTCCAGAGGAAGGGAGTTAACAGTTGGGAGGAACAAAAGAAAGAGAGAAAATGAAGCCACGATCTAAATACAATAAGGCGGGGCACCTGGGTGGCTCAGGCGGTTGAGTGCCCAACTTTGACTCGGGTTGTGATCTCAAGGCTCCTGAGTTCGAGCCCCGCGTCGGGCTCTGTGCTAACAGCCCAGATCCTGGAGCCTGTTTCAGATTCTGTGTCTCCCTCTCTCTGTCTGACCCTCCCCCGTTCATGCTCTGTCTCTCTCTGTCTCAAAAATAAACGTTAAAAAATTTTTTTTTAACTTAAAAAATAAGTAAATAAATAAATAAAATAATGCTAAATCAAGCAAAGACCCGAAATTTAGTTTCATCTCAGGATCATGAATAATCCCAAAGTGGATTTTCAAGTGGCAAACACCTATTCTTGGTAAAAACCAGCTTTTGGACAAAGAAAAATCTCCTAAAACACTGATGAGGTAACAGATGAAAGAGAAGTTAATACTAATAATGAATAATAAAGAAGTAACCATAATAGAGAGCTTTCTAATGTAGCTCCGCGTGATGGATCTCGTTAGCAAAATAACACTGGATTGATAATTTCATTAAACTATAACAAGTGAATTTTTTTTTAAATTTTTTTAATGTTTATTTATTTTTGAAAGAGAGAGTATGAGCGGGGGAGGAGCAGAGAGAGTGGGAGACACAGAATCCGAAGCAGGCTCCAGGCTCCGAGCTGTCGGCACAGAGCCCGACACGGGGCTCGAACCCACAAACTGCAAGATCATGACCTGAGCCGAAGTCGGACGCTTAACCGAGTGAGCCCCCCAGGCTCCCCTATAACAAGTGAATTTTACTGAAACTAAAATATCATTGGTTATAAGATGCACTATTACCTTATGTCCTAAGAAAGAAAAAAACGCTGCCAATTGCAATACGCCATCGATTTTAACCTGTGTCATGGTTCCGAGGGTGCTAAATGAAGAAAAAAAATCTGCATTTTAAAACATGTGAAATACAATGGTTACATATATTCAGACCAGGGGGTTAATGATAACCGGAAGGGGCGCCTGGATGGCTCAGTCGGGTAAGTGTCCACCTCCGGATTTCAGCTCAAGTCATGATCTCAGGATTCGTGAGTTCGTGACAGCACAAAGCCTGCTTTGGATACTCTCTCGCGTTCTCTGTCTCACCCTCCCCTCTCTTTCTCTCTCCCAAAATAAATAAATAAATTTATATATTTTTTAAATTTTTTTAACGTTTATTCATCTTTGAGACACAGAGACAGAGCATGAGCAGGGAAGGGGCAGACAGAGGGAGGGAGACACAGGATCCATCGCAGGCTCCAGGCCCTGAGCTGTCAGCACAGAGCTCGATGTGGGACTCGATTCACCAACTGTGAGAACAAGACCTGAGCTGAGGTCAGACGCTCAACTGAATGAGTCACCCAGGTGCTTCCCCTGGGGCTTAGTTTTTAACGCTAGAAACATCTTTAGATGTAGACAGTAGAGGGTTTTGTTCTAAGAAACCATATACAAGGGAATAATAACAGGTAAGAGGAAAACATTTTACTAAAGCAAAACATTCTAGGGACCACGGAGTTATAGAATCATCTAAAGGGATGTAGGGTAGTCATCTGACCCATAAAAAAACAAAAACTGGAAGGGGATCCACCCAGTAGATGGATCCTGGGGTACGTAGACTTCAAGTCCAAGAACAGGAAAGGTGTCTGAAACATCCAGTTGGCCCTTGCAACTTGTCAGTAAAGCTTCAACATAATAAATCCTTGAAGTAGTGTTTTTCTATCAAAAAATAGAAATATTTTTAAATGTGATGAATACTATCAAATTGCCTCCCAAAATGTAGTAGTTTATACACACAGAAGTACATGGAGGGGCGCCTGGGTGGCTCAGTTGGTTAGGTGACCGACTTCAGCTCAGGTCATGATCTCGCAGTTTCTGAGTTCGAGCCCTGCGTCGGGCTCTGTGCTGACGGCTCCGAGCCTGGAGCCTGCTTCGGATTCTGTGTCTCCCTCTCTCTCTATCCCTCCGCTGCTCACACTCTGTGTCTCAATAATAAATAAACATTAAAAAAAAAAGTACATGGAAATTCTCATTTTCCTATAACCCCACCACCCTTAAGTATTATCAGTGATGAAATGATTATAAATAGATAAAACATGAAAAATCATATATCATTTGAATTCAAATCTCAACATTATTAGCAAGGTTTAGAATATTCTCATCTGTTTTTTGATCATCTGAATTTACTCTTCCAAATCACTTGTTGATAGGTTTTGTGTAGTTTCCTATTGGGTATTGTCTTCACTTCACTGATATGTAAAAACTTTTTATATATCACTGATATGCTACTATATATATATATATATATATATATATGCACACACACACACTTATATAGAGTTATCATACATATAGAGTACTCCTTGATCCATCATTTATTCATTAATGTTATTTGTTGTGTGGACTTTTTTTTTGCCATATCATGCTTTTAAAATTATATATAGTATGTATCTTGGGGCACCTGGGGCGCTCAGTCAGTTAAGCATCTGACTTGGGCTCAGGTCGTGATCTTGCATTCATGGGCTCAAGCCCATGTTGGAGCTTTCTGCTCTCAGCACGGAGCCAGCTTCGGATCCTCTGTCTCTCTGTCTCTGCCCCTCCTCTGCTCAGGCTCTGTCTCAAAAATAAATAAACATTTTAAAAAATAATAACTAACGAAATAAAATTTTATCTAGTCATGTATCTTAATCTTCTTCTTTATGATTTATGTGTCGTGTATCATACTTAAAAGACTTTAGTTACCTGAAAATAAAGTATTGCCTTTAGTATTTTCATTGTTCTGTTTTTTTCGTTCAGATCTTTAACCCAATGGAATTTATTTATATATTTGGTACAAGTAGATATTTAGCTTTTTATTTTCAAACGGAAATCCAATTATCCTAACGTCATTTATTACAAAATACATTCCTGCTCCACAGATTTCAAATGCGATCTTTTTTTTTTTTCTTCTAGATCTCAGTGGATCCTCTTTAGTCTTTCATTGGTTCATTTATCCATCACGCACCTGGGCCACAATGTTTTAATTATATTATTTTAGAATTCCTTACTTCCTAGGAAGGCAAGTCTCTCTGCAATAATATCACTTTAAAAAATTGTTTGAGTAATCTTTTGAAATGTTTTGCAAGTGTTTAAACAAACTTCCACATACAGTCTTTCAAATAATGTTTAAAAAAAAATTGGCCAAGTCCCCTTCCACTGACTTTCCATCAAAACTGCATTACAAAATATGATAGAAGTTTCAAAAGATTGGCAATAAGAGTCTAAGAAAGATGCCATCCTGAATGCTACATTTATTCAGTTGTAAATCTCTTTGGGCAAAATGCCACTTCTGACTTCATGAAGACTGACATTCCTTAGTACCTCTCGTCTGAGACTTTCCACAGTTGCTGTTGCTATCATTAATGAGACTTTAAAAGCTCATATTTAAAAAAAAAAAAGTTAATGTCAATTAACCATTTGTTGTGGTAGAATTAAACTACCTCTGTATATTTACCTTGCTTCCAAACACCTTGGTGAACTTTATGATTGGTGTGGATTCTCCTTTACTGAGGTCCATTTGACTTTCTAGACATAGGGTCATGTTTTCTGCATATAATGAATGGTAACTGTCTTTTTTTTTTTTTTTTTAAGATTTTTGTTAATGTTGATTTATTTTTGAGAGAGAGAGTGTGAGCAGGGGAGGGGCAGAGAGAGAGGGAGACACAGAATCTGAAGCAGGCTCCAGGCTCTGAGCTGTCAGCACAGAGCCCGACGCAGGGCTTGAACCCACAAATCGTGAGATCATGACCTGAGCCAAAGTCAGATGCTTAACCAACTGAGCCACTCAGTGGCTCAGACCCCGGTGTCTTTTCTAATACTGCATTAATACTTTTCATACTGCATTAATTAGAATCTTCCAAAATTCGGAGGGAGGGGGCAAATGAGGGGAAAAAATGACAAATGCCTTTCCCCCGCCCTGAATTTAAAGACAATACATTTAGTATTTAACGTGACAGTTGCTATTTATGTCTAATACTGTTGTTGTTGTTTTTTTTAAGATTTTATTTTTAAGTGATCTCTTCACCCCACACGGGGCTTGAACTCACAACCTCCAGATCAAGAGTAGCACACTCCACTGACCCAGCCAGCCAGGTGTTCCCCTCCCCCCCCACCCCCACTTTTTTTTTTTTTCCACATTTAGGAGTTTGCCATTTCTTCCTATTTGTTTTTGAGCTTCTGCAAAGAATGCATGCTTATCTGATGGAGTTACTAATGTACTATCCTTCTATTTCTCGAATAAATCCCATGTGATCACACTCTATTTGCTAAAATAATTTAAAGCATTCTGGAATGCCTAGAATAAATCTCACTTGACCACGAGGTCAAGTCAGTAAGTCTAGTAAGTAAGACTACTTGTAGTTCGGGCACTCTTTCTGTTGCTCCCTGGCACTCTGGGAATCTCTGAGCAGGTAACTCCCCAATCATTCTTTGCTGGGCTTTGTGGGGTTTGTCTTCATGCGCTCTCGGCAGAAACCTTAAGAAAAGGCCAGGCTGGTCTTCGAGCTTGTGCTTCTCTGCTGGACCTTCAATTCTGGAACTCTGCATTACGGCGTCTGGTCCTTTCAGTCCCCCAGCCCCAAAACGCCACTCCCCATCCTCCACAACGAAGCAAGGGTTCTTTGTCTTTCTTGGTTTTCTTATCCCCATGCCTATGTCAGAATATCTCCTCCAAGCGTTAAGCCAAGATCACAGGGCTTACACCATCGGCTCCCTTGTCTCAGGGCTCGCAGTGCGTGAGGCCGGTGTTCCAATAACTAAAAATAGTTGTTCCGTAGACTTTGTCCAGTTTTAGTGCAGAAGTTTACATCTGGTCATTGTTACTCCTCTGAGGATGCAAGTAGAATTCCCAATGCCTTTTTGAGGACAGGTAGTCGATACCTTTTGTCATTTCTGCAGTGCTTAATTCTTTGTTCAATTTTGGTTTCGGCCACCTCTCTCGAAGCAATTTGCGTCATTTTAATTCCCTTACAAAATGATCGAATTCGTTTATAGTCTCAGGCTTAAATAATTACTCTCTTCCATTGGTAACATCGCCACATGGAGCAAAGAGCAAGAGAGGACCCACAGTGAAATCTGAATTCCCGGTAAACAACAAATAATAATTTAAGTACGTCCCATATATTTGAGACATTATTGGAAATATCCCTTAGATTGTTATCCTAGATTATCTGCTGTTTTTCGTAAATTCTAATTTGACTGAGTGTACAGTATTTTATCTGGGAAGCCTATCTATTATGCATCTTTATAAAACAAAAAACAACAAAAAAAAGATCCGGTTTTTTGGATTAAGTCCAGTGTATTTGTTGGTTTGGGTGGTAGGTTTGTTTTTTAATTTTATTTTAATGTTTATTTTTTTTTGAGAGAGAGAGACAGAGACAGAGTGTGAGCAGGGGAGGGGCAGAGAGAGAGGGAGACACAGAATCTGATGCAGGGCTCAGGCTCTGAGCTGTCAGCACAGAGCCCGACGCGGGGCTCGAACTCACAAACCAGAGAGCATGACCTGAGCTGAAGTTGGACGCTCAATGGACTGAGCCACCCAGGCATCCCAAGGTTTTTTTTTTTTTTTTTTTTTTTTTAAATATAGCAATTTCTGCCTCACATTTATTAATTTCTTGCTCTCTTGCTTTCACTTGTGGTTTGTTTCTCCTTTTCTAGTTTTCTAAGTGTTCAAGTCATTTGTATTAAAATAAAAAAACATCTGAAGTCATGAATTTTGCTGAGTGCAGCTCCATTCACATCATGGAGATTTTTCAGTGAAGGGAGCTCATTTGCATTAATTGCTAAAGCATTTGTAATTTCGGTTTTTTATTTCCTCTTGATTCAACAGTCATTTAGAAAAGTTGTTTTTTTTTTTGTTTTTTTTTCCAAGTCCTGAGTGGTTTTTTATTATTTTGTTTTACCACTGAAATCTAATATTTTGACTTTTTGGTCAGGATGTGTCCTCCAAGTGTTCTAGTTTAAGAAAAAATGTTAGAGCTTTTGCAGGCCAAGTGTTTAATTAAATTCTGCACACACTTTATAAGCAGAAGAGGGTCATACATGTACTCCCTCTTTATTGGGTTCAAATAGAGAAATATAATAAAGTCGGTTAATTGTGTTATTTAAATCCTTCAAATTTTTACTTGTCTTTGGCCCAGTTCACCTTGAACAAGATCCACAATGAACTTTTGCTCAAGACTTGCAAATGCAGCAAGCTTTTCTCTCCATGATTTATGACGCCTTTTGGAAACATGGCTGGGTAGCTATGAAAAGTGTCCTTTTACAGGGATTTATTAGACAATGTATCATTGAAAGCCAATTAGCCCCTTGTTCAGAAGATAGTAAAGGCCAAAAACATGAACCAGATTATGTAGACAAGACGCCTTAGACAATTCACCAAAGCTGGGTTTGCCCATCCTTCTACATAAAAAGCAAGATAGTCATTGTTTTAATCAATGGATTGTTTGAGGGGATATGGAGAAAGAAGGCTGTGAAGGATTTTTGTAAGGTCTTAGGTGAGCTTCCGGAGGAAAAGCCTGGAAAGGCCCAATCGGAATTTTACGCATTGCTAACAAGTTGGTAAAAATAACAACACTCCCCCACCCAAGGTTGGATGCCACTAATGCTAACCAGTCAATTACAAAATGAAAGGGAGAGGGAAGGCCACATTTATATGTAATTAGGAGTTGTTTTCAGTTTTCAGCCCTATCAACCACAGATTTTTGTGAATTAAGTAGACAAGACTTTCAAAATGTGGACTTCTTTTTTTCAGCGTTCTGAGCTTTTCAATGGAGGACACCTATTTTTTTTAAATACAGTTGTTCCTTGAACAACGCAGGTGTTAGGGCACTGACCCCCTGCATGGTCACAAATCCACATATAACTCCAGACTCCCCCAACACTTAACTGCTAATAACCTACCATTGACTGGACGCTTTACCAATAACATAGTTCATTAACAAATAATTGTTAGTTATATGCATTTGACACTGTATTCTTACTATAAGCTAAGCTGGAGAAAATATTATTAAGAAAATCATAAGGAAGAGAAAATACATTTATAATACTGCATATGGAGGGGTACCTGGGTGGCTCAGTCAGTTAGACTTTGACTTTGGCTCAGGTCATGATCTCGCGGTTCGTGAGTTCGAGCCCCGTATTGGGCTCTCCATTCTCAGTGCAGAGCTGGCTTCAGATGCCCCCCCCCTTCTTTCTCTCAAAAATAAAAAATAAACATTAAAAAAAGTTGTATAATACTGTATATGTATAGTACTGCCCTGTATTTCTTGAAAAAAAATCAAGAAGTATAAGTAGACGCATGTAGTTCAGACCCATGCTGCTCAAGGCTCAGCTGTGCTGTCTGAACTGGCTGGACCAAGGACTGGTATTATCATCATAAAAACATCACTCTCTGTGATGCAGTGATAGAGCTAGTGCTCTCAACCTTTCTGAGTTTCTTAGGGAGACCAAGCCATCACTAACCTTCATCTACTTGACAATGCGAGGCTTCGGGTGCCTTTCTCTGCATCAAGGTTAGAGCAAAAGCTGAGGAATTAGATCACAAAGGCTCAAATTCCGAGTCTGACATTTCATAGATAAATTATGTAATCTCTCTCCAAGGCTTGGTCCCTCCATTTTAAAATGGAGATGATGATGATAATGCCTTCCTCCAACACAGTGCTCATAAAGCATCCATCACAAAGCTGACACTCAATAAATAGTACGTATTGTTAGATGGTATTTTGTAGGCATGCTATCTTGATTTTGCAAAATCCCTAAGCAGAAATGGTTTTCACATGGCTTCTTTAAAGCATTTCAACATCCTGGTCCTCACGCTTTTTAAGAGTGATACCATCCATGCCTTTTACGATGAGCAACCCCAATCAATTTTAAAGATGATCAATGGTGCCATGTTCCAATCACTACAATTGTATACTATTTTAGAAAATTGATGAAAGGGATTCACCCAAACCATTGACCAAGTCAACTCAATGACCTCAAGCATATAGTACAAATGAATCTCCCCAATAAGGCTGCTCACCAAGGCTTCTCCCTATAACCAATGTCAGAAGGTTAACATTTGGTAATTCACCCTACACTGAAAACTGAAAAAAATCTCTACATTTGGATTGTGGATTCCAAGAGTCCAGATCCTGTCCTTTTTTGCATGTTGTATCCAGAAGCTAGAACAATGCCTCACTCAATATCGAAAGTACAATACGTATTTTTTTAACTGAGATATAATTGACATGTAACATTGTATTAGTCTCAGGTGGACAACATAATGATTTGATCTTTGTACTGCAAAATAATCTCCACGGTCAGTCTAGTTAACATCCATTGCCAACACATACTTTCAAACAAATTATTGCATACGATATTGAGAGTGAAATTAAAGAAAGTACAATCTTCAATTCTTCAATGTGTATAAAGAAATGAAATTTTAAGATCATCCCGCCAACGTCATACTGAAATTGAAGTCTGATTTTCAAAAATTGTGGTAAGGCTTCAAATGGAAGCAAACATGCCGTGAGACTGGCGTAATAAAAAGCCAAAAACATCAGGAGGTAGAACGCCAGGGTCTCCGACCCAGCTAGGCTGCTGAGCAAGTCACTTATTTTCTCCAAGCCTCAGTTTCCTGATTTGGAAAGCAGCAGTTGGCTTGCCGATGTCACAGAAAAGTTCAAGCAAGGCAGAGGATTGGGATGAAAAGGCTTTGAAACATAGAAAGCACCGCACGATACAAATGAGTGTTTAGAAATGTAAGGTGTAGAACTGTATTCATCACACCAAGCACATAAGGAATAAGATGAGTCACTAATGGAAAAGCACAAGAAATAGAATCATAGAGCACAACTGTTTTCTTAAAACAAAAAAATCCAAAAAGGGTGTCTAGATAGCTGATGTCCATTGTTTGATATTTGAAAAGAACATCTAATCACATATGTGATACTCAACTACTGGGAAAAGCTATTTTCTTTTGTACAGTTTTTCCTCTTTATTTTTGCCCCAAATTAAACTTATTAATGGTCTCTATTTATAGAACAAAAAACAGCTCTGCTGCTTACATTGTGCCTTTCCTAACTTGTCAACAGAGGCCAGAGAATGGATGAAATGTGCTAATGGAAGAATTTAAGAATCTCAGAAGACACATCTACTAGTCTATGTACAAACACAAAAGACTGCAGAAGAGAAACAAACAGAGGAGGGGACACACACACACACACACACACGCAACACACAAATTCCTACAAGCATGTCTCTGAAGAGCAACTAGGAAAAAGATTTAGCAAACTTGCACAGGTGTTTAAACTGCCGAGATAGGTAACCAGTGACACAATTGCTACATAAAGATGTCAAGGTAACAATGAAATGCTAGTTGAACCTGCTTTTTCTTTTACCGGGTTGTTTGATGGAAGTCTTTTTTTTTTTTTTTTTTTTTAAGTTATCTCTACACCCAGCGTAGGGCTCAAACTCACAACTCTGAGATCAAGAGTCACATGCTCTACCTACTGAGCCAGCCAGGTGCCCGGATGGAATATTCTTTTTTTTAATTTATTTTTAATGTTTATTTATTTTTGACAGAGAGAGAGAGTGTGAGTAGGGGAAGGGCAGAAAGAGGGAGACACAGAATCCGAAGCAGACTCCAGGCTCCAAGCTGTCAGCACAGAACCTGACACGGGGCTTGAACGCATGAACCATGAGATCATGACCTGAGCCAAAGTCGGACACTTAACTGACTGAACCACTCAGGTGCCTCCCGGATGGAATATTCTTCATAGTGATCCGGCTACTTAGACAATCTTTGGTTTTATGGGTAACTACAGGGAAAAGAGACCATGGACAATGTGAGTAAATGTTTAGATAAGCAGCATATACAAACTTTTGATCATGAATGTCTAAATGTTTTGTGCCTTTATATACATGTAGGAACAGACGCTAAGAAAACTTAGATCCATGACTCATGCTTTGGGGAATAATGTTTCAAAAGGGAAGAAAACCTATTTTCTTAATTCAAATAGTCAAAACATTTTATGAATCATTTCCTTTTGGCCAGCGTCCGTTGCAGTCGAGCAAACTTTTAAAATTCCATTTGTCTTAAAAATCTACATTTTATTTCCTTTCATCGTGTTTCTCAGGATTATCATCTTCTTCACTGTACCCTCTCCATCAGCACACAACCATTTTGTTATCTTCCATTTACAAAAGCACCTTGATCCCACGAACCCTTCCACTATTTGCCTCAGTTCTCTGTCTCCTTTTGTACCAAAACTTGATAAACGATAGTCTGTGCTCCTTCACCTCGCCTTCGCCCCTCAAGCCACTCCGGGGAGGTCCTCACTGCCCCGCCAAAACCACCCTGGTGGACATCACCGAGGCTTGCCATCTCGCCAAACGCGTCACTCCATTTTTCTAGGACTTCAATTCAATTTCAAATGGTCCCCACATTTACATCTCAGCCCGACTTCTCGCCTAGGCTCTAGCTCATATATATGTAACCTCCCAGTCGACACTTCCACTTTGATGTCTCATAGGTATCTCCAACCTAACATGTTCAGAAGACAACTCCATAGCCCACCATCCCATGCCAGGCTCCCCCAGTTTTTCCCTTCAGGAACTGAGAGTCCACTCACTCTCTTGATCAGGCTTGGGACCGGAGTCATCCTTGGCTCCTCCCTTCCCTCCACCCTAAGTCCCACCGTCCCTCCACAAGTACTTGGACTCTTTATCTTCATGATGGATCCAGAAGCCAGCCCTTCTCCAGCATCCTCACTGCTACCGCCACGTCCAGCCACTGGCATCGCTCGCCTTGGGCGCGTGGCTCGCTGGCCCTTCCTTTGGGAGGGGTCATCCAGTTCACCTGCCAACGACCCTTCTTGACCCAGCAGCCCCAGTCGTCTGCTAAAGACAAATATGTCCTTATATTCCCTTCCTCCTCACAGGACTCGAATCTCATCCTGCCACGTGTAGCACGTGCACAATACAGTCCAAATGAATCCAATCTCACTTGGCCAGTTTCCTCAGGACATTGAGATCTGTTGTTCAGATACTACCTCCTCAAGGAGACTTTCGCAGCAAACCTCTCTAAAAAAGTCACTCCACCTGCTCCCTCTCCATCTTCTTTCACAGCAAACGAATTTTCCTTTACAGCCCTTGTCGCAAGGGGAGGGACTAAGGGGGCCAATAGCAGTTTGAGTCTGCGGCTGATGGTGTAGCACTTCCTAAGGTGAGCCAAAGTGTTTTCTGCTGGCTTTTCATCATATACCTGTAGGACCTCTATAAAAGAGTAAGTTAGCTCTAGCAAATTTTTTCTACATCCGTTGTTTGCAGGGACAGAAGCATGGTAGAGAGCTGAGTAGCATAGGCAATAAAATTGACTCCAATAACCCTAAGAGAAATAAGTAAGTGAAAACTAATCCTTCTCAATAGCCACGTGACCCGTAAATATAGGAAAAGACGCAACCTTGTTAGTAATTGAGAAATGCAAATAAAATTATAATGAGATGCCAATCTTCAGCCCAAATGGCTAGAATTAAAAATAATCAAGGGTTCATCAGCATGGAGAGCAGTACGAACTCTCATACACTGCTGGTGGCTGTGTAAATTGGTATCATTGATATGGAAAAATGCTTGGCAGTATCTCTTACAATTAAAATTGGTTTAAAAAAATACCCCAGTTCCAACAATTCTATGCCAGTTATATAACCAAGAGAAATGCAGCTATGTGTATAGATGAAAAGATAGGCACAGGAAGTGTTGGCAGTCACAATATTTGCAGCTATGAAAAACTAGAAACGACCTAAATGGCCATCAACCATGGAAGAGGTGAATAAACTATAGTATATTCACACCACGTCATAACGCTATTCACCCGTGTAACCAAATTAACTATCATTCTTTCCGAAATCTAGGAGCTCGCTCAGAATAATACACAGTACATGGCTCCGTTTTTACAAAAATTTTCAAACAGGTAAAATTAATTCATGCTGTTGGCAATCAGGAAAGTAACAGGAAAGGGGCCACCTGGGCTTTGAGGAACACTTTCCTTCTTGACTTCATCTGTAGTTACACGGATGTGTCCACATACTGATAATCCCATTCCAAAAGAAATTGTGATCTATTCATATAATACAATACCATCAACAAGCATAAATGAATGAACTGCTGCTATATGCCAAATCTGGGTGAATCTCAAACGTTTTTTTTTAGATGAGTGTGATTTGAAAAAAAAAAATCTTTTTAATGTTTATTTATTTTTGAGAGAGAAAGAAAGAGAGAGTGCAAGCAAGGAAGGGGCAGAGAGAGAGGCAGACACAGAATCTGAAGCAGGCTCCGGGCTCCGAGCTGTCAGCACAGAGCCAGATACGGAGCTTGAACTCACAGACCGCAAGATCACAACGTGAGCTTAACCGACTGAGCCACCCAGGCGCCCCTCAAACATAATTTTAGGCAAAAGAAGCGGACGCGAAACAAGGCAGACCATGTGATTCCAGTTCTACAAAATGTGAAAAGCAGGCAACATGAATTAATGGTTTTGAAAATCAGGAGAGGAAGAGGAAACCAAGGAAGGGCTTTTGATGTTTTGATTTCGAAGCACCTAATTCCATGGGTTTTTCTTGAGCCCAATTTTTCCTCTTCTCGGGAACTAAAACTTGCCAGCTCGCTGGATGGACCAAGGATCTCCGTGAATGTAGAACAAACAAAAGAGTTGGAGAGGGAAAAGCCTGAACCCTGGCCCAGGGCAGGATGGTTCATTCCTGGAATACTCATTTGCATTCAGCCTGAGGGACGGGAGATTAGCATTTCCAAGAGAAAACAATCTGGCCCTCCCAGTCCTGTCCCCTCCTGGAGCCCTCTGAATCACTCCCTTCCCTTGCTGCCGCCCTAGTTCTACACCAGAGAGAGCCATACTGTCGAGATGGGGCAAGTGACTTTAGAATTACAGGTAGTTTGTAAAGAGGGCTCTGCTGTATTTGGGGCTGAAAAGCACTTTGGAAATACATGTGATTATTGTTGCATTAGAAGTAAACCTAGGATAAGAAAAATCCATTAGCAAGTGTTTCTGCCGAATGCTTTCTCAGGTGGCCATTCAGAGATACATTTGAAGACACAAAATGCACCAGGATTCAATTATATCTTCCTGATAAGAAATACTTTTAAGTGTCCAACAAGAGCTAATCATGGAAAGCCATCAGAGCCGCAATTTCTAATGGGAGCGAAAAGCAAATCCCTCCTTTAAGGGTAACAGCCTAAAGATTTGCTTAAATAATACCATTTTAGAGACTTCCAAAACAACTCGCCTGTATTTACCCAAGCAAAAGGTCATAATAACAACTTGATCTCACAGTCTGTCACCAGCCTAGCAGAATTGAAAAACCTGGGATTTTCTATTCCTTTCTTAAATCTGAAACATTAGGTCAAAGCCCATTATTTCAAGTTAGGGTTGAAATGAGAGCAGAAATTGATGTGCATATTTTAACACTAACAAGATGTCTTATATTGTTGAAGATCCTTTAAAATTTATAAGTGATGCTTAGGGTCAGACTGTGCCTATGGGTGAACATTACTTTTCAGCCAAAAAAGCAAGTGATATCTGTAAACCACTTAAGCCCCTGAGTATAGAATAGAGACCCAGTGAATGTTAGTTATCTTCTCTTTTCCCTTGTTCTCTCAAATTTCTTTTTAAGTTTATTTATTTATTTTGAGAGAGAGAGAGAGAGAGAGAGAGAACAAGTGGGGAAGGGGCAGAGAGAGAAAGGGAGAGAAAGCATCCTAAGCAGGCTCTGCATCACCAGTGCAGAGCCCGACACGGGGCTCGAACTCACGAACCTCGAGATCATGACCTGAGCCAAAGTCAGACGCTCAACCGACTGAGCTACTCAGTTCCCCCTCAGATTTCTTGAATCCCGTCTGAAAGAGAAAAATAATAACATCAACAAGATGCCTAACTATCTTTCAGTTGGTGTCTAGGAAATGTGGTCATTGTGGAAACCACTATCCATTAAATATTCTCTAATTTGACCAACTATGGGATAGATCGTATCATTATCCTCATATAACATATGAGGTTAAGAAAACTGCCCACAATTTAGATGGCAAGTTTTAAAAAAGGAGGACTGTCTCCTCTCCCACATTGGTCACAAGGGAATGACCACAGATTTCTTTTGACCCTCTGTGACGAATCTTTGGGACTGAAGATTTGCTGGTTCCAAACTGGGCACTCTGTATGTGTTTTACTGACATCCTGAAGAAGTCAACTTGCTAAAGAAGACTGGTTAGCTCTTTTTCTGTTTCCAGAATTCATCTTTCATGATTCCGTGTTTGTGGTAGATGACTAGACACACAGAGGCAGGGTCCGGAAAATTCCTTTTGGTTTTCAGAACAAATTGCTTATTTTACTTTCTTCAGGGCAAACGTGTAGGTATGACTTACGTCAACCCTCATACAGAGCCCTGCAAACACGCGCCATATGCCGGCAGGTTAGCAGAGCGCTCAGGATGCTGTCGAAGCCAAATGGAATGTTATCGAGAAGTCCTTCAGAGTTCAGTACCTCTCATCCTTGAAAATGAGTTCAAATCCCCTTATTGGTGAATACCTCTATATGATTCCCGATTGCTCTCCCACACAGTGATTCCATGGTGTTTCATTAATTACTTCCAACTATCTATTAAATCTTCTGAGAGAGCAAGGTGATTTTATTTGGGGGATCATTTTTCATAATGAAAGAAAACGTCAGTCTCCAAAATAGGTCCCATTCGTTCATTTTTTTTAACTTTTTTAGACGTTTATTTATTTTCGAGAGAGAGACAGAGCATGAGCGGGGGAGGGGCGGACAGAGAGGGAGACACAGAATATGAATATTATTACACTATATTGTAATAATAATTTCAGGAATAGAATTTAGTGATTCGTCACTTACATATAACACCCACTGCTCATCCTGACAAGTGTGCATCTGTTTACATTCTAATCATCCTTCAAGGTCGAATTAGATTGTGGGTCTGTAGCCATCACTGAGCTCCATGTGCCTATTGCTTTCTTGATTACATACACCTTGCCTCTCCTCTCTTGGTTCCTTTGAGAGCCTTAGTGTCCTACGTATAATGGCACTCAAAACATTCTGCTGATGATATGTCATTTGTGGCCTGCAGTCCACAGTTCAGTACTGAGTCATGTGTTGTTTTACACCGTTCACCTCTAAGCCATAGCATTAGTCTGGCATATTTAACTGAATTACATGATCCCTAAGGGCAGAAATTAAGTGGTATATTTCTTTCTTATCAAACATAAAACTAAGAACATAGTCGTGATGAATGAACACAATCTTAGAATTGCTCAACAAGTCACAAGCACACACACACGTACACACACACAACACTGTGAAACCTAAATGAGATGATTTAGGCAAAGTTTCTTAAATAGCATGCCCTTGGCACAATTAGGCACTTACCGAGTATACACATGTACTTGATTTCTATTTAACGAAAGACTGCCATCTTCATTCAAAACAAGTAGCAAAGCGACAAAAAGGCAAAGACAATTCACATTAAGTGTTTGGGAGAGTGTGGGGCAGGGCACGTTCATAAACAACGAAAAGTGAGGAAAATCAACATAACCTTTTTGGAGGAAAATTTGGCAGTCTGAAGAGATACTACGAATAATCATCTGTTTCTGAGATCTTTTAATTTTTAGACTCAAAATTTTTCCCATTGTAAATAGACCCATGTTACTTTTTCGCATTTATACTATATTATAGTTGAGAACATAATGAGGGTAATGATCACTGAGAAATTATCTCAAAAAAAAGCCCAAATAAAGCAAACGTCTTACATTGTAAGTAACCCTTTGGACAATACAGAAATGGAGGACAGTTGCTATACTTTGGTTCCAGAGTGTTTTTTTTTAAAGTTTTTATTTATTTACTTATTTTGAGAGAGTGAGAGTGTTGGGTGGGGGCAGAGAGAGGAAAAGAGAGAATCCCAAGCAGGCTCTGCACCGTCAGCACGGAGCCCAGTGCAAGGGCTTGAACTCACGAACCGACCATGACCTGAGCCGAAATCAAAAGTCAGAGGCTTAACTGACTGAGCACCCCAGGTGCCCCTCTCATATTAAACATTTTGAGAGGCACCTGTGTGGCTCAGTTAGTTATGTGTCCAACTTTGGCTCAGGTCATGATCTCACGTTGTGGGTTCGAGCCCTGTGTTGAACTCTGTGCTGACAGCTCAGAGCTTGGAGCCTGCTTCAGATTCTGGGTCTCCCTCTCTCTCTGCCCCTCCCCCACTCATGCTCTGCTCTCTCTCAAAAATAAATAAACATTAAAAAAAATTGAGACACTGCTGCAGCGGGTGAGAGCATAGAGGCTGGGGCCCAGGCTACTTACATTCAAGTCCCAATTCTACCACTTATCAGCTGTATGATGGTGGACAGATGACTGAACCATCTCTCTGTGTCAGTTTCCTTATCTATAAAATGGGAATAATAGTAATACCAATTTAGGACTATAGTGAGGATTAAATGTGTTCGTAGATCTCACACTGACAGCAGTGGTAGGAAGAGCTTCGAAAGGGTTCATTTTATTATTGTTATCACTACTTACTAAGCACCTATTATGTGCTAGGGGCTGAGGATATGGTAGTGAAAACTTCACGAGACATATTCTAATGGAAGAAATTATATAGGTTGTAACAATCACAGTAGGGGACTTTAACACCCAATTACATCACGAGAGATCATCCAGACAGAAATTCAACAAGGGAATAGTAGCTTTGAAAACCACATTAGATTGTTGCCTGGGTGGCTCAGTTGTTTAACTGTGGCTGACTTTGGCTCAAGTCATGATCTCATGGTTTGGTTCATGAGTTCGAGCCCAAATCCCACGTTGGGCTCTGTGATGACAGCTCAGAGCCTGAAGCCTGCTTTGGATTCTTTTCTCCCTCTCTCTCTGCCCCTTCCCTCCCCTCTCTCTCTCTCTCTCTCTCTCTCTCTCTCTTTCTCTCTCCCAAAAATAAATAAATAAACATTAAAAAAATTAGGGCACCTGGGTGGCTCAATGAGTTGAGCAGCCAACTCTTGATTTCGTCTCAGGTCGTGATCTCACAGTTTGTGGGTTCGAGTTGCATGTCTGCTTCTGCACTGACAGTGTAGAGCCTGCTTGGCATAGTCTCTCTCCCTCTCCCTCTGCTCCTCCCTTGCTTGTGTGTGCTCTCTCTCAAAAAAATAAATAACCATTAAAAAAAATTTATAAAGAAAAGAAAGACACGTGAGGCCAGATGAATCTAACAGATATATATAGAACATTTCATCTAAAACCAACAGAATACATATTCTTTTCCAGTGCACAGGCAACATTCTCTAGGATAGATCACATGTGAGGCCACAAAACAAGTCTCAATAAATTTAAGAAGACTGAAATCATATCATATCTTTTCTGACCACAACACTGTGAAACTAGAAATCAATTACAAGAAAAAATCTAGAAAGAATCTAACTATATGGAGACTAGACAACATGCAACTAGACAACAATGAGTGGGTTAACTAAGAAAATCACAAGGAAAATAAAAAAGCACAACAATCCAAAATCCTTGGGAGGCAGCAGAAGCACTTCTAAGAGGGAAGTAGAGACCGACCTCAAGAAAAAGAAACATCTCAAACCACCTAAACTTACAACTAAATGCACTAGGAAAAGAAGGACAAAGTCCAAGTCTAGTAGAAGGAAGGAAATAATAAAGATGACAGCAGAAATAAATAAAACAGAGATGAAAAAAATTGAAGTAAAAAAAGTCATTATGGGGCGCCTGGGTGGCACAGTCGGTTAAGCGTCTGACTTCAGCCAGGTCACGATCTCGCGGTCCCTGAGTTCGAGCCCCGCATCAGGCTCTGGGCTGATGGCTCGGAGCCTGGAGCCTGTTTCCGATTCTGTGTCTCCCTCTCTCTCTGCCCCTCCCCCGTTCATGCTCTGTCTCTCTCTGTCCCCCCCCCAAAAAAAAAAAAAAAGGTTGAAAAAAAAGTCATTATGTAGGTATTGACTAAATCGACGCACCTACTCTTAAAATTATGGTAAACATCCTAATAGAAGAATCATAGTTGAGAATAAAAAGGATACCAAATATACTCTAGGGGTTGGCAGTCATGTAGGATAATCCAAGAATCAATGGGAAGAAGAATATTCTAGGCAACGCACATTCAATAAACCGAAGAAAACCAAGATGGCTCACGACCAGAGAGTGATGAGGGAGAAGGGCACAAGATGAAATTGCAGAGATTGGCAGGATGGATAGATCAGAGCCATACGGACCGGACCATCTTAGAGATCTGGGATATTGTCCAAGTTCAGCCGAAAGCTAATAAAGAGTTTTAGGCAGGAAGTGACATGATCAAATTTATATCATCCTGGCTGAAAAATTATGTAGAAGATCTTGAGTTCCTACACAGCACAAAGACGATATACAATAAAATCTCCACACTTGGAGAAATTCAACCACACGTTCTTTTTTTAATATGTAATTAAAACACTGTAAATTATATAAATCTACTATGTATTATACATTATACATTTATACGTACACATGACTGTGTAGATGTGTACTATGCATGGTGAAAGTTATTACGGGTCCGGTTTCACCTTGCAGCAGGGTGGGAGGGGTCCCTATATTTCCAATAAGCAATTCTTGGAGACCAGTAAGATGTCCAAGAATTCAACTCAGTTCTGACACTTACTACCCAGAGATAGCATCAGATCCCACAGGTTAAGGGCTCAATCCTGAAAGAGTCCCTCCACCCCAGTTCAGCCATAAAATGAATGATGTAGATCTTCATAGACCAAAATGGAATAGTTAAGGGGGAAAACAAGCCATTTCTAGGAACACATAATTAGTAATAGTAAGATTTTTGTGAAAATATAAATATGAAGAAATAAATAAAAGTGTCAATGTTTGTTTATCCAGATCTCAAGGTATACACATCAAACCATCAATATTGATTACTCCTTGAATAGTAGGGTCAAAGAAATGGTGAGCCTTTACTTTTTACTTTGGGTGCTTCTAATTATTTGAATTCTTTATAATGAATATCTGTCAATTTGCAATCAAAAGCAAGCAATGAAGAAGGGGCACCTGGGTGGCTCAGTGGATCGAGCTTGACTCTTGATTTCTCTTGGATCATGATCCCTGGGTCGCGGGATGGAGCTCAGCACTAGCACTGAGTGTATAGCCTGCTTAGGATTCCCTCTCTCTCCCTCTCTCTCTCTCTCCCTCCCTCCCTCTCTCTTAAAAAAAAAAAAAAAGAAAAAAAAAGGAAAGGCAAGGAAGAAAGATACAAAAATAAAATCACATCCAAGCTTTGCTTTCTGTTTAGCACAAGTAATTTATAGCATAATAATAAAGTCACAAGTAGTGAGTGAAGGGAAAAGATTGATCTATGCTATTTATAACTTTTTAAGAGTGGCATATAATTAAGGTATTTCCTGTTAATTACTGACAGGCAGAATTAAGGAATCTCTGTCACCCATTATTGATCAGGTAATACAACCTGATGTCAGACTAATACATGATCTGTAGAGGACTGGGCTTTCTTCTATGCCGGCTTCCTCTTCTAGCTCTTAATCTGCCTGCCTGCTTCAATTTGTCTTTTTGAGAACAAATGGACATGGAAAGACTTTGATCAGAGTAGATGTAGAAACTGCCAGCTCTACTAATCAGTATTCCTAAGTCATGTAGCCTGTGCCTGTCCACAGGTGTCTGAAAAAATCATGAACCTTCTTTATCAGCTTATAATTAGAGGGACAAGCTAATTGTATCATACTATTAAGATGTACTCAACAGAAACATGAGAGGGTAAAGTCATCTAATTCAGTATGATTCACTTCTCTGACTCAGCTGAATGACAGGTCCCAAAATACCAGGCTTGCCTTTCAATAGTTTCAAGATAGCTGCCAGGAAATTGTACCAACAAATTATTTTTTTATATTATCTCAATGAGTTCCACCATATTGTGGACCAGCCATATTAAAGACAGGTTGTTCTCCAGAACACTAATTTCAAGTGCATTTAATAGATGTCAGGTACTTTTAAAAGGTGGGGGTGGGTTATTGATTAAGTAAACTTCGAAAATGTTGAGTAGGGGGCCCTGGGTAGCTCAGTCGGTTAAGCATCGACTCTTCATTTCTGCTCAGGTCTTGATCTCAGGGTTCGGTTCTGGGGATCGAGTCCCTACTTGGGATTCTCTCTCCCTCTCTCTCTGCTCCTTCCCTGCTCGCTCTGTCTCTCAAAATAAATAAGTACACATTTTTTTTTTTTTTAATGCTGAGTAAAATGAAGTTAGGGGAGTTTTTTTATTAGACTTTTTGGAGCCATTAATGTGCTCATATGAATTATGCATCTTCAAGACATTGCTAGAATAAACAGTATCTTCAAATACCGAATTTATTTTTCCAGGAGATCCTTTCATTGGTGATATCAAAGGCATGTGAAAGATAACATTAGGGGTTTATTGCTCTTTTGGAACCTCATGGTCGATCCTAAATTTGGTGCTTTAGGCTATAAAACAAGTTTCGGTTGCTTCCTTGCTTTAATCATTTAAAAGAGTTGTAGGACCTTCAGGGGCGCTGGGGTGGCTCGGTCGGTTAAGGGTCCAACTTCCCCTCAAGTCATGATCTCGTGGCTCATGGGTTTGAGCCCCACATCGGGCTGTCTGCTGTCAGCACAGAGCCTGCTACAGATCCTTTGTCCACCGACGCCCCCACCCCCGTCTGCCCCTCCCCTGCTCATGTGCACACATTTTAAAAAAAAGTCGTATGACCCTGTAAGATAAAATTTGCCGTTTTGTCACTCCCTCTAGAGAATATTTTTGTCTTCATCCTATTAAAAAGCTGCAGAAGACGTTGAAGCCTAACTAGAGAAAACCAAGATATACTGAGTTGTTTATTCATTCCCTCCCACTTTCTGCCCTCCAGTTTAGCCATTTTCTGATGAGAAACACACACAAATAAAGCTTGGCCTTGGCTATAACGAACTTGGGGTGGCAGATGTGAATGTACAAAAATAGACTTGAACCCTCAAGTTGAACGTGGTTAGTATTCTTGAACCCTCAGTTCATTACTAGTAAATTTGCTAGCTACGACTTTACCACTCACTAGTATCTGGACAATTCATGTTGACTCCGCAGTAAAAATACAAGAAAAGCATTCTGGAAAGCATGTACCCACATTGCAAAGTCTTAAAAACGTTTCTTTTCCCGCATTTGATCCTACTTAGAGGAAGTGATCACCAAAATATGTGTAGGAATAACCATAGACACTTTATTCATAATAACCACACACACAAAAATGGTACACTTACACAACAGAACCTTATTTGGAACTTTAAAATGATTCTTTGGAAAAATATTTACTAATGTGGGAATATACATATGTCCATACATATGCATTTTTATTTTTTTAAGTTTACTTACTTATTTTGAGAGAGAGAGAGCATGAGCAGGGGAGGGCAAAGAGAGAAGGAGAGAGAGAATCCCAAGCAGGCTCTGTGCTGTCAGCACAAAGCCAGACGCAGGGCTCAATCCCATGAACCATGAGATCATGACCAGAGCTGAAATCAAGAGTGGGACACCCAACTGAGCCACCCAGGTGCCCCTATATAAGCATTTTTAAAAAAGCAGATATACCTGGTGTGCCTGGGTGTCTCAGTTGGTTAAGCATCTGACTTTGGCTCAGGTCATGATCTCATGGTTTCGTGGGTTTGAGCCCCGCATCAGCCTCTGTGCAGACAGCTCAGAGCCTGGAGCCTGCTTCAGATTCTGTGTCTCCCTTTCTCTCTCTGCTCCTCCCTTCTTATGCTCTGTCTGTCTGTCTCTCTCTCTCAATAAAAAAAGAAAAAAAAAAAGCAGATCTACCTAAATACTTCGGTACATATATACTGGTATAAACTGTATTTGCATAGATTATATGGAAGGATACATAAATTGAAAACGGTAGGTACATCTGGAATGGAGAACTGGGAGAATGAGGGATAGGGGAAGGAGAGAGGCTTTTTCCTCTATGCTCTTTTGCACTGTCATAATCCTTTACCTTAATAAATTAAAACAGGGATAAGAATGAATGGAAGGAAGGAAGGAAGGAAGGAAGGAAGGAAGGAAGGAAGGAACGGAAGGAAGGAAAGGAAAGGAAGGAAGAGAGGAAAGGAAGGAAGGGAAGGAAGGAAAGGAAGGAAAGAAGGAAGGAAGGAAGGAAGGAAGGAAGGAAGGAAGGAAGGAAGGAAGGAAGGAAAGGAAGGAAGGAAAGGAAGGAAGGAAGGAAGGAAGGAAGGAAGGAAGGAAGGAAGGAAGGAAGGAAAGGAAGGAAAGGAAGGAAAGGAAGGAAGGGTGGGAGGGACTGACCCTATGATTAAATAAATTAGCAAACAAAATGCCTCTTCAATCCTGTATGTAGCCCCAAGTAACCAACTCATGATATTGATCATGATCAATAAGATCATGATATGATAAGAATATCATGATAATAGCTAGGATAGATATCTATATCCTATAGATATATAGGATATATATAGGATAGGATATATCCTATATCCTATATCCTAGGATATATATAGGATAGGATATATCCTATATCCTAGGAGATAGGATATATCCTATATCCTATAGATAATAGATAGGATAATAGGATAAGAATGAATGGAAGGAAGGAAGGAAGGAAGGAAGGAAGGAAGGAAAGGAAGGAAGGAAGGAAGGAAGGAAGGAAGGAAGGAAGGAAGGGTGGGAGGGACTGACCCTATGATTAAATAAATTAGCAAACAAAATGCCTCTTCAATCCTGTATGTAGCCCCAAGTAACCAACTCATGATATTGATAATTCAAGCACATCAAGTTTGAGAATTGTTATTCAAATTCTCTACAGTGTATTTCAAATTTTGTTCATTTGATGTCTCAGTTCCTAAAACAATGTTAATGTACATTTTCTCCTATTTTTAGAGATTTCTGCCTTAGGTAGAAACGATGTGTGCTCTTAAAAACTTGTGACAGTTCAACCTTTCATCAGCATGATATGGATTGCTTTTCCCTTTAAGTAACTTTAGCCTTGGAATTGATTTTCTACTATTAATATTTGGCTTTTGTTATCATTATTATCATCATTAGCATTTGCTTAGATTATCTTTACTCATCCATATAGTTTCGTCTCTCTTGGGTCATTTCATGTTCTGTGTCTCATAAAGAACATACGGATGGATATTAATTTGTCTAAACTGTAGTTCTTTGTGGTTTTTTTAACAGGATTCTTTAAACCATTTACATTTATTTCTTATACTTTCTATTTGTCCCATTCATTTTTTGGTGTATATTATATTTGTTGTGCATTATGATTTATTCTTTGGTAAATGTATCAGATTGATGGTATCTGTTTTATGCGTTGTTTTATTCCAGGCTTTTGCTTTAATTTGCTTGTCTGTTATTCTCCTGCTTCTGTTTCTCGGTAGTTTTACCCAAGTGTCGAACACACATATTTAAACTTACGTTACATTCTCAGAAGGCTTACATTTATCTGTGGAAGCCCGGCTTTATCAGTACTTATAACCTCCTGTCCTCTTCCCTTCCCCCTAAATTTCCACACTGTGACATTATGGGAATTTAGTTCTAAATTTTATTCTATTATAAATAATTGATGCTCAATTAAATAATTAATGCTCGATTATAAATTATGCTTATTTTTCGGCTCCATACTGCATCCTTATCTTCCTTCTGAGTTGGCTTTTAATATTGCTGAAGTCTATTGTCTATGAATCATTTCGTGTAAGGTTCACAAATGGTATATTTTTCAGTGTTTGTTGCTTAAAACATCCCATTTTACCTTCACGCTCGAATGACAGGTGGATGGAGTATACAAAGCTGTTTTCTCACAGCTCTCTGAAACTACCAATTATACACATTCTAATATCTCCCTTTGGTTACTCTATTAATTATGTCCCTTCAGATATTTCTTTTTTTGAAAAACACGATGTCTGCCTTTCATGATGACTGCTCTCCCGTAACGTCTCATGGCTTTTGGTTGCAAGGTCATTTTATGAGCCTTTTCCTTTCAGCCCTGTCTGTGCTTCGCCTCCTAGCAAGGACCAGAGTGGGCACAGGGGCTCATCTTGCCCTGTGGGCTTCACCAGCCACCACAGACATTCCCCTTCTCCCAGCTTTGCAACTGCTGCCCAGAACGGGGAAGGAGGAAGCTCCCCTCCAGAACCCTTTCCCAGTAGCTCCCAGCCAGGTCCCTCTGGCCCTTCCCTGTTGCCTCCCAGCTCCCCCAGGACCATCACCCTCCTGCTCCTGTTTTGGGCTGTGGATTCATCCTTCAATCTAATCTCGTCTAAACTCCCAACTTTCGGGGCACCTGGGTGGCTCAGTCGGTTAAGGGTCCACCTGTTGCTTTCAGCTCAGGTCAGGATCTCATGGTTCATGGAATCAAGCTCCACATCAGGCTCCAGGCTGAGGGCACGAACCTGCTTGGGACTCTTTCCCTCTCACCCTCTCTCTCTGCCCCTCCCCCACTTGCACTCTCTGTCTCTCTCCATCTCTCTCAAAATAGATAAGTAAACATTTTAAAAAACCTAAACTCCCAACTTTCAGAGTCTCCTCATTATTTCTGGTCCACTAACTCTATGCCCCCTCTTTCCATGTATTTAAGATTTGTGTCTATTAATTCTAAGGACTTGGGGATCGAGGCGGTTGGGGGTAGAGAGAATGTGAGTCTGCTCGATCCAGCCCTTTGGTCTAATGTCCAACCTTACTAACATCTTAACTCACACACACACACACACTCTCTCTCTCTCTCTCTCTCTCTTTCCCTCTCCCTCTCCCTCTCTCTCCATATTTTTATGCTAAGTCTAAATAATTAGGTCTGCAGTGCTTACTCTCACAAAGAGCAAACCACCGCATTTCAGTGACGTGCTTGGATTGCACAGCCTTCCCTTACAATCTTTCTACCCAAGAAATAGTTCCCCGAATTTATTTTGATCTCCCTTTCAGAATGGAGATTTAGAGTCCCAGATAAGGAACGGCTGCTTCTTGGTTTGGTGACCCTTGTTAGTTTTGCACACTTTGCTGCCTCTTTCCCCGTCTCCCTCAGCCCACCTTACCAAGCCCTCAACATCTGCACGGGACTATCCTGGGATGTGGGGTTCAGCATGTTGCAAGACCCCTTTCTTTTCTCGGAATCTAAACTTTGGAATTTGCATTTAGATGAAGACACACAGCCCCTGGGGTCAGAGGCCACAACTACACTCCCAGGACCACATGGAGCAGACTGAAAATGTGGTGCCTCCGTTTCCGCATCTATAAAATGGGGACAATAATGGTACTGAATTCTGAGACCCGTGACTCTAGTTTTGGAAGGGCGTGAATGCCTCTCGGCGCTTTTCTGACTTTCCACAATGACATTCTTGCTGCGGGCATCTCCGCAGAGCAGACCACACAAAGGGGGTGCAGATGAGAAGCCACTGTCAGACTCGTGGGCCGGTGCCCAGGCGCCCTCAAGACGCGTGTGACTCTTCATCCTTCAGATCTCTTAGAAGAGTTCAGAAGAACTCCCTGTAGCTCAGGAAGCTCGTCAACCCTCATCTGTTGGGGGGACGGACCAACAGGCCACGAGAATGACGCTGCTGTGCCTCACACACTCTCCAGGCCCAACTCAGAGGGCCTGGCCCCGAGGCTCAGACAGCCTGTTTCCGCCTGGGTCACGTGCACACTTGGCCGCTGCCTTTTCACGCTCTGCCGTTGGCAGACGGCCGTGGGCGCCCAGGAGCCCGGCTTAGCCTCCTGATGAGAACATCTCCTAATCGGTCCTGGGGGTCCGGGCCCACCGGGATTGCCCGCCAAGGCACCCCCCCAGCCAGGCTCTGCCAACAGGTCTCTTTTCATCCCCTTATCTTAATTTAGCCAGCATCCGTGCTTTGTGGATTACCAGCGTAAGCGCTTGAGGAGGATGGGGAAGGACAAGGAGAAAAGCAGCTAAAACTGGTGCTGCTCCCAGGTTATAGAAAAGAATAGGACTGCTTACGTTGCGGCGGGTGGAAGTGGATAGAACGAAAGATTCTTTCTGTTCCGCCTCCTTTTCATATTGACCAGATGGCTAAGAGTGTGAGCAAATATTTCCTTGGCCTTCCCCCTTCCCTCTCCCGTTGTTACTTTGGCCCCACAACCTCATCCGAGGACGCATTTGTTTGCGTTCCTCATTGACCTGACAGGTCTATTTACCAAATCCTAGAAATCGATCGTCTGCTTTGAAGACGTGAGCCCTTGCCTCGCTTTCCCGTACACGCACACACACAGGGCTCTGTCATTTCTTTGATGGTCAGCAGACACGCAAAATCCTACCGAAACCGGGTCGGACGCTAAAAGCAGCTATAAGGACGACGCTTTTCATCGGAGCGTGCCAGGACCACGCCAAGATGGGTGGGTGCCCCAGAGACCAAGAATTTGCTTTCTCGGCCAATGGATATTCATTAAGATCTTGATAAAAGAACACCAGATGGATAAATGAAGAGGGGAATCCAATCCCTAAGGCAGCCCACCTCCTCTAGGCAGCGGCCCCAAGCAATCCACCTCTCCCTCAAACTTGCACTCCCACCTCTGCAGAACAAAAGCCCTGTGATTAACCACATCCACCCCTCTTTAAAGGCAATTTAGCAACTTTAGGACCGAGCAAGGCCTTTCGGTTCCTTACACCCCTCCAGGCAGAGCACTGTGCCAAATTATTCCAACAATTCCACCAAAACCATTCTCCCCCAGAAAGGAATTCTGGTCAGTATGAATTTCCCCACTTCACTACGGTTCCAGGGATGCTTTTGCGCTGTTTCTGTATCAGCGCCCCAGACAGCTCCCCAGCCCAGCGAGCACAGAATGGGAACCAGGTGGGAAGAAGGAGCAGGGGTTCAGAGGGCAGCTGTGCTCTTAGCTTCAGGACAGGCTTTTGGGAAGGGGGCGGGGGGGGGGGCAGGCCCGAGGCCAGAAGGACCCGCCATCCTGTGAGCACGAGGCCATTTTCTAGATGCAAAACAAAAAACTTTTCAGAGTCCACAGGATGGGAAGTCATGGTGAAGTGCCAGCCTTGATCGTATGGAATATCATTCACAGAATGCACAGGGGGACTTCGTTTCCAGTGATCTCTCTGTTTTCCTCCCTTTGCAATCTCCTTAACAGACCACTTCCATAGCACTGATGTCCAGCAGAAACTAACGACAGCCATAGAGTATAATTATTAAGTTTTCTAATAGCACGTTTTCTTTTCTTTTTTTTTAAACTTTTAAAAACATTTTATGTATTTTTGAGACAGAGAGACAGAACATGAGCAGGGGAGGGGCAGAGAGGGAGGGAGACAGAATCCGAAGCAGGCTCCAAGCTCCGAGCTGTCAACACAGAACCCAACGTGGGGCTCAAACCCATGAACCAGGAGATCGCAATCTGAGCCGAAGTCGGATGCTTAACCAACGGAGCCACCCAGGCACCCCAACCTTTTCTTCTTTTCATATTTATTTATTTTGAGAGAGAGAGACAGAGAGCAGGAGCAGGGGAGAGGCAGAGAGAGAGGGAGAGACAGGATCCCAAGCAGGCTTTGCGCTGAGACAGGGCTTGATCTCCCGAATGGTAAGAGCATGACCTGAGCTGAAACCAAGAGTCAGACGCTTCACCGACTAAGCCATCAGGCACCCCTCTGATAGCCACATTTAAAAAAAAAAAAAAAAAAAAAAAAAAAAAAGAACCAGGTGCAATGAAATTTAATATCCCCTTTAGCTCAATATACCCCAAATAGCATCATTCCAACATATAGAAATATTTAATGTATTAATTGTTTTAATACTACATATTGGGCAATGCAGTTATAAAGGCTCTTAGCCTCATGATGCGATTAGTTCTTGTTCCCAGAGAAATTTCAGTCTGAAGAGACAGTTTAAAGAGTCTCTGTCTGAGAGGTAGAGTTATCTGAAGGTCCCGTCCAGAAAAAAAAAAGAAAGAAAGAAAGAAAGAAAGAAAGAAAGAAAGAAAGAAAGAAAGAAAGAAAGGAAGAAAGAAAGAAAATCAAGCAAGCAAAGAGGAACTGTAAGTGATTAGAGGTCAAGGATCCAAACTTAGCCATTCATCCTCAACTCTGCCCCTTCCTATTTAGGGAAAGAGAAGGTGGAAACAGAACTCCAACATAGGGGAAACAGACTCCCTGTAGACAGAGAGCTGGACACTGGCTTTGCCCTGTTCTGGGTCTCAAGGTATTGAAAGAAGGACACATTCAGCATTTCCTAAGGGCGGGCACAGTTCCTGACTGCTATATGGCTGGTGTGTAGGGCCCTGAATGACCAGAGCCCCTTCTGGCCACATCAGCTCTGAGTACAATTCTGTGGGTTATGGAGCAGAGGGGGAGGGGGAAAGCAAGAACAGCAGAGGTCTGCCAGCACCCCAGGGTCCTTTATAACCCAAGCTCCTCCTCCTCGGGCAGCAGGGTGGTCCCATAATATATTCCCTCTTCCCCGTCGGGATTTCCTGGTCAAGGTCCTGTTCTCAGTACCAGGTGCTAAAAAGATGGGGTAATTAGGACATCAATGGAGGGAAACATAAAGTCTCTGAAGTGCTAAGAGAGTACATAGCCCAATCTCCCATTTTTACCCCCCGTGCTCCTTTCTAGGGGTCCTAACAGGATCTTTTACTCTCTGCTTGCCCATTTGTTCAAGCAAGCTCTCTGGTTGACCAGGTGTTAGAAAGATCTCCCCTATGTGGAGCCAAAGCAAACTTTAGCCGTAAGTTCCAGCTCGCCCCGGGCATCGGTCTTGCCCCTGGGACATGCGCAATATCCCTTTACAGGCCACTCTTCAGGTCCACGAAGGCGGCCGTCGCATCTCCCCTTTGCATTTTGTGAGTGTGTGCCAAATGAACACCTTGGGATTCCTTAGTTCCCTTCTCGTTCGTCAAGGTTGCCAGGCCCTTCCTGGCTCCGGAATCTGCTGCATTTTTTGAATGTCCTCTTAAACTGCAATGCACGGCGTGGAATACGCTCCTCCCTCTCTGCGCTGAGCAGCGTCCGGCACAGTGGGGCTATTGCCTGGGACACAGCTTGGCAGCGCAGCCGCACGTCCGCCTTACCATCCTCGCCCGATCAACGTTCCCCCTTCTTCTCCCACCGGAGATGCTCTCTGTTCTCCCTTCCACAGCGAGGCTCCTGCCTCCTCCGCACCACCCCAGCCCTGCCTCTGCCCAGGGCCTCGTCATCGCTCACCGAGATTCCTGAGACGGGTTCCAATGGCTTTACCAACCCCAGCCTCTCCCGTCTGCAATCCAACCTCACCCTGTTTCGAGAAGGTTCTTTCTGATCCACAAAGGCGTCCGCGTCACACCCTTGTACAGAAACAACCAAGCTCCCTATGGCCTTCAGAGTAAGTCTTAACCTCAGGGTATTACGTTCCTACTTCCAGTTATCTGGCTTTAAGCTATCTTCTTGACCTCATGGTTCACTCTACCCTTCCAGCCATGCTGGATCCCTTGCCATTCCCTTTGAGCCTCAAATATTCATACTTCCTCCCTGGTTGTAGAAGGCTTTTTGATCATCCTTTAAAGCCCAAAGTCAAAGTCACTCCTCCATGATGCCTTTAACGACCCTGGAAATCCCACAGCGTATTATTTGTATTTCCTTATTGGGTCATTCATTTATCTTTCTTTTGCTCTTTTTTTTTCCTTTCCTTTTTTTAAGTTTACTTACTTACTTTGAGAGAGAGAGAGCATGTGCGAGCAGAAGAGGGGCAGAGAAACAGGGAGAGAGAGAATCCCAAGCAGGCTCCGGTTCAGAGCCGGACCCAGGACTCGAACCCATGAAACGTGCGATCATGATCTGAGCCAGAACCAAGAGTCAGAGGCTTAACTGAATGAGCCACGCAGGTGCCCCTACCTTTCCTTTTCAACCAGATACTGTCCCTATACGCAAGGAGGTTCTGACTCTAATGAGAGAAATGGACAAGCAAAGAGCAGACAGAATCACGAATGCTCTAAGGGAGGACAGGTATGGGAACTTTAGGTGTAAGGGGTAGGTGTCTAACCAGACAGACTTTGGTGGCACGGAAGTCTGCACAGAGAATAGGTCATTAGAACAGAGTCACGACCTGAGTGGGAGCTCCCGGCTAAGGGAGTTATCTGTGAAGAAGCCATATGACGAGTGAGATCATGAGCCACTGAGAGAAATGAATATGCAAATTTGTGGCTGTGGCACAGTATAGGGATGGGCCATGGAGAGGACAGAGCTGAGACACTGGCGAGGCCATTTCACACAGGACGTTGAAGGCTACAGGGTGGGGCATCAAGGAAGGGTTGGAGCAGGGGAGTGATGTGCAGAGATTTCAGGCTTAGAAATACCATTTTAGCAAGAGTGTGGAGAGTGGCTGAGAGCCAGGTTGGAGTGGAGTCAGGGAGACCCATTTTGAGGCTGGAGCAAAACTACAGATGGCCGTGGGTCCAAAGATCGGTGAACAGATTCAAAAACGAAAAGGAGTAAGAAACATCAAGTGGGGAACTTGAACATGAACAGAGAAGGATAAATGCTAGGTCTCTATTTTGTCTTTTTTGGTATAAACTGCCCCCAGAGAGGGAGCCCCACCCTCAACCAAGCCCAAAGTCCCTGGTAACAGGCATAATCTCTCAATCAGCTTTAGACCCTCCACGTTGCCTTTGACAGTATTTTGCACAGGTAGGGTCTTCTTTTTCATCTTCTTCTTCTTCTTTTAAAGTTTATTAATTTCTTTTGAGAGACAGAGTGAGCAGAGGAGAGGCGGGGGGGAGGGGGTGGAGAGCATCCCAAGCAGGCTTGTTACCATCAGCCCAGACCCTGACATGGGGCTCGATCTCACAACTGTAAGACCATGATCTGAGCCAAATCAGGAGTTGGATGCTTAATTAGCCGAGCCCCTCCCCCCCTGCTTAATCGCCTGGGCCCCCAGGAGCCCCGACACAGGTAGGGTCTTAAGAAGCTTTTGCCGGGGCGCCTGGGTGGCTCAGTCGGTTAAGCGTCCAACTTCAGCCAGGTCACGATCTTGTGGTCCGTGAGTTCGAGCCCCGCGTCGGGCTCTGGGCTGATGGCTCAGAGCCTGGAGCCTGCTTCCGATTCTGTGTCTCCCTCTCTCTCTGCCCCTCCCCCATTCCTGCTCTGTCTCTCTCTGTCTCAAAAATAAATAAATGTTAAAAAAAAAATTAAAAAAAAAAAAAAAAGAAGGTTTTGCCAAATCTGCCCAAACACCTAATTTTTGGTAGGCAGGTTTAATTTATGACAATGTGTCAGGTAGGGCACAAGTTGGGGTGGGTCACCTTGAGAAAGGCCCACAGTTGGGTCATTCCACGTTCATCCATCCATTTTTTCTCTCCCCAACTATTTACCCAGCGTCTCTCACATGCCAGGCGTTGTTTGAGGTGTAGGAGACAGGGCAGTAAATGGCAACAAGCTTCCTGCCTTGATAGAGCTTATTCTACCAGAGGAAGACGAACATAATCAAGTAATCCAATAAGATGAAAACATAAATTCACAGAGGTATGATTGCCAAGGGGGAAAATAAATGGAATAAGAGGCGAGAACAACTGACCATGGAGGTAATATTTAAGCTGTAAACTGGATGACAAGAAGTCAGGAAAGACATGTTAGAAGAGTATTCTAGGCAGAGGGTGTCTGGGACATAAAAGGGAGGGGAAGGAAGGGCAGGGAAGTGCCTAGAATGAGTTCAGAAAGGTGGGAAAACTCTTTTAGGGCCTCACGGGTCGTGAAAAAAAAGTTTGACTACTTCGCATGATATTGGCATGATCTGGCATGAACCCCGCTTTGGGGTTGTTATAACCTGCTCCTCATATCATTGGAGAAAAGCAGAGCAGTTTCCTATGACCGGGCTTTTCCTGGGAATGTTCCACAGGGAACCACCCCAAATCACATGAGCGACCTTAATTTAGTAAAAATTTCACCCAGGTTTTGCTCCAGCATCTTTAGCAACGTTCTGTACTACTTATCTAGGTACAGGAATGCATGTGGCTCTTGGTCCACCAAGGGGACTGAGCCTAACAAAGTCTCTGTGGCATGTCTGCTGTGTGTGGTGCCTTTACCTCTGTTCCCTGTCTCCTCCTGCAGCGTGAGGTCCTGGGATATGGTGGTAGACTGAGACAGAGCCAACATGGCATCCTGTGACTGGAACCCAGTGCGGAGGTGAAGGAGAGGGAGGAAGAGAAAAAGGAGGAGGACGGTACACTGGCCACGCCAGACCTGGCAAGAGCTCGTGAGCAGTGACCGTGGGTGACGACACGGAGGTTCAAAGAATGGGGAAAGAAAGGCCGAGGAGAAAAATTTGGCTCTGTGCCTCTTGCAATGGGATAGTGACTCAGCATCAAAATCACAGCCATGGGACACTTGTCTCTTCTGGTTCCCACCGCCCCCCCCACCCACCCCCAGGAGAAACAGAGGTAATTATTTCTGAAGTTCCAAGGGAAAAAACTGGAATAAGCGAAGATCGCAATGAAACCACAAACTGAAGAGAGATATGACAAGCCCTCTGTTTTTCCTCCACCCCATTTTCGCACCAGGTCTTTCTTATCCCTTAAAGGGTCAAGAGAACTTTGTAGAATAAGGAAAAAAGACTTAGAACCGTAACTCCTATAAAGAGGGAGATTATCAACGGCAAATGGGCCTCTGATGAGCAAGTTCTGTTTTGTTTTCTCTCACAAAGATTAAAACACGAGGGCCTGCCACGGTATTTTTGTGACAATCATTCGCCCCTGTCCTGACTCTCCCCCGCAAAACAACAACACAAAATCTCCCCATCCTTACAAGAAGCCTGTTTGCAATTACCTCTAGATTCGGAGATGACGGTTCCTTTTCTGCTCGCTATAAATGTGGTTGGGGCCATACCATACACTCTGGGGTCTCGGGTTCTTTGGCCCAGTCCCTAGGATTTAATCAATGCCCTCATAGTTGAATGGCGCCCATGTGTTAGTGATCTCACAGATACATCATTGTAATGCTTCATTATGGTTTTCCTTAGAGGGGGGGAGGAAGCCGGGGGGGGGGGAATTCTGTATGAGTTCCAGCATGTACAAAACACTGCTGTCAGAATCTTACCCACAGTAGTAGCCTGAGCATGTCATTCTAATCACAGGGGAACCATATTGGCTCCTTGTCAAATGTTGAATTGATTTTCAAATGGCTTTGATGGCTTATATATTCAGCGCACAGTTTGGGGCCTCTGTTTATCTCTCTGTATGAGCCTAGTCACAGCTTGAGAGCATTTGGAACTTGTTCTGTTGGCCATTTGAAAATATAGGTTTAAGTCACTCTTTGGTTGCAAGAGACGCACATTTGGAGCTCATTCCTGGCTGGTCTCCAAAGCACAGAATGAATAGATCTATTTAAGATGAAATTTGAGTTTTATCTTCACACGGAACGCTTTTGAATTAAACATATACATAAGTTGTGCATGATTTTATTTGGGGTAATACAGCACACGAGAGCTTGAAAGAAGAGAAGAGGAGAAGAAAACAAAAACACCACCCAGCCTCCTGGTTACGCTGGTCACATGCTGCCTAGTTTACCTTCCAAGTTCAGCCAGGTGTTCCGTACGGCAGGAGATCTGACTTTTGCCTGAGTCTCCCTCCAGGATAGATAAGAAAATCTTGCCAGCATGGAGTGAAAATTCAGAATTGGACTAGAAAGATGAGACTTTTGTTCACCTAGGAATTGATTAATAGATAAGAGAAAGGAGGAAGGAACTGCAATAAAAACCCAGAGGAAATCTACACCTGGGACCTGGCTGGGGCGGGAGAGGGGGAGGCTAAGCTTTTGTGTGACGCCTTAGATCAGTGAGGATGATAATTAGTTGAAATTAGCAAAATGGGAAGCAAGACAGGAATGTGAGAGCCTGAACACCCAGAGTCGCCCGAGCTCTGCTTGTCTGATCATGACTAGCACAATTTTCCCCAGGGTGGCTGCAACACACAATTCCTTATGCTATGGACACATTTGATGGATTAAATGAAAATCTAACCTGGGCTATCTATTACATTGCAAGATGCATGCTTAATACACGTGGACTTGGTTGGAAATGTTTATGACGGGAGGCAGAGACAAGTCAAGCCTGCTTTTTAAAATTCATAAGGTTAATGCTTATGTTCCCCAAGGTCCAGAGAGCTAATGATTTCACTTTGTGATCATGCTTTGTTCCTGTCTATATTGGAAAGAATTCAGTTGTTTCAATTCTGTCTCCAGAGAATTGAAATACCCTTAAGTCATCACCACGGATGTAAAATGAGAGTGCAAGTAAGCCCTGAATTAGCTAGCATTCCTCACCCCATTTCAGGGTTCGAGGTCTGCTGGAAGAGTCAGAAAGAAAGAAAATGATGTTACAGCCAATCCTGGCCATGTTCTATCAATCTGTCATGTCATTTTCCAAAACATAGGGCCTAAATGCAGAATTCGACAGAGAAAGGTATATTGGAGCTGGGACGTGAGGACAGTTAAAGTATTCACAGCTCTAAGGCTGCCAATCCAGAAAGGGTTAAAATCTTAGGTCAAGCCAAGATGGGGTATGTCTGTCTCCGCCAGTCAATATGTTTCCAAACGATAGTTTTAAATCTGAACATCTGAGGTAGATTTCCAAAGAGGCCAATGGCTTTTTTAAAAAATTATTTATTCTGAAGGGGGTGGGGGGCAAAGAGAGAGAGGGAGAGAGATTACCCTAAGTAGGCTCTGCACTGTCAGCACAGAGCCAGACGCAGGGCTTGATCCCGTGAACCATGAAGTCATGACCTGAACTGATATCAAGAGTTGGACGCTCCTCTGACTGAGCCACCCGGGCTCCCCTCCAATGAAGCCAATGCCATTTAAGCTTCAAGACCCCTCACTTTGCACAGACCTTGAGAGGGACCTTAAATATGTATTCTCATGGTCATGTGTTTTTATAAAACTTGTAAAAGCAAAGTCCTGTAATTACCATGGAAAGAAACTATTGTCCACTCTGACTTACTCTCCATCATACTTCCCCTCATGTTGGGAGGCCCCAGAGTGGCTGTGCTCATGCTGAGTATCTAAGAAGGGAAAGTTGAGTTGGCGATCCCTTGGCTTGGGTTTAGGATGACATATTTATGAGGTTTTCAGGGGTTTAACTGTGTATAGTTAAGTGATCACTAGTCGTGCCAGACTAACAGTGACTTCAGAGATGGCCCAATCACCCACAGTGAAAATTCTCCCAGTGTTAGTTCATGAAGGGACAAAGTCTGAAATAATATTATGAGATGAATTTCTCCCATGGTGTTCAGCACCAAACGTTTGTTGGTTGGAAAAGAGAAAAAAGTTGGACAATGCTTGGATCCAGAAGCTATTCTGGCTTTTTTAACTGGATTTGTGATGTTAGTGGTATTTGATAGCTGTTTTAAATGTATGATTTGTTGTGATTTCTTTTCTTATTCGAAATTAATATTTATTTTAACATCTAATTTTTTTTTGAGAGAGAGAGAGGGAGAGCACAAACCGGGAAGAGGGGCAGAGGGAGAGAGAGAGACAGAGAGAGAGAGAGAGTGAATCTTAAGCAGGCTTCATGCTCAGGGACAGCCCAACATGGGGCTCGATCCCATGACCCTGGGATCTTGACCTGAACCAAAATCAAGAGTCGGATGCTCAACCAACTGAGCCACCCAGGCACCCTATATTTTTACATCTAACTTATATTTGTAATCATGGATTATTTTTCTAAAGAGCCCTGAAAGTGATTCACCTCTGCCAATGATCCAAGAAGTCAATTAGATAGCATCAGAGACTATAGACAAAGGGTTAGTGTAATAAAACCTTCTGGAACCTGAGATTCCAGAAGCTACAGAAGGTATATGACCAACATTGCTAGAGATTCTAGTATAGCCTCAAGATATGCCTGCTCTGATCAACCCTGCCTGACCAGTCCATCACTGGATTCTGAATGAGATCTTTCACTCTAAACAACTTCTTCCCAAGAAAGACACAGTACCCTTGAAGAAGGGTCATAATCATGTGCCATGTTCCTTCCCACAACAGCTGTCATACTCCAAGGGCTGGACAGAGTACCCTCTTGAAGAAACTGATAATTTTTTTTTTTTTCTTTTTTGAGAGACAGAGAGAGCAAGGCCGGGAGGAGCAGAGAGAGAGAATCCCAAACAGGCTTCGTGCTGTCAGCGCTGAGCCTGACATGGGGCTTGAACTGAGAAACCCTGAGAACGTGACCTGAGTCACAATCAAGAGTCAGATGCTTAACCAAATGAGCCACCCAGGTGCCCCAAAATTGTGATATCCTATCACATACACTTGGTTTACCTCCTATTACCACTTAACCTCAAGGTAGGAGGTGTCAAATCCCAGAGCCCCTCCCTATCACCTCAAACCCCCATTTGTGTTTCTCCAGGATGCCAACCTCCTCATCCGTTCCAGGATAAAAGGAAATGAAAACCAAGCTCAATGTGATTTACTTAATGGCCAGAACACACTCTCTCTTCCAACCCTTCAAGCTCCCGAGCGTTTATTCTGTTCCACAACACAAGGCTTTGTTTAGTGTCCTAACACGATTTCATTATCTCTCAATGTCTCTGCTTCTTTCATAGCCCATCTAAACACCATTCTCCAAACGATATTAACTAACAGAAAAAAATAGCTGATGGAATGTAGTGTAGTGGGGTCAGGACCTATCATCACACGTACTTGCTTCTGCTCCACAAAACACAATCGAGGCACCATGGCCTCAAGCAGCGCAAGTCCGTCAAATGGGTTTAGGTAAGGTACTTTCAATATAGGCCATTTGCGAATTTATTCTTGCACAGAGCTGTAGCAAATTCGAGACGATTCCAAAGAAAATATAATTGACTTTGGGAGAGTAAAGAATAAGGAAGTTTACATCCCATAAATTAATATGAGCAAAAAGTTCCCAGGTATATGAAGCTATGTTAAAGTGTGCATGCATTATATGGACACTTCACCCCATGGATGCAATATGTGTGTCAGCAACCAGTTATAAGCCGACATTCTCCGAGATGCACTGTCAACTATTTGTTTAATGAAGTTGAAAATATTGCGTTCAAAAGCATCAGACTGCAAGCATAATAATAAAACATTGTCTCAGCATTTGTTTTTTTTTTTAAAAAAATTGTTAATGCTTAATTATTTTTGAGACAGAGACGGCGTGAGAGGGGGAGGGGCAGAAAGAGAGGGAGACACAGAATCTGAAGCAGGCTCCAGGCCCTGAGCTGTCAGCACAGAGCCCGACGTGGGCTCGAACCCACAGACTGTGAGATCATGACCTGAGCCCAAGTCAGATGCTTAACCGACTGAGCCACCCACGGGCCCAACATAGTCCCACCATTTCAAACATCCGCAATTAAAGATAACACTAAACATAAGCAACACTGAACATCCTATTCTTACTATACCCTTTACCAACATAGTACAAACAGTACAATTTTACCAGAAAGTTTCCAGAACTGTAAACAGCATCCTATGGTAGCCAGTCTCCAAGATGTCCACCAATGATCCCTGCTTCCGGGGATTCACAGCCCCCAGATAGCCTCCTCCTCAACCGTATCAGATTTGATCGGTGTGGTCAACAGAACATGGCAGAAGTCATGATATGTCACTTCTGAGATTCGGCTCTAAGACTGTGGCTTTGGGGGCACTCTCTTGTTTTTTCATCCAATCTCAATCCTTTCCTTTTTTTTTTTCTTTCTGTCTTTCCCCCTTCCCCACATCACTTCCTGTGGGGGAAGCAAGCTGCCATGTTTTGAGCTGCCCTCTGGACACGTGGACGTGTTGAGAACACTGAAGCCTCCAGCCAATAGCCAGTAAGGAACGGAGGCATGCTAACGTCTGAGTGGATGGAGATTTGACTGGTACACCCTCCCCCCCACCCCCCCCCACCCCCGGTTCCAAAACTAAGTCCAAACTTCAGTAACTTACTGGTTGAGGGCATATCTCTATGACCTCATAGAGATGAATGAGAAAAGCCTGTGTGTTCATTTGAAACGGAAAGGGTCACATGCTGAAGAAATAATCACCTCCCTTGTTCAACCCAAATACAAACAAGTGTACTTAAAGGCCACGAGAATGGAGCAGAGCACAAACAAAACCATAAACGGTTCTGTTCTGTATTAGCTTCAAGCCCATCTTGTCTCCTTAACCCAGGAGGAAAAAACACGCTTAAACCCCACGTTTTAGGGGCATGTTAAAAGCGCACGGCACTGAATTTCCTGCAGATTTCTTTGACTTTGCATTTGCTGTGCATTTAGAAATTGCTTCTGATAAGTCAATTAGTGCTTTTCAGAAACTGTTAACTTAGGCAATATGTCAAGTAAGCAAAGCATTTTTTAACCTACCAAGGGAACAGAATATGAAACATTCAATTCTGAAAGTTCCCAAAGGTAGAAGTCAATACGCCCTAATTCATTGATATTTCTGCCGCAGATTCTATGGACAAGAAGTCAATATTTCTACCCTAAAACTTTGGAGAGAAGCAGAGTGGATTTCCAAGTGACTATGCGTATTTCAAGAAGGCCTCTTCTTTCTCATTCTATCTTCCTCCTTCCCTTGTAGGACTGTCACTGATGACTCCTCTGCTACCATATCCTGGAGGGGACAGACGGTGTCTGGTTCACTTCTGAGTCCCTTTCACAGTGCTTATCACAGAGCAAGTGTACCCCAGACATAACAAATGGTTTGATGTTAACCAAGCCCTTCCTTCCCAGGTGAGAGCCAAGGAGATTATAAAAGAGAACAAGGGTCAGTGAAACAAAAAGTGAGTAACATTCTACAACAGCAAGAAAACGAATACACAGGCACCCTGTGATATCCTCATGAATTCTTGCTTGAGTCAAAGACAAAATATACTCAGTATACTAAAATAGAACAAGAGTGAGTGTGTAACCAAGATTTAGAGCCAAAGCAACATATACTAATGTGCCAGAACAAAGTGGGGATTTTCCTGATTCCATAGAAATCACCCATCTTTGTACATGTTAGACAATCAACACAAGGAAAGTGCTGTGTTTTCATGGGTAATAATGGGTTGTAGTGAGCAACTTTTCCCATATATGTTCCCACTGAAAAATGTTTTTCCATGAAGAATTTACTGCTCTTCAATCCCGGAATTTGTCTCATAAAAACCACACAGAAATTTCCTCGGTCTTCTAGTGTATGTCATAAACTTCTCATCCCAGGCATCCAGGAAATAGAACTTTATTTACAAAGTTAAAATAGAAGCTGCCATAAATAATTACTGCCAGAAGGCTAAAAATAACTTTTACTCCTAATTACTACTAAAATAATACAAGGAAATGTTGGAGCCGTATTTCCCAGCACTTCCTGGCTATGAAAATGCCAAAGAGTCACTTGGCAACCGTAACTCAAACAACAGAGTTTTGTGTCAATCAAGACAAAGCAACTGGGATGCCTTGGGAGGCGAGGGAGTTGGGGGGGGGGCGGGAGGGCAGTTGGCAGCTCCTTTATGAACAAGATTGTTATCTGTACCCTACCCTGGCCCTTTCGTATTTTTATGCTTTTTCCCCCAGATCACTTGTTAATTTCCCATTAGACTGAATCAAGAGGAAACATTCTCAAGTATTGAATAAGCATCTGGTCATAATGCAAAACAACTGTGTCGGTGAATCAGCACCTTTTCTAAAATTGAGTTTGACCAATGAAGCAGGCAGTCTGTAAGAACTTTCATGTTCAACAACATCTGTCACTAATGGAGGTATTTCCAACTGCTCTAAATTTCCTATCTGCTAAATAGTTCCCACATCACTAATCAGTTCAGTCTGACTTTGCTAACCCAGTATCTTCTGTGCAATTGGGTACCAAGTACATATTGCCCAGGAGTATGGACTGCCCAGGTTTGAAGCTCACTGTGCCACTTACTAGCTACGTGACCCTGGGCAAGTAACTTAATGGGATTTTCAGCGATGGCAAAGAGGAGAGAAGAATGGAACCTATTTCATAGAGTGGCTCTGAGTATTGAACAAGGCAAATGAGCATCCCACATACTTGGTACAGTACTGGGCATAAAGTTAAGTGCTTAATGAAAGAGTGATGGGCCTCATTATTCTTGCCATTTTTTAAAGTCTTATTTCTGCTGTTAATATTATTACTCTTCCAAAACTATGAGGACTGACCTCCTCCAATAAATGTCCAGAGGCACACTCACATGTAAAAGCTTGACTACAGTCCATGCGTTGATAGGCTATGTTATCAAAAGGTACATTTATCAAGCCCAGACATATGTGCAGGTCCATGAAAGGTACAGAAGAGATAGGGTATGGGCTTTACATCCTCAGAATCAATCATGTGTGTTCTCTGGTCCCGTTTTGAGTCACCAAGCTGTTTCTCCCAATATTCGGCATGGTAATTATTTTACATCTGCTATGAAAACAGATTCCAATTCTCTTCTTAAACCCAGACTCTTTCACCCTCCGTAGTAATTCTCAACTTCTCCAGTGGTAGAATTCACAGGATAAGGGATGAAAAGAACTTTTAAGAAATTCATCTCCACTCCAAAGAACAAAACCATAGCCAACAGGGATTCTATAATTTACTCATGTCCTTATTCAAATTAAGATATGGAGACACCAATAAGGGAAACCAGGAAAGCTGTAGGCTAAATAGCTCGTCCAGAAGAAAAAAAAAGGGGAGGGTTTGGCGGCTCTGAAATGAAGTCTTCTTCATAAAAGCAGAATTCCTGCGGGGCAAGTCAGCTGATTGGTTTTTAATGGAGTGCAAAGTTTAATCCCGTTACAAACTAAATCGTACCTAAATCAAATCGGAATCCCTCCAGCCGACTGTAAAAAGAATCTAAGAGGGTACCATCCCTGTCGCTTCCCTAAACATCTCACACCTCCATGCTGTGGCCATCATTCTATAAAACACAGAAATCATTTACCGGTAACTCTTTGAGTCATGATTTACATTGAGTCAACTGCTTTCGGGGAAAAATAAAATAAAATAAAAAAGAAACTGTCTTCTCTTCCTAAGGTCAGGAATAATCCAGGGCTTTTTTGAAACAATACAAGAGACAATATACTTTGAAAGAGAGTTACCAGTCATGTGAAAGTCAACTTTCATCTGTTTTGAACTTAGCAAAAATAAACCAAACAGTGGATGTATTTGAAGTTCTGACAAACGGAGAAAATGATCATTCATGTCAATGGGTAGAACTCATCTGGCCATGGTAAAAAAAAAAAAAAAAAAAAAAAGAGAGAGAGAGAGAGAGGAGAAGAATTGACCATTCATTGTGAATCTACTACGTGTCAAACAGTGATGTTTTATGTAGACTGTCATTTACTCCTCATAACAATCCAATGGTGAGAATATCGCTGTCGCCATTTTAGGGATTATCAAAGAAACGGATATTCAAAGAACTTGAAAAGACTTTGCCAGAGTACTGCAGCTATTAGTGACTCAGCCACCAGAGACCAAAAACCCATCCCTGGTCTCTACACTATACCATTAACCTACCAATGGACCAACCTACCTCACACAGGTACACAGACATTAATTTTTAAGCAAGTTCAAAAAATTATTAACCTGGATGTCGGGAACTCAAAGTGAATCTTGATATAGAAATAACCGTATAGATGACAGACACGTCGGCCACTTTGCAAACAGGTAACAAGGCCAGAATTTCCCAAAAGCGAACAGCTGAATAGCCCTATTGCTGCTGCAGAATTGTTGGTTATTTGGGCTTCCTTTATTTTCTCAGATAAGGGGTTTCGGTCTGTAGGAGAAGGAAGGTGAAGAATTGCAATTCGTGATTCCAGATATTAGCCAGGGACGATCTGGTTGCAAGAATCAAAACTCACTTAAATTAGTTTAAGTAAAACAGGAAGAACATGGGGATTAAGGCCGGGACTGGCAAGCTGGCACGAACAGATATTCCAACCTCCAGCTCGGAGGGTTCAGTTCTTGCCTTTGCACTGATCTGTGAGGCTGCTTCTTTCTTCTCTCTCTGAGGATAATTTTCCCTGCCTTTCCACACTCGGGGGGCAGGGGGGTGGGTGGGGTGGAGGGAGGGTCCACTTTTATCATGTCCCAGTTCAAATACGTCCCTGAAAACAAAAATCTCTGAATACATTGGCAAATATCCTTCAGAATATCTGGCTCACTGGAAACTTTGATTTCTTTTCTGTTCCAGCAGCAGAAGAGGGCTCTTCAAACACTCAGCTCATAGACCTGTGTCTTAGTCTGCTCAAGTTGCTACAACAAAATCCTATAGACTGGGTGGCTTGAACAGCACACATTTATTGCTCACAGTTCTAGAGACTGGGAGGTCCAAAAGGCAACTGTAGACAGCTGCCTTCTCAGTGTGTCCTCAGATGTACACTGAAAGAACTCCGGGTCTCTTTATTCTACTGTAAATCCCATCTTGGGGACCCACTCACCTGACCTCATATACCATCACATTGCGGGTCAGGGACACACACGTTCAGTCCATAATAAGGTGGCTCACCAGGACCTTGGTTCTCAGTGTCTCTAAGGGAGTCCCAGTCCCACACTTCCTGGCCTCTCCTTCCATCCATAATCTTTCTTCTACTGCTGACACTTCTTTTTTCTCTGTTTCATCACCTGGTAAAGCTCTAGAAGAGTTGTTGGCCAAAGACTTTGGACCAAGAGTAGTTTGGGCACCGAAAGGTCTAACAGCAGGTATATAGCTCCGGAGGGGTCTCTGGTGGAGGTGGTCTCAAATGCAGCAGCCCGAGAGCAGATTTAGGGATCGCCCATCCCGGACTTTTTTCAGGCACCATCACCTGATAACAGTTATCTTGGGCAAGTCACTTGTTCCTTTTCATGTTCATGGGAAGATCTGAGTAGATGAACCCTCAAGTCTACAATTCTGCAACTGTGACACAGTGTCAACTTGCCCATCTTCCATTCATTTGACCTGAAGTCTATATAACTAGACTGAAGGCTTAAGCTACATCTACCCTCATATTACAAATTTCCTTCTCTCCATACCTGTGAACACAGATTTTTAGTTCTTGAACAATCACCATCAATCAAAAAGGTTATGTTGTGTTTTATGAGCTCTTTACTGCAATTCGCACTTCAGGGGAGTCATTTACTCATTCATCTCTTTGGACCATTGCTTAGTGGCATGAAGAAAAGGGTAAAGGCATGGCATAACCTCAAAGGAAGCTGAACTTCAGGGGAGAGAGAAGACTGATCACCATCAAAGGACAGCAGAGAGAAGTGGCAGCTTTAAGGAAGGCTAACCATCATGGCAGGCTAAAATACCTTTAAAGTTCGGAATTATGGGAAAAAATACCAGTGATGATGTTTGCCAAATTTCTAAATGTGTCTGAGAAAGCCAAGTCCTTACCAGACCAGCTCCAATAAGCTGTCTTCTAGGGGAATTAACAAGTCACAAAGATACACAACAAAATTGAGCATGAAGGGAAATAGGGGAAGGGATATTATTAGTTGGATCCAGGTCTAGTTCTTATCTTCGTGCTACAAGTGGGGAGGGGAGTGGCAGAGAAGGTAAGAGTTTTAGACATCTGTCACTCATGATGCCATATTGCACTGGAACAAAGGTGATTCGCAGAAAGTCCAGCCAGCCAGCTGTGTGGGTCTCCCTGGTCCTTTCATTAATGCCCATCACCATCCTCACATAAGCCAATAAAAGAAACCCATGGTTTGTATGATTGAATTTTCCCCACCTGTATTAGCTGGAATTCCCCAGAGAAACAGAAATCAGTCTACCTACCTACCTACCTACCTACAAACCTACCTACCTATCTACCTATCTACCTACCCAAATATAGACAGAGAGCAATTATGAGGAATTAGTTTAAGAGATTAAAGAGGCTGAGAAGTCCCGAGGTCTGCCATCTCCAAGCTGGAAACCCAGGAAAGCTGGCGGCATAATTCAATCTGAGCCAGAAGGCCTGAAAATCAGGAGACTGTTGGGGTAAATCCCAGTCCAAGGTCAAGGGAAGATGAAATGAGATGTCTCAGCTCAAGGAATGAGGAAAATAGAGGGGATGGTGGTGCTGAATTCCTTCTTCCTCCACCTTTGGTTCTATTTAGGCCATTGACAGAATGGATGCCCACTGGGGAGGGCAATCTTCTTTACTGAGACCACCAATTCAAATGCTAACCTTTTTCAGAAACACCCTCATGGCATGCTTATAAATAACGTTTAATCTGCTATCTGGGAAACCTGTAGCCCAGGCAAGTTGACAGGTACAATTAACCATCATACCGCTTACCACACTAGGACATGGTTGCACTCTATGTGAATAGCTTATAAATTGGGGTAAGGAGTGATGGGGGTGGGGCAGACTAATTGTGAAGTAAAGGCAACTCTAGGCCTCCCACAGGCAAGAAAATGTGCTGGGAGTCTAACCAAATAACAAGAAGGATGATCTGTGAGTTTCTGCTTTTCTTCATGAGTGTCTTCATGCCCATGTTCTTGCTCTACTCCCACACTGCCCTCTTGACCCATTCACCGTGGGGTTCCCAGCTGGCCTCCCCAGGGCTAAGCTTCCTATCCTTCAATGGTATTTTCAAACCTTAATTAGATATCTTCTCCTGACTGATTCCATCACATCACTCCCCTCTCAGAAACCTGATTCAGTCTACATCAAATACCTGGACATAGCATTCAAACTTCCTGTTCTCATTCCCGTCAAACTGGTCTCACTCCCACAGACAGCATGCTCGTTCCTGCCTCTCTGCCACACTCCTCTTCTCGAATACCTGACTACCTGCCCATCACTGGCTTGAACCTTCCAGTCTTTCAAAGTCAGGAAAGGTCCCCCATCTTCGTAAAAGTCAGCTGTGACCACTCAGATCCTCCCCCAGGGGATGGGCCCTTCCTCAAACATCCACACTGCCATGTCAAACAAGTTTGCTAGTAATGATGTGTTTTAATACCTTTTAATCTTGTGTCTCCAGTCAGACCGTCAACTTCTGCCACTCAACTGGTCACATAGGCTCTATCGGTGTTTAACAACTGTAAGAACGAATGACTATACTTGGCCATATGACCTACACCCTTTATCTCTCATAAAACAAGTCACATAAGGCAGTACCAATATTTCAGCCCGAGTATTAGTTAAATGGTGTCCAGTCGTAGCACTTGGAAGAGTTGTGAGGTGATAACACAGGCAAACTCTTACCTTCATGGGGCAAGGCACATAAGTAAGAAAGACAACATCTAACGTCTATATGGTCAATTGAATATTCTGGACATATAGAGGATGGGGAGACAGTTGTCATGCGCACAGGCTACGAGAGGATGTGAGGGCAGTGGGATGGCAGGCAGAAAGCAAAAAGAGGAAAAAAAAAAACTAGAGTAATAACGAAGACGAGCATGGAGACATCTGTCCACATCTCAGCTTGGATAAGGGTAAAGGCAAAGAAGGGAGGAAACAGGCACAAGACAGATGTACAACCTGGGACCCCTTTAGCTCTGTCCCCCAAATAGGAGTCTGTGCCTGTTGGAGTTGCAGCAAGAAGGTGGGGGCTGGCTTGTTAACCCGTTGGTTGTAACTCCAAGGATCTGAATGGATGCTATCCAGTCACCGACTCCAGGTGTTGTGTGTGGGTTCTGGTGGTGATTCATTTGTTCATTTGCTATTTTATTAGGTGTTTACTGTTTGTTACGTTCCCTGCCAGCTGATGTTACGAACCATACAAGGCCCTGGGCTGGCCCTTCAGGTGAAAATAAAGGCTGATGAGAAGGAAGGAAAACGGTAATGTGAGAAAAGCAGGCAAGGACCCTGTGGGTGACCCTCTATGTGTCCAGAGAAGAAGGACTGACTCTGGAGGCCGCTGCTGAACTAAGAATTGGTTGGAGCCAGCTTTTAAGAATGTTAAATTGTTTGGGTTTACAGTATACATTTTTTTTTTATTTTGCATTTCACTGTATCTGACATCAGGATAATAATAATAGCAGACATTTCAATAGCACAGGCTGTGTGCCGTGATACATTTTCAATGCTCTACAAGAGTTCATGAGTCTTTACAATGACACAATGAGGTAGATACAATTATCAGTCCTGTTTTAGCGAGGAAGAAACGGAGGCACGGGAGTTAAGGCGCTCGCCCGAGACCACAGGGTTTGCCAGGGGGGAGGCCCTAGTGTTCACGCCACGGAACTGGGCTCCAGAATCCCCTTTCATCAGCAGTAAACTTAAGGGAATATGCACACGTGTGCATCGAATATATCCACCCCCAAACAGCTATTAAATCAAAGTGCATCTTAAAACCAAGGGCTCCTTCAGGTCACAGAACCCTGCACTGCCTTGAATTGGGGTGGGAATCCTATGGGGTTTAGCAAATATTTATGTAGCTGTGGAGGATTAAGACACAAATAAGATGTAGTCACTCCCTGTAAGGAGGTCAACGTGTAGTGGGAAACCCAGATAAGTAAACACCTCATTATGGTGCACTGTGCTAAGGGCTGTGGTACTATTTCTATTGTGTCGACAAGCTCGTGGGCTGCTAAAAACAAAAGGATTCAGTCTGTCTGCCAGGTCCAAAGAGGCCTCACAGCGCTGGTAATCGCTGAGCTGAGTCTCAACAGAAGATACATTTCACTCGGGCTAGCAGAGGATTGTAAGCATTAGCAAAGACCTTCCAGGAGATAGTCCTACAGAAAGCTAATAAGGGATAATCATGAAATGGAACTGTAATAGCACCTAAATTCTGTTTTGGCCTCTCTAGTCCTTCCTCTCCAAGGTTTCTGAAGAGGGGCGCCCGGGTGGCTCAGTAGGTTGGGTGTCCAACTTCAGCTCAGGCCATGATCTCACAGCTCGTGAGTTCGAGCCCTGTGTCGGGCTCTGTGCTGACAGCTCAGAGCCTGGAGCCTGCTTCAGATTCTGTGTCTCCCTCTCTCTACCCTCCTCAGCTCATGCTCTGTTCTCTCTCTGTCTCAAAAGTAAATAAACAAACAAACAAACAAACAAATAAATAAATAAATCAGGTTTCTGAAGAGCCTAGGTGCACAAAAAAAGCCCAAGCAAGGTTAGCTAAAATTTTCTTCTGAGCTTCCTGCCCGCCTCCCAACCTCAACCCCTACTATCAAGTCAGAAGCTAAGCTAGACCCGTGGAAAATGCCTTCATCTAGGTTAGGATGGTTGAAATACCCTAGAATCCCAACAGCGCAGAACCCAAACCGCAGGTCTCAGCATTCTGGTTTGATGATCCAGGTGTAGCACCGGAGTCAAGACAGAGCATTTGAGCACAATGGCCTGGGCAGCATGAGAGAGAAGAGAGCCTTCCAGTGAGGAGCCTGGGTCTCTCCTGTGGCCCAAAGCACCCCCAGGCAAGTAAATGGAAACACAAAATGGAAACACAGGATGTGGGTAAGAGCGAGAAGCAGGCTGCTTACAGGACTGGTCCTGATCCTCAGTTCCACTCCTGCCTTGTGTGGTCCTCTGGAATTTTCATAATACACGCACTGGGACTTTATTTTTTTTTAAAGATACGGTATAATGAAATCTTTAGCCACTGGCAGTCCTTATGAGAGACTGATTTATAGCACCCGTTCCTTCATAGAGTGGAACAAGCCAGGTAAAGGGGAGCCTGAGGAACAAATGGGTCTGCATCCCCCACAACACACGGAGGCATAAAACTCCGCCATGCATGTAGGAAGCCAGTCTAATTCAGCATCGCAGAGCATCTATTCGGTGAAGAGTCAAAGAGGTGAGGTCATGTCTCCCGGTCAGTCTGTTTCCCCATTTGGAAACGAAGGAAATCATCCTGAGATCTTAGTAGGCAGCAGTTATTTCCGACACTCTAAGCATTTTTTGGTCCTAGCTGGGAGGAGACACAAGGCTTGAAGGAGGACGGGATTTCACTGCCTAGCTCTGTGGCCTCACGCAGGTTACTGACCTCTCTAACCTCACTTTTGTGGATCGGGATGTCAACAAAATGGCGGCAGTGCCTACCTCCTAGAGTGGTTGGGATGAGCCAGTGAAAGAATGTATGTCAAGTGCCTCACGTGAAGCCTGGCACGTGGAACTTGTTGGTTCTTTGTGAGGGCCTACTGTATAAGGACAGTCTCTGCCCTCAAATTCTATCAGACTGGGCATAATTACTGTTAGTTGCAGTAGGGTCAGTGCAGGAACCAGAATTCACCCCACATGTTTTCAGCAGAATGGGTTTAATACAGGAGTTGAGAGGCTGACAAATTCACTAGAAAGTGAGAGATGAGCTTCTTGGAATGAGTCCCAGAACAACCCAGAACTGGCTTAGCACAGGGCCTGCGAACGTAGAGGCCCAGCTACAGCCCTGGCAGGCGTCTGAGGCCCCTGCTGCAGCAGGAAGCAGGAGAATAGACTCAAGAGGCTGTGCTTAGAGACTGGAGATCAGATCAAGATGTGGCCACTACCCCCACTGCTTCCTGACAAGCAGGAAGCTACAAAAGACCAGAAGCCAGGGCAAGAAAGCCATGACCTTGCTGGGCAGTAAAGACAGCCAGAGTGGAAAAGAAGCCTCTGTTTCTCTTCTTAGAAATCTCCTATGAGAACTTCTATCAGTGGAGCCTAATTTATAGCTTGGAATTTTAGCTGCAAAGGAGCCTGGGAAATGTAGTTTCTAAGTAGTCAACCATGCATCAAGCCAAAACGCTAGGACTTATGACAGAAGGAACAGAATTTTGTAAACAACTAAAAATCTATTTCTTTCAGTACAAGATGGAGGAGAGGGTATGCGAAGGCGGAGAATAGTATCACTAAGCCCCCGAGGAAGGAAAAAGGAGTCAGCAAGAACAATGGGATGACCACCAGGAAGGAGGATAAGAAGGACCCTATGAAGAAAGCTAGAAACTGGGTACCTGACATTGTCTAACAGTGGAAATAAAGACCATTTCTGACTTTCCTATTTTCATCCTTTTGGAGAGTAAAAACTCCTAATTCCTTCTTCAGGATTCTTCTTTCCTAAGTGTCCCCAAATGCTGTTGAAAGTCTCATTAACTTGTCTATTGTTAACGAGAGCATCATTAACTGGTCCAGAAAGAACCAGAGGCCCCTTCCTCAAAGGCCGGCTTTGCATGGAGCTGGTCCCCACGAAGTTGTACCACATCATCGGCTTAGTTCAATTAACGCACAAAGGAGTTGTTAGTAATTACCTGCCACTAGGTTTTCTGGATTTCTCTTTTAAAATGCCATGTCTTATTATTATTATTATTATTATTATTATTATTATTAATCAAGGTATGCTCTTTGAACCAAGATTCCTTAGAGTTGAGTACGGAATGGCAAAAGGAAAGCAGACCATGGGTGGCAATTAGGTGTTTACAAGGAAACATATTTTATATCTTGAAGTACAAGCCTCTGATGGCTGACGCCATTTTTCTTTGTGCCCATGGTACAGGGAAAGGCGCTAGCTCTTTACTGGTGAAAATGGGAATGGCAGAAGCAAGCAAAAAGACACTATTGTTTTCATTTTGCACTAAGGTCCCCAGACAGAAGCAGGCATTTCTCACATTTGCTTTCTCAAGGCCTTTATTGTCCCAGCTTCCTGTTAAAAATCGAGCTAGTGATGGCAGACCCATGCGATCCCATTAGAATACTGAAAGCAGTGTATTACAGTACCAGGCAGGAGAGTGAGGGCCAGACAATAGGTATAATAGGAAAGTATTAACCCCAAATGAAATCGACAGTAAGCTGCAAATTGCAGAGCCCGGGCTCCAGCCAACACAACGAAGACACAAGTTACCATTGATGGAGTTTCATAAGCAGGCAAGTTCGGAGAGGCTGAGAACAAACAGAGAGGAGACAGAGAGGTTCAGGGACCCCTAGCTTTGTTCCCGTCAGCTCTCCCAGGGAATTCACCACGTCTCTCTAATTTACATTAAGTTGGCGCTATCAGAGACAAGCATAGCCCAGACATTGAAAGAACAGTTTCGAACAGAGCTATTTGGATGAAGAATGCTGGATCCATCAAGTGGAGAAACATGCTCGGAGCCTTTAATCTTTTGTGTGCATGCCCCTGTGTGCATTATCAGCCATAACATCTAATGGTGACTCCTCTCCTTGCCTGAGCAGGGGGGATCAAGAAGAGACTGTCTTTCAGAAAACAAAGAAGATGAACTTTGGGGTCGGTTTCTTAAGGGCTTCTGGCTAGATTTCCTCCACCCTTCAGCGAATCTAAGAGGTCGTTGGCCAGAGAAAGATCAGCAGGTAAACATATAAGAATAAGGGTGAGTGATTCTTCAGCTGGGCCTTGAACATGTCCCAGCGGAAGAATTATGCTGAAATATTTCCAAATTACTAGAGAGCGTGTTTCTAAAGATGTAGACATACAACCATAGGTTCACAGCCTCTGTCCACTTTAAACGTTGTCCTAGAGAAGGCAGGCCATCCCTTGCACAGAGACGGATTCAAAATTCCCCATAAAGGTATTTATTCCAAGAAAGCAAAAACTCACCTTCCCCACATCCTCCTGCCTGGAACAAATGGCAAACCTTCTAGAAAGAGAAAACACATCCTAATGATCTGAGGTACACAAACTTCTCAAAATCAGCCTAGATATTTTCAGCAGAGAAGATGGGTCTATTTATACACCCTTAACTGAAGTCAGGAAGTGGGAAACTGTAAGATTGTTCCCGTCAAACAAAAGACTTTTGCCTTAAGACCTATATAAATAAAATCATAAAACTTTACTGAAGAGCATAAAAGAAGATTTGGATAAATGGGGACATACCGCATTGCTGGACAAGAAGCATCGACGTGATAAAAATGTCAATTCTCAAATTAATCTACAAATTTGGTGCCATCTCAACTAAAACACCCACAGTTTCTTTCATGGAACAGACAAGGTAATGCTCTGGGTTTCTGTGGAACAGAAAGTGTCCAAAAATAATTAACAATAATTTTTTTAAAAAATGGTTTAAGTAAAGCTATATGAGATAGTGTGTGATTAGCACAAAAAAAGTCAATGAAAACAGCTAATCACAATAATGTACTAAATATCTCCCGTGTATGTATGTGTCTCTGTGTGTGTGTGTTTTGTGTATATTTATGGGAAATTACTTCCAATTAGTCAGGGGTGGGGCACCTGGGTGGCTCAATGGGTTATAAGTATCCAACTGTGGTTCAGGTCACGATCTCACAGTTCGTGAGTTCGAACCCCATGTCAGGCTGTCTGCTGTCAGCACAGAGCCTCATTCAGATCCTCTGTCCCCCTCTCTCTCTGCCCTTCCCTACTCATGCTCATTCTCTATCTCAAAAATAAATAAGTAAACTTTAAAACATCAAATTAATGGGGGAAGGAGAATAACCAATGTAAATGTAGTTTTTTACCCATCTTAGGATAGATGGGTAAGAAATATAAGGTCTATCCATACCTTCTAATACAATCCCCCCAAAACAATCAAACATTATCATAAAAGCATTAGGAGATGGAAAATCTAGAAGAAATAGAAAAGACTGACAAATATAACTGTGCAAAACAAACTTGTGATCATAACAAAATACTGTAAAACAAAAAGACAAGGAATAGATGAGAAGAGAATATTTGGAACATGTATCAGAAAAAGGGATAATACCTCACAATCTAGAAGTAGGTACTGCAAAGCAGTAACAGAGAGCGCCATAGTCAAAATGGCAGAAGGTTTGAAAGGCAACCATAGAAGAAACTGGGCAGATGGAACGGAATCTTCCTTGACTCTTCTTTCTTTTTTTTTTTTTAAGTTTATTTATTTTGAGAGAGAGAGACAGAGAGAGAGAGAGAGACAACGTGAGTGGGAGAGGGGCAGAGGGGGGAGAGAGAGACAGAGAGAGACAGAATCCCAAGCAGGCTCTGCACTGTCAGCGCAGAGCCAGATACGGGGCTCAAACCCACAAACCGTAGGATCACGGCTCGAGTCAAAATCAAGAGTCAGATGCTCCACCTGCTAATCCACCCAGGTGTCCCTCCCTTGACACTTCTCTGTCACCTAGCCCTACATGCAATACATGACCAGTTCTTTTCTCTCCAGTTCCACTGCCAGTACCCTAGTTCAGGGTCATCTCTCTCTCCCTTCTACCCTGACAGCCTCCCAACTGAATCCCCTGGCAACTAGTGAGTCCTCCACACTGAAACCAGGCAGAGCCCGATGAAACACATCACCCCCATGCCTGAATCACTGCTTCCATTACTCTTGGGGGTGAGAACTGAGTCTCAGCAGGGTTACAAGGCCCTACAAAGTCTGGCTCTTACCAGCCACTCTGAGCTTGTCTCCCATGGTGACAGATTTACTCTCTGGATGTTAGCCTTATTTTTCTCAAATGCATGTACCTCCTCCTATCATGAAGCCTTTTACCAAGCAGCTTCCTCTACCTAAAAAGCTCAGCTGTCCTGGACCCTCTTTTCTCCTCACGCCTGTAGAGGCCAAGGGCAGGCCACTCCTGCATCGAACACAGTTTTGAGTTAAAGGCAATTAGAGCCCAGGGGATTCAAGAAGGGCTCTTTACCGCTCCCCCCTGCACCCCCCCCCACCCCCAAGGCCTAAATTTACACGAGAAAGGAGAGCTTATACCAGGAAGACAACTATCAACAAAAGATTCCTCTCTACCTGAGAGACTACCTGCTTCATAAGGCAACCTTTATTTTGCAAGCATCTCCTCTCACATTCTTGCTGATGTATCCTCAGACCTCACCCCTCTCCTTGGCTCAGGATGGCCTCTAAGCCTCATGGAATTTTGTGTCTGTGTAAACCCCCCCTTATGTACGAAACCAAATTTGATTTTCTGTCAACTCGTCTCCTATCAGTCTGATTCTTAGTCCAGCTAGATGGACCCCAAAGGGGAAAGGAAATCCTTGCTCCTTGACATCCCTATCTTTTCAAGACACCATCTATCTTCTTCCTGAAAATCTCAATTCAGTGTCATCAGTTCTTCCAGAAAACCTTCCCTGGCATCTTGGATTAAGCCCTTGTCCCCAGCATAAAGTCTTATAATACGTACTCTCCTTCATGGATGGCATTGCCACATTTGTAATGTTACAGGATTCTTTAATTGATCTCTCTCTCCTGCACTAGGCTGTTAGGCTCCCCGAGAAGAGGGACTGTGTCGGTTTTTGGTCACCACGGTATCCCACTGCCTGGAACATCATAGATGCTCAATATATAATGTTATGAACAAGTGAATTTTTAATAAAAATGCATATATGTATACTTATATATACATAAATTTATGTATACATATAATTATATATATTTGTATCTATCATTCATATTTATGTGTCAGATGGAAAGTGCTGGAAAGAGCACAGACACTCAGTGTTAGCAGAATTTTTCACTGGGGATTTTTGGAGATTTTTACTCAATTTCACATTTTAACAGTGAGTATCAATTCCATTGGGAAGCTAAAAAAAATGAAGTTATTACCATTCGGAGGAAAATACTCAAAGGTAAAAATTAAAGCTAGGTAGCAGCTGGGAAATTTAAAAAATTATCAGATTTGAGATGATGATTCTGTATTCCTTTGTTGTTTTTCTGTTTTGTTGTGTTTTTGTTTTTGTGTGTGTGTGTGTGTTTTTTTTATGTGAGTTGGCCAAAAGCCACTGCTCAGGCCACCCACTCACCTACAGCTGCAGGATTTTCAAGTCACCTCACAGCTTACTACTGCAGGTTAACTTCTCTTGTCACCTCAGTTTTTTTACCCTTATCTGTTGTTGTTGTTGCTTTACTATTGTTATTAGTTTTCTTTCTTCCTTTCTTTTTTCTTTCTTTTCTTTCTTTCTTTCTTTCTTTCTTTCTTTCTTTCTTTCTTTCTTTCTTTCTTTCTTTCTTTCTTTCTTTCTCTTTCTTTCTTTCTTTTCCTTCCTTCCTTCCTTCCTTCCTTCCTTCCTTCCTTCCTTCCTTCCTTCCTTCCTTCCTTCCTTCCTTCCTTCCTTCCTTCCTTCCTTCCTTCCTCCCTCCCTCCCATTCAGCAAAGCTCATTTTAATTGGTCACTGCAAATACCACCTACTTACCTGGCAACACAGACTGTCCTCCGCCTGTTTGAAAAAAGCGAACCTAATTAGCAATAATGCTAAGAAGAAACTAGAAACAAGAGGGTGGAGGAGGCAATGGAAAGAATAATTGAGAAAAAGTATTTTAAACGGTTTAGAGCAGGGCCCCCAAAAGGCCAAGGTGGCCCTGAGTTTTGAGCGATTGTCGGGCTTCTTAAAGGTGAGGCTTCTCAAATAATTAGGGTAGTGGAGCCGGAAAAGGTGTTAATTGACTTGGGGACTCAGGCGGCTTTTCACTTTGCATAATTACTCCGAGGAAATGAAAGACAGTTGTGGGTTATCCTATATGAGTCCATCACTACAGTAACCCAGGAAGGGACTAGCGTTGTGACAAAAGAAAGTTAATGAAACGAGGATTTTTGATTAAAAGTTTTAGATCTTGGCCTCAGCATTTGTAGGATTTCATTCCCCTTGCAGCGCTGAAAACGATCATGCCCTCTACCACATTTTAACAAAATGAAATCCATGTACCAATTTTAAATCTTGGAGACCCTTAGCAACCCAGGCATTTGCTCTGATTTTTATAGCTATTATGAAATTATTGCAAATCTCACCTTAAAAAATTAATAAGTGACACTCCGTGAGCATAATTACATTGTTCATCTCTCTATAATCCATGATTCCTCTGCGTGTAATAACATGTGATCGGTCCTTCTGTAACCCAGCTGCTTCACATAATTGCTTGCGGTCCTACTGAGAAAAACTTTTAATAAACGACACATGAAGCAAAATTGCGCAACTCTATTCTCTTAGCTACAAAATCAGAAATGGTTTTTCCCCCAGAATTGAATCCTATGATTCTTTCTCCCTTTTCACAATAGCATTGGTGGGTTGGGGAGGAGTGGGGATTCGAATATTTCAATTAGAACCCCCACGGTTCTCCAGGAATACTACCAGGATTTTGCGACTAATTGAAGAAATAGATAACACGTGTCTTTCCTGCAGCGGCTCTTATTTCCTTAATGGACATTTTTTCAGCAACTTTAAGACATGTTTCCCTTTTGAAATACAACATCACATAATGGGCCCCATCTGGAATGGAATGTGCACAAACTAAGAAATGGGGGAAGAAAATCTTTTTGCCTTTTTTCTTTTTCTTTTGGTCTTTATCTAGGGTAATTGCAATTAGCTACTGTACTATCTATATACGTTACCATGATAGAAAATGAGCAAAGCTTTTCAATGACTAGGAACTCCAAATCTTGAAAAGGCTGATATCCAAGGAAAAAAAAAAAATCTTGTGAATTTTGTTTTTCCAGAAGGGAACCGTTTTGTTTTCTATTTAGCTCTATATTACCTTCATTACTGATAGATTGGCTTTTTTTTTTTTTTTTTAATATCCATTTGGAATAACATCTGAACTTTCTAACCCCCTTCTTCAAATTTGGATGAATTCTGTGGTGAATGAATCTTTTCTTTCAGTCAAAAAAACATGGAGAATTTCATGAGGAAAAGTATTCTCTGAAATCTTATCCTAGTGTTGGGGTAAATGAAGACTTGGACAAAGCAGAAGGATTTAAGACCTAGGGACAGAAAAATATTAAATCAGAGCTGCTGACTCCCTTCATTCTGTAATGATTTCCTAGGTCTGCCATGAGAATTGCAGGTATAATTTAAAACACCAAATACCCTGTAGTGCGTGAAAGCCAAGGCCCAACCCTGGAAGTATGGACCAAAGATGACATTTGGGAGGAAGCAACAGACAAATATAAGATGAGGGGATCATTCTCTTGAGAGCGAAATCAGAGAGGGATTCCTAGTCCTGTGTGGAAAAGGGCCCTGAATTTCAAGTCATGGCAGTGGGATAAAATATTAGGTGGTTAAGGGACAACTGGGAGGCTCAGTCTTCGGCCCAGGTCATGATCTCCCGGCTCATGAGTTCAAGTCCCGCGTTGGGCTCTGTGGTGACGGCCCAGAGCCTGGAGCCTGCTTCGCATTCTGTGTCTCCCTCTCTCTCTGCCCCTCTCCTGCCTGTGCTCTCTCTCTCTCTCTCTCAAAATAAATAAACATTAAAAAAAATTAAAGAAAAATATTAGGTGGGTTAAGTGATATCCCAGCTTTGGCAGATACTGACAGTTAGGATGGCATTGGTGGCCACATTAACACAATTTTGTTCTTGCTCTGCCTTTCTCTGCCATCCGTGGTAAAAACCATGGGACCAGTCCTGGAGACGTGTTTCAGGATAAGGCAGTGCGTCCAACCCCTTCCTTTAGTTCTGTTGTACGACATGGTTCCAGATCAACAGCTGTACATCCTGTTTGGGCAGAGTTTTCTCCACCCCTCCCCCAGAAATTAAGGTAAGGTATGCTACCTGGCAAATGAAGAAGAGAGCAGGGGTTAGTTCTAATTAGTTCTAATCAAAGCATTGGGTTTTGAATTCTCCTTGTCATTCTATCTGAAGGCCTTTATAAACCCAACGATCATCTATGACAGCCAGAATAAGAAGCCTTCTCATTCTCCTCCAGCCTTTCTATCGAATAGTCTTGGGCTGCTGATCGCTAAAATGCAGATCCTATGACAGTGTCTGTGCATGGAAATCACAAGCGTCTTCCAAGAGAAAACAATGAGTGCAAAGCTCAAGAACCATTAAAAGGAAACTACCTGTATTTTCAGACCTCAAAGGAGTGCATATCTTTGGAAGATAATGACATCTTGGACACAAAAATCACTACTTTACAATAGAAATCTCTGATACTCAATGTGCCTCTGTCAACATATGTTTAGGGCCAACGCATGCTGCTTATTTCATTAAATCACCATGAATCTGGGATTGGAATCATTACACTATTACAGTGCTGTGCCTTCCTCTAAAGCACTATGTTCCCCTTAAGTGTTTACTTTCATTCTTTATCCCAGCCCTCTATCCTATTTCCCCTCTCTCTGGCAATTATCCATGACAGTAAGAATTGTCTGCTGCTGCCATTTTGTAATCCAGGAATACGGGAGCTCATACAAAAGTTTTACAGTTAACTGTGGGGAATGAGATCAAAGACTCCACCATAACACTCTATGATTGAACAATTATCTACAAAAAAAAAAAAAAAAACCCACAAACGTAGTAACTGTTACATGGAAGGCATAGCAAGTCAAAATCCCTCCATTTGTGCGTGGCTGCGATCCTCCTGATGTGTTATCCATCTAACAGCCATAACCTGCAGCCCAGAATAATACCTCCCCCAACTCCAAGATGTGGTAGATCCCAAGGGATTCCTCCGGAGTCACAGACATCCCCTCAGGGTGACATCCCAAGTCAGTGAAACTCAAGTTCCCAGTTAAGAGAGGTGGCCACAGGTAAAAGTAATGTTCCAGAATTCATCTTTCAGGAACGGTAAATCCAGAACCTGTGTAATTAACATTTTGCAAATGTTTCCCTCAAGGAGAAAAAAAAAAATTAGGTAAACGCTCCATAAACTCTCATAGCGAAAAAGGGCAACGTTCTGACTGCGGCCCACCCGTCGCATAAACAACTGACAGAATGGGCACCATTGGCGAGCCCCTGTGAGGCTTGATTAAAGGCTCACTGCACTTTTCCTAAACATCTCCGTGTTATCACGCACTCTCTGGCAAACCCTGAACCCTGTCATTACCCTCGGCTCAACAACACTCAGAAACCTCGGTCCCCAGGGATGTTGCCATGTTTCACAAAGGGCCGCATTGTGTCTCTAATTCCTACTCTCTTCGCGGTTCATTTTATATGCTCTGCATGTGTGTTTGGATTTTCGGAACATGACTCATACCTTTTACATTCCTCCGCAACCCTACCAATGGAGGAAAGGAGTGATGGGTTGGCTGATTGGAAGTGAAAGAAGGTGTCCTTCTCTCCCTGGACAGTAGGACTTTTTAAAGGATGCACTAAGTGACTTCCCGGCTCACCAAGATCAATGCGATGTGACATCTGAGAAGGGACAGGAGTAGTGGGTGTTCTCCTTATGTTATTTTTAGACAGCTCATCATTTCTTCCACTGACAGAAATAAAGCTTTTTTTCTCCCCCGTCTTTCTCTCAACAGAATAACAGAGCAACATGGAATGAGTCTAGCTCCGTTAGCTCTCCCACACAATTGCATCTAACCGAAAGATTTCGCTAAGCCACCTATTTAGCGTCATAGTCAAAACACATTGAACATGATTCGGTTATCAGTGTTCGGCCCTGAGAGGCTGTGGAATTTTTAAGGAATATGTAAACTTCTCACACTTTTGTCAGGAAGTGAAGACAATTTTTCTCTGGATCCAGTTGGAAACCCTCTTCATTATTTGAAAGAGTACCTTCTGGAAGAGGAGGAACCTCGCCCAGGGAATTGGGGGTGGTGGAAGGACGCTGCCCTGCTTGAGACAAGGAAATGAAATCTGTTCTTTGGCTCCCTTAATGGTAAGGGACGAGGGATGTGGGAAACGAGAAGGGTCAGGGAGAAGAGTCAGCTTTTGGAAAGAGGCTCTCAATCTCTCCTGGAAAGGAGCGGTCACTCAAGATGTGTCCGGAACGGATGTTGCCGAACAAACGGAGTCCCACCTGCACACCCAGTGCACGCTCCCCCAAATCCTACATGATCGACCTCATGTTTGGGATGGAAAATGGGGACTGCAGGGATCAGAGAGGCTGAGTTTCTCTGTGCTGTCTCTCTAGGTCACACGGTAACGAGTCTGCCTGTCGGCCGCAGAAACCCCAAGACAGAAATGAGAAAAACTTGTGTAACCATCAGAAACCTGGGGAACTTGTAGAAATCTTGCAGAGACTTGGGGTGCTCAGAGACCCGGGTAATCTGACTCAGATCTATAAGAGCAGAGAGGTTCCAGCTACATCTGGATTACACTTTTCCCCTCTCTCTCAGTATTTACACAACCTTTTTATATTTCGCCGGTGTATGTCCTGCGCACACGTAGGTTTGGGTCTGTCCATGCACGTGTGTGTGAGAGAGAACATTTACAGCAGGATCTGACCCAAGACGGGGAGCTCACTGTTCTTTTCCATTCTTCTTTTTTCCCTAAGAGCGTGGTTAGTTTGAGACAAATCTGTTAAAAACTTGGGTGAAAACCCTGGGGCCTACAGAGAAAACTTGGCTTGTCATTGAACATTCCAATTGTCCTGGGGTGGAAGGCTCTGACATCATTGGAATCATAATGCTTTTTTGTTCTTTTATTCTTTGGACTTACGTCTTTTATACTTTTCAAAGGACTTTCATATCCTTTATGTCATCTCACACTGACGACATCCCTGCAGGGTGGAAGGACAGGTATTATTATAATAACTCAGCCACTCTTCCAACAACAGTCATCATTCATGACTGAGGCCCCAGAGCCCACAGCAGGAAAAGCAACCGAATCACTTTATGGCCTCCCGATCCCCACCCAGCAAGGTCCTCTGAGGCCGACTGTGTGAGCAGCCTTCGCAAGTGGCCGAATGAAAGAGTCCCGATCAAAGGGCAGCCTGCCTGATGGTCAGATGCCAACAGCTCTGCCTGGTAGGAGCTGGGTTGGGTGGGTTGGGGAGAGAGATGCTCTCCTGTACGATGACTTTTCTTCTTTTGAGTCTATTAGAGCACGTGAGTTAGAGGCATGGGGTGGGGGTGGGGGGCTTGCCAGCGTGTTTGCTGCCTTCCTTCAGTCTGGGAGATAGAATGCAATGGGACGGGATGAGAAAGAACATTCCCTCTTTTTTCGTTTAGAGCTCTTTCTTTGGTAAAGCAGCAAGAAAGCAAAACTCTCTAGATTTCGAGGAAAGATGCACAATGTTCTTTTCTTTTGTCCTTTCCCAGCCGGTGACGAACATGCTTCTGTAGAGCAAATGGCTGGACTATTTCATGGCCCCAGTGAGTCATTTTATGTTCTTCAGGAACTTCTGTGTTCACAGCATGAATTTAAAAACAATGCGCAGGGGACGCCTGGGCGGCTCAGCCGCTTGAGAGTCTGACCCTTGATTTCGGCTCAGGTCACGATCCCAGGGTCGTGGGATGGGTCCCCACGTTGGGCTCTGTACTCAGCGTGGAGCCCGCTCGAGATTCTCTTTCTTCCCCTCTGTCCCTCTCCCCCGCTTGTGTGTGTGCGCGCTCTCTCTCTCTCAAAATAAAATAAAATAAGCCATAAATAAATAAGTTAACTAATTGCAAAAATAAAAATGTGTAAAGTTATCAACCTAGTAACTGCTACACAGTAACAGTTCAGTGTCATCTATTGCTATAATGATATGCATAATTATATATATACATATGTACGTGTGTGTGTGTGTGTGTGTGTGTGTGTATAAGATTTACTCTCTGCAACAGAGTAAAGGTTGGTATGTCTCTTGAAGCAGCGGGAGGTGCCACATAGTACTTCTGTGCCTAGGCGTGTCTAGATAAGGCTCATAATTTGAAATTGGCAAAACCAGCGTCCTACCTGTCCAGGAACTGGGGTGAGCCCAGCCCGCATGGAGAGGCCACTGGGTGTAAGATTACCACCAGCTCTGCTGGACCCACTAACGCAGGGCGAGCACACCTGCAAGCAGACACCATTACTTGGCACTAACACGAGAAACCCTTCATTAGGGGCAGGGAAGCAGTGTGACCGACTCGAACAGGCCTATTCACATTTGTTGGATCATCCCCCACACAATTCCAAAGGCAAGAGCCTGCAGCCATTTTTAAATGTATCCATTTCACAGCCAAGCGAAAATGTTTCTGTACCAAGAATAATCTTACATTAAATTTCTCTTTTTTTTTTTTTTCCAGCAGCCTAAATTTAACCAGGGGGAATTCTTTTTTTAGACGCTATTCTATTCAACCTTTAAAAACGAAGGATCCGAATTTAATGTGAAATCTGCATTTCATCAAAGATGGGACACCGCGTCCTTGGCTTAATTATTCTTTGGAAATCGAACATCTTTACTACTGCATGCTTAACAGGTAGAAGGAAAAACAAACTGCAGACGATGTGATTCAGGCCTGAGGGACTGGAGGCACTGTTTCCATCTACACTGATATCGCATGGGGAACCCCCTTTGCATTGATAATACTCACATGCTGAACTAGCACGCGGTATAATAGTCAGTGATAATGTCGCTCGATGTCTACCCTTAGAAAGAGAATTTAGAGCATGAATCAGTAGAATAATAACACTCCCCAATTACATGACACTTTGCTTTATAACTCCCCCCCACCCCATAATATGGATCTCTCCATTTTATTCTTTTATTAGCCCCTGGAGGGGAGAGTCACCAGGGCTCAGGGAAGAGAGATTACTGTAGGTGGTGAAGTCAAGATTTGCATCTTACCCTTCTAGAGCACTTCTCTTTCCGTGGTGCAGCTTCCTAATGAGCACTGAGAGTTTTGTGAATGGGGGGGAAGGAGGTGTAGTAGCTGTACCTCGGGAAACAGCTTCGTGAAAAAACAGAGGAAGAACTGAGGGATGAAAGTCAAACTCAGCCGGAGCCTTGATTATGCTTTTGAGGCCTCAGGGTGACCTGGGACAAGTGCCTTAAATATCCACTGCCTCTGGTTTTCATCTCGCAGGAGGGAATGTTAATTCTAGTTCTTTCCACCTCATCAAGTTTTTAAGTAAAGAAGGAGCTAATGAATATGAAACTGTTTTAAAAGGTATTAACTCTTTTCAAAATGTAGGCACTGGGAGATGATTTTTGAAATAAAGTATATTGCTAGTTAACAGAAGCACTTGGATCAAATGAATGTACTCAAGGCCTAGGAGGTCCAGTCTACTCCTGGCCATTTAGATGCCTCCAGAAACCAGTGATGGAGCGGGCACCCGGTCTCTGTGCCGTTTCACTTGCATTTCCCTTTTGATGCTAAAAGGTAGAGATTTACCTTGGGAAACTCCTCCCTCTGGATCCAGACAAGAAGGGAGCTTCATCAAGGAATCCACCCTCCCTGGGCACGGGCACCCTGCACAGAAATCGGAGATTGAGCAGAAGGTTATGGTACCTAAGAAGGGTTGGTGCCCATCAGCCTGCAGTGGAGGCTCAGAAGAGGACTCCCTGCCTCCAGTCTTCCGACAGTTCCTTACTCCTCTGCCTGCCCTGCCTGGTTTCTCAGCCTTCCTTTTGATTCTGGAAATTCTCCCACACCCTTGTAGGAAATCCCATCCATGCCCTCTTAGGGGTTGTTTTACACCACTGAGTCTAAGAGGGGCTTGCCAGGTCACCATAGTTATCAGGACAGAAGATTTCTTGAAAGAGGGACTATTAGAACCCCGTCAATGTGTAGACACGAACAACCTGTTCTTTGAGTTGGCCAGGGTTAGTCCCAGCAACTTGCAAAGAAAACACCCTAACAGATCGCTGCAGCCAGAGGAAGGCGGACAGAAGAGTGACGATCAAGAAAATCAAACCGTTTGGTCACCTAGGAATCTACTGCGGAACAAAAGGCAGGCAAGTCAGGTAAAAGACCCGCTAATAAGTCTACAACCACCATTCTTGAAAAAGTCTCCTTTTTTCTTCCTTTGCCAAGTCCATAAAAGTTTAAAAGATCAAAATAAAAATATTACGGTTATGACAAAAATTAGTTTCAAACTAAATTACACTATATGTGTGTGTGTGTGTGTGTGTGTTCTAAAAAATTTTTTGTGTGGCCACGTAAAGAGTACTGTTTAGTGCTATTAGTTTTATAAGAAATGTACTAGTAACTCTGCTAAGGAAGTTGTCAACTTTTTGTTTTTTTAAACTTTTTTTAAAATGTTTATTTTTGGCAGAGAGAGAGAGAGACATAGAGCATGAGCGGGGGAGGGGCAGAGAGAGAGGGAGACACAGAATCTGAAGTAGGCTCCACGCTCTGAGCTGCCAGCACAGAGCCTGACACAGGGCTCGAACTCACAGACTGCGAGATCATGACCTGAGCCGAAGTGGGACGCTCAACGGACCGAGCCACCCAGGCACCCCAGTTGTCAACTTTTTGTATGAAAGTTAACTCTGAGGGCGCTTGGGTGGCTCAGTTGGTTAAGCGTCTGACTTCAGCTCAGGTCATGATCTCACGGGTCCTGAGTTCGAGCCCTGCATCGGACAGCTCGGGCCTGGAGACTGCTTTGGATTCTGGGTCTCCCTCTCTCTGCCCCTTGCTCCACTTGCTCTCTGTCTCTGTCTCAAAAATACAATATTAAAACAGGAAGGAAGGAAGGAAGGAAGGAAGGAAGGAAGGAAGGAAGGAAGGAAGGAAGGAAGGAAGAAAGGAAGGAAGGAAGGAGGGAAGGAGGGAGGGAAGGAAGGAAGGAAGTTAACTCTCTTCAAGACTCGGTTCTGCTAAAGTGTATTTGATGGTACGGGGTCATCACAGAATGAAATAGCAAGGAAGAACCGCTTTCCAAAACCTTCGAAATGTCCTGGAATCAGATAAATAAATATCTAGAGATACTTCCACAAGACTGTTCAACAGCCAGAACATCAAACGTGAAAGGGAAATTCAACAGGTTCCCTGCACAATAAAATCACCACCCTCATTTAGTATCACGCTGTCTTCACACCTAAACATTGACATATTCCCTCTTTCAAGAAATCTTCTGTTCTGATAACTACTGCAACCTGGCAAGCCCCTCTTAGACTCAGTGGTGTAAAACAACCATTTTCTAATGTTCCCAAATTCCGTGGGTCGGGAATTTGGAGTGTAGTGAGGACGGCTTGACTCTGCTCCGGGATGTCTGATGATGCCCAAGCTGGGAAGCCATGGTCATGGGGGCGAGAATCGTGTGAAGGTGCCTTCCCTCACACGTCCACCGAGAATGCTGACTGTCAGCCAGGACCTCAGCTGGGAATGTCAACCAGAGCATACACAAGTAGGCTTTCCATGTGGCCTGGGCTTTCTCGCAGCCTCAGGGCAACTGGACTTCTCACGTGTTGGCTCAGGACTTTTTCCATGATATCCCAGCCAACAGGGTGGGAACTCAATCTCATTTTCTGGGCTAGCCTCCGAAGTTACACGGTGCCATTTCTGCTGGGCCCAAATGAGTGACAAGCCCATTGAAGAGAAGAACACACCAACTTCCACTCTGAATGGGAAGAGTAACAAAGTCTCCTGATAAAAGACCAGGTGGGATGGGAGAGATTGTGTGGCCACCCTTGGAAGATACAATCTGTCACATCATCAGGGATCTCTTCTTTCCAGCTAGAAATAAGCTCTCCTTCTGTAAATTCTCACAACGCTCTATTTTCGAACTGAGGCTTACAGATTTCCATCTGACACTGTAATTACCATGGAACATGGGCCATCTTCACCATTCGATGAGCTCCTAGGGTTTTCTTTCCTTTTTTTGGATCTTCACGGTACCTTACAGAGCTCCTGGCACTTAGAAAATGCTCAATAAGGTTTACTGAAGAAATGTGGGTTTGTTTTTTTTTAATCAGTTTCAGATGGGACTACAGCTGACCCTTGAACAGCACAGCGTTGGGATGCCAAGCCCTGGCCCGATGCAGGTGAAAATTCACATAGAAATCCTGACTCCCCCAAAACTTTACTAATAGCTGTCAACTGACCAAAAGCCTTATAGATAACATAAAGCATGGATCAATATATATCTTGCATGTGATACGTATTATATACTGAGATCTTAACAATAATTCCCAATTTTGTGTTACTTTTTAGAGTATTTCTAGGCTATGTGCTTCACCTGGGAGTTTTTTCAAATTGTGGCAAAATCTCCCCCAAATTTCCCAATATATTTATTGAAAAACACCCGCGTGTTAAGTGGACTCACACTGTGAGTTCAAGGGCCAACTGTATTAGCTACCTAGGAGACACTCACAAGTGCTTTTGGAAAGAAGGGAGGGATGAAGGAAGGGAGAGCGCGAGGGAGGGAAAGGCGTGGGGGTAGGGGAAGATGATGCAAGGCAAACAGGCAGGCATAAAAGTTTGAAGTGAATCGTTCATTCTCGAAACATTTACATTGCTGCATTTAAAATTTTCTCCGGAGGACAAAAGATCCAGTTCTCCACCTTTCATGTACACAGCTGAAGATCCCTAGGGAAAAACACACAATCACGCTGACAGGTGTCATTTCAAACCCAGGACCGTGAACATCAAGGAGGCACTTGTGCCATGCTTCCCTAACCCATTCGTGTCCCTCCCTTCCCTCACAGGTGTCTATTTCATACCTTCTCCTCTCGTCTCAACCTTCAACCTCTTCTCCAACATCTTTGTTTTCGGTCAGTGACCTCCTTCCTTCTGTGAACAACAAAACGATGCAAAGGGAGAGCTGCACAGACCCCACCCCTCTCATCGTCCAGCCGGGCCTCCATGCAGAGGCCCTCTGTCTTCCCACCGCTGCCATACATGGGCCATCTATGCCCCATTCCAAAGCCAGTCCCGCTGCTCTAATGCTGGACTCTAGTCCCACCTACCATGATGCTCCCAGAAGTCCCACCCCCGTCCCCCTGCACCAACAATGTCAGTCGTTGTGTCAGTATGCTGGTATTTCTCCCTTCTTAAAAAGATATCTCTCTTCACCATAATTCACCAACGGCCCATTTGTTTTCTGTCCTTCATAAAAAAAAAAAAAAAAAAAGTAGTTGAAAGTTGTTTATACTTATTGTTTTATCTACATCTTCTCAAAGTGTCTCTTAAACTCACCCCAACCAGGTTTTCACCCCTACCACAAAATGTTCTTGTCAAGGTCACCCTTGGGCCATCTCAGGACCAAATCCAATTTCCAATCCCCAGTCCCCATATTGCTTGACCCATCAGCAGCATCCGATGCATATCCGTAATTGACTTGGTTTCCAAAAGACTATATTTCCCCCTCCCCCCAACTACCTCCCCGACTCCCCTTCTGTATCTCCTTTCTTGGTTCCTTCTCCTCTTCTTCTTTGCGTTTAATGTTTGGAGCTCGAAGCTTAGACCTTGAATTCTTCTCCATCTCCCCTTGTTACCTTGTCCAGTTTCTAGTCGCAAAGCTTTAAATTACCATCTCTACGTGGGAAAGAGCTCCCAGAATTTATCCCCATCCACAACTCTTGTCCAAACTCCAGACTCAACATCTCTGCTTTAGATGTCTAGGAGGTAGCTTGTACTTAACGTGCCCAGTAGTGCTCGTGTAGTCTCTCCCACCTCAGTTGATGGTAAACTCCAATCTTGAAAATGCTTACACCAAAAACACTGCAGTCCTTCTTGCCCTCTCTTACATTTTATATCCATTATATCGGGAGGTCCTGTATCCAGACTGTGACCACTTCTCTCCACCGTTTCAAGCTATTACCATCCCTTGGCTATTGGAATTGCCTCCTAACTGGTCTCCTTCCCCCCCCCCCCCCCGCCAGCTCCTGCCTCCCTACTGTCTGTTAGCAACAGTGCAACCAACATGGTTAGTTAAAATATCAGTCATATCCCATCTCTCCTCTGGTTAAAGCCCTGCAACACCTCCCCATTTCAATCAGAGGGAAAGCTAGAGTCTAAACAATGACCAACAAGCCACTACATGGCCCGACACCTGGTTACTTCTCTGACTTCACCTTTTATTGTTCCCCGCCTCCTCCACTGGTCTTGTTCTTTACTTTGAATATTCCAGGCATGATCCCACATTAGGTCTTTGCCTTGGCTCGTCCCTCTTTGTGGACTGCTCTTCTTTCGAATATGTGAATGACTTATTCCCTTATTGCCTACAAATCTTTATTCAAATGCCATCTTTTTTGTGAGTCTACCCTGAACACTCATTTCAACCTTCAGTGACCTGCCCCTGGGCATTCCCAATCTCTCTTACCCTGCTCTGTTTCTTTGGTATCATTTATCATTGTCTAACAGACTATTTAATTTCCCCATTTATTATTTATCATGTCTACTGTTTGTTCTGTATCACCCCCTGCTAGAACATAAGCCTCAGAAGAGCAGAGCCTTTTGTCTGTTTTGTTCACGGACGTGTCGTGAGCCCCTAGAGTACTGCCTGGCACATAGTAGGTGCTCAATGAATAATTTTTGAAAGAATAGTGTGAAGACAAAAATCTGTGCAGAAATGGAGTAGAAGAGGGGCACCTGGGTGGCTCAGTCACCCAGAGTGTCTGACTCTTGATTTGGGCTCAGGTCATGATCCCAGGGTCATGGGATTGAGTCCTGCATCAGGTTCCGCGCTCTCTCTCTCTCTCTCTCTCTCTCTCTCTCTCTCCCCCTCTCCCTCTCCCTCTCCCCCCTCCCTTCCTCCCTCCCTCAAAAAAAAAAAAGAAAAGAAAAGAAAAACAGAGTAGAAGAGAACTTACATGGTGTGATTTTAGGGACATTGTGGCATTTCTTTTGTCCCAAAGTAGCTTTCCCAACACAATACCAAGGCGTGACCACCCTTCCTTCTCTGGCTTACAAGTGCCACCTTTAGACTCAGTCATTATTAGTCCAGAATAGTGCAGTCAATAGCTAAAACACACACTCATTTTGATGTGTTGATAGCAGCTCATAGCAAAGTTGGGTTGGGATTGGCAAAGAGGTGAGGGAGACAAGAGACAGGGTGTTAAAGTCAAAGGGCATTGGACTGCAGTGTTTGGCCGGCTCAGTCCAGAGAGCATACGACTCTTAATCTCGGGGTTGTTAAGTCTGATGCCCACATCAGGTGTAGAGATTACTTAAAAATAAAATCTAATAAAAAAGGGGGGCACTGGACTTTGGAAGAGTTCTATAATCTCCTTTCCTCACCTGAAAAACTGAAGAGGTGGATTGTGATCACTGTGTTTCCTCCATGCAGTGAAGTACAATAAAAAGCCATCTTATTGGAAGGCAGGCAGCTAGACTCAAATTCTAGCTTTCTCACTCAGAAGCCTGAGAACACCACCTAACTTCCCTGTCCGCCCTGACCAATGAGCAACATGAAGGCTCCCAGACCATGAAAGACAATGCCCGGGGTGTGTCCTCAGAAACAGAAGTTAAAGGATTTCAGAGGCACTGAAAGATAAACATGGCTGCCTCCATCATTAAGCCTTGCTCTGTAGTCTACATATGGCCAAGACAAACATAGTCTCCCCGGTCTTTAAAACATCGTAGTGTTACAAAGAGGACATGTGACATGGAAAGGGGCTAAGACGCTCTTACCTTGTCATCCATTTATTAACTGTGACTATGATGAAAACCTAGAGGGAAACATGTCCTTACAGTAGACCCTGGGGCCCAGGACTATAACTTTAAGTCAAAGGAGACTCAGAGGCGGTACTGTAAAACCCAGCCAGGCCAATCCCCTGGGGTCCTTTTAAGGAACACAGGCATCAGAACCATGTGTCCGCGGCCCTATGGCACAAGTCAAAACAAGTCAGCTCAACAAGACTTTCATTTAGAGCTAATTCACCCTCTCCTGTAAATAAGGTCTAAGGTAGTCATGAACTGGCTAATGTAGCTTGTTCATATTCTTCCAAAATTTTTCATGGACTAGATCACTTTCAGAGTAGCTACAGTCAAATGGTACCCAACAAACGTCCCCTCTCATGCTCTTCCCCACCCTCCCTTCCTGCCTCCCTCCGTGCCTCCAAGATTTGGTGTGGAAACCATCTACCATTATGTGTAGAATCAAGAAACTAAGGCGGTGTTAACAAAAAGAAGCCAGACACCACAAACTGCATCCTGTATGATTGCCATTTATACGAAGTTCAAAACTCAGCAAAACTAATGTAGGAGGTGAGAGGTCAAGGTCATAGCTCAGTTAGTGGTGGCTGCTATTATAAGCACCTGCTAGGGAGTTTCTAGAGTGCTGATAATGTTCTCCCTCTTTATCTGGGCGATAGTCACATTATAATATACTTTTCCATAGGTTCATACTACTTCATGTAAAAAACAAACTGGGAAGTGTTTTTGAGGGAAACAGCCTCCTTCATATTATCAGCGAGCCCACAGTTCAATCACACTACAGTGAATATGGTGTCTGTTCTGTTCCAAAATTAAGTATATGGCCTACAGAAAAAAAAAAGTCACAAAAATTAGTAAAAAATCTATCATACCATCACATATTTGAAAATCAGCATGGGGGCACCTGGGTAGGTCAGGTGGCTGAGCGTCCGACTTCGGCTCAGGTCATGATCTCATGGGTCGTGACTTGGAGCCCCACATCGGGCTCGCTGCTGTCAGTACAGAGCTCGCTTTGGGTCCTCTGTCCCCCTTTCTCTGCCCCTCCCCTGCTTATGCTCTCTCTCTCAAAAAATCAATAAAACATTTAAATAAAATAATGGAAAGCAAAAAATAAAAAAAAATCAGCTTGGAGGTCTATAATATTCTAGTATCAAATTATTCATGTCTCAAATAGAAAATCTCCAATGTTCACATTTATTTTTAAATTTTGTTTTTTTGTTTTAGAGACAGCATGAGCGGGGAAAAGGGGCAGAGGGAGAGAGAGACTTAAGCAGGCTCCACACCCAGGGTGGAGGCTGACATGTGGCTCAATCCCACAACTCTGATCATGACCTGAGCCAAAATCAAGAGCGGACATTCAACCGACTGAGCCACCCAGATGCCCCACAAATGTTCACATTAAGGTGGCAGCTACTGCCTACTAAAATACTGACTATATGCAATGCAGGCATTCAATCAGCGTTTGAAAGTTTTGGCAAAGCCAAAGCACGGCCTGAGAACAAAGGAGAAATTGAATTCTAATAGATGTTCTGAGATGTGTTGCTGAGAAAATCCCATACTGTAATACTTCAACAAAGACTGTGGTATGGAGGGGTACCTGGATGACTCAGTAGGTTAAGTGTCCCACTCTTGACTTCGGCTCACGTCATGATCTCATGGTTCCTGGGGTTGGAGCCCCATGACAGCATGGAGCCTCCTTGGGATTCTGTCTCTCTCTCTCTCTCTCTGCCCCTCCCCTGCTTTCTCTCTCTCTTTCTCTCTCTCACAAAATAAATAAAATGAAGATTTTAAAAAATTGTGATATGGAAACTCTCCTCCCTGCCCAGATTCTGAACCAGTGAGTATGGAGAGATGCCTCTGGTGGAAGAGAAGAGAGCTTCTCCAAGAGAAAGAAGGAAGGAGGGAGAAACTCACCAAACAGGTAATTTCACAGCATCTTCTATTCCCCCGGGGAAGGAATGAGCCAAGGCCAAGAAGGCAGCACTGATGCTCTTCTAGTCTCAGGGAAGGAAGCATAGTGGGGTCCAAACTCCCTCACTCACAGATACTAAGATTTGATTAGTAAGTTAAAAGGTGCCTTTCAATGAGGTGGCTGTTGCTAAAAGGACATTCCACAGATCCAGTCTTCCACAGAGGTGGGTGCCGGCCCCAGTGCTGCTTTTTCCTATCTTTCCCCAAATGTTTTAAGGGGACCATCCTGGGGGGCACCTGGGTGTCTCAGTCGGTGAAGTGTCCGACTCTGGATTTCAGCTCAGGTCAGGATCTCAGGGTTCTTGGGTTTGAGCCCCGCACCGGGCTCTGCACTAATAGTGTGGAGCCTGCTTGGGATTCTCTCTCTCCCTCTCTCTGCCCCTCCCCCGCTCCCTCTCTTGTGCTCACTCTCTCAAAATAAATAAAATTTAAAAAAAAGAAAAGGGGAACCATCCTGGAGTGCATGAGGGGTGCCCTCGTGGAATCCGGAGAGACGAACTCTGTGCTGGGCAGAGCTGGGTGACAGGTTTATGACAGCAGGAACTCGGGGGCCAGAACAAAGGAGAGGCAGTGTGATAAGGAGCCAGACCTGCCTGGGCTCAGGGACCTGCCTGCTCAAGTACCTGGAGCTCCACCAGCCCAGGCAGGGAGCATAAACTCTGTGTGTCTCAGGCTCCTCACCAGCAAAACAGGATAAACACAACCATCTCATGGGTTTATCAACAAGTTTAAATGACCGTTATGTACATAAAGCACTTAAAACACCTGGCACACAGAAAATGTTATACAATTTTGGCTGTTATTCATATCATTGCACTAAATAATAATGTAATATAAAAGGCAGGACACATTTGGAAGCCTGGAAATATACATGCTTTGGTTGTTTTGATTTGCTTTTCTAACCGATCAAGGGAGAAAGTTAATAGGGATGCCCAGATATATTAGTTGAACCATGTAAAACAGGTGATTTGGGGCCAGTTGTGTTGTTGTTGTTATTGTTGTTGTTGTTTCTTGCCTATGCAACAGCACTTTCATGTGATTTGAACTATTATCAAGAGGGGGGATATGAACGTGGGGTTTTTCCTGTTTTTTGAACTGTCTGGGCCCCTCTTGCACCCAAGGCCAAGAAGTGCTTATGGATTTGCAGTCCCAGGGCTCAGCCATTAAGCATCCTCTACCCTCAGATGCCGCTGGCAAAGGTGTGCAGCCGGCCACAGCCACACTGGGAGACCCTTTCTTCTCGCCTGAGCTTTCAGGTGGGCAGGGAGGTGGAGAGAGCCCGAAGGCATCCATGGTTTTACCCCAACTATTTCACGGGGCTCTTCAAGTCTGTACGTTCGTCAGACTGAAAAAAAAAAAGTGACGAGACCTCCTTCTACTGCAAGTCCCAACCCGCGGCTCAGGATGCCAGCCTGGCCTTCCTACAGTGTACGGACCCAGCCTGTTTCACAGTGCACAGTTATTTTTTCACTTGATCCATGAAGGTATAAAATAAATATGAAATCTTCCTCGCCTATCCTCAATAACTGACCCCTTTCCCTAAAATTAATACTCTTAAAGGTTTTTTTTTAGGTATTTAGCCTAAAGAAGTTATGTTTTTACCTGTATTTTTTTTTTAAGTTTACTTATTTATTTTGAGAGCGAGACAGAGAGAGAGAGAGAGAGCTAGGAGGGGAGGGGCAGAGAGAGAGGGAGAGACAGAATCCCAAGCAGGCTCTGTACTGTCAGCACAAAACCCAATGCTAGGCTCGAACTCACAAACTGTGAAATCATAACCTGAGCTGAGATCAAGAATCAGATGCTTACCCGGCTGAGCCACCCAGGTGCCCCAATATTTCTTTTTTTTTAAAAAATCTACCCAGGGGCGCCTGGGTGGCACAGTCGGTTAAGCGTCCGACTTCAGCCAGGTCACGATCTCGCGGTCCGTGGGTTCGAGCCCCGCGTCAGGCTCTGGGCTGACAGCTCAGAGCCTGGAGCCTGTTTCTGATTCTGTGTCTCCCTCTCTCTCTGCCCCTCCCCCGTTCATGCTCTGTCTCTCTCTGTCCCAAAAATAAATAAACGTTAAAAAAAAATTTTTTTTAAATCTACCCAAATGATGGGATCTTCCATGCATGCTGCTTTTCTTTCTTTCTTTCTTTCTTTCTTTCTTTCTTTCTTTCTTTCTTTCTTTCTTTCTTTCCTTCCTTCCTTCCTTCCTTCCTTTCTTTCCCTTCCTTCCTTCCTTCCTTCCTTCCTTCCTTCCTTCCTTCCTTCCTTCCTTCCTTCCTTCCTTCCTTTCCTCTCTGTCTCTGTCTCTCTCTCTGTGTCTCTTTCTTTCTTTCCTTTACAACCTACTTAGAAATCTATTCATTATGTACATGTAGGAGACCACCCTGGAGTCCACGAGGAGCCCCCAAGGAGTCCTAAAGATCTGTTGGGGCAATGGTCAGTCATGTTGTAACACTACTAACAGTCCTATCATAAAGTAGATAGAAGGCTCAGAGGCTAGAGAAGTCTACCTGTGGAAAATCTGCATAGATGTTGCCCTCAATGTTTTAAAACAGTTTTTTTTCCCCATGACCTTCCATGTTCCTTCCAGTTTTTTGCTATTTAAAATGTTGATACGCTATTATCTTTGGCTCAGAGATGCACTATTTTTCGGACAATCTGCTCCTGTGCAGGACACTCCAGTTATTAGGAAATGTGTCCTTGATTTGATACAATATCCAACACTTTTTGAGTTCAAAGTATTGGTCATCAATTATAACTTCAGAGTCAGAGAGACAAAGAAGCATGCGGAATAATGCACTCTCAAGTTTATAAGTCATTGCCAGTTAAGTATTGCACATGTATCCCTGGCAGGCTTGACAGATTTAACAAATAAAAATACAGGACACCCCGATGGATTTAAATCTCAGATAAGTAATGAATAACGTTTTTGGCATGAGTTTGTCCCATGCAATATCTGGGGCATAATTATACTTAATAAATATTAATTGTTTATCTTAAATGCAAATATAACTGATGCCCTGTATTTACCCGGTAAGTATGTACCCTTGGGTTTCTTCTTTCAGCTACAAAGGTCCAGTTCCTGTGACCATTTTCCATGCAATTTTATTCCCAGATCCTCTAGCACTGGGACATCTATTTGTTAAAATTTTTAAGAACTGGGATATATTTTAAAATTGGGACATCTAGAGCTCGCTTCGGCAGCACATATACTAAAATTAAAATTGGGACATCTAAATTAAAAAAATTTTTTTGTTTATTTTTTCAAGTTTATTTATTTATTTTGAGAGCAAGAGAGAGAAAGCATGAGCAGGGGAGGGGCAGAGAGAGGAAGAGAGAAAGAATCCCAAGCAGGCTCCATACCATCACCACAGAGACTGAGGTGGGGCTTGAACCCAAGAACCATGAGATCATGACCTGAGGCAAAACCAAGAGTCAGACACTTAACCTACTGAGCCACCCAGGTGCCCCACAGCGTGTATTTTCCTTAATGCAACCCTAGACTTTCATAATGTCACTCACCCTTGAAGTTTCTTCTCTCCATATATATTTTTTGTAACTTTGCCAAATTGTTGGATTATCTTTGAGGCTTTTATAGGAGCCAAAGCAAGCAGGTTTCCATAAAACGGACACTCTTACCGCTGCTCAATTATTCATTCGCCCGATGGTGGGAGCTGGGGCGTGGGCAGTGGATCCATTTGTTTTGACACTTTGACTACCAGTTTGGATGGGCCGCGCTGGTTGTTGATGACGGTAAACAGAAACGGTTCAGAGTAGGTAGATTGGGCTCCCGATTTTAAGCCACGAAGCCAGGGGATTAAGAGAGGGAAGAATGGGGAGCAAAGGGGAAGGCAGAAGTCATAAAGGAAAGTGGAAAGAAAAGGCACGGGAGAGGACTCATTACTCTTATCCCTGCTCCTGAGTCCCTAACCCAGGTCATTTCTTCCTTTCTTTTTTGTTTTCTAATGTTTTATGTTTTGAGAGATCGTGCACATGAGCTAGCACAGGGGAGAGGCAGAGAGAGAGAGAGAGAGAGAGAGAGAGAGAGAGAGACAGCTGATCCAAGGCGGGCTCTGCGCTGTCAGTGCAGAGCCCAACGTGGGGACTCAAACTCACTGTGATATCACAACCTAAGCCAATGTCCGATGCTTAACCAACTGAGCCACCCAGGTGCCCCTAACCCAGTTCATCTCTATCAGGCAATCATTTTCCTAAATAGCCCTGATAAAACAGAATTCTAGTAACTGCAACTTCTTCTCCACTCAACAATGCCTCCTGAAGATAATTCCACGTCCGCACTCACAGACCCACCTCACTGTTTTCACTACTGCATACAGCGTCACTGTATAAATAGACGACAATTTATGTAGACCGCCATCAAGGTGTTTAGCTTTATTGCCATTATAAACAATGCCGCGAGACATATCCTGGTTCAGTCATTCTCCTGCACATTCAATGGGTTTTTGTAGTGTAACTTCTGAAAAGTAGAACTTCCAGGCCAAAGAAAATGAACTTTAATTTAAATAGATACTGCCAATTTGGAAAAGGTCTGGAAGGTAATGGTCTGTCTTCCGGGGAGGGGACTGGTGTGACAGCCAAAAGGAATTTTAGCCTTATCTGGAATGTTTGAATTATTTTTTCAAGAACGAGAATGAATTCACTTATTAATTATGTAATGAGAATAATTTTTAGAAAAGAGATTTTAGACACAGAATACATCAATGGCTTAAATAACCTTGAGAATGAAAGAGATCCAATCAACCTGCCTGGACTCTAAGGGCCCAGGTGATAACAGAGGTGATAACAGCTGTCCTACTGAAAGGAGCTCAGGCTTGCTAGATGCTTCTCCCCAACTCCACATCACACACCATATACACAACACACACCATGCCCGCATCCTACATGCCCCCCACATCACGTACCACATACATCACACACACACACACACACACACACACACACACACACACACTACATGTATACCACAGACCAACCCCCATGCCTCCACACACACCACACATCACACATCCTACCCACACGAACATACACCACACATACACCCCACAAACATACCACACAAACACACTGTCTGAAAGGCATCCTTGCGTGAGCCAAACCTGGTACAAGTTGTGCTTGACGGAGTTAGGGTTTCTGAAGGAGAAACCAGTGAGTAGCTTCCCCTGAGGAATGAAACGGGATTAAATCCCGTGAATTTAAACACAGAATTAACGTAGAGGCCAAAATATCTTTATCAAGCTGATTCTGTAGGTTTAAGGATATGGTTTCCATCTGAGACTGGGTGCTCATACTAACATGGAATTTAGAACTGTAGAACAGGCCAGACACCCCTACCAGTCAGGCCTCCCCTGGGTCCCTGCTCCCATCAGTGAGGGTCCCAGCAGGATTCAGAAGACACTCTCAAATTAGGATAATTCAAGGAGAGTACATCAGAAGTATGGCGGGCGAAAGTGCTCTGAGGTGAAGTTGGTGCTGTCGGGAAAAAGCTCTGAGACAGATCAGCAGGCAGGAAGTCCACTGGGAAGCATTCGCAAGCCCCACACGTGCGAGGGAGTAACAGAGGTGGAAGAAGCAGAGGGAAGGGTTGAAAGGCCGGGACGTGGCAATTGAAGCCCTCAATTGATCCAAGGACTGGGATGAGCCTTCCCAGATGTCCTGCTCGCTGCAAGCGAGATGGGCCATTACTCTGACCCCACACTGGACGGGGGCTGCCTCTGGGGAGCGGGCTGTGACCTGGGGGGAGAGTGACCTTGGCTCTCTTTAGGGGAAGGCAGCTCCCAGAGAGGGCCTCGGCCGAGAGGCCCGGGTCACCGAGTCACGAATGTTCTCTGAAGCTGCGGGGATGGTCTCCTCTGTCCAAAAGGGGGATCTGGCAGCTCAGCCCTGGGCCACGTGGATCCACGTTCTTCAAAGGTAAGATCTGGGAACAGCTCCTCCTGGATTCTGGCTGGCCTGTTTTTCTGGGTAAATTTCCTCTTAAGGAAGGCTAGTAACATGAAATACGGCTGTCGTCGGGGCAGCTGGTCTCAGGGTCACCGATACACATCATCTCTCCACTCTGCGATTGCTTTAGACGCGTCTCGCTCTCAGCTAGCACCGTTGTGGGTCTAAGGGGTTGACCTGGTGGGCTCACCCTGACCTTCATCAATGACATGCTCTGAGCCCGTGGTCACCATGCCCTTCTCAGGCTGTGGCCACTGCCTTTGTCTATTTATTGTTAAAAATGAGTTAAGGGTGGGGCGCCTGGGCGGCTCAGTGAGTAAAGCAAAGGACTCTTGACTTCAGCTTGGGTCATGATCTCATGGTTCATGGGATCAAGCCCCTCGTGGGCTCTGTCGCTGTCTCTTAAAACAAATACACTTTTAAAAGAATGGGTGAGGGAGTTCCAAGAGACACCCCAGGATGTGACAGTAGCCCTACCTCCTCCTGATCATCCCAGTCTATTACCCCTGCTTGGATGGAGATTATTTCCCTTGCTTGGAAGACTCTGGCACAAAGGTGAGTCAGCAGATAGGGCTTAAAGCTTAATGTGACACCTGCTGAGTTTCCTGATGGAAATGTTCTCCTTCTGGAAAGTGAGGTATCTAAACCCAGAAAGCCGTGAAGTGCAGTAATGCGAAGCAACACTGCCCTAAGTGGGTCACTGGGAATGATACCAGCAAAGCCACACCTCCTTGGTTTCCAGACTCACACTTGCTACCTACTGGTGACACAGCCCCATATCATGGTGGTTGATGTAGGGTGCATTCAGTGTCCTGAGGATGGGGCCCATCCTCATAGCATATCATCTCTAAGCTGAATCCTCAGTGGCTGTTAAGAAGCTGTTTCATTGTAGCCAGCAACTTCTGAGTGACACAGTAGGTGACCAGACCAGTGGATCCCACGGTCATGTGCCCACTGCCACACCTCTATGTCTACAATTGAGTCAGTCCAATGACGTGGGATCCTGTGTCAATCAATTGAGCGCTCTACAAGCCCTTTGATAGTCATGCTGGTGGATGCCTCCAGGCAGAAAAAGCAATCCTATGTCCGGTGTCCATGTTAATTCAGTCAACATGACTTGCTGCTCCTTCAAGATGGCAGCAGTTGAATGTAATCACTTACCGACAAGTCTCCACAGAGAATGATGTCAAGTTAGCAGCTCATTATTGGTCTCTATCCCTAGAATGTTGGGCAGATCACCCGTGGTGAGAGGAAACCCATGCTGTTAGAAACCCATGCATAGCTTTCATCCCTGCCACCATGGCACAAAGCCCCTTTTGCCAGTATTGGAGTGTCCAAGGATTGACATCACTGGCCAAGGCATTTTCTCAACTTGGTTGTTTAGTGTCTCCTCCATGGTGAATGGATGCTCTCTGTTGAGCATTCACGTTTAATTGGAAGTTTGCAACATATCATGCTCCCTCCCATAGATGCTTCCATATCCTTCTTCCCCAGACTTCTTTGTCACGTCTCCTCCAATCTTTCTCCCTCTGGATCACCCTCATCAAGCAGACAAGCCCTTGATTACTGACCATGAGCCCATATTTATTGTTCCTTTGGCTACTTGTCTCTCAACACAGTGTGGCTAATCAGATACATCTCCCAAATCCCTGTTGAGAGGATTTCTCTTCACTCTTTCTTTCAAGCAGCCCCTGAACAGAGCTACAGGACAGCAGCCTACTGTCAGCTTACAACAAACACTAAGAGCCAACTCATCTGAAAACTCTCTTTGGCCTTTTACCTCTTTCCTCAGTTGGTCACAGGGGACCTTGTTGGGGGAGGTCATGGAGAGGACATGGCTGCTGGTTGAGCCATGAGCTGGACCCAGGCAACTGAAGGATCCTCACCCCCACCCCCTGTCCATGGAGTGTACGTTCTGCCCATTTATTCTGCCCATTTGTTTTATTGTGTAAAATAATAAAATAGGGAGCCTGGGTGGCTCAGTCGGTTGAGCGTCCAACTCTTGGCTCAGGTCGTGATCTCATAGTTCACGAGCTCTGTGTGGAGCCTGCTTGGGATTCTCTCCCTCTCTCGCTCAAAATCAATAAATAAACTAAAAAGAAAAGAAAAAAAGAAAAAAAGAAAAGAAAGAAAGAAAGAAAGGATTGTAAAATAGAAGCCATTTAGTTAATTTTTTGAAAGAGAGGAGTGGAATTCATTCTATTACCTTACAAACATGGCTCTCCCTTCCACCCCATCCCAGGGACACTGACAACAAAATCACCTAATAACAATCAGCAGCCTCGCTGCATCAGAGGAAGTGAGATTCTCACCTATTTTGGCTGCCAGTCCTTAGGAGTAAAAGCCTAACAGGACAGGCTGAAATTCACTCGCAGGCAGGGGAGGGCTCTCGTCTGGGAATTACGTAATCGCCCGCAGGGCAAACAGCCAGAAGCCAAATCTGGCAACTCACCAGGGCTTGCTGATTTCTTCGCCTGTCTGTTTGGCCCTTTGGCACACTGCTTTTGTTTTGGTTTGGGATGTTGTGAGTGATGTTTTGAGCGGTGTGAGTATTCTCAGGTCTGCCCCTTCCCTTATTGGGGGAGAAGAAGAGAGCTTCCTTTGTTTGTGAAGCTCAGTAATGATCTAGTTCTTTCTACCGCAGAAGGTGTCAGAGAGTTCAGGGGTTCAAATTTTAATCTCGCACCACTGCGGGTCCTTCTGATGAATTTGTGCTTTAATTTTTCATGCAGGTCTCAGCACCAGACATCATATAAATAAATGAATGCATAAATAAAATTCATGAGGCTGGCCCAGGGATTTGAGGCTGGGAAGCCTTGCTGAGTGCCAGGGACGAGTTTTAACATCAGAGCTTCCCCATCTTATTATTCTTACCTACGCAAAACTCCATAATGAAGGAACAAAGTAGGTCAGCCCCAGCTGTATTGAAGGAGGACAAGGTGAAAGAATTATCAAAGAAATGCAAAAGCCTGGCGTGGCCATCAGGAGTGCACACTTCTGCAGTGTTTTCTGGTTTTTTTCTTTCAGTGATACTCTGGCCAACCAAAAACATGCAGTGGATTGACTTCTCCACTGTCATCAAAGCAGCAGTCATAAATCTGGATTCCTAACAAGGTTTGTGTGGAAAAGAGCAGTGGGTATTCATGACAACTAAAAGCACTGGGAACCTGTGTGATGTTATGCTTGTGTCTTGGGGTTTTGTTTTCCTGTGTAAAATAATAAAACAACTTCAGTTTCCTCTGACCTCCCGAAAGCTGCTTTCTACGCTTCCTGAAAGCGAAATCCACGTTTGGCTGGATTCTACGGACTCTTCCTTGGGATTACCTGCATTCAAATAGCTCTACCAGTCTGCAAACTTTTTGTTCTGCACAGATGTAAACAAAAACAAAAACAAAGGTTTTTGGCAATTTGCCATCCTAAAAAGGAGCTAAAGTCAAATCCCACTTTAAAGAAAAGTGGGATTCAGGGGCGCCTGGGTGGCTCAGTCAGCATCTGACTTTGGCTCAGGTCATGATCTCATGGTTCGTGACTTTGAGTCCTGCTTAGGGCTCTGACAGCTTTGAGCCCGGAGCCTACAGATTCTGTGTCTCCCTCTCTCTCTGCCCCTCCTCTGCTCATGCTCGCTCTCTTTCTTTCTCAAAAATAAACATTAAAAAAAAAATTGTTTAAGAAAAAGAAAAAGTGGGATTTGAAAGACAAATGTAATGAATGAAGACAGAAGAAATCATGGACTATGGGTTTTACTTTTCAGAGGGTTTCCTCCAAGAGAGGTCCCCCGTTAGAAAACATTTGCTGAATATTGAGGCGCCTGGGCGTCTTGGTCGGTTAAGCGTCTGACTCTTGATTCCGGCTCAGGTCATGATCTCATGGCTTGTGGGTTCAAGCCCTGCGTCGGGTTCCGCACTGAACGGTGTGGACCCTGCTTGGGATTCTCTCTCTCCCTCCCTCTCTGCCCTTGCCCTGGGCACATGTGCGCGCGCGCGCGCGCGCGCACACACACACACACACACACACACACTGCCTCCCTCGCTCTCAAAAATAAATACTAAAAAAGAAAGAAAACATTTATCACACAGATATAGTCTTAGCAGAAGGACGCACAAGGTCCAAATCAGCCCTTCCTGAAGGCAGGAAGCACTGTTTTCTCTGGTTCTGAAGAGACGCAGGTAAAGCCAGGAGCCTTGCACCCGAAACGCACCTGACCAATAAGTGTAAATTCCCTCCTCACTTACCTCCTTTCCTACCTCCATTTGGAGGGCCACCTGATGAGGAAACCAGCTTCTACACTCATGCCCGGGAAACCTGAACCCCACAAACCCCTTCTGCCAAGCGCCTGGGAAATCATGTCCTCCTGTTTGGTACGTACCTGACAGGCAGGGTGACCTGAGAGTTTTATCCCCCAAAGAGAAGACACCTGCTTTCTTCCTTTTCCCTCCACCTCCCCATCCCCGACCTGCTCCCTGGAAGCATCTCTGTCATCTGACATAATACCATGTCCTTATAATACTAGCGTCCTTATCGTTAACACCCCTGCAAGATCCTTTTCTCCTCTTGATGTCAATTTAGAAAGAAAAAGATCCTCAAAGGGGAAAGGTGAGAAGTGGAGCAGGTGATGTGAGAGCAGAAGAATATCCCCTCTCACCAGGCTGCTGTCCTCAGGCCATACACACACACACACACACACCGTGAGCCCCCTCCTGTGCCTCAAACTGCAGAGGTAAGATGCACATCCTTTGAGGTCATGAGCTGGCTTCTGCCCAGCCATCCTCTCATCCCCCACGAGAAGCAGCTTCCTATGTCTAAAGGTATGGGCAGTGCCCCACGCAGGGCCCTAGAGACAGGGTATAATGGAACGGTCCTGGGCCAAGTCAGATGGGCAGCCTTATCCCAGCTCCCCACGGATGCGCAATCTTGAGCAAATTACTTAACCTCTTTGAGCCTTTATTTTCTCCTCCAGTACATGTCATAGTAACACCTAGGTCACAGAGCAGATAAGAGGCTCAAGAAGATAATGTATAAAAAGCTTCTAGTCTGGCACGCAACAGAATCCCAATAAATATCAGCCCTTTCTCTCACACACATACTCACACGTAAGGGATGGAAAAGTCAGGAGAGGAGCACACGCAGATGTGTACAGAAGTCACTCAAGTTTCACAGGCCATGGCGTTGTCCGCTGTAAAGTCAGTAGGCTGGGTGCCATGATTTTGATGACCCCATGGAAAACCGAGGTGATCCATGACTGAGGGAGAGAAAAGAAATAAGCAGCAAAGGAATGGCAGACCTCAGAGCTGGATGGCAGGTTGGATCACAGTCTATAGAATCCCCAGAAGACTAAGAAGGCTGCCCTAGAGGGGATCACAAGGGTTCTTTCCGGTTTCCTTTAAGACTCCAATCCCAGAGGCAATCCCAGAATTCAACCTGAATAGAGCCAACTCAACAAACGTGTGTAGGTAACAAGTTCAATGGCACACCTAAAAATGTTGCATTGAGATTGGAAATGCTGCTTCCTCCTTGGCTCCTGTCGCACTTTCTGTTGAGCAAGAGGACAAGAGGTGGACAGATGGAAGGGAAGCATGGAGGAGAGGTTCAAGCAGATCCCTGTCCTACAGACACCCTTCTCCAGCCTTGCACCTCAACCCAGATTCTTTGAAGAGTCCAAATTACTGGGACCTTGAAAACACATCCAAGTGTAGATTGCAAATATGCCAGGGAGTTTCACTTTTGACACACAGATTCTGGAGGTAATGCACACTTATCAAATGATAGGAGGACTCTAGCCTCCCCTTCCATCTTGGAAATGGGTCATTTCATTTCCTTTTTACCTTGAGAATTTACCCTTTATTTCATATCTGATACAGGTGAAACGAGACAACTGTCAGGTCAGAGATTTCATTATGATGTGCAGAAGGGAGTGAAAAAAAAAAAAACAGGCATCGTTCAGAATGGGCACCCACCCCACTCTCGGGTGCCGAGAGGCCCAGCTTAGGAAGGTGGACACAGATCTCCCTCCATCCACTTCCAAAATGTTTAGGAGCTCAGGTCCAGGGTTTCTGTCACTTTCTTCCTCGATGTATAGGAAGATGTATAGGACATGAAAACTCAGAATATGTCTGTAGCTACCCTCAGCATGGCCAACCCATCTGTTCTAAGTGGTGAATGATTAGAGAACATGGAAGAAGAAAACAAGCCAGATGTCTTTTAGGGTAAGTGTCTCTCCTTTAAGTTGAGCTGGAGATCGGAAGCTGGAAGTTGAGCTGGGTGGGAGTCAAAAACTGGGTGGTCCTGAAGAACTGCCAGCAACCTACCCATTCAGTGCCTAGTAGATATTCTAAACAGCAAAATGTTTTACATTTTTGAAAAGGGTGCTGGCTTTGGATTCAAAATCAGTTTCAATTCAACAACATTCTTTCCCTGTCTTGTATTGTCTATGGGACATGGAAGGTTGCCTGCCCGTAAGTGAGTTGAGGGTCGCCTTTGGTGCCTTTTGTTGGAGATTCACAAATGGTGGGGGATTTTGTTTCCCTAACTCTAGGCATTATAGGTGCTTTGTGATGTGGCATGGTAGAGTCAGGGCAGCTACGTTGTACTCATTTAACCTTAAGATCGAAAGCTCTGTGCATTCCCTAATGAACACCTGACTCTCTCCAGCCAGTATCACATACAATGAGGCCAAACACTTTTTGCTGGCAGGTTCAAAAGAAAAAAAAGGAAAGTGGGATTAAGTCCAGAATGTGTTTTCTTCACTAGGCGACTTCTCAGCTCTGCTTTCTCTCATTATAAAACTGCAAGAAAGTGGCAAACACAGAGAAAATAAGGATTTCTGGTACAGTAGGTATTATGGAGGTTTTACCCTGCTAGCTAGAAGAATAATACATTTTTTTTACAATTTCTTCAAATTCAGGCTCTGAGTAGGCTCACTCATACAAAACCGGACCCCACATTCCAATCTGTACCACGTCCTATCAGCTGATTCCAGGTGTCACACTCAAATGGTGTGACCTTGTGGGGAGTCCAGTGGTATGAAGGCTGGGAGGTCCAGGTCTCAGGAGCCAGATGAGCCTGTTTGATTTAGTGGCGGTACCAATCTGATCCTTTAAATTGTTTCCTAGCAGAATGTAACCAGCTCTTTTGAAAGTCAGTCTGACTGTAATTTGCTACTAATTGTGGTGTAAAATGAGCTACTCTGGGTCCAGCTGATAGCAAAACATAAATTCAAGTGGCTGCTCTCAGCATGTCCTTGGATTAAGGTGAGCTTTAATATTCTCTCTACCCGGGCTTCTGGAAATCGGATCATTTCCATGCCTACGGCACATATCACACTACTCATCAAGTTAAGGTAACCTCCCAAATGATGAGAAAGATAAGAATGGCTTGGACGGTGCTGGAATTTCATCAAAGAACAGTGTCTTAGTAACTCACTGTGCAGCTTGCTTCCATTACAAATGCCTTTGGGGTGCCTGGGTGGCTCAGTCGGTTAAGCGTCCAGTTCTTGGTTTTGGCTCAGGTTGTGATCTCACAGGTCATGAGTTCAAGCCCCACATCAGGCTCTGTGTTGACAGTCTCAGTCTCAGTCTCTCTCTCTCTCTCTCAAAATAAATAAAACTTAAAAAAATATATGTGTTTAAAATGTGTTTTGCTGGCTGCCCAACTTCTGACATTTTTACTGCTCCTATGACTACTTACTCCTTAGGGCTATATTCGCCAAGCATGGTCCATGGAGCACGATGGGCCCTTGCAAAAATGCAGATCCCCAAGACCTGATTGAATCCTACCGAATCAGAACTTGGGTGTGGGGTAGGAAACGGGTCCCAGACATCAGCACTTAAAATAAGACCCCCAAGGGATTCGACGCACACCCAAGTTTGAAAGTCACTGCCTTAGAGAGAGATCAGGCTCGTTCAACAATGGGAAATTTTTAAGCTCAAGAACTGAGTGCTGACTGTGGTGGAATCAAAACCAAGAGGAGAGTGTGGGCTGGAGGTACTAGTAGGAGTTCCCGTATCTCCCTTCAACCTCCATTACGGTCCAAATTACTGTCACCCCCCTTCCCCCATAGGGCTGGTCAAAGGGTGGTATTAAGATAACAAACCACAGGTCTGGGCTCTCCATGGTTTGGCCTTGATGCCCTCTCTCTTTCTCAAGTCCATGCCAGGCTGGCCAGGTTAGTGGCCTCTCTTCGCACATCGGCTGTGCTCATGTGGTCACGTGCCCAGGCCAGACTCCATGCCCTTGCCCATGCTGCCTCTTCCCCCCACCCCGCCATATACAAAGCCTCACCTCTGCCCCTTGATACATCTCAATCCTACACATCTTTCCTAAGTTCTAACTCCGTGTGAACCTTTTCTGTCCACCTCAGAACACCATCTTCTCCGTTATTTGAAATTTTATTACCCTGAGAAGCAGTCTCAGGTTTGGGTGTTTTGGTTAGCATTTAGTATGCCATGTAGGACCCATCTTGCCAGCTATATTTGGAAGTTCTCTAGGCAAGGACACTATTGTGTTACTTATTTAGTAATTTTGAGAGAGAGAGAGAGAGCGCACAGGGGAGGGGCACAGAGAGAGAGAGAGAGAGAGAGAGGACCCCAAGAAGGCTCCGCGCTGTCAATGAGGAGACTGATGCAGGAGTCAAACCCACAAACGGTGAGATCATGACCTGAGCGCAGATCAAGAGTCGAACGCTTATGCGACTGAGCTACCCAGGTACACTGACACTATTGTAATTTAAAAAAAAATGTTTTTTAATGTTTATTTACTTCTGAGAGAGAGGGAGAGAGAGAGAGAGGGCCAGAAAGAGAGGGAGACACAGAATCTGAAGCAGGATCCAGGTTCCGAGCTATCAGCACAGAGCCCGATGCGGAGCTTGAACTCACAAACTGTGAGATCCTGACCTGAGCTAAAGTCAGAGGCTTAACCGATTGAGCCACCCAGGCGCCCTACTATTGTACTTTTTACCATTTCCCTTAATTTTTAGCACTGAGGGCAAAGTAAGTAAACAGTGCAAATCTATTAAATTCTCATTAAACTGTCAGTTGACGGAAAATACTTGCCTGCCCGGAGGACTATGTGATGATGTCCACCTCCCCTATCCCATCTGGCCACTGTCAGCACTCACTGAGTCAGTGGTATCGTAGAGGACACTGAGAAGTTGCATAAGAAACATGCACAGGGAGGACAGCCCTCAACCAGTCATTATTAAGCACCAACTGTATGCCAGGCACTGGGTTAGGTGCTGAGAATACAGTGATTAGGAAAACATTCTCCTTATGGAGCTCCTGCCCTCCCAGAGGAGACAGATTATTCAGGTGATCATAAAGACCAATATAAGATTGCAACACGATACATATTAGAAGGGAAGGATCTGTGTGGGCACCGAAAGCAAGATACGAGACGACCTTATCTTCGTGCAGGATCAGAAGGAAGGAAACAGTGTTGGACACAGAACTCTGAGCCTCCAGGCTGAGACTGTGCAAACCTCTCCCTATATCCACCTCTCCCCCCAGGGGCCCCTCAACAACTGGAAAACTGCTTGAGTCTGTGGCTGAATCGCAACTGCCAGGTAATTAATAGGTTTTACCCCCGATGTGGCCAAATCCCTGGAATTCTCCTTGGACTTTCTGGCAATAAAATGGGTATGACAGGACAGCTCTGCTAAGGTCACACTGGAGATGAAAGAATGACCGTAATGCATTTGAACTCCTGGAAAGGTAGAGCAGTCATGGCCCCAAATCAGGAGAGTCAGCCTCAAATTTTTTTGCTAACCAACCCCAGGAAAACGTGAAGGAATGAGGGACAAGGATGTGTGTGTGTGTGTGTGTGTGTGTGTGCGCGCGCGTGCGCACATAATAAATTAAACTCAGTTACACAGCTCAGCTGTTCTCTTGTGACTTTCTGTGGATTCCAACAAAGGGACATTTTAGGGGGTTCCAAAAGAATCTTCTGAGGAAAATTTGGCTGCCTGTCAAATGACAGAGGGTATTGTTTACTCCTGAATAGCTTCGTCAGCAACGGGCAAATTTAACAGGATAGTTACCCTGAAAACTCAGTACGTAGGAAAAGCAGTAACATATGGAGATAGATACATGTTTTTATTATTTTTCTGTTCTTGTAAAGCTCACATAAAATGTGTTACTTGTCCTTCCCTCCTGAGAGTGTGTGGAAAGGTAGGCAAGGGGTGAAGGGAGCCACCAGAGACGTTGGCTGGCCACTTACGATAGCCCTGTTCATTCAGACGGGTTGTACTGTGCAATCTCACACATTGAAGACATTTCTCTCCAACTTTAAAACAGGAGGCTCAAAACAGCACTGTCATAAGACCCAGAAGATCCACACAGATAAGGCAGCTGATTGCACTTCATACATGTACACACACACACACACACACATTTTCAGTGACTCCATCTATGGGGCACTTTTGCATTAAAATCTGATCTGTGGGGCGCCTGGGTGGCGCAGTCGGTTAAGCGTCCAACTTCAGCCAGGTCACGATCTCGCGGTCCGTGAGTTCGAGCCCTGCGTCAGGCTCTGGGCTGATGGCTCAGAGCCTGGAGCCTGTTTCCGATTCTGTGTCTCCCTCTCTCTCTGCCCCTCCCCCATTCATGCTCTGTCTCTCTCTGTCCCAAAAATAAATAAAAAAACGTTGAAAAAAAAATTAAAATCTGATCTGCTTCTCCTAGCCGATTTTATAGTTAATGTAATATAAAAGCAAAAGAGACCTGTTTTTACAAATATATGTTTTCCTGGCCTATCTGTATGTCTTGCTCCTCTAAGAATTCAAATAGTACACATTCAGAAGACAACGTAATGAGAAGAAAGCATATTTCCGTTTTTCTTACTAGGCCTCAAGCACCACTCTGCCTTGAGTTACAGTTTAATGCATCTACTATTTGCATACGGGCATTGTTTCCATTCCCAGATGAGGAACCCAAGGCACAGAGAGGTTTAGTAACTTGCTCTAGGTCACAGAGCCAGCTTAGTGGTTAAAGGCATGAGTCGAATCCAGGCATATGGATGCTAGTGTCCATGGTTTGCCCTCCTCTGCTATATCCTCTCTCTGACGCCATGTTAGAGAGATGGCTGGTGGTAACTGTAATTTTCTTGGAGGAGACTGGAAAAATTTAGTGTTTCCCTAGGCTTTCCATAGGCTAATTTTTAAAACTCTTGTTTAGCTAGATGGTTAATGCTAAGGTAGTCACCAGTTAACTTATAGGAAACTAAACGTCATAAATAAATCGCAAATGGCTAATTTGTACAGCCTGAGTCAAGATTCGCAATGAAAGCAAGGGGGAGAAAATGTTTGAGCGAAGTATCTTCAGAGAAAAAAAGCAGTAAGTTAAAATTGGCTCCCTGAGGTAAAAAGACTCTACTCTTTGCAATTTACCCAAGTGCTCGGAGGTGACTTATCATTCCCAGCCTACGCTCAGATCTGAGTTTAAAAGTGCTTCTTTTAGCAGCTCTTGCAAGGATAAATTATGACTTCAAAGCGGAAACGTCTCCATTCACAAATGGGTCGCTGACAAGAGCTTGAGGGTGCAAAGAAAGTCTAACAAGCAGAAGAAATATGGCAACAAGAAAAATGAATTTTTACCCTAGATTCCACCTCCTCTCGGCGCTTTCACGCCGTATTACGGAGAGCCTCATTCTCCCCCTTGTCACACTGGGAGGAGCACGAGAAGGGGAGCAGGTTCAATGAAGCCCCGTGGGTCGGGTCCACGCAGAAAGAGGCTGCCCGCATAAGAGGCATCGTCTACTTCTCCGAAGGATCGTGCGGCTCTCACGGCGTGGGGGTTGACCAGGACGGGAGGGCCAAATTTGGGGGTGGAACTCTGGGCCTGAGGTGAAGTGGAAATGCCCTCCAGACGTATCCCATGAAATCTCGCGGTGACCAGAGATTCAAGGTGGTTGAAGATCCGTGTAGACCTGCACCCACTTCTTGAATCTCTGTATCAAGGTGGGGTTTCCTGTCTCAACAGGAACGGGCAGTGCTGACATTGTTCCACTGCATATACAGAGGTGGCTTTGCAAATGCCAGTGTTGACAGCGTAGGGATGAAAGGAGATAGCGTTCTAGAAAGCATGAAAACCTTCCGTGCATCCAGGGGTAGGAGCCTAGAATGTCGGGTAAGAGCAGAGGGGCCACCAGGAACACCCAAGAAAGCAGTGGATGCGTGTGAAGGGTGGGGGCTTATGTCGCTACACAGACAGAGATGACAGGAGGGCACCCCCCGCCCCCATCAGAACTTGGAACCAAAGCCAGTTTGGAAGGAGTCGGTGATGCCACTGGGAAGCAATCCTTAGCACGAGTCAGCTCAGAACCTCCAGCCAGCGGGCAGTGGAATTTACTGGAAGAAGCCCTGCTCCACTCGGGTCTCTGGCTCTTGCCTCAGTTTCCAGCCTGGCACCGCACTTCTTCCCGAGGATTAGAGCATGGCTGGGACTCCGGCCACTCGGCTGAGCCCCCAATGTCTTATGTGGGTCCTACCATCTTCCTCCTTCACCCCTCCCGGAGGCATGAACACATTCCCCTCCCTCAAGCCACAAGAAAGAAAACTTAGCGAAACAGAGCTCCGTTTCGTGACTAAGAAGTTCAGAGAGAACCTGCGAATATTCCCAAGGAACTGTGCCTTGCCTGTTGGCGCCCCTCGGCAAAAACGCTAACGGACTGCAGGCCAGGCTTTGTGCCAAGCGCTTTGGTTAACCGCCACGGCCTCACTGGAGAAGGAGGAGTTTTTGTCCCCATTTTGTAGATGAGGCCACGAGGCCCAAAGGGGTCATGACTTACCCAGATCAGATCTGGAGTCGGCCCTTGTGTGGTACATTCCGCTCCTTCCAAGAACGTGGCGGATATGTCACATCCCCTCGCCATGTGGCGCGTCCCCTCTCTCTTCTCTAGCAGAGGTGCCAGCTTCGAGAATGGTGTCACTGGATGAAAATGGAATCCAATTCAATACAGTCATTAGAAAACAGGATCCCCTCTGTGAGTCAGCAACACAAGGTGACTGGTGTGCCGGAAAGACCCTCTTATAGAAGGTGCCCGGGCAGCTCAGTCGGTTCAGTGTTTGACTTTGGCTCAGGTTATGATCTTGCGGTCCATGGGTTCAAGCCCGCTGTCAAGCTCTGTGCTGCCTGCTCGGGCTGCTTCAGATTCTGTGTCTCCCTCTCTCCCTGCCCCTCCCCCACTAGTGCACGCACTCTCTCTCTCTCTCTCTCAAAATAATAAACATTAAAAAAAATTTTTTAAAGGAGCAGTTTGTTAGGTTAAGTTTATTTATTTGTTTTGACAGAGAGAGAGAGAGAGAGAACACAAGTGGGGAAGCGGCAGAGAGAGAGAGAGAGAGAGAGAACACAAGTGGGGAAGTGGCAGAGAGAGAGAGAGAGAAGGCACAGAGAGAACCCCAAGCAGGCTCCGCACCACCACTGCAGAGCCTGATTTGGGGCTCAAACTCACAAACCACAGGATCATGACCTGAGCTGAAGTTGGACACTTAACCGACTGAGCCGCCCAGGCGCCCTCTTACGGTTAAGACTTCCCTCCCCACCACCCCATCTCCCTCTACTTTTGTGGTAATATAAGGAAAAAGACAAAGTCAGCATTTCAATTCTTCCTGCTGTCTTGATTCAGCCAAGAAAACATGAAAAACAGATCCAGCTCCCTGAGGAACAGAATATTGAGGAGCAGGGGTGGAAAGCGTTAGCCGGGGGCGGGGGGAGGGGGCGGGAATTGGATGCATCAAGAAAAATTAGAAATGAAAACAAAAGTGAGATCTTTTATTACTGCTAATATATACCATATCAAGATACAGATGGAGGAAAACTTGGGTGAAAAAAAAAATAAGGAAACAAAAGAGAGGGGGAAATTCCTTTTTGCAGTATGTCTCTTATCTCCAGTGGCATGATAATCCAGTTGGCAGTGCGCACTGAGGGTCCGCTCTTGGCCGTGTTGCGAGCCGGCTGTGTGACACTGGCCAAGACGCTGCCCATGCCTGGACCTCTAGGTTCTAGGTTTTGGTCCAGCCCCAATCTAAACAAACACATTCAATCAATTCACCAATCCACCGGCAGCTGCTTAGCATGAGTTGTTTCTACATGTTTATGCCCGTAACATTCGGAAAAGCAAAAGGTAGGGAATAAAATGGCAATACCAAGTCACCCGTTTTCCTGTGGGAAGAATTGTTTCATCTCAACGTCCTTATGAAACAATTTAAAAGTCAGTTTTAGGGGCACCCGAGTGGCTCAGTCGCTTAAGCGTCCGACTTCGGCTCAGGTCATGATCTCACAGTTTGTGAGTTCCAGCCCTGTGTTGAGCTCCATGCTGACGGTACAGAGCCTGCTTGGGATTCTCTCTGTCTCCCTCTCTCTCTGCCCCTCCTCTGCTTGCACGAGCCTGCTCTCTCTCTCTCTCTCAAAATAAATAAACTTAGGAAAAAAAGTCATCTTTGCATATTCATACTCACATAAATGCTTTCCCTGTGATTTAAAGAAAGATGCGTACTGACATTCAGAAAAGAAAAAAAAAAACAGCAGGTGGATAGACTGTGAAATTAACATTGCCATATTTCAGTTCTGCCATCCTTAACCTTAGTCCGGATACAAATACAGCTGACGAAGCATGTGGGCTTGTAGAAAATAACACATATTTCATTTCCAGGAAGAGCTCGTATCATTTCCTCCAGATAAAACAATGACTTGGGGACTTAACCTTTCTTCTCTTTCTGGAAGTGAGTAAATGTTGTAGGCACAATCATCAAATCTGAGTATCTGTTTTCCAGAATACTATTGACCCTTGAGTAACACGGGTTTGAACTGCACGCGTCCCCTCACAAGTGGATTTTCTTCAATAAATACGGGAGAGTACAGTACATGTATTTTCACTTCATTCTGATTTCCTGAAATAACATTTTGTTTTCTTTAGCTTTCTTTACTGTAGGAATATAGCATATAATCCATATAACATACATATCTGTGTTAATCGACGATGTTATCGGCAAGGCTTCTAGTCAACAGCGGTAGTTAAGTGTTTGGGGGAGTCAAAGGTTATACCTGGATTTTTGACTGTGTGGGGATCAGCGCCCCTAACCCTCCTGTTCAAGAGTCAAGAGTAGGTGTTTTCAGACATTCTTAGCTAAGAAGATTATCACCCACGTTTTTAAATGTTAAATACACACAGTATGAAAGCGACAAGCATAACTGACATTTTGTATCAAAATTAGTCTCCCTGGGGCTGCTGGGAACTCTAAACACTCCTCTGAACTACGATTGTGATGGAAACCTGGAAAACGGCAGACGACGTCTGGTCTGACGGAAAGAGAGGTGGAGAAGGGGTCTATACTGTCTACCCTTACCTATGAGATGCTAAGGGAAGAAACACAAGGAGTCGCTTCTAACCCTTGCTACGACATGTTCTTTATTTAGTGCGCTCAGCCACTTAATTAGCATGCCAATTTAAAGCTTTGAAAAACTGTGTGCAAAGTCAGCAGGGGGTCTGAGCCCTGATGGTATTTTTCCCACAGCTGAATAAGTGATTTCCACCACCACCACCAACACCACACTCGCCCTCATTAGTATGTATGACATGAGTGGAATAACCATTGGGAGATTTAGACCGTGCAATCTCCAGCTTAATTAATAAGAAAGGGAGCCGATTTCTAGAGGAAGTACATGTGCACAGGTTCCTACGTACCTCTGTTTAATTAATAATATAAATCCATCACAAGGAGAGTTTAAATGTGCCCTCCTCGTTTTGTCTACCCATTTAACTATTAACTAAACTTCGTAGTAGCTTACAGATGTGAAGGTGCCGTGATCTTTGGGTAAGTGTCTATAATGCAATTATAACCTTGACATCCCTACCCCACACCAACTCAGTCATTTAGAGAGTATTCAACGAGAGTCAACCATGCGAGGCAATGTGTTAGGGACGCAGGACACACAGGCGAACAAGGAAGAGCCCAATTTTCAAGGAACTTTAAGTTAAAAAGAGGAGACAGGGATATAAATAAATGTGATCCACGGAGGGATTTTTCTGAAGGGGGGTGTGTGTATAAATTCTAAAAAGAGCCTCAGCCAATGGTGGAGGGTGAGAAGAATACAGAAGGAAGGCAGAAGAGAGTTTCACAAAGAGCTGGTATCAGAAGACAAGGGCCAGGATGACAGGACTAAGTCCATTAAGTCACATCCACCAGTCTATCCCCAGCACCTAGCACACATTCTGTGCCCAAAACAATTTTCTGAATAAGTTCACGAAGTCTGGCAGGCATAGGATGGGACAGCATTTCAGGTGAGACACAGGGACAAGGGTCAAAGGTCTCAGTTTTGAGAACCACAAGTAACTATTACAACAGAGAAAGTGGTTTGGGCAAGGAAACGATGGGGGGGGGGGGGGTGGGACTAGAAAGGGATTAATAAAAATCCTGGTTTATAAAATTAGGTAAAATAGGGGCAATGGGGTGGCTCAGTTGGTTAAATGTCTGACTTTGGCTCAGGTCATGATCTCATGATTCATGGGATCGAGTCCCACTGTCAGTGCAGAGCCTGCTTGGGATTCTCTCTCTCCCTTTCTGCCCCTTTCCTGCTCGTGCGTGCATGCTCTCTCTCCCAAAATAAAGAAGCATTAAAAAATAAAAAAATAAAATAAAATTGGGTAAAATAAACAGCCGTCTTCAAAGAATATTTACTTCACTAAAACTTGGAAGCCTATGAGAGCGTATGTCAACCTCATACATAAATTCAGCATACTATTAGCGGGTGCCTTGATAACTACCCTACATCGTTTCGTGGCTGGTCATGCACGGCAGAAAGAAAATAGAGCCAGGTATCTCAATAAAAAACATATTTCTTTTCAGTTTAGAATGATGAAAAAGTCCTGGAGATGGACAGTGGTGCTCTCCATAACAGTGTGAACGTACTTAATGTCACTGAATTGTACACTTAAAATTATTACAATGGTAAACTTCATGTTCTGTATATCTTACCACACACACAAAACTATTCTTTGAGGGCCTACCAGGCCCAATAAGCACAGATTTTACCCTACAGAGTTATGGTAATGACTGAATATTAAGCTCACTGGGTTTTCATTATTTTTTTGTTGCGATACAAGTTACACACACACAAATCTTAAGTATACAGTACCAGGGGCACCTGGCTGGCTCAGAGGAGTGTGTGAGTCTTGAGCTCAGGCTCACGGGTTTGAGCCCAATGTTGGGTGTAGAGATTACTTAAAAATGAATAAATAAACTTAAAAAAATTTTTTTTAAAGGGTCCTGCTCAATACGTTTTAATATATGTATATACCAGCGTCTAGATCAAGCACCCTTACCAAGATGCCGACAATTTCCAGCACTGCCCCAGGTCCCCTCCTGTGCCTCTCCCAGTAACCTCTCATTAAAGCTACTGCAACGCTGATTTCTATTTGAAGAATCTCTTCCTCCTTCTTCTTTTTAAAAAAATGTTTATTTCTGAGAGAGCACAAGCAGAGGAGAGGCAGAGAGAGAGAGGGAGAAGAAGATCCAAAACGGACTCCGTGCTGACAGCAGAGAGGCTGACGCTGGGCTCAAACTCATGAACCTCAAGATTACAACTTGCTCAACCAACTGAGCCACCCAGGCGCCTCTCTTTCTTCTCTTGAAAATGTACGTTCAGCCTCACTGTTTCCTGATTTCAAATAAAATCTACTGAATGGTAGAAGCGTTTGGCAGCTGTTGAAAGGACAGTGTAGGTTTCATTACGGTGTCATGAAGCATCACAAACTCTGTGACTTAAGACAACATAAATGCATTATCTCTCCATGCCCAGGGGCTGAGTCCAGGCAATGGTTAGCTAGGAACTCTGCTCAGGACCTCAACAGGCTGAAATCAGGGCGTAGAAGGGGGTTGCTATTTCCTTGGAGGTGCAGAGCCCTCTCTACCCCTCACTGGCAGGGAGTAGAATTCATTTCTTTGCAGCTGAGTTACTGAGGTCCCTGTTCTCTTGCGAGCTGTCAGGCAGGGACTGCTCTCAGCTCCCAGAAGCCACCCTCTGGTCCTTGCCACATGGCCCCCTCCACTCCCACCATGGCAGCAGACTGTTCTTTCAAAAAGAAGCCATCTTGTAAGGGCCCACCTGATGAGCTCATGTCCACCCACAATAATCTCCCTTCTGATTAGCTCAAAATCCACTGATAGGACCTTAATTATATCACCAAAATGTCTTTTGCCACAAACATAACACAGTGATAAGGGAGTGATAGTCCATGACAGTCACACTCAGAGGAAGAGAATGTACAAAACATGCACCTTGAGGGGCAAGGGTCCTGGGGCCATCTTAGAATTTGGCCTCCTCTGGTTGTTCTTCACTTGTGTCGCCTAATCACAAAAACAACAGTTTTATTTCTTTTTAAGACATTATAGAGAATTGAGAAGATCCAGATCAAAGAAAAGTAAAATACAAATTAATATTCCAATCATGATTATAACCACATAGAATCACTGTTAGTATTTTAGCGAATCTATTTCTGTTTTTTTCCTAAGCATTATAAATATGCATATGTGGGTATTTATAGAATAGAGATTGCACTGTCTAATGTTAGGTAGCTATGTAAACTGAGTTTCAGTCCAGTTCACCACTGTTTTCTTGAAGGACTATTTTCATCTTTTGATTTTGAGCATATGTGACAGACTAGCCCTGTGTTTATCTATGTATTAAGCTCATGCATATGTGTAAAGACATACAATTCTAAGTTTCGCTAGACCAGGATGTGCAATAAGTGAATGCCAGCAAAATATCCATGAAGTACTGCTTTCTAGGTAGCAAGCTAGAGACAACGGGACAAGAAGAATGCTCCTCAGCTGAGGGACTGCCCAACTGAGCTTTTACTGGATAGCAGGAGGCACAATTCATGAACAGAGCAGTGGGGTATGTCATAACTCATTTCTTTTTAATAATTTTTCTCTTTGTATTTTTTTAAAATTTTTATTTATTTTTGAGAGAGAGTGACAGAGAATGAGTAGGGGAGGAGAAGAGAGAGAGGGAGACAGAATCTGAAGCAGGCTCCAGGCTCTGAGCAGTCAGCACAGAGCCCGACGCAGGGCTTGAACCTATGAACCATGAGGTCATGACCTGAGCCGACGTCAGGCACTTAACCAACTGAGCCACCCAGGTGCCCTGAAGCATAAAATTTTTTTTTAAATTTTTTTTTCATGTTTTTATTTTTGACAGAGAGAGAGAGAGAGAGAGAGAGAGAGAGCGCATGAGTAGGGGAGGAGCAGAGAGAGAGGGAGACAGAATCTGAAGCAGGCTCCAAGCTCTGAGCCATCAGTACAGAGCCTGACGTGGGGCTTAAACTCATGAACCAGAAGATCATGACCTGAGCCAAAGTCAGACACTTAACCAACTGAGCCACCCAGGTGCCCTAATTTTTCTCTTTTTACATCTGTAGTGGTCATTCGAGCTTCCACAAATGTTCCATTTTCCCTTTTCTGAGCATATCATAGGACAGCGTTTCCCTGTCCCCACGTAGCATGGCCTGTGTGACCTTGGTCATGAAATGGGAACAAAAGTGATGTGTGTCATTCCACAGCAAAAACATGAAGAACGAGCTTGTGATTGGTGATGGGGACTTCGTTACCCCAGCTCTGTGAGACTGCGTGAGCTGTTTGGAGACAGCATCTTGGCCAGCAGGGTCGCTGGGTGGCCGTGATGGGCAGAGGGACTCCCTGTACCGAAAGAAACAAAATATTGCCTTATGCCCCTGAGAGTTGTTTCTTACTGCAGCATGGTCTAGCCTCTGTTGAATAAGGCAAAAATGAAAGTTTAACAATAACTCGTCTCTTTTTATAAATTAGGGCAGATTCAAGTTTGTACCTGTAAAAACATGTCTTGCACTCACTTGCATCCTGATGAGTTTTTGCGGAGGGGGAGGGAGCGGGTCATGGAGACGCCGATGCACCGAGAAGCACACATGGGAGCCCGTCCTCAGAGTACACATCTTCTTTTATGTGTGACTTAGCGGGAAAAACGTTGAGAACAGCAGATTATCACACTGGAGCTGTGAGGCCGGAGGGCTGAAGCATCTGTCTCCCTTGACGCTTGTGTCTCACTCACTGCTAGTTCATCAGGTTTGTTACCAACTGTAAGTGAACGTACCCAAATGCACATCCAAACTAGTAAAGTCTCAAGGCCGCTACAATTCTCTTTTGAAAAGTAGGGCACCATAAATAATTACTGGTAAAACATATGAAAAGGCCTTAGTTGGTATGCACTTAACCCTTTATAGTAATGTCTAATAGGAATTAGCAGAGGGCAGAGGTCGACCACTGTAGCCAATTACATTATGAGGCCAAGACACGTATGAATCGTGGTGTTTGCTATTGACACGGAACAAAACAGACCCGTGAACAAAAACAAAAACGGTTTTCTTGAGTGTGATGAACTGAAGTGATATTTTTAGCAGAAAGCAGAAGAATGCTTTTAGACGAGCTAAAATCTAGCTTCCGGTCAGGTGGCATAGTTACTATATTTGATATCGAAATCACCCCTCCCCCCTCACCCCCCAGCGTCTATTTCCCCTTCTTCAGGTAACTCTCCTGATTTCGTTTCATTTCCAGGTAGCTACACCTTCCGTGAGCACCTTGTGCTTGCAGGGAGGTGACTGTCCCCTGCGCCCACTGAGGGTATGCTATGGAGCTCAGGCTTCAGCTAATCTCCGCGTTCTTCTCCCATGGCTACATTGATCGGCTCAAGTGGATCGTCCACCAAGTGGATAGACAACTGTGGGCCAGTAAGACTGGAGGCGATTTTTTTCCTGTAACTCCCAAGGAAGATCCCTCTTTGCTCTTTTCAGAGAGCTTATGAGAATGGCCACCTCTCGGATCTCTCCAAGGATACCTGTGAAAGCCAGCAGCCTGAGAATTTGTTAGCAGCCAGATTACCCCTGTGAGGTAAGACCGGCCTAAGGGTGAATCTGCTGTTGTGGTGAGCAAAGAGGAAAAATGAAAAGAAACCTTGATTACATTGTTGAACTACTGACCTAAAGTAATCCAGAGGTCTGTCCTACCTGCAAACTACCAGCTGGACACAGTAATCTACGTGCTTCTAATGTTGAAGACTGTCTTTGTTGGGTTTTTTATTCTTTTAAAATTTTTTTAATGCTTATTTATTTTTTGAAGGAGAGAGAGAGACAGAGTACAAGCAGGGCAGGGGCAGAGAGAGAGGGAGACATGGGATCCGAAGCAGGCTCCAGGCTCTGAGCTGGCAGCACAGAGCCCAGAAATGGGGCTAGAACTCACGAACTGTGAGATCATGACCTGAGCCAAAGTCGGACACTTAACTGACTGAGCCACCCAGGAGCCTCTGGTGGGTTTTTGATTCTTTACATCAGACACACTTAAACAGATACAACTACAGACTGACTGCAAACCCAGTTGCCTAAAGACCCACATGGAACACAAAAATCAGAAAGTAGTTGCCCTTTCAAAGTAATAGCTTTAAGGAGACCGAGTCTAAGCTTCCTAAAATGATATATCATACTATACCCTCGCAGTTTCAATTATGTTGAACAGAATGTAAAGAATTTCAGGCAGGGTCTTTTCAGTGTTTTGGGGAGATTAAGGATGTGTGATCAGGAAGGGAATGACAGAGAACAAAGAGAGAACATCGACCCGAAAACCAAAAAAGCTAATGTTATACTGGGCTTACTGTGTGCCCAGAAGTATCATGGGCAGTGGGCGTATTAATTCACCTACTCCCCGTAACAATCTTACGGTACAATTATATTTGTTTCAGAGAAGGAAACAGAGGCTTAACCAGAGGTTAAGCACCGTGCCCTTGGTACAACACAAGCTAGGGATCTGGCTCCAGTGCTGGAAGCATTTGCCATTTTGGTCACTTTTTAAGGAGACACGGAGAGGGGCCCCTAGCTAGGTGGCTCAGTTGGTGGAGCGTCCGACTTCGGCTCAGATTAGGTCGCGATCTTATGGTTCAGGAGTTCAAACCCCACATCGGGCTCACTGCTATCAGGGCAGAGCCTGCTTCGGATCCTCTGTCCCCTCTCTCTGCCCCTCCCCAACTTGCGCTCTCCCAAATTTTTTTTTTTTTAAAGGAGATAGGTAGAAATCCCTCACTATCGATACTGGGCATTCTCTGAGTGCACTCTGCACTGAAACCCAGTGGACGTACGTAGGATTCATCTGGATGAAGCAAGATGTTCACACAGGGATGTACCTGGCAGAGCCTACGTGGACAGCGTTTGCAAATGAATCACGCCAAGGAATGAGGTAAACACAGGGAGTTCTCCAGCCAGTTACCTGCACAGACTTCACTGCCACCTACTTACCTGCTGATGTCATTGAGAGCCAAAGCTGCTTCTTTGTAAACAGACTCTACCTTTCTTCCTCACTCCTACACACAAGCATGTTACATGAGGATGAAAAACCACCTATCTGGAAGAGGACATCTTTTGTGCTTAAATTGTAACGATGTTAGTCAAATCTAATTCAGCTGTGAAAGTCACTAAAAGAATGTTATTAAAAGTTCTTTTTTTTTTAAAGTATTTTTAAGTTCTTTTTTTTTTAAGATGAGAGCTTTACTTTTTAAAATTTTTTTAAATGTTTATTTTATTTTTGAGTGAGAGAGAAAGAGCACGTGAGGGAGGGGGAGGGAGAGAGGAAGACAGAGGATCCAAAGCAGGCTCTGCGCTGACAGCAGAGAGCCTGATGTGGGGCTTGAGCTCAGGAACTACGAGATCATGACCTGAGCTGAGATCAAGAGTTGGATTCTTTACGGACTGAGCCACCCAGGCGCCAATTTTTTTTAAGTTCTTACTTAAATTCCAGTTCGCTAACACTCAGTGTGATACTAGTTTCAGGTGTACAATTTAGTGATTCAACACTGCCATTCAATACTCAGGACTCATCGCAGCAAGAGCACTACTGAATTTCCATCATCCATTTCGTCCGTACCACCCCCGCCCCCAGCTTCCCCCTCGTAACCATCGGTTTGTTCTCTACAGTTAAGAGTCAGGTTTCTTGGTTTGCCTATGTCTTTTTTCCTCCTATGATCGTTTGCTTTGCTTCTTAATGCTAGAAACACACTGCTTTCACTGTAAATGTAAATTATAAGCTCAAGGAGTTAAATGAGGCAGTTTTTATTAAGCTCCTTTTTCATTATTGCCAATGTTGTGGAAAGCATAATAGAAAACAACAAAAAAAGGCCTGGAGGTTAATATTTTTTTTAAATATTCACTTAATTTTCTTCTCCTCTGTATTTTTCGTCCTTTCTTTTTTTCTTCTTTTCCCAGTAAAGCTCTCCCACCCCACCCCATTCCAGCATAAGACCAGATCTCCACTCATTCAGGAAGGGCCCACAATAGACTGGAAAAAACGGGCTTTTGTGTCTTTGTTTTATAAAAGCCTAAAACCATGGGGAAAGAGATGGGCTATTCACATCCCAAAGACAGAGGAATGGAGAAGTTCCCCTAAACTCTCCCAGGTCCCTGGGCTTGGGGAAATGTGGGAGAGGCGGGGGTCTGGGACCCGTCCCAAGAGCACAGAGCTGTGCCCTGCATTAAGCAGCCTGCTAGGAAGTCTGCCAGCCCCAAGAGGGACGGCTACATTGTGCACATTGACAGAAATATAAGCAGCCTTCACGAAGATTCCTGGGCTCCCAGCAGGACGTGGGAACAGCAGAGGACCATTAAAACCGAGCACAGAGATGAGAAGCTCTCAGGGCTACCCTGTCTTGGAGCATTAACAGAGGATCCAGTGTCTTCCTGGTTGTGTTTTGCTTGTCAGCTTGTTCTTCTACAAGCCCAACAGCACGGGCAGATAGTCGGATCATAGTCGGATCTCAAGATGAGGTCTACAAAGTGAAAAGGTGTGGTACTTCTTGTAGACCAGGGTTTGGGGTACGGGGCTCGCGGATGAAAAGAGACAATGCGGTGAATTCTACCATAGGGTGTAGGATCTCGTGTATATACGGGCTACCGAGACTAAACGAACCTGAGAACAACAAACACAGAAAGTAGCCCAATGGTGAAGGAGATAGGACGGTGATCCAAGTGAAACCCTGGAGAAGGCAGAATCTCACTTGGGATCTCAACAGAATACGTAAAAACAGGAAGACCAGGGGACGAAGCAGGGCTCTCTAGGCAATGTGATGGCACGCATGAGCACGCAGAGTTGAAGGTGAGCACATTCAAGGGTGCTAATGAGGAGACGCGTCTGGCAGACTGAACCGAGGGAACAGTGAGCAACCAGAAAAATAAAGAGAGGCCGCCCTGTGGATGGTCTGGAATGTCTGGCTCAGAAGTCTGTATCAGATACCATAGGCAACAAGATACCCACTGGGAGTCTGGACCCTGACTGTGAAATAGTTTTTGAAAATTATATTCATGGGGGTTCTGGGTGGCCCAGTCGGTGAAGCATCTGACTCTGGATTCCAGCTCAAGTCAAGATCCCACGGTTTGTGGGATTTAGTCCCGTGTCAGGCTCTGCACTGACGGCTTGGAGCCTGCTTTGGATTCTCTTTCTCCCTCTCTCTCTGCCCCTCCCACACCCCTCTCTCTCAGGGTGAATACATATACTTAAAAAAAAGAAAGTTATATTCTAAGGTTAATATGACGTTGGCATAACGGATCGTGAAGAGCCAGGGAGTGATACTGGAACAAGGCAGCACTATGGGGCACCATTTGTGCAACCCAGGAGAAAAAGGAGAATGGGCCTGCGTTCAGGGGGGGATGGACAAAAGAAATGAGGGCATGAAAGAGCGGAAGGAAACATTCTGACGAGTGGAACTCATTTTGGCAATCGACACCGGGCGTAAGACAGTTCATCGCGTCTAAGCAGCGTCACTGGCAACAGCCCTGTGATATATTTCAGTCTGCTATTGTAAGCTGCTGTTCGCCCTTGTCCCTTGGGAGATTCGCCGTCTTGGTTTGGGCTGGGAAAGAATTACAAAAGTGAAGAGAAAACAAGTGTTTCCATCCTTGGAATGTTTTCATGCTTGTAATGTTCCGGTGGTACCGCTGTTCAATGTCTTCTGACGCTTGGCCACGCTGTTGCATGAGGCGACTGCAAAGACAAACGTGTCCAACTCCAGGAACAAAGCCACCTAAGACTACTTGAATTTGTTAGTCCTGCAGAAGTAGGGGAGACTTCATAAAGAAGCAAAGAGCTGGGCCAAAGAACACAAACACAAACAAAAGCAAAAAAAGTGAGAAAACACACAGAACACAAAATACATTCAAAAGGCAGGCAAAGAACTGCTTCAACAGTATAGCAGAGTTTTTAGGGACCGGGTCCTGCGTTCAAATTCCGATTCCACCACTTGGAGACCGTGTAACCTTGAACAAGTTACTTCAAAGGCTAGCCCTTAAGACCCCCTTCAAATTAGAAACACGTGTCCCTCTGGGCAGATAGAATCCAGAGGAGGCTGGAGAGCTCATTACTGACCCCCATGCTCCCTTGTGACCGAGCACCCACGTGCGGTAAGCAATCCACGCAATGGTACACAGTGGCTCTATTGCTCTGAATCTCTGTGGTTTCATTTCCTCTTCATATAGTGAAGGAAATGAGTGTATCTACCTCACGGGGCTCTTTTGAGGATTAAATTGCTATAGAACACGTAAAGTGTTTAGTATAGCGCTTGGCACATTGTAAACATACTGCAAATGTTTACTATTATGATTGCATTTTTATTCATCTAGAGCTCTCATATTTTAGGGCAGAGGTTAGCAAACTAGGGCCCGCAGGCCAAATCCAGCCCGCCACCTGTTTTTGTGCAGCCTGAGAGGTAACGAGTGGTTTTTCTGGTGTTGTTGGGTTTTTTTTTTATAGTTTTAGATGGGTCGGAAAGAAATCCGAAGAAAAATACCTTATGACACATGAAAATTACATGAAATGCAAATTTTGTTGTCCATAAGTAAAGTTTTATTGGATCACAGCTACTCTCAGTGACGTATGGATCATCTACGGCTGCTTTCACAGCACAGCGACCGAGTTGAAAGGCAGCATCAGAGATGGCATGGCCCATAAAGCCCAAACTATTTTCTATCTGGCTTTGCGGAAAGGGTTCCGCTGATCCGTTTTTTCACTAGCTTCGGGATGTGTTCGTCAGTCTTTCCCAGGGATTAGAATGAAATCAAAATGATTTTCCAAATTCTTGAGCACTAGTGAACATCAAGCTGTTGAAAGAGAGGCATTCTGACTCTTTCCAAGTATTTTGCAATATCTTTCAAAACACTGTCACCTCCTTTCATGGGTGATGACAATGTGCTTAACATTAATTCTCCTTCTGATATACAAAGATAGTGGCGGCAGAGTGCTGTGTCAGAGCCAGAGCAAACACATGCCTGTAGAGGCTGGCCTAAGTGTTACTATATGTTAAACAGGTTCAAGATGGAAACATATTTCGTATGGACAGGTGCCAACCCATCTTTGGCTGTCACATGATGTCAACATATACACAAGCAAAGCAGAAAATTCAGTCCATCACTGAGATGTTTTATCTGTTTGATGCCAAAAATCCAGATATTTGGAAACATCTGGATAACTGATTACATTTTTCACGTTTCATCTGGATTTGGCAGTCAGCCTATTTCAACTAAAGAGCCAAATATTAGCTGTGTTCTCAATGTTAACGTAATACGCAGAACCCACTTTCCCCATAGCTTTTCCAAGGTAAGTTTCCTGGTTCCACTTTTTCTTCTTAATACTTCTAGGTTCTCCTCTGTTTACCGCTTTTCTTTATCTTCTTTATCTCTTGTACTTTTTTCTTCTTGCACGCCCTCTCTCTCTCTTTTTTTTTTTTTTTTGCCTTGACTATTCTCTTTGGCACAATCTCTACCATAAAACTTTTAACGAGTGTGATCTTCTTTCCCACCCAAGAAGAAAAGTGAGTGGCTTCATAACAACTGAAGTTTCCAATTAAAAACCCAACGTCTAAGCCTCTGATGGTGTCGAATGACCTTCAAACGCTGGGATACTACTTTGTGTTCAATCGAGCAGACCATGTCTGTGGCAGAATTCAAGGGAAAGGTCACAGGAGCAGCTTTTCATTTACCCACACTTTTTCTATTGTTTTCAATTGATTTTGAACAATCTGTTCAATGTTATAAGTGTATATAAAACCCCTGTGATATAATACAGGCTCCTCTGAGCCACTTATTTACAATTATGGCAATTACACCCTTTCCTTGACTCTGGCTATTTGGGGAGGCATGGTTATGGTCTACACTGGTCCACAGTCTTCTTTTTGTAATACTATGGACATTGCCAAGACAAATGCAACCCTCTCTCCCTGCTCCCCTAAATTCCTGACTGATGCTCTGCCTTTATGAAGTCTTGCTTTGAACACAGCAGTTAACCCATGACGTTCCTGTCTGGGTGTCTTTTGCACGTTCTCAGTGAGGGCTTTTTCTTCCCCCAACAACACTGTAGAAGTCATTTAGCCCCAGACCATATAAACAAGAACACCAGCTGAAGCTGCAAAGTGGAGAATGTTATTGTCCTTGGTCCTAACCTGATGACTTCATACTTAAGGAGAAAGAGCTTCCACAAGAAAAGAGAAGGGGTGCCTGGGTGGCTCAGGCAGGTGAGCGCCTTACTCTTGAGATTTCGGCTCAGGTCGCGATCTCATAGTCGTGGGATCGAGCCCTGCATCGGGCTCCACCCTGAGCATGGAGCCTGCTTAAGATTCTCACTCTCTCTCTGCCCCTCTCCCCCACTCTCGCATGCTCCCCCTCTCCCTCCCTCCTTCCCTACCTCTCTCTCAATCTCTCTCACAAATTTAAAACAGAAAAAAGGAGAAAACATCTTGGTGTTAAGACACCTATTGCATGATTACTGGAGGTAGTGAACTATGTTATGTTCGGACGAACATTTGGTTTTCTCTTTGCTCAAAGATCACTCAAGCGCGCGCGCGCGCGCACACACACACACACACACACACACACACACTTTTTCCTGAAATCCTTTATAATTAAAGGGAGAAAAATTATGCTTCCAATACTAGAGTGCACCATGTCATTTTAATGCCAGCTCAAATCATAGAAATACTAAATACAAAATTGCTAGAAGAATATAAGTAATAATGATGAAGTTTCAACCAATACAGTTGTGTGACAAGAACATCATGCCAGACCAAGATATTTGCAAGGTAAAATTATAGTACTTTACAAAGTATACCATTACAGAAATATTTCTGTATCGCTAAAGTGCCTTCCTGTGTTGAGAGATAAACCAGGATGACAGTGATTGTTTAATTCAATTAAGAACAATCCTCTCTAACAAACTATTTTAGGGAATACACACTTTTTCGGGTCTCTGCCAGAAAGCCGATATTCCCAACCCTTCGGCAGCTTTTGTCCTTTACCTGTGCTGGAAAAAAAAATAATAAAGGAGAAGAGCCAACCAAGATCATCCCCACTCTTCTACTAACCTATCTACTAACGAGGCGTCACTTTTTTAAAAAAAATTTTTTTAACGTTTATTTATTTTTGGGACAGAGAGAGACAGAGCATGAATGGGGGAGGGGCAGAGAGAGAGGGAGACACAGAATCAGAAACAGGCTCCAGGCTCTGAGCCATCAGCTCAGAGCCTGACGTGGGGCTCGAACTCACGGACTGTGAGATCGTGACCTGAGCTGAAGTCGGATGCTTAACCGACTGAGCCACCCAGGCGGAGGCGTCACTTTTTATTCTCCTTCCCACCCGACACCTTTACCACCCAACCACACTGCTGAACACAGGACTTGGTCCCTCAGAGGTGGGAGGAGACATGAACAATATCTCACTCTGTCTAGAACCTACTGCTCTCTTCATTGACTGACTCACCAAAGAGCCCAGGAAGCAGTCCTGTTTGCTCCTGAAACCTCTGCTAAGAATGGAATGTTTCTAAGTTCACTGACCTCTAGAAACTTATGAGATCATACCCCTCCCTGCCTCAAAACCCTCCAGTAGGCCTGCTACCCAAATCAGAATGAAATCCCAAATTGTTTTCTAGGGGGACCTATGAAAGCCCACATATCCAGCGACCGCTTTCCTCAGGACCTCAGACCCTGCCCTTCTCCTGCCCCTCATCTACTCTGTCCCAGCCACACTGGCCTTTCTTCTGTTCTTGTGTATGTGCCCAACTCGTCTTGTCAAAGAGCTCCTATACTCGCTCTTTCTGCCTTCTACCAGCATCTCCCATGGCTTACTTGGGTCTCTGCTAAAGGTCAGACCCCCAAAGAGACTTTTCCCAACTACTTGGTGACAGAATAATAATAGATGTCCACAGTCCCAATTTCTGAACCCTGGGAATATATTACCTTACATGGCAAAAGAGACTTTACAGGTGTGAATAAGTTAAGAATCTCAAGATGGAAGATTTTCCTGGGTTATCCAGGTGGGCCCAGTGTAATCCAAAGGGTCCTTATAAGAGGGTAAGTGTTGGGCTTGCAAATTGGCCTCCATACACGGAGGGCAAGGAGAAACTGGAGAAAGAGGCAGACCACTCCAGATTGGCAGGCTATTTTAATAAGCACAGGGACTAACATACAAGGCTTGTCTTAAGCACCCATGAGATAAGTAGCAGCCACCAAAGTCTTAAAATTTTGTAGAGAGGTCTTAACTGGGTTCAGTCATGTATACCAGGCAAGTGGTTCCAACAATACCTTTCTCTCTCAAGGTTGTGTCCTTCAAACAGCTCATACTGTGGGAACACTGGACAGAATATACATTCCAAGGACAGGTGTTGTGGTAAAGAGCCTCCCATTGCCCTCGTCCAGCTCCTGAGTCAACCAGCGGCCACATCCTCTCCGTGACCTCCCCAATAGTAAGAGTCAGAGACAGATCTGAAGATGCTAGGCTGTTGGCCTAGGAATAAGCCAAGGAATGAAATGAATTCTAGAAGCTGGAAAAAGCCAGGAAACAGACTGTTCTCCCCTAAAACTTCCAGAAGGAAGGCTGCCCTGCAGAGGTCTTGACTTTAGGCCAGCAAGACTCATTTTGGACTTTCGGTAAGACTCAGTTTGGGTTTTTGGCTTGCAGAAGAGTAAGATAAATGGTGTTGTTTTAAGCCACTAGGTCTGTAGTCATTTCTTGCAGCAGCAATAGCGAATATATACACACCCGTCTAAAATAACCTTGCCTCCCTACTCCCCACTGGCTTGCTTTCAGTGCCTTACTCTGCTTTATTTTTCTTTATAGGACTGGCTACTACTGAAAACCATATTGCTGTCTCACCTGTTTGTTTGCTTGTCTGTCTCCTGCAACAGAATGCAAACCTCATGAAAGTAGAAACTTTGCTTCATTAACCTTGGCTTATACATCTACAAGATCACCTGAAGAGAGTAGGCACTTAGTGGATGTTTGTTGAATGAGTGAATGAATGAATGAACGAATGAGCAAATTAATACTTATTAAAACCAGACCCCACTGAAACATAATTTGGATGCTAGTGGTGTGTGTGTGTGTGTGTGTGTGTGTGTGCGCACGCGCGCGGGTGTGTGTACAACGAAGTGGAGTAGGAAGACTCATAGTGTCAAGCTGAGAGCTAGTACTGCTATTGATCGTGATAGTGGTATTATTGTGGAATTCAACCCATTTCTGTGATAGAGCAACGGCCCTGATTGATATTAATTGAAATACATCCATTATTTCAAGAAGGCTTTTGATTAAACCCCCATATGAAAATGCCCTCCATATATAACGTCAGGAATGTTCTGGACTAGGTCTCCCTACCAAGTAGGTAACATCCTCGAATGAAAGGTTCTGCTCACAGGGCCATTATCAACAGTTTAGTGTCCAAACATGAATTGCACACTTTGAAGAATCTCCCCCAAATTACGTGGCTAAAGTAGTCAATGTAGTTGTGATCAAAGCGGTAACAAAAAATCAACCCCCAAACTACAGTCAAAACAGTAAGGTACTGGCATACAAACAGACACACAGATCAATGGGATAGAACTGAGAGCCCAGAAATAAACCCATGGGAATATGGTTATTTCATCTACAATGAAGAAGGCAAAACCGTGCAATGGGGAAAAGACAGTGTTTTCAATAAATGGTGTTGGGAAAAGGGGACAGTTGCATGCAAAAGAAATAAGGTGGACAACTAAATAAGCTCAAAAAGGATTAAAGACCTAAATGTAAGATGCACACCATATGACTTCTAGAAGAAAACATAGGCAATAGTTTCTTAGTCATCAACCTCAGCAACATTTTTCTAGATGTGTCTCCTGAGACAAAGAAAACAAAAGCAAAAATGAACAACCGAGATGACTTCAAATGAAAAAGCTTCTGCACAGTACAGTAAACCAGGAATAAAACAAAAAGGCAACCTACTGAAGAGAAGAAGGTATTTGCAGATATATCTGATAAGGGGCTAGTGTCCAAACTGTGCAAGGAACTTCTATAGATCAACACACAGAAAAACAAATGATCTGATTAAAAATGGGCAGAGAACCTGAAAAGGCATTTTCCCCAAGAAAATATATAGGAACCCCAGTGGTGCACTGGTGAGCACAGGGTACTTATAGAGCACTGGGTATTATACGTAAGTGATGAATCGCTACACTCTACTTCTGAAACCAATGCTACACTACATGTTAACTAACTTGAATCTAAATTTTAAAAAAAAGAAGAAAGAAATAAAGAAAACATACAGATGGCCAACAGACTCAGGAAAAGATGCTCAATGTCACTCATCATCAGAGAAATGCAAATCAAAACCACAAGGAGGTATCACCTCATACCAGTCAGAACGGGTAGTATCCAAATGAAAAGAAATAACAAGTGTTGGCAAGGATGTGGAGAACAGAGAATTCTTGTGCGCTGTTGGTGGGAATCCAAACTGGTGCGGCCATTGTGGAAAAAGTATGGAGGTTCCTCAAAAAGACTTAAAATAGTTTTACATAATCCAGTAATCCCACTTCCGGGTATTTATATGAAGAAATGAAAACACTAATTTGAAAATACACATGCACCTCTATGCTTATTGCAGCATTATTTACAACAGCCAAGACACAGAAGAAACCCAAGTGCCAACTGACAGATGAATTAATAAAGAGGATGGGATATGCGCGCGCATGCCCCCCCCCCCCCACACGCGTGCGCGCGCGGGAATATTACTCTGCCTTAAAAAAAGAATGGAATCTTGATATTTACAACAACATGGATGGACCTGGAGGGTATTAGGCTACATGAAATAAGTCAGAGAAAAACAAATACGCTATGATTTCACTTATATATGAATCTAAAAAACAAAGCAAACAACATCAACACAAGATACACAGAGTCATAAACATAGTCAACAAATTGGTGGTTGAGGCTCCTGGGTGGCTCAGTTGGTTAAGCGTCCAGCTCTTGGTTTTGGCTCAGGTCACGATCTCCTGGTTTGTGAGTTCAAGCCCTGTGTCGGGTTCCATGCTGGCAGCGCGGAGCCTGCTTGGGATTCTCTCTCCCTCTCTCTCTGCCCCTCTAGCTTGCATACTCGGTCTCTCTCTCTCTCTCTCAAAATAAATAAATAAACTTAAAAAAAAAAAAGCCAGTGGTGGTTGTCACAGGGAGGAGGGGTGGGGGAAAGGTAAAATAGGTAAAGAAAATTAAGAGGTACAAATTTCCAGATATAAAATAAAATTTTTAATGTATTTTTTAAAATGTTTTTATTTATTTTTGAAGGAGAGAGAGACAGAGCATGAGCCGGGGAGGAGAAGAGAGAGAGGGAGACATAGAATTTGAAGCAGGCTCCAGGCTCTGAGCTGACAGCACAGAGCCTGATGCGGAGCTCAAACTCACAAACCGTGAGATCATGACCTGAGCCGAAGTCTGACGCTCAACCAACTGAGCCACCCAGGCGCCCCAAATAAATTTTTAAAAAAGAAAAATTAACCTAAGAAATGGTATCTCACTTTGTTTCAATTTGCATAACTTTAATCATTGGGGAATTTGACATTTTTTTCACCTACCTTTCAGGGTTTTTTTGAACTTTTTTTTTAAGACTGTTTCCTTTTTTCCCTAAGTTTACTAATTCATTTTGAGAGAAAGAGAATGCGTGACTGTGAGTGGGGGAGGGGCAGAGAGAGAGGGAGAGAGAGGATCCTAAGCAGGCTCTGTGCTATCAGTGCAGAGCCCAAGGTGTGGCTTCATCCCATGAACTGTGAGATCATGACCTGAGCTGACATCAAGAGTCTGACATGTAACCAACTGAGCCACCCAGGCGCCCCTGAACTTATTTTGATAACGGTCTTCACAGATTTTTCTACTTTTTGTTCTTTTTCTTATTCATTTATAGACACTTTTAAAAGCTACATTCTCGATACCAATTCATTCTTTGTTACATATGCTATAAACTCTTTCTCCTCATCTGTTTTAACTTTAAAATGTTTCATTTCACTTTATTTTCATCTACACATTTTTCTTTAGCCTTACTTTTTGAAACAAGCCTGATAAACCATATATCCATTCATGTTAGATGACTGGAAAATACATATACATATTTTCTGGCCTTGCTGTCAGAAAATTTTGTGAAAGGCTCAAATTATCTTTAGCATAACCAAACGTAGTAAGCAGAAGTACCTTTCTTAGAAGAGTCATACTGGATCATGGGTAGAGACACCACAACATTTAGTAACATGATTTTCCTTAATGCCCAATCACTGTATTTCCAAATATAGTTAAAATGTGCCTATTCATTTGCAGGAATTTTCAGGAGCTCTTAATATTCTTTCCACATGGGCATGTTCAGGTTGAGTGGTTTCATGATATCTTATTGGAAAAAAAACCAACAAACTTCAATACGTATTTTTTGTTATGATATGGCTAATTTTACTTTTGTGAACCAAAAATGAACAAGTTCCCATACCACATTAATTTTTTATTTACCGTCAGTGATGCCTTTTAAATGACACATGCTGGGAACGAGTTTCTTTCATTTAGTATTTAAGTAGTGTATAGACTTAAAAATACAGACTTTATTATCATGTAAGCAAAATGCAATAAAATGTTACAGATTACACAATCCTTTACACTTCCCCAGAAATGTTGAAACAATGCTTTTTAAAGACCATCTAAAAGAGATCAGAAATTTCTAGAGACTCTCCCTCAAAGAAGTGGATGCAAGTTTGAATGATGTGCTAGAAACAAGACCTTTCACCTATAGAATGGGTGGAACTAGGAAACGTTACAAGTTCTCAACGAGTCTGCAGAAGGAGAAAGCAAAGCCACAGAAAATTTTCATTTCCAGCCAGTATTTCAGACCTCTTTTGCCACTGATTCTCTTGTAAGAACTAGAAAGATGCAAACACGCATCGATGGGTGGATGGAAGGAATGACTTTGGCTGCTGTAAAGTATCAACTTCTCTGGAAAGCTCTTCTAAAGAGCAGAACAGCCAACACAAAGGAGTGAACTGGCCAAAGAACTGAGTGTGCACAATCCACAAACAGGACCATTAGCTTCTAGGGTCAATGAAAGCAGTCTTGAGTCTGAACTTCTATCTGGAATTAAAGAACTAGTAAATAAGGTGGGTGTGGGAAGGGCAGGGCTGAACACTGTGTTCTGATGCACCCAAGATTTGTATTTTTTTTAAGTTTATTTATTAATTATGAGAGAGAGGGAGAGAGAATGTGAACTGGGAAGGGGCAGAAAGAGAGGGAGAAAGAGAATCCCAAGCAGGCTCCAAGATCAGCACAGATCCTGACATAGGGCACAATCCCACAAACTGTGAGATCACGACCTGAGCGGAAATCAAGAGTTGGACACTTAACCGACGGAGCCACCCAGGTGGCCCACCTAAGATCTGTATTTAAAACATCAAAAATGTGTTGTTTATGGGAAGGTACACTGAGGATAGAAGGGAGGACAGAGGTGGATTTCTTTTATCTACCTATCTATTTATTTATAATTCACATTCAAGTTGGTTAGCATATACCACAATAACGATTTTAGAGGTAGATTCCAATGATTCATCCCCTACATATAACGCCCAGTGCTCATGCCCCTTACCCATTTAGCCCATCCCCTTACCCACAGCCCCTCCAGCAACCCTCAGTCTGTTCTCTGTATTTAAGAGCCTCTTATGTTTTGTCCCCCTCCCTGTCTTTATATTATTTTTGCTTCCCTTCCCTTATGTTCATCGGCTCTGTGTCTTAAAGTCCTCATATGAGTGAAGTCATATGGTATTTGTCTTTCTCTGACTAATTTCACTTAGCATAATGTCCTCCAGTTCCATCCACATAGTTGCAAATGGCAAGATTTCATTCTTTTTGATTGGCGAGTAATACTCCATTGTATATGTATACCACATCTTCTTTACCCATTCACCCATCAATGGACATTTGGGCTCTTTCCATACTTTGGCTATTGTCGATAGCACTGCTATAAACGTGGGAGTGCATGTGCCCCTTCAAAACAGCACACCTGTATCCCTTGGATAAATACCTAGTAGTGCAATTGCTGGGTCATAGGGTAGTTCTGTTTTTAATTTTCTGAGGACCCTCCATACTGTTTTCCAGAGTGGCTGCACCAGCTTGCATTCCCACCAACAATGCAAAAGAGATCCTCTTTCTCCGCATCTTCACCAACATCTGTTGTTGCCTGAGTTAATGTTAAGCCATTCTGACTGATGTGAGGTGGTATCTCATTGTGGTTTTAATTTGCATTTTCTTGATGATGATTGATTTTGAGGATTTTTTCATGTGTCTGTTGGCCATCTGGATGTCTTCTCTTGAGACGTGTCTACTCATGTCTTTTGCCCATTGCTTCACTGGATTATTCGTTTTTGGTGTGTTGAGTTTGATAAGTTCTTTATAGATTTTGGATACTAACCCTTTGTCTGACATGTCATTTGCAAATGTCTTCTCCCATTATGTTGGTTGCCTTTTAGTTCTGATAGTTTCCTTCACTGCACAGAAGATTTTTATCTTGATGAAGATCCCAATAGTTCATTTTTGCTTTTGTTTTCCTTGCCTCCGGAGATGTGTTGAGTAAGAAGTTGCTGCGGCTAACATCAAAGAGGTTTTTGCCTTTCTCCTCAAAGATTTTGATGGCTTCCTAGCTTAGGTTCAGGTCTTTCATCCATTTTGAGTTTATGCTTTGTGTATAATGTAAGAAAGTGGTTGAGGTTCACTTTTCTGCGTGTCGCTGTCCAGTTTTCCCCACACCATTTGCTGAAGAGACTGTCTTTATTCCATTGGATATTCTTTCCTGCTTTGTCAAAGATTAATTGGCCATCCGTTTGTGGGTTCATCTCTGGGTTCTCTATTCTGTTCCATTGATCTGAGTGTCTGTTCTTGTGCCAGTACCATACTGTCTTGATGATTACAGCTTTGTAGTATAGCTTGAAGTCCGGGATTGTGATGCCTCCAGCTTTGGTTTTCTTTTTCAGGATTGCTTGGCCACTCAGGGTCTTTTCTGGTTCCATACAAATTTTAGGACTGTTTGTTCTACTTCTGTGAAGAATGCTGGTGTAACTTTGATAGAGATTGCATTGAATACATAGATTGCTTTGGGTAGTGTTGCCATTTTAACAATATTTGTTCTTCCCATCCAGGAGTACAGAATATTTTTCCCTCCTTTGTGTGTCTTCTTCAATTTCTTTCATAAGCTTTCTATAGTTTTCAGCGTATAGATTTTTCACCTCTTTGGTTAGGTCCATTCCTAGGTATTTCATGGTTTTGGGTGCAATTGCAAATGGGACCGATTCCTTGATTTCTCTTTCTGTTGCTTCATTATTGGTGTATAGAAATGCAACTGATTTCTATGCATAAGAGATGCATTTCTTAAAACGACAGACCAGATTAAGAGCAAGAGCTGGGCAGACTGCTCAGTGATCCCAACTGAGCAAGAATCTGTAATGACATGATGACCTTTCCTCTGCCATCTTCTAGAGGTTTCTCCTCTAAATATCTTTTTTTTTTTTTTTTTTTTTTTTTTTTTTAGGATCCTCTTTCTCAAAATACCTAGCCACTGCAGGGGCATAAGCCACTGTGAAAAATACATAAGCTGTTTCATTCTACTTGGAGGCACTCTATATATAGATAGGGATTGTGGAAGGAGTCTGCCACAAGCCTGCAATTGTGGGTCCATGCTATTGATGTTGGATAAACCTCTTGGGCAGTCTATTCCGTGCCAAGCCTTGAGCTGAATTAGCCACTTCAGCACGTTCAGAGCGGCATTCCGAAGAGGACAGTGTACTAGCTCTGCGGTTACATGGCCACGGATTTAAATCCTGGCTCCACCCCTTGCCTAGCAGTGGCCTCGGAAGGTGGTTAGTCTCTCAGAGACTCAATTTTCTTCTCTCTGAATCCAGGGCGCACACCTGCCTTTCAGCTTTGTGGTGCAGAGTAAGGATGCTGAGTGTCAAGTGTCTGTGTGGCAGAAACAGCGCTCCTGGATTTCACTTCCAGTCAGTGGATGGGGAGCCAAGGGATCCACCCCCCAGGGGAGTGGAGAAGGTTCAGTGCCTCTTACATCCTTAAAGGCTGTGCATACAGATGGTCTAACTATAAGATCGAAGAGGGCTGCCAGAGATCACACGGAGCTTTGTGGACGCAAGAGGCAGAACTTTTGCTGTGTTACGCTACTGAGATTTTAGAGTTTTTCTATTCCAGCAACACCTGGGAACTGGCTGGAAATGAAAGTTCTTAGGCCCCACCACTGACGTGGCAACACAGAAAATCTGTGTTTTAAGGAGCCCAGGAATCTGAGTTTTTAGGAGCCCCCCCCCAAGGGTGATTCCAGTGTACTGGCAAGTCTGAGAACCACTGGTACAGACCAGCCTGACTAACCCAACCCAGCGCCAAGTGAGCACTCAACAAATAAGGAGTTAGGATTAGTTGCAACCAACTAGTTACCACAACTACGTAAAAACACGCTGGTTATGTTTGTTGCTATAAAATATGTTGGTCAGGGGCGCCTGGGTGGCGCAGTCGGTTAAGCGTCCGACTTCAGCCAGGTCACGATCTCGCGGTCCGTGAGTTCGAGCCCCGCGTCAGGCTCTGGGCTGATGGCTCAGAGCCTGGAGCCTGTTTCCGATTCTGTGTCTCCCTCTCTCTCTGCCCCTCCCCCATTCATGCTCTCTCTGTCCCCCCCCCCCAAAAAAATATGTTGGTCATATTTTATAAATGGAATCTGATGCCCTGTTAATATCTGCTCCTTCTTCTATCTGGACGGTGGGCAGACGGTGGGATTAAGATGATCGAGAAACCTACCATGTGGTAATCCCGATGCTAAAGGCAAATTTATGATTGCAATGAAACTGATATGTGAGACTCGCTGGTGAAGTATGGAAATCGAATCCCCCAAATTTGCAAATATTTCGTAATCAGTTACACAACAAAGCCGCAGTCACCCAAGACTGGACCTCGTAAGAAAAGATGCAGTTGTAAAATGTCTTTAGAATTATATTTGTCTAATTTATGCCACAAAGTGTGAGTGTGTGTCTGTGTGTGATAGCGAGGTTGGTCTTCTTGGATAAAATTCTTAAATTTAATTATAATGAGATTTACTACAATTTTGCCTGCTTGCCTCTTCTTTCTACATTAATGTCTGCTTAGATTTTAAATTCTGTTCTCCCTGACCAGTGCTGTAGGGGCCTTGATTCTCTAACAGACAAGTGCAGGCTCTCCGAGCTCAGGCTGAGCCACTAATATATCATATGATGACCTTGGAAAATTGTTAACTGGCCTGAAACCTTACTATGACATCGTATAGAGCCTAAGGTTTTGATCGTAACATAATAGTGCCCCACTTATCATGGCTAGCCTCATTAATTTGATGTGATGATCTGCTTTTTCTCTTTCAAGTGCTGCAGAATGTATATTTATTTGTCCTAATTAAAGTCATTGAAAACAAATTTTGTCTGAAGAATTAGGTGGCATGCATGGAGCTTTCCTGGAAATCAGCAAAATCCGATCTGGAAGCCACTTTTCTGAGGATACCGCACCTGGACCATTCTGAACTAGTGGAGAAAGAACACAGAATGTTCCCCTCATGGACTTTTTCCCTTTAAGACTGAGAGAACAATTTTGCAGTGGTATTTGGAACGTCCTAGGCTAGGGAGACTCAGAATTTTTCTATTTTGTCTGTGCTAAGGAATTTCGTCTTTTATGAAGTACCAGACCGTAACTGCCTGGCAGTATTTGCCATCGTTATTCCCCAAACCTTGGAGGGAATTCCCAACTCACAAACGCATTTTTTTTACATTTTTATTTATTTTGAGAGACAGAGGGAGAGCGCAAGTGGGGGTGGGACAGAGAGAGAGAATCCCAAGCAGCCCGATTCGGGGCTCAAACTCAGGAACCGTGAGATCAGAGTCGATGCTCATCCGACTGAGCCACCCAGGCACGCCAACAAACGGAGCTGCATAATCTCCATCCCTTCTGTCTTGCTGTTCCTTATTCACGGTTACTCACTGTGGAATTTCATATCACCTGCATTCATTGCACATTTAAGAAACATTTGTCCTCACTCACTTTATTTTTCTGTTTCATCCTATTTCCCATGCCCGTCCCTCCCTTCTAGAAGCAGCCGTTCTAATATGTTAATGTATTCCTTTTTGTTTATACTCTTGGAAAACTGTTCTACATGCATATATTTTAAATTTTTTAAGAATAGTCTGTGTTATATACATCCAATTTCCTTTTGTACTGCTTTCACTCAGCGGTATGTTTTGAGATACAGCCATAGGGCCATGGATAGGGCCAGTCCACTATTTTTAATTCTTGTATATTAACGATGGGCCCTTTTTCTAGCTATGAGGTGTAAAGGGTCAAATGAGAAACTTCATGGCTCCTATTTCTACAGAGCTTACATCTCATTGGGAAAAATACACATTAAAACAAGTAACCACGCACAGCAAGTGTTTGTCATTCATGTTTTCCATAAATATTTATTGAACGCCTTCTATGTACTACATATGTTAAGGACTGGGGATAAAGTAGAGAATGAGACAGAAGAGATCCCTGCCCTCCTGAGGCTTATACTCCAGAGGATTGGCCAAGTCCTGAAGATCATGGTAAGGATTTAAGGTCTATGGCAAGTGATTACATGGTTTTCTGCAACAGAATGCTATCACATGATATGATATCTTTATTCTAGATGCTATTGGGATAGTGGAGGAGAGGGGAACAAGACAGGGTTCAGGGGAACCAGTTAGAAATCTGTTGCAATGAAACGGTTGAGAATGGATAGTGCCTTCAGTGGAGCTGGTGGCAGTGGAACAGAAGAGAAAGAAGAGGGTGATGTCTCATACGCTGGAGAAAGAATGGGCAAGATGTGCTGCTAGACTAACTGTGAAGGGTGAGGAGGAAACAGGAATCATCCCTGGGATTCTGGTCTGAAAGCTGAGAGGGAGATGATGGAGGGTGGGTTGAGTGTGGGGAGAAAAGTCAAATCCTCTTTGGGTAATGATGCTTAGGCAGTCTCTACACGGTAGCCAGCAGGCAGGTGAGTCTATGAATATGATGCTCAGAGAACAGCTGTCAACTAAAGATGCATTCGGGAATCATCATGGAGGGATGGTCTTTAAAATCATGCATGGGCGGGGGCGGGGGGGGGGCGCCGGAGTGGCTCAGTCAGTTAGGTGTCCCACTCTTGGTTTCGGCTCAGCTCGTGATCTTGGGGTTAGTGGGTTCAAGCCCCATATCAGACTCCACGCTGGCAGCGTGGAGCCTGCCCGTGATTCCCTCTCACCCCGTTTCTCTCTGCCCCTCCCCTGCTCATTCACTCTCTCAAAATAAATAAACTTAAATTAAAAAGAAAAATCCATGCATAGGAATGTAGACAATGGCAAAAAAAAAAAAAAAAAAAAAAAGGTGGGGGTGGAGGAGGCATGACAGAGCCCAAATGAATCCCAACATTCGGAAACTGGATGGAAGAGAAAAAGCCAGCAGGAAAGCGTACTAACTGCTCAGCGGTTTACTGTGAGGGAAGCTCAGAGGTTTACTGTGAGGGAAGACACCTACAGAGAAGGGTATAAACAGTAAGCGGAAGTTGAGAAGCAGAGATGCCGAGTGCAGACAAATCTTTAGTGGATTCTGGGGGCAACGAAGAGGGAGCAAAGGCAGGGCGGAATCTGGAAGAAAATTCTGGATGAAGACGGCGTGATTGGAACATGGTGCCCAGAGAGGGTGGAGAGTGGAGTGCTCCTGAGACGCCGGGGCAGGGGCAGGCTCCTGGTGAGAGAAGAGGGCTCCCCTTCGACAGCACCCGTTCCACGCCTTTCTCTGAAAGTTACTTCACTGACAAAATAAGGTAAGAGTAGGAGCCAGTGTGACAGCTCTGTTCCACTGGATTCCATCCACAACGAGCAGAAGCTAAGAGGCCTAACTTCTTAAAAAGTAATTTGTTCAAAGGTCATTGTCAAAGAAACTAGGCCTCAAAACAAGAAGATATCTATAGAATTTGGCACAGAATCTGATTTTCTATTGTCACAGGGCAAATCTGGGTTGGAAGAAGGCTGTCTGGTGGGAGAAAATTACTCTCTCTGTCTGAGAAGAGCCCGTAACAGGCTTTGACAGAAACCCAGAGAGACCATGCAGCCTTTTTCTGCGTTTATCAAAAAGCTGAAATCTCCCTCCTTTTTTCCAGCTTCAGGAGGCCTACAGAGCAGAAGACAGATACTCCAGGATACATTAAATTCAGGAATGTCAAAATAAGGAGGGGGAAATGACCGACCAAATGGGTCGAGATCAGAAGACAGGCTGCTGCCTTCCAGCATCTACCTGGGCACAGGCCAGGTCACTCTCCCTCCAAGATCTTACCTATGAGTCTGAGTGGACCAACTTAATGAATCTCTACTCAGGCTACACACAAATTACATAGTATTTAATAACAGCTAAACGACAGGACCAAATCTATCTAAATATATTTACTTCTTTAAATCTTAGACTAAAGAGCACAGATGTTAATTGCCCTGGTCATAGTATTCATAGTGTTTTTTTCTTTTTTCTTTTATAGAGAGAGAACACATGTGTGAGCAGGGAAGAGAGGCAGAGGGGGAGAGAGAGAGAGAGAAAGAGAGAGAGAATCTTAAGCAGACTCCATGCTCAGCATGAGTGAAGCCCAACAGGGGGCTCGATCCCACGACCCTGAGATCATGACCTGAGCCAAAATCAAGAGTCAGATGCTCAACTGACTGAGCCACTCAGGCACCTGTGTTTTGGCACTTTCTGAGTTGACTGCTTATACACAGTAATTAATTTATCCAACCACATTCTCTGTTTTATTTTTCAGATCTTCATGCCACGGAGAAGTGTAAAGAGTTGGGTCACAAAGCCAGGTCCAAGAGGCCAATATCGACGTGTAAATGTAAACAGGGTAGCCCAGAGGGGAAAAGACGTCTCTACAGGGTTAGACTCTCAAACCCAAGCTTGTAAAATGCCATCACAGGTGGTAAAGAGGGGCAGTACATTACATTGCAAAGAATGCTAACTTGGGAACCCTTTTATCACTGACCTGCCCCTAACATACAGCACCACCCTGGGCAATTTACGAACCCCCCACGTCATTCCACCTGCAAAGTATCCATAAGCACTCAGGAATTTTTAAGGTCTATCCTGGTTTTAAAGTCTCTTGATCTGATGTATTAATAGGGATTAGTTTTGTTCCGAGTGACAGAAGCAGACCTCAAAATGACTGAAATAAAAGGGGGGATGAGAGGCGCCTGGGTGGCTCAGTCAGCTGAGAGTCTGACTTTGGCTCAGGTCATGATCTCATGGGTCAGGGAGTTCAAGCCCTGCATCAGGCTCTCTGCTGTCAGTGCAGGGCCCGCTTCAGATCCTCTGTCCTCCTCTCTCTCTGCCCCTCCCCTGCTGGTTTTCTCTCATTCTCAATCTCTCTCTCTCTAAAAAAATAAATAAAGTTAAAAACAGGGCGAGGGGGACGAAATTGATTGGTTCGTACAACTGCAAAGCTATCGGCAGCCCACAAAGCCCCTTCTGAGAAATGGGAAAAGGGACTCCTGAGTAAGCATGTGGCTTGGCAAGTAATGGAAGCCTTTGTGTGAAACACAACACAACAGAACAAGTCCCTTCCTCTAGGTAGATGCAGCCCTGCTCCCCAGTGGACCAAATGGATTTCAACCCCACTTGCCCCTTTGGCTGGGAACCCTCCACAGTTCACAAACTGTTCAACTGTATATAGTGGCCCTGAATCCAAGGGTAACTGGCATCAAGTCCAGCTGGGTCTACAGACTCAAACACTATCACCAGGACTTATGATCACTCTTTCCTCCTGGCTCTGCTGGTTTTTTGTTGACTCCCTTCTTCTGTGTGTGCGTGTGTGTAGCTATCAATCAGCTGACTGAGTAGTCTTAGAAGAACTGAGGAACCACCCTGCTAAGGTTTTTACATTAGCAAAAACCCTGAAATGATACTCACCAATACCCATGAAGCTGCAGTAAAACTGGTGTATTTGTATTTGTGCGTATCTAGGACTCCATCAATTGGCACAAGTCTTTGGAAAGCTATTGGGCAATTTTGACCAAGAGGAATACAAACTGCTGTGTCATGTGGACCCTTACGAATACCCCTGAGAACTTACCCTAGAGAACTAACTTAAACCTAGAACTTCACAGGCATGAGAATGTTTATTCAACATTGTCTACCATAACAAGTTGGAAATGGACAGACATCAACCACAGAGGAACAGGTAGGTGAATCACAACATGGCAACAGAATGAACTGAGTGGCCATTGTAATGACAACTGTGGGGGCACCTGGCTGGCTCAGCTGGAGCAGTGTGACTCTTGATCTCAGTGTCGTGAATTTAATCGCCACGTCCAGTGGAAAGATTACTTAAATAAATACAACCTTAAAATAAAGAAAGAAAGAAAGAAAGAAAGAAACAAACAAACCAACAACCTCAAAGAGTCTGTATAACCAGGGTGCTAAGTGAAACAAGGTACGGACAAAATTACGTACATATGACGATAAGCATACAGAGATGAAGCCTAGGAAGGGGCACCTAAAAATGGAAGTCATGTTTGTGTTTACAATGGAGGAGTAATAAGAAAGCTGTTTCCTCTTTTCAATTTCTTGGCAATCTCGGCACAACTTTGTTTTAGAAGAACTAAAATCTAGTGAGCAAATTCTACGATTTAAGAATCACTATCTTGGGGCACCCGGGTGGCTCAGTCGGTTAAGCGTCCGACTCTTGGTTTCCGCTCAGGTCACGATCTCGCCGTTCATGAGTTCGAGCCCCGCGTCGGGCTTCGCACTTGCTTGGGATTCTCTCTCTCCCTCTTTCTCTGCCCCTTCCTCTGCCCCTCCCTCACTTATTCTGTCTCTCTCTCAAATAAATAAATAGATAGATAGATAGATAGATAGATAGATAGATAAATATGACTATCTCAGTTTCCTTATGAGGGTTTTTTTTATGATTAAGTCAAAGGTTGTATATGAAATGTTTAGGGAATGCCTGCTTCAACCTGAGGCAGAAATAAACGTTAGTCATCACTGTTAGGGTAATATGCTTAAAACATCGAGTGTGCTCTGTACACAGTAAAAGAAGACAGAAAGTGATTTTTTCACTTGAGTTTTCTCCGTTAATGCGAAGACAAAGCGATTTTCCTTTACCACACATGCCCTTACCAATTCACACTGTCTTGCTCCAGTGATTTAACCTCAAGGGCATTCCATGCTATCTCCTCAGAGCCTCTTGGAAACTTTTGTTGGGAGGCTCAGAACATAAGTGTCCACCTGGATTGATACTGCTCAGGGGAAGATAAAGGCAGCAGGGAGAAGGCCAGTTACAGGGGAAAAGGGAAGACAAGACTCGCGTTAAAAAGTTAATGTTTCAGGGGGCGCCTGGGTGGCTCAGTCGGTTAAGCGTCCGACTTCAGCTCAGGTCACGATCTCACGATCCGGGAGTTCGAGCCCCGCGTCGGGCTCTGGGCTGATGGCTCAGAGGCTGGAGCCTGCTTCCGATTCTGTGTCGCCCTCTCTCTCTGCCCCTCCCCCGTTCATGCTCTGTCTCTGTCTCAAAAATAAATAAACGTTAAAAAAAAATTTAAAAAAAAAAAAAGTTAATGTTTCAGGGTGCCCAGGTGGCTCAGTCAGTTAGGCATCTGATGCTTGATTTCAGCTCAGGTCATGATCTCACAGTTCAGGAGATGGAGTCCCATGTCAGGTTCCACAATGACAACATGGAGACTACTTGGGATTCTCTCTCTCCCTCCCTCTCTCCCCCACTCGTGCTTTCTCTCATACTCCTAAAATAAATAATTAAACTTAAAAAAATATGAAGACAGATAGTGTGAGCGGGGTAAGGGCACAGAGAGAGGGAGACAGAGGATCTGAAGCAGGCTTCGTTCTGTCAGTGCAAAGCCCAAAGTGGGGCCCGAACACACAAACCATGAGGTCATGACCTGAGCTGAAGTTGGACGCTTAACCAACTAAGCCACCCAGGTGCCCCCAAAGGTCAACGCTGTAATCACACAGGTCATTGGTAAATACATTCTCACTGTGGAATGAATTTAGAATAGCCAACTCGTCAGCTAAGCCTAAAGCTCAGGCTGCCATCACAAAATACCCCAGACCTGGGTGCTTCAACAACAGACATTTATTTTCTCACAGTTCCGGAGGCCGGAAGTGCACGACCAAGTTTCCACAGAGTTAGTTTCTGGTGAGGACTCTCTTCCTGGCCTGCAGATGGCCTGCCTTCTCACTGTGTCCTCACATGGTAGTGAGAGAGAGAGAGAGAGAGTACGAGAGCAAGAAAGAGAGAGAGAGAGAGAGAGAAAGAGAGAGAGAGAGAGAGAGAGAGAGAAAGGAGAGCGCAAGCTCTCTGGTATCACCTCCTATAAGGGTGTTAATCTCATCAGTGGGACCCCACCCTCATGACTTCATCTAATTACTTCCTTACTCCAGTCCTGGAGGGTCAGGGCTCCAACATTAAGAACTTTGAGGGACACACACATTCAGTCCATAACAAGAGTCCCTTCCTTTCCCCACCTAGGTGCTTCTCCCCCAGTTAGAACTCTATGATCAATTCTCAGGTACAGAAATATATCCAGACTTTTCCCTTTTAAAGAAAAAAAAAAAAACTATCGATTTTATGAGGTTTATTCTGTGCAGTTTTTAAAATCTTCCTGAGCATAGACCTCTTCAAATTCTTTTTTTTATAAAATATGTCTTGGTCAATGGTCAATGTTCCGAGTGTCTGTTGTTTTGTAGCTGCTGCATAATATTCTAAAATAAAATGTCCAGATCCTACTAGTTACTTTGTTATTTTTTTAAAGTAATCTTTACACCCGATGTGGGGCTTGAACTCACCACCCCGAGATCAAGAGTCACATGCTCTACTGACTGAACCAGCCAGGCACCAACCCCATTAGCTACTTTAAATAACTATTACCATATTGATAAATATTTAAGTCATTTCTGATCTTTTTTTCCAATTACAGACAATTCTGCAATAAAAATCTTACACCATCTCTGCACACAAAGGTGAATGTTTCTCTTCGGTTGGTGCTGAGAAGCTGAATTGCTCGATCGCAATATATGCACATTATCAATTTTAACAGACACTGGCAAATTGTCCTCTAAGGTGGCTATCCTATTGATATTCTCACTAGTAATTTATGAGACTGCTTGAACCTCCTTGCCAACATTTGAAATTATCCAACTTGAATATTCTTTGCCAATCTCATGAGTACCCAAAATGTTATCTTACAATTTAAATGTGTATTTCCCTGTTGGATGGGAGGCTGAGCATTTTCTGGAATCTTTATTGGCCAACTCCCAAGCAGTCCCTCATAAGTATCACCTCCTTATGTGTTTTGACCATTTTTTTCCCCTATCAAATTGTTTACCATCGTCTTATTCAATCTGTACGACTCCGTCATATATATACTAATCCTTTATTGTCTGTTAGTTAGGTTGCAAATATTTTCCCCCCAATCTGCCCACTGCCTTTTTTATTTATGGTACCTTTTGCTTTACAAAAGTTTTTATTTGGGAAATAGACAAAAGTTCTGATTTTTTCCTTGGATGACTTTGCTTATAGTGTTATAATAAGAACTTTTCTGTGCCAAGACCATAACCATATAAGTATTCTTACATACTCATTTAACGTTCTTGTATTTTTTCTTCTACTTTTAGATCTTTAGTCCATCTGGAATTTATTTTAAAAAATGATGTGAGGGGGGCACCTGGTTGGCTCAGTCAGTTAAGCGTCAGACTCCTGGTTTCAGGTCGGGTCATGACCTCACGGTTTCATGAGTTGGAGCCCCGCGTAGGACTCTGTGCTGACAGTGTGGAGCCTGCTTGGGGTTCTCTCTCTCCCTCTCTCTCTCTGCTCCTCCCCCATTCACACTGTCTCTGTCTCTCTCAAAAATAAACTTTAAATTAAAAAAAAAAAAAAATGATGTGAGGTAGGAGCTAACTTAACTACTTTCTAAATGGATAGTCAGTTGTCCCAATCAATGGACCGAGCTCTTTGTAAGGACTGTAAGCTCTACACTTTTCTATCTCATTGTTTCTGGATCCAGCTCAAGAGGAAATGAGGTAATCTATACAGCTATACCCAACACTCTCTGAAAGAACAGAACCTGACTCGGGAGATTACTTCAACGTGAATGCTTCTTCTCAAAAGCAAATCATCTTTTCTATAAATTAAATGATCAAGACCACTTTATCTCTTCCATAATTAAGATTTTCCTCCAATTTGGTTTTTGGTTGAATGAGCACACATTTACATTTGAACAATTTTCTGAAATTGTGATAGAGGAAGATTCGCCATAATGCTACACACATTTTGAACCAGACGCTATTTTGTTAAGTTAGCAGCAGCCTTAAACACCACATGCTTCGAGCAAGTTCTGGACCTCCATGTGTTTCTCGAAAGGGTTGGAACAAGGAACCAAATGCATGTAACACACACGGTTCCTCTGCCTGGTGTCTCAGTGCAGCCGGTGGCGGGGTTCCAGAGACCTGGGTTTGAATTTGCCTCAATCACATTAGAACCACAAGACTTTGCCATATTTTCTTAATATCTGTTTGCTTCATCTGTTGAATGGGGGTAACACAAACACTTACTTATTAGAATCACTATAAAGACAAAATGGGTTAATACACACAAAGCTCTTTTTTTTTTTTAATGTTTATTTATTTTTGAGAGAGAGAGAGAGACAGAGTGGGAGTGGGAGAGGGGTGGAGAGAGAGGGAGACAGAGAATCCAAAGCAGTCTCCAGGCTCTGAGCTGTCAGCACAGAGCCCGACGTGGGGCTCAAACTCACAATCCATGAGATCATGAACTGACCTGAAGTCAGACGCTGAACAGAGCCACCCAGGCGCCTGCCCTCTCCCCGCAACAAAGCTCTTAGAAAAATGTCCGCCATGACCAGTGTTCTGTGTTAGTGGAAAGCTTTCAGCCCTGCAGGCTGCTGCTTTCATAATGTCCCACTTTTGTCCTTTTGAAAACTTCTCATGATTTTAGATTCACTTCTCTTTTTCATTCTTACTGCTTTTTTTTCTTGTGTATTTGCAAAAATAGAGTCTTTGTCCCAAATTCACTGTCAAAGAAACCTGGGAGATGTCTCTATGGCCAGTCTCATGAGGAGAGCATCCAGATCCCTGTACCTCAGCTTGGGTTCAAGAAAATCTGAGCCTCAATCATGGACCCTCTCATAGTTACCATGAGAAAGTCAGCTCTAGGGGCACCTGGGTGGCTCAGTCAGTTGAGCATCCAGCTTTGGCTCAGGTCACGATCTCATAGTTTGTGAGTTCGAGGCTCGTGTTGGGTTCTGTGCTGACAGCTCAGAGCCTGGGGCCTGCTTTGGATTCTGTGTCTCCCACTCTCTCTGCGCCTCCACTACTTGTGCTCCCTTGCTCGCTCACTCTCTCTCTCCCAAAAATAAACATTAAGAAATAAATAAAAAGTCAGCTCTAGGCTGCACCACTCCTAACAGCCAAGAAGCTTTGAGAATGCACTTGCCACCCATATTGAGTGAGGTCTTTTTTGTGAGCTCTGTGCTGGGTTTCAGGTAATGTGATCTCAGCTAAAGAGCTAAGGCTCAGAATCAGTGGGTGGGTTTCCAGGGTCCCACCCGTGCTTTTGGCACACAGACTGCCTCCCCTACTACAGCTCCCCACACTGTAATTCACCAGAGGCCCCTACTTTAAAGAACCCAGGCCTCAGTCCTTATGTGGGGTCTCCCCTGTGAGCCCTACCCTGGGAGATGATCTGTTTGGGGAGTAGTCGGCATGTTTGTGGCTCTACCCCAATGAAGGATGAAGTCCTTGTCACCCTGCAAGGGCCATTAAGGGCCCAGGGACCTTTTGTATGCCATATTAGGGGAGAACCACAGGTGGCAGGACTAGTCAATGAAGATATTGAGGATATGGGGGTCACTGTTCATGCGGAAGGAGAAGTCTCAAAGAGACAAGGACAACGAAGGGAGGTCTGGAATGGAGGAGAGAGCTGGCGACCCAGCTGGGGGAGAAGCTGTACACAGCTGTATGTTCACTAAAACATGGAAGGATCGCTGGAAGGAAGGGCCAACGTGTGGATGACAACCAAGTGACAGGGATGGCGAGCGTGGTGGGTACAGTGCCCCAAATCTAGAAAGCAGTCCCTGTGATGTCAAGAGAAGCGAGATGTTTCACTGTATTAAAACAAAAAGCGTAGGGGCACCTGAGCGGCTCAGTCGGTTGAGCGTCCGACTTTGGCTCAGGTCGTGACCTCACGGTTCGTGGGTTGGAGCCCCGTGTCGGGCCTTGTGCTGATCCTCTGCAGCCTCAGATCCTCTGTAGCCCCATCTCTCTCTGCCACTCCCCTGCTTGCGCTCTCATAAAAATACATATTTAAAAAAGAAATCAAAGATAAAAACTGTTAAAACAGGCTCCTAAGCACTGTTCAAATATTTAATTTGTAAAATAGAAAGACAGTGGCTTATATGTTACATATATTCTACATATTTTATATATATACATGTTATACGTTATTTTTCGTATATGGTGTGGGTGCGTATATGAAAGTTCTATGAAGAAAAGTCTAAAAGAGATTATTTGAGAATGCTTCTGAATGGGAGACGGCCCTGCGGGCCCCTCCCCTGTGTAAAACTACACAGAGGACCGTAGGCTGGGGGATTCGCAGGATTCAGCTAAGCCTGGAAGGGAGGCTGTTAGGGGCTGAGCGTTTGTACTTTCCTGAATTTCACATGTTGAAGCCCTAACTCCCAGGGGGGGCTGTATTCGGAGTAAGGAAGTAAGTAAGGTCAAACAAGGTTATCAAAGTGGGGCCCTTATCCAATGGGATTAGCGTCCTTAAAGGGTGACCCAAGAGAGCTAACTCTCAGGGGCACTCGGGTGGCTCAGTCGGTTAAGCGTCTGAATCTTGGTTTCGGTTCAGGTCACGATCTCACCAAGGGAGCAATCAAGCCCCGAGCCAGAGTCCCATGTCAGGTTCCTCACTGACCTGGAGCCTGATTGGGATTCTCTCTCTCCCGCTCTCTCTGTGCCCGGCACCCCCCCCCCCAACACGTGCATACATATGTCCCACCCCCCAAAATTAATAAACTTTTTTTTTTTTGAAAGAGGGAGCTCACTCCTTCTATGCTCGCAGGTACGGAGGACAGGCCGTATGAGGGCACAGGTAGAGAAGGCATGCCAGGAAGAGTGCTCACCAGAAACCGAATGAGCCAGAACCTTGGTCTTGGATTTCTAGACTCCAGAACTGTGAGAAAACAAACATGTGCTGTGTAAGAAAGACAAGCAGACAGCCAGGCGACCCAAGCCGACACAGAGCCTCCTAACTTGGAGGTTAGGATGTAAACTAGCTCTCCTTTCCCTCTTGGTCTCTGGATGTGATGATGTGAGTCACTACCAAGCAGCAAGAAAAACCCTCCTGGTCCATAGCAGACATGTGCTCCCTTGGAACCTCCTAGCTCAGCCTACCTGTTCCTACTCTTCCCACGGAACAGCAGGCACTGCTCCAAAGCGAACTGCATTAAAAACAAAAAACCACACCTACCACAGGCCGCCTATTGTAACACTGGGCAGAGAACCGGTTAAAGAGAACTCTATTTGGGGGCATTTCTGGCCAGAGAGCTACTCTCTTCGCCCTAAATGTTACCTGAGTGCACGGTACCCACACCCGGGGACGCTGGCGTGACTGACCTTAAACGTGGGAAGGAGTGGTCCTGTACTCATCTGCTCAACACATGTTCACCGCATTTCTAGGATGGGCCAGGCGCTGTTCTAAGAGCGGGGGATATGGTGGTACATGAAAGGCACTTCCTGCCCTGAGGAAGCTTACGACTGGGTGGCAGCAGACAGACACTAAACAAGCAAATATAGGGGCTCCCGGGTGGCTCAGTCCGTTAAGTGTCTGATTTCCACTCAGGTCATGATCTCACAGTTCGTGAGTTTGAGCCCCGCGTTGGGCTCTGTGCTGACAGCTCAGAGCCTGGAGCCTCTGCTTCGGATTCGGTGTCTCCCGCTCTCTCTGCCCCTCCCCTGCTCTTGCTCTGTCTCTCTCTGTCTCTCAAAATTATATAAACTAAAAAAAAAAATGTTTTTAAGTAATAAAAAATAAACAATTAATTATATACAGGATCCTAGGAGAGTAGGAGCTAGGAGAAAAAACAAAGCCAGGAAAGGGGACGAGGAGGGAGTATTACAGCCTGAGGAGCTATAATTTTACATATGGTGGTCAAGGAGCCTTGGCATTGGAGCAAAGACGGGAGGAGCCCTATTGGTAACTGAGGAAGGAGAAACAACAGCCCGAGGGTGGTTGTGCTGGAAGCCTCTAGGCCGAGGCTGGCTAGAGTGAAGTGTGTGAAGGGGAGCAGGAGGGAAGGCCACATGACACCGGCTTCAGCTTTTGCTCTGAAAGAGATGGGACAGAAACCTCCAGACAGTTTTGCGCAGAGGAGTGACAGGATTCCACCTGTCACTGTCCACTGTCAACGTTCCACTGTAAACGTTGAAGGATCATTCTGGCCACCGTTTGCGGACTAGAGGGTCGGGTAGGGTACCGAGCACGGCAAGTCCAGAAGCAGGGAGACCAGTTACGACATTCCTGGACGACTCCAGGAGAAAAGGACGGTGGCTTAGACCCGTGTGGTGGTGCAGGAGCTGAGAAGAGGTCAGATTCTGGATATATTTTGAAGGCAGAGCCAACAGGATGTGCTGACAAATCAGATGTGACCAACGAGAGAAGAGTCAAGCGTGACTCCCAGCGGTTGGGCCTGAGCAGCTGGAAGGATGACGTTGCTTTGTGATCAAGAGACACAGCACTGCGGGGCGCCCAGATGGCTCAGTTGAGCGGCTGACTCTTGGTTACCGCCCAGGTCGTGATCTCGCAGTTTCATGACTTCGAGCCCCGCATCGGGCTCCATGCGACACGCAATACTGATAAGTCAAATACCATCTTACTGATAAGTCAAGTACCATCATCTCTGAGTCACCACCACCCAACAACTCACTGATAGGAACCTGAGAGTGCCAGGCTGATTGTCGCTTCACCCTGAGTGAATTAACACTGCCCTACAGCATTCTTATTAAAGTTTCTCTGTTGTTTTGTAAGAAAATCGCTAAACATTTTCCCTAACCACCCTGCCCCCTCCCCCCTGCACCCCCCGCCCCCGCCAAAAAGAGCAACCAGAAGAAGAAATGTATCGATTAAAGCAAAAAAGGGAAAATTCCCTAAGGCAAGGGAACCCAGAGAAACAATGTCAACATTGGACCGTCATAATTCAAAAATCTATGCTTGCGATCTTGTTTGGAGGGTAGGGAAGAGAAGGGCAGAGTAATGGTGAGTTAGAGGCAAGGATTAGGGACTTTCAGAAGTTTGCTTAAACAAGAAAAGGCTTTAAAAGGCTATCTGAAGAAAGGAAATGTCTCCATTGCTTTGAAGCATGGAAAAGAAAGAAATTATGAGGAAATGAATGTGTGTTTTCATAAGAGTCTTAATAACAGCTCATGACACAGGACCTCTTAAGAAAACAGGCGTGTGGGTTTTCAGTTCAAACGTAAAAACGCAGCATTCTAGTTTGTATTAATCAGTAGCCGGTTATGAATAAACTATTTAAGAGGGTTCACTTTACAAGGAGAGTGACACCAATTGTTCCACTTAAATTTTGGTCAAGCACAAACTGAGCATTAAAAAATAGCGAATGATCTAAAACTTTCAGGAAGTACCGAAGAACACGTTATTTCTTTCAAAATGTAATATTTAAGCTCATTTCAACCTGCGAGTTGCCTCCGCAAACATTCTTAAATCCAGCTCGTTAAGCATCGTCAATGTTTTATGGGACTATTAACTAGAGACCTGCCGAGGTACAAAATCCACTGTCAGGGTGAGACACTAGGAAATGATTTTTATGTTTCATAATTAACCTGTACAGGGGAGTTTTCAGAGGATAGCTTTATATTTAATGACATTATTTTTTTATACTTCATTAAAAAATCTACTTCAGATCCAAACATATCACGTTTTAAGTATACTTTCATTGTCCGCAATTATCCAGCCTCAATGTAGATGTTTAAAACAGCTGTCTTCTGTTTTAAAGTCAGAGCAAACAAAACACCCTCAGTTGTCTCCATTTCTCTGGTTATAAAATTACTCTTAAATACACATTCATCCTAAACAGCCTGGAAAAAGGCTTTCAGTTGATATCAGTACAGTGTTTTCTCACATAATCTAAAACCTAGATTTGGAACAAATTTGGAAGCCTAATTTTATATTTAAACATGGGCCAGAACAATTCCCTCTTCCAGCCGCCTTCCACTACCTGGAAGCAAAGGCCTTGAAAACAGTTCTCCGCCCCCAAAAAAGTTATACTTTGCTTTTCATCATTCTTCTGGCCAAATAGCAAATTCCAAAGTGGTGCTGAATCATCTGGTTTATCTGGTTACAAGAGGTATACATTACGTTTCGGTAACTGCGTTTTTAAACACACTTTTATCCAAGTAGATATTTTTCAGTCTAAACGTTAGCAAGAAGGACAATGGGGAGCAGTTACGTTCGAACAGCAAGATGAAAACAAGGCCAGAGACAGCCCTGGCTCTGTATTACATAACCAAAGACTTCAATTAAACGTAAAGGGCTTTGGCGGGGTGGGGGGAGGGAATGGAGTGCTGGTTTACTTAACATTTATTGTTCATTCATTACCTTATTTCTAATCTACCAGTCTCCTCATTTCCCAAACAATAATTTGATATCAGAAGTGAATGGAGCCCCGGCATCACTGTGGTATAGTGGAGTGATTGTTACCCGCAGAGAGGGCACCACCCGTGAAGCTATTCATGGAGGGGCAGACAGTAAATCACTGTTAGCACGCTCTGGCTTGCTGGGAGAACGGGCCTTGGAGATGCTGAACAGTGTTCCCGGTGGATTCCAACTGCATTTTCTCTCCTTCTACGGGTCTTTCAGAGTTACCGCTTCCACTTGCGTTGCCGTGTATTTTCATTTTCAAGCATCTTGTTTGGTCATTGTGGTTATTTACGTATCACTTCCATCCGTAAATCCTTTATTCCTCATTCGAGAAAGAAATCAGATGCTACACATGAGAAGTTCTATGTTGGGGCAAAGCCTAGTTTTTTGTTCATCGTTAGAAGTGGAGACTCAAAGGGCACCTGGGTGGCTGGGTCGGTTAAGCCTCTGACTTTGGCTAGGGTCAGGATCTCACAGTTCCTGATTTGAACCCCGTGTCGGGCTCTGTGCTGACAGCTCGGAGCCTGGAGCCTGCTTCGGGTTCTGTGTGTGTGTGTGTGTATGTGTGTGTGTGTGTGTGTGTCTCAAAAATAACCACATAAATAAATAAGTAAATAAACAAATAAATAAAGTGGAAGCTCAAAACAACTAGAAAGTTGTGTGTTTTTATTTCCATTTTTAAATGATTCTATCCCACCAAAAAAAAAAAAAATCTATTTTTTTCCCTACTGAATCCTTCAAATGCACCTCTCTTTTGTGGGCAAGCCCTTATTCTCTTCCAGACCCTGGAGGTACAAGAGAAACAAAAGAGGTGGAGTCCCAGGATTCAAAGGAGCTTCTGCTCTAACACAAAAAGACAAGCATCCAAACACGCAATTGCACCGACAGCTTTTTCCAGCTGTGATACGTGGGCTAAGATGGCACGGTACTTTGAACACATAATGGAGGGGTACGATGTATTCTAGAACATCAGAGAAGTCTTCCTTGGTGCAAGGGTGTTTGGGTGGACATTTGAAGGATGAGTATAGGCTAACCAGGTAAAGAAGTGAAAGAGGGAGATGGTGGTATTCCAGGCAGAAGCACGTGGGCAGGTCTGTGGTTACAAAGGAGCACCGGGCAACATTTCGGAGGAAAAACATGGAAGGCAGCATGGCAGAGAGAAGAGACCAGAGAGGTGGGCAATAACCAAATTGTGCACAGCCTTGAAGGCCCTATGGAGGTTTGGGGATAGCAAACAGTATTTTAAGCAGGGGACTGATGGGATCAGATATTCATCTTTCAAAGGTCACTTCAGCTACAGTTTGGAGGATGAATTCCAGGACAAGAGTACATATGACTTTATTTATGTTAATTGGGGGAGGGGGGAACCACCAAAAAGATTGCTGTAGATTGGTTCTGGGTACATACGGTATATGTAAAAGCTAGAAAATGAACTATGGGGTTGCAGAAATGTTGCCTATGAAGAAGTAGAGGGAGATAGATACAGTGTGGACTAATACAGAAGTGAAGCTTTATACACCATGGTTTTTTTTTTTTTAATGTTTATTTATTTATTTGAGAGAGAAGAGAGAGAGCACTTGTGCACAAGGAGGGGAGGGGCATATTGTTTATTTACCTATTTGGAGAGGAGAGAGAATCCAAAGCAGGCTTCATGCTATCAGTGCAGAGCCTAATGCGGGGCTCAAACTCACAAACTGTGAGATCATGACCTCAGCAGGAATCAAGAGTCAGATGCTCGGCCAACAGAGCCACCCAGGCGCCCCCTAGGGAGGCTTGTTTCTAAGACTAAGACAGGAAAGCTTGGTGACCTGCTGATGGAGAGATCCAGGCGAGGCGGAGAGACAGCAAAGAATTCCTAACTGTAAGGGATCGAACAGGTGGAGGGACTGGTCTCAGACTGGAGGAGAGGCACCAGCTCCCCCATGGGAGGAGATGTAGAGGAAATAAGGAGTACAGAGGCAGAAAGTTCCCATGTGATAGACTGTTTTCAGGGAAGTAGGAGGCACCAAGGTGAAAACATCTGGTTACACGGAGAAAGTTAGAGTCTAATGAGGAAAAGGGAAGATGATGGCGAGGCAGTGCCCAACCAACTGAGGTTGATAACTGAAATTTCGCTCTGTGGGGCTTCAACTGCCTAGGGCGAGGGCAAAGAAGGCTGATATTTACATAATTCAGAATTGGTTCTTAGTCAGATGGGGGTGACCAAAAGACAGTTTGGTTTTCAAGGAAGCTGAAAGTGCTTGCTAAGAGAGACCGTTATTACAAAGCTCTGTTGGCTGGAGAGGGAAATGAAAGAAGGACAGACAGATGGCTGGCTGGATGCTGGCTGGAGGGATGGACAGATGGAGGGAGGGATGGCTGGCTGGCTGTGCGGACAGAGGAATGGATGGATAGATGGATGGACAGATGGGCAGAGAGATGGATGGAAGGAGGGATGGGTGGATGATGGATGGATGGATGGATAGATGGATGGATGAATGGATGGATGGATGGACAGAGGAATGGATGGACAGAGGGATGGATGGCTAGATGGCTAGATGGATGGATGGATAGACAGACTGCGAGTGGCTTGTAGGTCTTCCAGAAATCAGAGCTGTGCAGAGAGCATGCAAGTGATGAGAGAAAGCTATGTCTGGAGTGAGAGCTCTGAATTAGCGATTTAATGGAGCCTTTTTTGATAACAAACCCGAGACTGAGGGAAAGGAAGAGTGTACATGCAGAATGCAAGAAGCCGAGGAAACAGAGGGTTAGCGGCTAGGTGGACCCTAACACTTCCAGGAATGGTGACAAGTGGAGGAACAGATAGGGAAACATGTAGCCTGGCGCTAAGTCTTTGAAAACTGGCATACAATGAGGTCTGCGGACAACAGGCATCATCAGCGTATTTGTAGAACACAGCCTCCAAAGCTCTAGGAGTTTTAGCGAGAAGGAGAAATGATCCAAGAAGCCACTGACTTCACTTCCCAACACCAGGATAAATGGGCAAGAGGAAAAATAAACAGTCCCACCAGAAAAGGCCAGGGAAGAGCAGAACTCTAGGACACAGATGAGATTCATTGCAATGGTGGTTCTCATCCACAGTTACACACTGAGAATCATCTAGGAGCTTCGAAGAAAATAACCATGCACAGGTCCTACCCTCCCCCCGCCTGATAATTCAGAATCTCTGGAGCCTAGGTATTTGTGTCATTTAAAAGCTCACCAGTAATTCTAACGTACAAATGGATTTTCAAACTGTTGATTTAAAGCAGGGGGTTGAAGGGAACTTTTGGAGAAGGGATTGCAGAGAGAGGGCTTTCTTGATTATGATTGATATTGGCCTGAACGTACAAACAGCACTTCCCACGGGTCCCTCAGGAATGGATACCCACAAGAAGGTGAACGCTAAGCACCAACAGACCCCTCTTCTCTCAAGAGAACTCTGCTTTTCATCTTCAAGCAGAGTTTCTGGCGAAATAACTAGACGTGGTCTTTCAAAGGATCCCTGTGTGAGCCTACCTTTGTAAACGCCCTCCACACTCTTTTCAGGTGATGTGGGGGGGGGGGGAGCAGGTGTTATCATCACAGACGCATTTACGGAAGAGTTGTTAGGGGTGGTCCCCAGCACTGACACACAACAAGCCTCCCCTTTCCCTGGTGCTTCCATCTGACTGACGCCTACGAGGATGATAAGGATGACAGTGACACTAAAGCGAACCTTTACAGCACGGTGCGTACCAGGCCCTAGACTTGTGGCTTACGCTCACCATCTCATTTAATCCATACAATCTCTAGGAAGTGAGTCCAGGGGACACAGGGGAGTCGGACACTGGGGCTTCTGAGAGCTGAGCAACCTGCCCAAGGTCACCAGCTGTTAAGTAATGTTAAGCAGAGCCCACCTCCATGTCTTCCAGCTCCAGGGGTCCCCTTGCCAGGACAGATGGGGGCCTCACTGGATGGTGAAACCTCGGGATCTAGCAATTGCCAGGATGATCCTGGGTGGCATTTCTTAGCCCGGTGAAAGTTAACTCCAACTCTTTTCTTGTATTCCGTAATTTAAAATTAGGTAAATTTAATCTGTCCCTTCTTGGCTCAGATTTACTGCAAATTAAACATGCAAGTATTAATAATGGAAATAATTTCCCTTTAAAAACACATCCTGAAACTCGATGTGGGGCATTTCCAATATATCCATAAAGCAAACAAGACAGCTTAATTGTTTGTTTCTCCCAGGAAAGAAGCTAAACCCGGAATTAATTCGGTTCAGCCTGTGAAACAATTCGTTTGCTCTGCCTAATTCTGCCAATTAAAGAACTTTTTTCCCAGACACAATTAGCATGTAAAGCAGCGGCAGGGAGCAAAGAAGGGGCCTCAACGATCCCGGCGGGGTGGAGGTGTTGGAGGAGAACCCCCTGGGACCTCTTGGTCTCGACCTAGGGGCTGGGGGGGAGCGCCGGGGGGTGGGGCGGAGGGGGAAGGGCGCACGGACCAGCTCCAAGACCGGTTTGGCAGTGGCCCTGCCGTCACCAGCCGAAATCAGGGCGTTAAACAGCGCCGCCGAGGATCGAGCCGGCCCGGCCCGCCAGGGCACTTCCCCCAGTCCGGACCGGATCCCATAGACCCGCGCGGCGGGAGGGCGCAGCCCAGCCCGCCAGCCCCCACGCCCCCGTGCCCTCTCCGGGAGCCGGCTCCGGTGCTGCGGGGGCTGCGCGCGCACCTAGGACCGCGCCCCCCGCCACCAGGGATCTGTGGCTTTTGCTTAAGGTGGGGATAGCGGCCCCTGCTGGCAGCTCTGGCGAACAGCAGAGACTGACTGCCTCACCGTTCTCGCCACCTTTTCCAGGTGGTTTGTAGACACGAAAAATATGGTACATACAGGGTGTTGTCGCATGTGCGTTTATTCTTCGTGAGTCCTCAAGAGCAGATGTCTGTGCGTAACTTGGGTTCCCAGCAGAAACAGTAGAAAAAAGAACGTGGGCCCTCGTCCCCATTAGGGAACAGGTACAGTTTCTAATACATTTATTGGAGGGAGGTCACTCGGCCTAAGGGCAACTGGGACCCTGATCCTCCTCCCAGCGCTTTTCACGGCCGACCCCATGACTGGGAAATTTTGCTTCGAGAACTGCTTGGTGGCCCAGTGCTACTTTCTTTAAAGGCGGTGGCTCCAGTCCGCACCATCTGCGAAGCCCACTGGGGAACCGCGGCCACCTCGCGCAGTGGTTAGCGGGGCGTGCGGGCGCGGCGGGGAGCGAGCAGGGGCCCGGGGGAGGGGGACACGGTGTGGCCTGACTAGTTGGCATAAACCTGTAACTGCGAAGCTTTTTGGCGACCGCAAGTTCACGCGGTGGAGGAGGGCTGCGCCTGCCATTCTTGGTGTGATCGTAACAATAGCGCCGTGTAAGAAGTTGCGATTTACTTCTCGCACGAAGCTGTTGGATTCTCACTGGGATTGTCTGCGTCGTCTTTCTGAAGTTTACTTACATTTCCAAGGACAGTCCACACACTTTCTAAGTTTCAAAACGGACTATGGCTGTCGTTGGTGACACCATTCTTTGTACTACAGTTTACGTGCTTACTTAACATGCTTTATTAACATGCTGTATGCGCGTTAACTAATAGCAATGTTCGTATCTTCGATGTGTGTGTTTTTAACCGCATCGGCTTTCATCCAATTCATCTGGGCGCGTCACTTCTGGAATCTACCTCTTGATACAGTAATCAGAATTAGAAAGGCTCATCGTTCACTTACCCTCATCCTTTAAAACTTTTCCATTTAAGAAAATCGATGAACAGATCCTTTCTTGTAACTCGCTCCTGCACTACGTCTATTTTTATTTATTTTTCTGATTTGGCAGGGCTCAGCAATGCTGTCCGGGATTTTTTTTTTTTTTTTCTCCTTCTTCTTCTTTGCTAGAGCAGATGCGGGGGTGGGGGAAGCAGGGGCGGGCTCCAGCCCGAGTCAATCCCACGGGGACCTCCACCCACCGCGCGGCGGGGCCGGGAACCGTGGTGGAAGGAAGCCTCGCTGACCAGTCGGTGCAAGGCTCCACCTGCAGCCACGCCGCGTAGGTTCTCCCCCTCTCGGCCACGCTCACTCACATTCACACACAAACACCACAGCCCTCCTTTGGGTCGGAGAAGACGCCAGCCAAAGGAGGCGGGGTTGCGGGAGGAGAGTCCGCTCTGCGCAATCCAGTCCGGGACTTGGCTCCGCCCGGGAGCCGCGGCCTCTCCAGTGACAGAGGAGTAGTGAGCGGCACCGGGTGAGGCTGCAGCCAACTCCGCTCCCCGCGCACTCGGCTGCCTAGGCGCTCGGGACGCAGTAGCGGCGCTTTTCCGCGGGGCCGACCGCCCGCGATGCCCGCTTAGGAGCGGCGGTAGCGGCCAGCGTCGCCACACCCGCGGCACAGCCCTCGCGGTCGCCGAGCGGGGCTACAGCGTGCCCCCTGCCCCAGCCCCCACCCCGCCCCCCACCCTGAAATGACTTGTTAATCCGCGCAGACACCACCGAAGGGACTCACCGGAGTGGAATCCAAGTGGAATTTGGACCTGGAGAAGACTTTCTTGAACATTCACTCCTTCCTTGTTGGTTTTTCTTTCTTTCTTTTTTCCTCTCCCCTTCTGCGCCTGTCATTGGAGATGAACACAGCGCGTTTGCATCCCAGAAAGTAGTCGCCGCGACTGTTACCCCCAAAGAGACAAGCACACATGTAGGAATGACAAAGGCTTGCAAAGGAGAGAGCGCAGCTTGCGGCCCGGAGAGATCTCCTCGATAATGGATTACTAAATGGGATACTCGCTGTACAGCGCGCTCCGAGCCCCGGCCGCCTGCCCGTCGATGCACCGAAAAGGTACGGCTGGGCGCCCCGGCGCGCCCCACCTCTCCGGGCGGCTCGCCTCCGGCCAGCGGGTCCCGGGGCCGCGGCCGGCCGGCACGCGCTGTCGGCTTTGTGGTAGCTGCGTTTTATTTTGTCTGGTGTCTGTCTCCCGTGCGTTGCCGGGCCCTTGGGGAGCAGTCGTGAGCCCGGCCCGCTCCTCTCCGCCCTGTGCCGGGGAGACCGCCCGGCTCCGTGTTGCGAGCTTCCCCACCCGCGCCGCGCACACGCCCGGCGCCGCCCGGGACCGCGACCGCGCGGTGCTGCCTGGCTGGGGGATGTGTGTACAGGACCCGGGGCTCGTCTTCACTTTCTGGCCAACGGGCATCAGAGAGGCCCCGAGAGGGTGGGATTTTCAGAAGCTCCCAGTCCTGGTGCAAAGGCTGGGGAAGGGGTTCTGCCCTCGAGGGCTGGCGAACGCTGGGCAGCAGAGCGCTGTTTTCGCCCAGCACCAGGTTTGGGTTCTGGGGTGGGAGAAGGGGTTCCGCAGAGACGGTGGGAAAGCGAAGAGAATCTTTTGTTGTCCGCCCGGGGTCTGGGCTGGGCTCTGTGGAGTGCGGGGAAACTTGTAATGGCCCTGGTACCCGTGCGCCCTGCCACTTGGTGACATCCCGGCTTTCGTGGCCGCTGGCACCAGAGGTTCCGGGCTTTGTTTGCTCGAGTGAGAGTGCCCAGGAACGGTCTCCTCCCGGTGTGGCGCGGCGCCCCCCGCCCTGGGTTCTGTCCCCCGCTGTAGCTCCCTTCTGGCCGGGCGAGGACAGCATCTGTCGCGGCTGCGTCCCCCTCCAGCACCGAGCCCGCCACGCCGGGGCTTGGCGGCCGCTGCGCTCTCCTCCAAAATCCACGAGGTCTCTCTAGGGAAAGGAGTTGTCCCTGAGGGGGAAGGGTGGGAACACTTGGCAATAGATGACCCAGAGCTTGCTACCCAGACCAGGGCTCTGCCCAGGCCACCGGTTCTGGAGGTCCGAACTACTCGCTGCGTCCTAGAGAGCTCCCTCGCGGACAGTGGGGCGCTCAGGAGCTAGCCCGACAGTGCCCACCCACCCTGTAAGACCCTGCTGGGGTGGAAAGTGTCTCTTCTCCAGATTCTTTTTTCTCAGCTCCCCACTGTGGCACACGGTGCAAAGCAGGATCCTGAGGTCCGCTCCCTCCTCCCACGACCCGAGTGGTAAAGGGGGAGCCAGGGAGCAGTCCCGAACTTGTGCGTTTCGCGAAAGGAAACAGGATTCGGCTGTCTTTCCCGCTCCCTCGACTCCCCTCCGCCCGGCGCCGCCTCCTTTTCCACCGCGGGGTCACCCGACCAGGCGCTTCTGGAAAGTTTCTCTGAAAGCCAGGGGTGGCGGGCACGACAGGATTGGGGCTCAGCTTGTGCAGTCCGCGGGAAACCGAACCCGGAGGGAAGCGGGTGGACCGCCCAGGATGCGGGGAGTTAGGTGCTGGCCCACAGACAGTGGCGCCCACCGTGCGCAGTTTGGTCAGGGTCTCCGCGCTGCACTAGCTGGACCAGTCGAGGAAGGGTGGGGGGCGGGAAGTTAAGGGGGAGGGTTTAGGATGCTGGTGCGGCCACTGGACAGCGGCTGACGCACGGGTGGCCTGTGGGCAGGAGCCCGGACTCGCTGGCTTGTAAGTACCAGTTCCAAGTGCAGCATCCCCAGCCCCCCCCAACGCCCCCCACCCCGTGCCACGCGCAGTTTTCCAGCCGGCGGCGGGTTTCCAGGGAGGAGCGGAGACGGGAGCCAGGTGTTCATGGAGCGGGGGAGGAACTGCTGTCTTCACAGCCAAGGCAAGCACTTGCAGCCGCGGCCTCCGGCCTGTATCGGCAGTGGGCAGCCCCAACGTCCCTTCCGAGTCGGTTCTTGGGAGAAAGGTGGCTGGTTGCTTTGAGAATGCGGTGGCCAGTTACTGCCACGGGGGGATCGCTTTCTGCTTCCGCTGGATGGAAATCAAGTTGCTACTTGCTGAATGGGATCCATGAAAGGTTTAAAACACAGGCGTGCGCGGACACACACACACACACACACACACACACACACACGCAGATGCTTGCACTTGTACGCACAACTTTCTTTGCCTCAAATCTGAAAAGATGTTTCACCCTGTTGCCGCGGCGGCGGCGGCGTTCTGCCAGCAGGTCTCAGGAAAGCTATGTAATGCCCCCCAGCGCTGGTTGTTAAGTCTTTCCGGGGTAGGAAGGTCAGTGCCTCTGCCTCCTCTAATCCTGGTAATTGTCGGTCTTCCTTCGGACATATTTCTGGGGCTTCAAGTCCTCTCTGATGGCAGGGGAAAGACTGTTGGTTCCTGACACATGAATCCTTTATTTAGGCCTTTTCCCCAAAAGTAAAGATGCCTGTCCCCAATTGTGAATGAAAATATCGTATTTTTACACCTCCTCCAAGTGGCTACCAGAGGTCAAGATGGCAAGCATTTTATACGTTTTATTTTTTTAATACCCTGTTTAGTCTGCATGGAGTTTTATGATTTACAGTAAGCTTTGATTAAACTACTCCAGGCACCAAAGTTAATTATTAACCTAACCTTAAAAGCAGTGGCAGACCAGTGTCTCCACCTATTAACCTAAAACTATCTGTTAAAAAATAATTGCACTATTTCAATTTGGTTTACCCATGCTTGTTTACCTGGTAACTTTTATTTGAAACTTGACTAACCCCCACCCCATATTATTATTTTGGTTCTAGGATATTCTTAAAATGTTTTTTTAATGCTTATTTATTGTTGAGAGACAGAGCATGAGCAGAGGAGGGGAAGTGAGAGGGAGACACTGAACCTGAAGCAGGCTCCAGGCTCTGAGCTGTCAGCACAGAGCTCGACGCGGGACTCGAACTTACGAACCGCGAGATCATGACCTGAGCCGAAGTTGGATGTTCAACCGACTGAGCCACCCAGGCGCCCCGGTTCTAGGATATTCTTGAATGAGGCACTTTGCCAAACAATCCGAAAGCAGAAAAGAATGGAATATCAGTCTTAAAACCTCATTTCTGGGTTGTCTTTTACCAATTTGATATAAAGATGCATTGTAGCTCCTGTTTCTTACTTACAGTCTTCCCAAAGCGTGTTATGTTTTGCAACTATCCCCCTGTGGAGATGGGCCACACTCTTCAATAATGCATGTAATCCACATGTGTAAATTTTCAGCAGACACCCAAAATCATGGTCTCAGGAGCCATCTGCAGAATGTATTGATTGCATACAACATCTACATTTAAATAGGCTAAAAATTCCTAAGAACTGGCATATAGACACTCAAATGTTGAATAGGTAAATCAATGAAAGAAATAGCCACACATGATTCACATTTCTCCACTTAGAGTGGACCTGGTACCCCCTCCCCGCCCCCCCCCCGTCCCCGTGGCTTCAAATAAGTGGTTATTATCAAGTGGCAATAAGTGCAACTCTTTATTTACCCACACAGTGACACACATACACAAACACACAGCCTCAAGTTCTTTCCAAGTCTAGTGAATGCTTTTCCCATCATTAAAAAAATATAGCATTTGCATTTTGAGTAGGCGGATAACACTGCTTAGTATGTTGAATCAGAAGGATGGCAAGAATTAGGAAGACTGTTATCTTCCCTGAATAAAAATAAGACACCCAAATTAAGAACTTGTATTAAATTCAAAATAAATACTCATGCTTTAAAAGCAAACGGGTAATTGCACTCCCATATGAAATGGAAGGAAAAATACTGTTTTGAACGAGGAGGTAAGTCGGATACTTTACTATGTGTACAGAGTGGTTCAGCTCTTTTCCGAGGAGGACAAAAGAGTGATCATGGGAAAAGAAGTTTTTTGGAACTAGATTGCCAAAAGCGAATATATTCTCCCCATCCTATTTGTTTGCAGAAAGGAATCACGGAACAAGCCAAACTAATTGCAAAGGCTTTAATTAAGCATCTGCCGTTTGCAGCAGTATGTAAAGCCAGAGAGAGGCTGCACGGATCTCTGTATGGTTTCCCCCCTCCCCCGCCCCAGGTTTAGACCATTTATTGTCCTCCTCCTACAGCGGGGTGCCTGGAGGTTGACGCGTCCGGAGGAAGGCGGAGCCTGGAAACATCCTGCCGTGCCCTCCCGCATCAGTGTCCCCCTACTCTCTTGAGGTACCCCAGAGCCAAGTCACCTCTGAGATATTTCTACTCCACAGGGAAGGCTTTTCTCATCCACTGAGCTATGCTCTGCTGGCAACCTCGCGGTTGCCTCTTGGGGATGTGGTAAGGTAGGGGAGGGCGGGAGGCATTTAATCCCTCTGAAATGGGCAAGTAAGATGTCACACCACACAAACGTCAAGGGGAGGAGGCAGTACAGGCTCCTCAGCATGGGACTATGACAGTGGAGTATATACCCAAGGGCACCCTGCTTTGTGAAGCAGGTGAGTTCTTGCAAAACCTTTCGATTAGAGTCATTCTAATTGCAGTAATGGAGAGTGCCCCATAAAAGGATCAGTATTCGGATGTTTCCCAAGTCACGTCTTCAGCCGGGACCTCTCTCTCTTGGGTCTCTCAAGTAGTAAATGCCAAAAGTTAGGTAGCTCTTCTTGGATCCAATAGGTATCGCCCACCTAACATGTTTAGAACACCCGATTCTGGATCTTTCCCCCCCAAATATGCTTTTCTTATTATCATCTTCTCCATCTTGGTAACTGTTAGAGCTGCTTGCATGTAACCACTTAACAGTTAGATCCTCCACTCTTCTCTTCTCTTCTGTCATCACAGCCGCTCCGCCTGCAAGGCTGCTGACCCCTCCCCTTCAGAATGCCTGAGGACTTCCTCCAGATCTCCCACCTCTGTGGCCCTCAGAGTAGCCAAGTCAGTGTTCTCTCCTGCTGGTTTACTGTGCCAGCCTGCAACCAGTCTCCCTGCTCCGCTCCTGCCCCCCTATAGTCGTTTCTCAACACAGCAGCCAAAGTGACTTTTTAAAAACTTGAAGCCAGAGGGCGCCTGGGTGGCTCAGTCAGTTAGGAGGTGACGCTTGGTTTCTGCTCAGGTCACATGATCTTGGGGTTCCATGGGTTCCAGCCCTGCATCGAGCTCTGCGCTGTCGGTGTGGAGCCTGCCTGGGATCCTCTTGTCTCCTGTCTCCGACCCTCCCCCACTCATGCTGTCTCTGTCTCTCTCAAAATAAATAAACTTAAAAAAAAAAATCGAAGCCAGATGAGATCAGTTTTGCTCAAATGCTTTCCCATCTCATTCCAGCAGAAGCCAAAGTGTGTCCTATGGCCTTTGTGGCCCTACATGTCTGTGCTCTGATCCCCACCTCTCTGACCCCCCCCCCCCCTTTGGGGCTATGTGAATATGCCAGGCGTGCTCTCTTTATGGTCCTTTTTTTTTTTTTTTTTAAATTTAAATTTTAGTTAACATACAGGGCAATATTGGTTTCACGAGTAGAATTCAGTGATCCATCACTAACATACAACACCCGGTGCTCATCCCAACAAGTGCCTTCCTTGATGCCCCTTCCCCACCCACCTCCTTCCAGCAGCCCTCAGTCTGTTCTCTATCGTTTAAGAGCCTCTTGTGTTTTGTTTCCCTTTCTGCTCTTTCCTGCCTTCCTAATGTTCATCTGTTCTGTTTCTTAAATTCCACATGTGAATAAATCATATTTATCTTTCTCTGACTTATTTCACTTAGCATAATATACTCTGGTTCCATCCATGTCCTTGCAAATGGCAAGATTTCATTCTTTTTGGCGGTTGAGTAATATTCCATTGTATGTATGTGTGTATATTCCATTGTATGTATATACACACACATACATACACAACATCTTCTTTATCCATTCATCAGTCAGTGGACATTTGGTCTCTCCCCATGGTTTGGCTATTGTTGATAATGCTGCTGTAAACATTGGGGGGCACATGCCCCTTTGAATTTGTATTTTTGTAGCCTTTAGGTAAGTCCCTAGTAGTGCCATTGCTGGATCGTCTTCAGGGTCCTTTGCATGGTCTTCACACTTGCTCTTCCATGGCTTTGGATGATTCTTTCCCCAGACAGCCATGTGATTGTCTCCTCATATCCTTAGGTCTCTGTGCAAATGTCACTTTCACAGTGAAGCCTTTTCTGATCGCCTTATTTACTTCACCCTTTCCCCCAAGACTCCCTACCTCCCTGGACTGCCTCACTTGTTTCCCTTCTCACTTTTTACAGCCTGACAGACTATATGTTTTTTCTGTCTCCCACTCGAATGCAAGGCCATGAGGAAAGACTTTTCATGTGTTGTTCACTGCTGTATCTCCAACACCTAAAACCCGTGCCTGGCACATCATAGGCCATTCATGAGATGAGCTGAATCAACTCATTGATGAATCGGTACAAGGTGCATCTTTTTGCAAACACTAGTCTTTACCTCTTTTGTCTGCTCTTGTTTTCCTTTCTTATGTTTTCATCCAGTGGAATACTTCCTGCATATGTGAGTGAGTGAGTGTATAACACGGTCTTCCATGCACACAGGTGATATGTCTCATGCACCATTAGTGGAGCATTCACTGTGGGTTGTTTTCCCAGTCTTGGTGACGGACTGGAGCCTGCTCATTCCCACACTCTCACCCAGTCCCCTCTGTGGCCAAGAACACACATCTGTGGGACACCTGGGTGAAGCTGGAGGGAATCTGAGTTAGGTAAAAAAGCAACTTGCCAAGAAACAGAGCTAGGAAGACAGCCAGCACTTGTGGGGATTGAGCTTTTGACTTTGGCCTCATTCGGTCGGCATTCTAACCACTGGCCACAGAACTGTCTTGCTTTTCTGGAGTTTGCTAGTAGTACTTTTGAAAATTCACCTTTCTAACAGGAGGAAATGGTCTGCTAACGAACCCACATTTCTGCCCTGTACTTCTACTAGTACAGTGATAACTGCTGTTAAGGGTCTTGCACTTGGAGTCGCATGTCCTGGGTTCAAGACTCTTCCTACCTTGGACAAGCCATTTAACCTCCCTGGAGCTACAGTACTTTATTTAATTTTTATTTCTTAATTTTTTAAAAATATGTATTCATTTTTGAGACACACAGAGAGACAGAGCGTGAGTGGGTGAGGGGCAGAGAGAGAGGGAGACACAGAATCGGAAGCAGGCTCCAGGCTCTGAGCTGTCAGCACAGAGCCCGATGTGGGGCTCGAACTCGTGAACTGTGAGATCGTGACCTGAGCCAAAGTCAGATGCTTAACCAACTGAGCCACCCAGGTGCCCCGAGAGCTGCAGTATTTTAAATAAAAATTGCGAATAGTAAACCTGTGCTTCCTACCTTCTATGACTGCTAGGAAGATAACATGAAGTCACAAATGTGAACGTTTTTGGTAAAATATGAAATGTGCTCTGGAAACTTGAGAAGTCTGATGCTAATTCCCTTCTCCCCAGCCCAGACCTTCCCGCCTCCAGCCTAGCAGAGACCTTGCTTCATCGTCTTCTAAACCATAAAAGATTATATGCTGTTGATGTCACATTTTAGCATAAACCACATTATGAAATTAAATAAGATCCTCAAGTTCACTGAAAATTCACAGTCTACATAGAGCATGTATAGCAGCCCTATTAATGAGAATGCCAACCGCCTGGAGTAATGAAAGCTTTCAGTGTGACCATTAAATCGGGCAAGGTCGGGGGGTGGCACTCTGCCAGGCATTATAAAAAGTAAGAGCATTGTTTTTGCTGAGGTAAGTCCTAAAATAGTTCATGTCAATGTAAGCATTAATGTAGAACAGACATGTCAGGGTGAACCAAGGGTAGTAGGAGAGGAGTTTTGATCCTTGCTGTAACAGGGGAGAACTCATTACGATTTTGTGACATACAATTTATAAATGTGGAGGGACTGTCAGGGGAAGGCAGTGGGCAGGTAAAGGGGCACTGCAGAGGCCACGCTTCTTAGGCACACATGACACACCGGGATCCGCATCCCATTTTTGGCCATTTACAAAGAGCGTGACTTTGAACCAGTTACGTCTCTGCTTCAGTTTCTGTCTGTAAGATGCTGGTATGATGCTAAGAAGAGGAAATATAACATCTGTAAAATTCACAGCACAATGCCTGGCACACGATACATGCTCTTTAAATACTAGATGTTATGATTTTCTCGGTGACGGTAGTCATGGAGAGTGCCCTGGTGGGACAGTACAAAGGAAATGGCCACAAAAGTGCAGCAGACAGAGATGATGCAAAGGAAACAGCCTTTGGACTAGAAATGAACATTCACACTGTGAGTTGGCCACAGGGACAAGGGTTTTAAGCTGGGAAGCGTGTGAAAGGGTCATTTGCACCAGAAGAGGAGTCGTGATCCTTTTCCTAACTTTCAATGTTGAAATATCACACCAAAAACATGGAAGAAAAGACATTACACAAATAAAACCCTAGCAGGCAGCACAAGACTTTACATCACATAAGAGCCCAGAGGATGGCTAGTTTTCTTTTTTTAAATATGATAGCCTTCACTTCCCAACATTGAAAAATAAAATACACAACCTGCATACAACTAAAGAATCCAAGAGCAGCCCATAATATCGGTTCAGGGATGAGCTGAATTGACCCCAAGGGCCATACCTGTCATAGGAGAGAGGCTTGTCTCCCCGCTGAGTGTTCCAAGAGGCGGTGGCTGGGACTTCTCCCAGACTGCCTTCCTGGTGGCCATACACTTGCCGTGTCACTCTTCTCTCGCCACGCGTGAACTATGCTTGGGAGAGCAGGAGTCTCCGTGCAGAAACAAACCACTACCGTCCCCACCAAATGGAGCAGTTGGCCGACCCCAAGAGAGACAGCATTTACTGTACTGACTGGTATACTGCCATATCATCTGACATTTGATTCAGACGATACTTCTCAGCTGCACCTCTAAAAGGCACAGGGACAGGGGCAAGAAACTGGTACTATCACAATTCCCCGATGGTCTCCCTCTCCACCCAGGAGAAGCAAGACTCCCTCCATGGCTTACAATTAGTTATTTTCATCGAGGAGAAAAAAAAAATTGTCTCTTAAACTTTGTGCATGGAAAGAGGATGTCAAGACAATGAAATAAATCCACAATTAACACACCCCAAAGACCGAAGGGCCAGGCCCTTTCCAGCAGCAAGTGTGATGGCTGTTGCTTTGAAAGAACTGTTAGACAGGTATTTCCACACACAGCCCTTAGACCTTAGAGGCTTTCATTTAATGTGACTCAGCACTTTCTGGTGGTTTCTAACTAACCTGTAATTGCCATCTGTAGAATATTTAATTTAAAGAATCCACGCCAATTAAAACAATTTAGAAGGATCTCTAAAAACTGATGCTTCTTCACCCCTCTCTTATCCCTTCTGCCCCCGCCAACGTATTTCAGACCAAGCCTCTGCCATGATTTGATGTGAAGCATTTCTAGAACACAACGGGCTGTGTCACTGAACACAGTGACAACATGCCGCTGGAAAGTAAACATTTTAGGAAGTGGGAAGAAATGAAGAATATAGTAATTACGTCCTGGCGTTAGATGAGCCTTTTATAGACAAGCTTTCCTGTGAAGGCTCCGTCCTTTTTTCCTTTCTCCTATTCCTGAATCTTCTTTTAAGGAACGTATTTTCCATCTTCTCATTAATATTACAGTGACTCCAGCCCTTGCCTCCCCCTCCCCCAGACTCCTACTGTCCTCCAACGAGGAAACTGAGAGAATGCTGATTGAGCTGGTGAATGGCAACGTTCCTTTCCTGAAAACGGAATGCTGTATGAAAAACTGCTTTCCACAAAAAAAAAAAAAAAAAAAACCCACCCAAACAATCCAACAACTGTCTTTCCTCCTTTTTACCCCGAGAACCACAGGACTTCATTCACATATTTTGGTGTTTGAATGCATTTGTGCTTAGGCCTCAAATACCCAGGTGGAAAGCCAATCTATTAAGCCTTTCATTATTCCAAAAATGTGAGCATCTGAGTCACTGAGAACATCCCCATCCCCGCATGGGGAGTGAGAAATAGAAACCAAATTGTTTGCGGCATTCTAAACCAGAGTGCATGCGGCCGAATGGCAGTTAGGTGGATTTTTTTTTTTTTTTTTATAGGAAGGATCCTTGTAAGTGGTCTGCGAGATGGATTCCGTGCTAATTCTTCTCGCATCATGAATGATGGCCCTAGCTAGACACTGTCGCTGGGATCTTCATCTATTAATCATGGAGGCTGCTTTCTTATTCGGTTGCCATAGTTTCAGTGCCTCAGATAGTGTTGGGGTGTCTTGGGAAAGGTTCGAGATATACTGGGGCGTGCAAGCCTCGCAGTTATCTTGGCACTTTGTGGTGCTCTGAAAGCACCGAAAACCGCCTCTCGTATAATTCAGTGTTGGATTAAAAGAGGCGACTTCTGAGAAGGTCTCTCTGGACCTTGTTATGTGCATATCCAGCTGATATCTACTCCAGGATCTGCCTCTTGCTCACTCTTCCTGGTGGGGGGCGGGGGGGTGGGGAATGACCGTCCAGGGGCCGATGTCACTTTCATCTTTCGACAAGAAAGCCGAAGGGTGCGAGCTCTTCGTTAAGGCTATTCACAAGTGCGGAGGTAAATGAGGGCGTGCGTGGCTTTGCTCAAAACGTCAGGTTCATGATTCGGTTTGGGCTCTGCAGCTTGCTGACTACACGGAAGGACCTCAGGAGTGCCGCACGCTTTGGCGTGGCGATGGAAACGGTCCGTGCTTTAAGTTCAGGTTTAACCTCTATGATTTTCTTAGGCTTGACGCACCTTCCTGAGGAGCTAGAGATCATTTTGCTGTATTTTGCGACCCTGGCCCACAGAGCTAACAGCCCTGTCAGCTCTGGAGTCCATGAGCTTTTTTTTTTTTTTTTTTCCTTTCTGGAATTCTCATCTTTGGCGGGTTTTGTTGTTAGGTTTGTGACTTCAGGGTTGATTAGGAAAAGCTGCCTGGTGGTGTATGTATTGGGTGACCGAGTCCAGAAAAGACAGGGAGGAGGAAGTTGCTGCAAGAATGAGATACACACACACCCAGTGATTTATGTGTTTTGTGGGTGATGGAGAACACAGCTTTCCTTTGTTAGGTGCATTTGGCCGTGTGGAACAGATACTGGTACGCGTCGCAATGCTGGAGTTCCCATCTCTCAAGTGGACTTTCAAGGACTCCTACCAGTCCAAGCCAAGCCATTTCATTCCTTTGTAGATTAAAACATAAAACAATCCCACACTTGAGGCACACAGCACTGAAGTCAGGACATGCAGGGCCTCCAACAAAAAACCCAGGCAGATTCACGGGAAGAAAACCTTGAATTCATTTACCAATGGCCCTAATCTAGAAAACTGGTCACTTCCCCCCCGCCTCCCCTTACTAGAAAATGACTAGTTTTTATTTCAGGGTGGGAGCGTCAAAGCAGCCGTTTAAAATTTTCCCAGTCCCAGCCTGCCAAAATTTTTGAGTAAGATCAACAAGCGTTTTTAATGCACGTGTCTATTATATTGACCCCTCCCCTCCCCGACCACACTAAATGATTGATTTTAGAGGCCAATAATTTCAAGTAAATTAAAAGGATAACATGGCCTTAATTGCTACTGGCTTCACCAGGCTTCTGGGCACCAGAATTCCTCGTGGAGAAACGCTTTTAAGTGTCACAGCAGATTTTGATCATGTGGTCTGGCTTACCCATAGGCCGCAATTATCAGCACCCCCCTTCTCCCCCTCCCCTTCCCACTATCTCTGGGAAGCAAAGAAAACATGCATTTGTAAATTCAGTATTACGGACCTCTGATTATTTGGCAGGATAGAAAATAGGTCTTCTTCATTTTACGGTAGTCTCACAAGTAAGTTTTTTTTTTTTTTTTTTTAATTTTTCTTAAAGGCATAGTGATGGGGAGGACAGTGTACTAATATTTCCGATCAGAAGCTTTTTTTTTTCCCTTGGAAGAAGAGTTCGTGTGAATTCAAGTTGCTGTCCTCTTGACAATAATGAGACTGTGGTTACTCTTTGGTGTCCAGGTGGACATCGTATCGCACACACAGCCTAAAGAAAAGTAAGCAGTACTTTTGTGTGAATGTCTGTCAGATACAATATGGACTTTAATTAACCTTAATTAATGATTTCTGATTACAGATTTTCTTTTGTGCCTCCAAGACGTCAGTGCCTTGGAGGCTCTATTTTTGGTGGAACATTTTCAGACGGCAGTGACTTAAACACACTTCCATTACGTTGCCATGCAAAACGCACTAGGTTCCTCTATGAAAAATGTGATTCTGTATCATTTGCAAAATGGTCATGTAAAGAAAGAAGAATCACTTGAAGGGCAACTGACATTTATAAGTGGTACAGAGTACTTTCAATCTTTGGGGGATGCATTTTTAACTTTAAAGGAATTTAGTTAACAAAATTGATGATATTTACTGGCTCCTAAGGGGATGAGAGGCCATTCCTTTTCAAGATGGAATGGGACTTTGAGGGGGTTTTTTTTTTAATTTTTTTTAATGTTTATTTATTTTAGAGAGAGAGACAGAGACAGAGACAGAACATGTGTGAGGGAGGGGCAGAGAGAGAGGGAGACACAGAATCCAAAGCAAGCTCCAGGCTCTAAGCTGATGGCATAGAGCCTGACGCAGGGCTTGAACTCATGAACTGTGAGATCATGACCTGAGTCTAAGTCATGAGTTCTTTCAAATGAAAGATACTCTATGCTGGGGGCAGTGGACCAAGTGGACCAAATTTCCTTGGCCCAAAAGTACCTGTTAAGTGTGTGCTAAACATAATGACTAGGGAATAGGGTAAGCATGGGAGAGAAAGAGGTCTTACTTTTCGTTAAAAGTACTTTTTCCTGTGTCATGAGTTTTACTACAGATATCAAGAAGCTGAATTATAATGTTAATGTGCCACTTATGTTCGACTTTTAACTAGAGGGTCTAATAAAAGTTAGATATAATATATTAATTATATTATAAGTATCTTATTAATTAAATTTCTGTGTGAATAATCATTTTGTAGCTTACATAAAACTCCAATAGCACATAACACATCTAGTTTAGCATAATTTGTGCTTATGAATTATAAATGCTTAACTTTTACAATTAAGCTTACCGATGTGTAAGCATCATAAGGAGAAATTACCTAAATTAAATGGATTTGTCACATTTGCTGTGCTGTGTTCTAGCGTAGTGATTGTCCAGAATAATTTTTGAGATGGTTGTCCCATTGTGTGCAATATGCGTTTACTTTTAGTGCAAGTAAAGTCAACGCAAGATCCCAGGCTTGTTCAGCGGAGGGGAGCTGCTGATGATATAGAGAGTAGAAACAACGAGAGTAGCTTTCCAGGGTCGCCAAGAGAAAAGGTCGCAAGCATCTACTGGGTACTTTTCTCTTTAAAGGGATGTACAGAGTACAGGGAAAGGCTTTCTATTCAAAAGTCAACTTTTCTCTACAAGGTGTTTCCTCTCATTTGTGACGAGGGGAAGTTCAGTGTGTTGAATATGCTGGTTAATTAATTCTCGTGGGATATCGTGGAGGGCGGAGCTTTCGTTCCCGTATTTTGTCGTGTCCAGAACATCAGACCCGTTAATATTGCCCAAACACATCCGCTCCCCAGAATGAAAAGGACAACATAATTGCCTCTGCTGTTAGAAAACAGCCACAGCCAGTTCCCCAGCAGATCCTACAACATGCCAGGTGTGCAAGAGAAGGCTTTGAAATGTTGTGAATAGCTTGACATTATCACAGTGTTATTGAAATGCAAATTATGCTGAGCAGAACTTGAAAGGGTTTTGTAAGTAGGACTAGGACAATGTCTTTTCTTGCTTGTTGTCAACCATACCTACTAGTCTTAACTCCGAAGGCTCTTTCTATTAAAAGTCATCATAGCATATTTGCATATTTCTTTGTTTCTCACTGCCTGTGTTTCAAGTGAAGACACATCTTCCCAGAGTGGCACCTTCTGGGCAGAGGATGCACTGGCTTCCAGCAGCGAGGTGCCAAGACAGGACTGTTCTGCCTAGGAAGGAGTCTTGCTGAGTCCCACATCACATTCAGGTATCAGGTGCGTTGATAACCACCAACATGAATGGTATTTAACAGTGTTATTATTAATGATAAAGACCTTATTTATATCATAAGGATATTTTGCAGAGCGCGTTTATAAACATTGCCTCATTTAACATCATTACAACCCGGGTTAGGCAGGGCAGGTATTATGCCCAATTTAAAGATGAGATAACTGAGGTTCAGAGAGGCCAAATAATTGGCCTAAGAGTACCTCCAGTGAGGGAAGGGCTTGCGACAAGGTCCCTAATCTTCTGAACCTGAATTTTGTGCTCCTCCACCCCACTGCCCTGTTTGCTCAATACTTAAAAATTTTTGAAAAACGACGATAGCCTCCCAACCATAGATGTTCCTACTGTGCAGACTGAACACGGACAGAACAAGTTGAGAGGCAGCTTTTCAAGAGGGCACCTGCGTGGCTCAGTCAGCTAAGCGTCCAACTCTAGATTTTGGCTCAGTTCATAATCTCAAAGTCATGGGATCGAGCCCCATGTTGGGCTTTGGGCTGATAGCACGGAGCCTGCTTGGGATTCTCTCTCTCTCTCTCTCTCTCTCTCTCTCTCTCTCTCTCTCTCTCCCTCTCTCTCTCTCTCTCTGCTCCTCCCCCATTGAAATAAATAAAATTAACAAAATTTTTTTAAAAAGGAGCTTTCCAAGGACTCCACCTGAGGTTATCAGTGCAAATGGACCTAAGTCCCTGCTTCTCAGTGGAATGCCATTTCAGGACATTGTCTCCAGAGGCTCGTAGGGTCTTGAGTTGCCATCTGTAAGGAGATGAACTGCAAAATGGAGGATGTTTTTAATGGGGATTCTAGTCCTGTTTGATAGAAGGGATCCAAATAAACAGCACTATTAAGGTACACCTTGTCCCTGGGGCACGGTAGAATGGAGGGACAGAAGGGTGAACCACACATTCCGGCAGGAGTATCCTCCAGGGGCTGATAACTTGTACCCATTGACACAGGAGCATGTTTTTAGCAAGGAGTAAACAGACCGTATGGCACAACGTCAGTGGATCTTCCCTCTGACAAAGGTCATTTGACAGCCTGGTCCAGTCTATCAGGCCTAGTGAAAGCAGCAAATCAATTTAATCCAACAGATCATATATTTAGCACTTACACCAGGCAGATTCTAGATATGCCGCAGAGGTACAATGACGACCTAGTGCAGAATTTACCCATCGACTGTGTACCCAACGTGGGCCAGACCCTGGGCCCACATTCTAGCAAGCAAAGTAGATATGTGAAAACTCACTCTGGTGTAAGGTCTGATTACTCTCCATCCCTAAAGCAGAGTGCATTTGCTAAGCTGGGGTACTTAGCTAAGGATACTAAGAAGGACAGGAAGGGAGAGCTCTACCCAGCCGGGAGGTAAGGCAGGACTTTGTGAAGGAGGAAGCATCTGAGTTGCCTGAAGGAGTGAGGTTTCAGTAGGTGAGAGGGCAGGGGAAGAAAAGCCGGGGGGCTAAGGGAAAAGCGCGAGCAAACGCTCAAAGCAGGGAAATAGAGGACTTGGCCCCAGGGCGGCAAGGGGTCCTCCTGGTGACTTGGGGATGTGGCGTGGAAGGCTGAGGACAGAAGGGGATTGAGAGCACTCTGTGGGGGACTCTGCCATGCTCCAGAGGGACCCGGAGCTGCAGACAACTGAAGCTTCTCAGCAAGAAGATGACATCATCAGAGATGGCCTTTAGAGGTAGAAATCTGCCAGCACTGTGTGTGGAACAAAGGAAATGGATTCTGAGCAGGTTGGTAAGATACAGGCGTCAGGACATAGGGACCAGTTGGATGCGTTGGGTGAGGAAGGAGAAGGAGGGGAAATGGCTCCAAGATGTCATAACTGGGGAACTGAGAGGAGGGTGGGGGTCAGTGGCCAAGAAGGAACTCCAGTTTACAAACAAAAGAGTTCATATTTCACAGCCATCTTACCCCAGATTTAAAAGACACGTAACAGGCCAAACACCAAAGCCTTGGCCCTAGAGCCCTACTGTGCTCACACCCAGCTTTGTAGAGCGAACACTAAAGATTTTGAAATTAAGAGTGTTTCAGCTGTCAGGGAGCCTGGGTGGCTCAGTTGGCGAAGCATCCGACTCCCGATTTCAGTGCAGGTCAAGATCTCTCAGCTCATGAGTTTGAGCCCCACATCAGGCTCTGCGCTGACAGTGCGGAACCTGCTTGGGATTCTCTCTCTCCCCCTCTCACTCATGCTCATGCTCTCACTCTCAAAATAAATAAATGAACTTAAAAAAAAAGTGTCTCAACTGTCACATTTGGTCTGGGAGCTGGGACCACTTTCTCAACATTTGGGAGGTTAATGCCCTAACAAGAGGCGGATAACCTGAGAACGACTAAGGGACCGTCCAGCGCACCGATAAAAACAGGTTACAAAAGGGCAGGAGTGGCCAAGTGCTGACGGCTCCCCACCCCACTCCGTGTTGGGCCTATTTATATGTGTTTAATCTCTTGAATTGCCTTATGCGACCAAAAATGTTATAGATGATGTAATTCACAAAACACAAATAACACCTAACTTGTGTTGTTTATTTACTAAGACAGGGTTAGCAGACACGAGGCCTTATTTGCCGCCTTGTGCTAAAATTGAATGCTGCGTATGTAGTGGAAGGAAAAAAAAATGTGTTTAATAAGATCTTACTTTGGAAGAAAGAAATCTTCATTACATCAGTGACTGAGGTATCTCGGGTTTCATTTTATGGGATCAACCTTTAGATAAGGGCCGATATAAGTACAGCTGTCCAGCAGAACCCTCCGATGTCATTAAGAGTTGAAAATAACCAATATTAACACTGTGAAAAAAAGGATCCTAAAAAGATGGGCATTCCCTAGTTACCCTTCACATGACATCTTTCTTTCAGGAGTTTCTTTTCTTTTCTTTTCTTTTCTTTTTTTTTTTTAACATTTTTATTTTATTTTTGAGACACGAAGAGACAGAGCATGAACAGGGGAGGGTCAGAGAGAGGGAGACACAGAACCCGAAACAGGCTCCAGGCTCTGAGCTGGCAGCACAGAGCCCGACGCGGGGCTCGAACTCACAGACCTTGAGATCATGACGTGAGCCGAAGTCGGACGCCTAACCGACTGAGCCACCCAGGCGCCCCTCTTTCAGGGGTTTCTAAACAAAACCTGTACCAAGAAAGCCTTACTCCATATTTTAAAAAGAGAGTAAATAACGGAAGTAACACAGAACAGGATGAATTTCCACAGGGAGGCCTAACAAACCGAGTTTCTAGAAGGGAGACAAGTTCCCTAAGTTTGCCTTCAAGTCTTATTTTAAAGGCCAATTCAAATTCAACATTAAGGAGTAATTTCATACCTATATATTACGTGGGGACACCATACCTCAGTGGGGTGTCAGAACGCTGAGAGACTGAACTCCACATTACTTTCTGACTGTGATAATACTTTGCTGTCCTGTTGTTTCCAACTTGCAGGCTGCCCTCTAGTGTTAGTTCAATCTCAACACAACCACTTTGGTGTAGCTCCGTGAAGGTGAAAAACGAGGCAGGGATTCTAAGCAGCTAGTCAGCAGTTAACCCAGCCTGGCTAGACACGGTCTCTAAATAGAGGGTCAAGAAGCTGAGGATGCCCGGGGCGCCTGGGTGGCTCAGTCGGTTAAGCGGTTAAGCGTCTAACTTCGGCTCAGGTCGTCATCTCACGGATCGTGTGGGTTCAGGCCCCACATCAGGCTCTGTGCTGACAGCTAGGAGCCTGCAGCCAGCAGCCTGCTTCTGTTTCTGTGTCTCCTTCCCTCTGCCCCTCCCTGCTCATTCGTGCTCTCTCTCTCTCTCTCTCTCAAAAATAAATAAACATTAAAAAAAAGAGAGAGAGATGGGGCGCCTGGGTGGCTCAGTCGGTTAAGCAGCCGACTTCGGCTCAGGTCATGATCTCACGGTCTGTGGATTCGAGCCCCGCGTCGGGCTCTGTGCTGGCAGCTCAGAGCCTGGAGCCTGTTTCAGATTCTGTGTCTCCCTCTCTCTGACCCTCCCCTGTTCATGCTCTGTCTCTCCCTGTCCCAAAAATAAATAAAATGTTAAAAAAAAAAAAATTAAAAAAAAAAAAAAGAGAGAGAGAAGCTGACGATGCCTGGTTTGGAAACACTGTGAACAAATTTAAATGCGCCCCTCACCAAAGCTGCTGACGGCACAGAGGACGATACCGCGTGGAAAAACACACACTCGGATGACCTGGGAACTGAAGTCAAACTCCGAATACGTGTATGTGTGCAAAAGGGCAATATGCAGTAACAAAGGCTCTAAATATGTCCAAAAGGCCTCCTGTAATAAGTTTAAAGAAAAATTACAACTGTCAAGAAAAACATTTCAACCACCCTTGGGGGCGAGATGTTTGACCGGATACAGCCTCAAAGCCTATGGCGTAATTAGCCCTAAGGGAAGAGTTCTCAGACTTCAACATGCTCCCCTATTCCAAACCCTCCAAGACGAAGTTCCAGCTGTCTGTAGCTTATTCTCTGAAGGTGGCAAGAAGAGATGCCTACGGTGCTGCCTCGACTACGGTGCATACCTACTTCTGACACTAGCGCCAACGCTGCGTTTTCCCGGATGAAAGCACGCACGCTCCGGAGTCTACCAGAAGTGCACAGAGTCCATTTCAGACGCGGGAGCTCTCTGTTGCACGTACAGCGTCGGCATCCTCGGTAAGTTGAGGAGGGAACGTTACGAGGCCCCAAGTACATCCGGCTCATAGCAGCAGAACGGCACGAATTCAATGTAAGTGGTTACTGGTGGCCATGATGATCTCCCTATAGTTTTGATGCTTCACATCAGGAAGAACGAGACCACATGAGTGCCAGACACACAGACAGTGAAGCTGAGGGTCAAATGACACTTGGGAGTCAACTTCTTTTCTTTTAAAGGGCTGACATCAGGGAGTACTTAAAATATGAGCTCTGGGGGTGCCTGGCTGAATCAGTTGAGCATCCGACTTCGGCTCAGGTCATGATCTCACGGTTGGTGAGTTCGGGCCGTGCGTCAGGCTCTGTTCTGTGCTGATAGCTCAGAGCCTGGAGCCTGCTTCGGATTCTGTGTCTCTCTCCCTCTCTCTGCCCCTCCCCTGCTCATGCGCTCTCTCTCTCTCTCTCTCTCTCTCTCTCTCTCTCTCTCAAAAAATAAACATTTAAAAAAAAAAGTATGAGCTCTGGAGTTTCCTATTCTACTAAGATCTTGGGAAAGTTACTTAACCTCTCCGTGCCTCATTTTCCTCCTCTGTAAAAATGGAATACAAACAGTGCCTACCTCCGAAGGCAATTCTCATGACTCAGTGTGACTGTACCACAATGATGTCTGGTATACAATAAGCACTCAATAAAAATTAGCTATTATAATTTGACAACAAGTCCTCTTACTAGAACTGGCTAAATTCAGTGTTTTATGTCACCAGCAGGGTATGGTTCTTGGCATAGAAGTTAAAACTGAAAAGACAAGATGATGACAAGATGATAGCATCCAGAAGAGCCTTGCTGCCTGCTTCTGTCTCTGCCTGTCTGCTCTTTTGTATGCCACAGCATTATTCACAATAGCTGAGTGAATTGCCATTCATTATTTTATTTAGGAAATATTTAGTGCATACCTACTATGTGCATCAAGCTATATTATATATTAGATCCTACTGGATACTTCCAAAATATTAAATAAAGTGTTGGGTGGGGCAACTAGGATTCGTTCCATTTTAAATTTGCCTTTGTTGGGGTCTAGTGCCCAGTTAGGAGCCTGGGCTGGTCAGGGTTATGCCACATGTCCCAAGCTACAACTTTCTCGTGTTCTGGAAACAGAGAATATAGAAATTCCGAGGAAATAATACAGAGGGGTTTTATCGCTTAGTTTTCTGTATGCGGAATTTCGATCGCATTTAACATTATATGTAAAATCACAAAATTCAGAAATTTTCACTAACAAAGAGGGCCCAAAGATCTGTTAATTTAATACCTGACTCAGAACCAATGTATAAATATGAAGAGGTTATTTTCTGCAACACAACTTTAAGTTATTATGTGGCATTGAGCACTTACACTAGCAAACTGAAAACGTCGCATTGATTCATGGGCCTTAAACTCTTGTTTTCCACCAAACCTAACTAACGTGTGAACCCCAAAACTGCAGAGCGGATGGGTCGCAGAGTAAATCCCTAGTCTGACCCAGCCTTCGCCCCTACCTCCCTGAGGTGTAATGAGAAGGCAGAAAAGAAGGTGGGTGATCACAAAGGAAAAACAAAGGCCACACTCATCATCAGTTGTCCAGCAAACACAACTTCATTCTGGCTCTACCCATCCCAAGTATTTACTGCGCTGGGCAAAACCTAATTCACAAAAATCAGTAAGTTGCTGGTCAGGAGTTAGGGAATGTGCTATCGAGTCAGAGCTTGGACACCGGGTACATCCGGAGTTGGATAATAGGAACTGGGGCCCCTCCTCCCTGGTGGCATGGAGTTTTGTGTTCGTTTGGTACCCATCCAAACGCAGGACCATCTGACAGCTGTTTGGTGTTTCTTGTGAAATGGACTTGGGCCATGGCCAGATGCTAGTGGACAGATGTTCACAACACAAAACCTTCACCGAAATAGGCGCTAATTGGCACCCTCCTAATGATCTGAACAAATACGGCAGGAATGGGCTGGGTCTGCCAGTGACCATCTCAGCGTCCAAGCCTGCCTCCCTTGCTTAGTGGGTAGGCCTGGTGGGAAACCGCTTTCTCCACACTCCAGGATTTCGGGTTCCCAGACTCCTGGACAGAAAACCTCCAAAAGGAGTATCTGTTGTTTGTGTCGTGTGTAGGTATGCTTGTAGGCATGTGCTTATTAACAATTAACAATTATTGAAACTTCTCAAAAAGGTGACCAGATCAGGGACCTTTGGAGTTCGCCCACCAGCCACCGAAGCAAGTCTTAAAGCTCAGAATCTTCTCCACGAATTTGGTTTCTCTGCGGTAATTTTTGAACAAATACTGTCAAAATAATCACATGCTACCTTCACGTGAACCCTCAAATAGAATATGTGTCCTTCATTTCATACCTTTGACTGTGACGGTTAGTAATAGCTACAATGTAACTGCGTCCCAACATTTTGGTTAAAATGGAGTTTTAAGAAACCCAAATTAGTTTCAAGGGAATAGTTCAGGGGCAAACTGGTTTGACAATGCCCTATTCATAATTAGGTGGACTTGCTCCCACATGTACAGGCTTATAATTTACTGTCTTTGATTTCAACAGTTAAACTGTCTTTTAGTGCCTGGAGCACTTTTTCCGTGGGGGTTTCTCTCCTCTCTGTTTTGCAAGTCGGGAGCAAACTTTTAACTCCTGACTCATTGCTAATACGATCTGTTACCCAGCTAGAGACTGACAAATAATTTTGTTCTAAGGCAGGATATAGTTTTCATCTTAGGCGGCTGAGAACGTTTCACTGATGATCCTGTTCACTATTTGTTTTCTGTGGAATCCAATCACACGTGGGTAAGGACACAAAGCAGAGACCTTCCCACATTCTGCAGCCCCTACGCATACCCATTAAAGCCTCCTTGTCCCCACGCCTTCCCGGACAGAGAGATCTAATCAAGGCTCATCCTCCGCCCAGAGCTTTCTAAAACACACTCTGTACTACACTAAGCCAGATAAAGAGCCTGGACACATTTTATTAGTCACTTCTGTAGTTCTGTATCCCCCCACATGATCAACTTGCTGGAAGCATGGTAGGTGTAAGAGGGTTTCTCATTGTGGTCTCTGCCCTGGCTCAAAGTCTCCTGGATTTTGTCCCCCTAACATCTTACTCTCAGGATTTCTCTGGACCAATAATAACACCCCCCTCCTTTCCATTCTCTAGCGCGGCTCCTGCTCCCTTGAATGAAAGGCAGCTCCCACTAAAGGAGCTAGAATATGCCCGGCAAGCAGTGCTGGGTACTATTGAGTCCATTGTTTGCTCTCGGCACTGTGGAGCCAAATCGCATTTTATAGCACAGTGTGTTCTAGGAATCCCACTTCACCAGGACAACAGACCTTCTCTAATGCTTTCCTCTTTTCCCCATTTGCCGCTGTCACAGGCAGCGCCACACAGTCCTGCGGCAGGCAATTAGAATCCACTTCTCTCCAAGGCTCTGCTCCGGCCCACTTCCAAGGGACCACAAGGCATCAGCTGCCATATTAAACAGACGCTAACGACACCATGCGTGACCAGCCAAAGCAGTCAACGTGATGGTGTGTTTAAGATCGAATACCTTTGAGGGGCTGGACTCAGGAGTTCAGAAGTGGCCTCCCTTGCGGGAGGTTTGTAAGAAATCCAGCTAAAACTATACTTGGTGCTTTGGCAAGTGTTTAAAGGTAAATGAGGTGACTTGTGTTTCAAGTGAATGTATTAGTAAGAGCTTCCCGATGCAGTCACCAAAAAATAGGTCTGATACAGAGTTGTGTAACGTGTAATGTGCTATTCAAATGCACGAGATACACTTATTTTTCCTCTATAGGTTTCAAGGCGGTTTGCAAACTAGTAAGGCTGCCCCTGTTTTCCAAGTGGAGAAGTGTCCTTCGGTGATTCACAAGGATTCTTGGCAATGAATGAGTGCTGGCTCCAACACAGCCAACTCCTCCTGGACCCTTGTCTGTGCAGGGAGCTGCTTTTCTCCTGGAGACGGGATCTCCATCGTGGCTTATTTATCCCTACACCCGATCCACATAAATCTTACTTCAACTTTCTAGTGTATTTTGGCAATGGCTGCATGAACAGGTTTCCATTTCGGTCACCTCTGGCCAACATGTGGCACTACTTATGAAATCGTTTTCTAGTGCATTGGTAAAACCGTCCCATTATTAACACCTTCTGTAATTAAGGGTAAGTGATTTCCCCCCCACTGTGGTAAAAAGGGTTTTGGGAGAGAAACTGACCTGCCCTTGCAAGTTGAGAAGCTGATGTGGGTGGACCTGTCTCCTGGTAAATAGGACACAGACTAATGCCTCATCTAAGACACAGACCCTCTCGCCTTCCACCTTTTGGGGCTCTTACCTGGCTTGTTCCATGGCCTGGTGCAGCTATGCTGAGCGATGGAAAACAGGCCCAAGCTCGGAGGATTTCATTTCATACCAAACCGTTAACTGACATGGAGAGGGGCTAAGTCACTGGTGCCAGACTTTCCCATGGATCTTTTATACGCACCACCCCATTTTGTCCTTACAAGACACAGTGGCACCTGTCTTTGCCCTGGTTTGGGAAAAGTGGAGAAACATTCTCCTCTTGAATAAAAAGAGAGCCGATGTAAAGTTGCGTGTTCTTATCCTTCTGTCCACCTCTTGCACTTTGTAATTTTCAGCTTGGCAAACTGAAACATGTTGAAAAGGACAGTTGGCTACCAATCTTTTTTTTTTTTTTTTTTTAAAAGAAATGTGAACATCAAGGGAAGCCTCAGGCTCTGGATAGAGTTATTTTACACATTCTGGGAAATTTTAAAGAATAGGAACAAAGACCGTGGCTCCCCTTGCAGTGGTCTTTCCAGGTGAATCAGTAATTCTGTGACTGGTGTCAGTGACCGGGGGCTGGCGGGGGAGGGAGTGGTGTCTGCACTTTTTGTTGTCACCATTCTTCAGGTTAATGGAAATGACCTAGTCCAGATCTGTAGACAGGATCCTGTGACACACTCTGGGGAGAGTCCTTGTGGCGAACATCAGGCAGGTATTTGTTTTAAAGCCCTACCCTAGCTGTCAGAAAGCTGATGATTCCTGATACTTTAACTTGTCAGTCCAGACATCCTAATTCCTGAGTGGGATTATTGATGATGTTGTTGTAGGGGGCCTGCGTTTAATTGCAAACAGGAAGCTGACAGAGCAAGCTTGTTGTGATTACATCCTCTGAGATACCTATTATGTCTGAATTCAAAAATCAGGTCAAAACTTAGGGGTAGGAGGGAAGGAGACTGTGTAAGAGACGAGAGAAGAGAGGCAGCGAGTCCATGGCCACTTGCAGAGAAAGGCAGAGGCCTGGGTTCAAGTCCAAAGTTCACCACGCACTAGGTGCATGACCTCAGGCAAACCACTCAACCTCCCTGTGCCTCAGTTTCCCCCTCTGTAAAATGGTGTAGTAGTAGTATCTGCCTCCGGGTTGCTGTGAGGATAAATGAGTCAATATGTATAAATTGCTTTAAGGGCCTGTTATATAGTAAGTGCTAGATAAGTATTTCCTATTTTTACTCTTTTTCCCCAAAATCTGTTCATGTAAGCATGCTGATGAGGCATAAGCTGCAAAAAGAATGTGTGTGTGTGTGCATGCGTGTGTGTGTGCGTGTACTCACTTGAAAATATCAAGCAGAACCGATTCTACACTTGAATTGGCTTCTATTGCCTGCCTGTTTTGACATCTTCTCTACACCCAAAGCTTTGTCACCCTCCTCTTCCCCATTCCTCCTTGAGGGTCTTCTGCGTACATTTTCATTGGCCATGGCCTTTATCTCACCTAAATGAGGCTTTACAAACTCCATAAAGCACCTCGCTTTTCAGATCGCCCAAAAAAGAGACTATAGCCTAATTATTTTTGCATTCAGAGGTACTTGTTGAATGTGCCAGTGGATGCTAACATTTAAAAACAGGGCTAATCCAACTCCTCTCTTGACAATATTGGATTCCCGTCCTTAAAGGTGAGAATTGTAGGCACGAAGCTGTTTGGGAAACGGCGTTGCCCGAGGACTACCTGATCAGAATCTCCAGGGTTGAGGCCTGGGAACCCATAAGTGTCAAATATCCCTCAGGTGACTGTAATCACCAGTTAGTCTTGGGGGCCTCTGATTTCATCAGTCATTCTCAGAAGGACTTTCCTCGTGTGTGAGGTGATCGGACAATCAAGCTTCCGTGCCCAGGTCTTGGTGCAGACCAAAGGGTGTCATACGTTTTTATACAGTGCAAAAAAAAAGCCCAGGTCAACCAAAGACACTGTTCACGCTGTCAGGTGCACAGCACCTGGATGCCGTGGAAGGCCTCGGGGGCCCCAGAGGTGTCTGCTGGGCACATGCGGACAGGTCACTGGAGAAAACCTTGCCTTCCATATCGTCTTTGCTTCTGCAGTGATTCAGGAAAGCCAGTTAAAGGCAAGGCTTCAAGCCCATGGAGCCTGACACGGGGCTCTCTGTATCATTAGATACTATTAACATTAGCACCTTTAGAGTATTATTTCACAGACCTGGTTTCAAGTTCACGGACTAAAAGGTGGTGTGGTGGTGTTGGATAACCTGGGACAGGATCCTTCCCTTGGTAATCTCTCCTTTCTTAAAATAATCCAGACCTGCTGACCGTGTGAAACTTGTAACTAACCTTTAGTAGCAGATACGTTTATTTCGCTAAGATAAAACCGAAGGGGCTCAGCAGTCATCACAGGAATAAATACCATGGAAATTAATGACCTGATGCTGGCGAGGATGTGGAGAAACGGGAACCCTCTTGCACTGTTGGTGGGAATGCAAACTGGTGCAGCCACTCTGGAAAACAGTGTGGAGGTTCCTCAAAAAATTAAAAATAGACCTACCCTATGACCCAGCCATAGCACTGCTAGGAATTTACCCCAAGGGATACAGGAGCACTGATGCATAGGGGCACTTGTACCCCAATGTTCATAGCAGCACTCTCAACAATAGCCAAACTATGGAAAGAGCCTAAATGTCCATCAACTGATGAATGGATAAAGAAATTGTGGTTTATATACACAATGGAGTACTACATGGCAATGAGAAAGAACGAAATATGGCCCTTTGTAGCAACGTGGATGGAACTGGAGAGTGTGATGCTAAGTGAAATAAGCCATACAGAGAAAGACAGATACCATATGGTTTCACTCTTATGTGGATCTTGAGAAACTTAACAGAAACCCATGGGGGAGGGGAAGGAAAAAAAAAAAAAAAGAGGTTAGAGTGGGAGAGAGCCAAAGCATAAGAGACTGTTAAAAACTGAGAACAAACTGAGGGTTGATGGGGGGTGGGAGGGAGGGGAAGGTGGGTGATGGGTATTGAGGAGGGCACCTTTTGGGATGAGCACTGGGTGTTGTATGGAAACCAATTTGACAATAAACTTCATATATGGAAAAAAAAATTAATGACCTGAAATAACTGAGGGACGGTTATAACGTGTGTTTTTAAATGACAATGGCTGAAAATGCCTCTGGACTGATAAACTTCAACCACCAACCCCTTTCCACTCAAATCCTGAAGGAATGCCGTTGCTTATTTTTCTGTTTGTACAAGGTTAGGATCCATCACTGATTTAAATACGATCGTAAGATGCCCATGAACAGAGACACGAGTCACAGCCAGCCAAATTGAGTCCCTGCTGTCACCACCCCAAAGGTAGGTAGGTAGGCTTTGGCGGTGAGGCGTCTGTGAAAGTGCATGAACGTTGGTTAAGCACTCTGATTCTTGTTTGGATACCATTGCGTGCGCTGAAAATTTATAGCTGATACGCGGTACGAGTGACACAGGGGAAGACTCTTGTGAATTTTGCATACGTGATGGATTGCATTTCTGCCGTTACTAGAAAAGCACTAACGTGCCACACTCTGTTAACACTATCTGGATATTCATACCTCATTAGAAGAGGAGAGCGTCATCTCTCACTTATTATTGCAAATAAAATCATTTTTGTCACGTGTCTCCAGTTCCAACTCTGTTTACATTTTGTTTCTCTGGTCAGTGTTGGCAGAGGTGAAGAGAAAATTAGCCTCTGTGACCTGCCCCCCCCCCAACGCAGTCAGAGGCTGGGCAACAGGGGGGCACTGTGGGTCCCAGCAGAAGCCACCCCCACAGTGGCTCCCCATCCTTCCCTGCCTTCTAAATGTCATGAGGGTTTCACGGAAGTTTAGACTTCTCCAGAAGATGAACATAATCATCCAGATCCTTCTGCTTCTTATCTCTCTTGAGGCTTTAGCCTCAATTGTGTTCTAGTATCTGAGATCTCCATACGCTATGGGTCACACACAGAATTTGCCCATGAAGACTAATTCCTCAGTCTTCAAAGCGTACAAGGTTATAAAGCAACCTCTTAGTAGATCCCTGGCTATCTTAAGGGAATTTAGTGTGCGATTCTTCCCCCCTAATTTTCAGAGACCCCTAAGAGGACAGACCATGTCCATTTTGTTGCTAGCTTATAAAGAGTTTTAGTTTCAGTGAGTTGATCCACTGAGAGCCTGAAAAGTGCTTATTTGGGCTTCCCATCAGCCAGCACCAAGAACTTTTAAACTAGTGGTTTAAAATATCGTACGAGCAACATCAGGCTTTAGTTACTGTACACTTCTTTCTAGAAGTCAAAACTGCACACAGAGAAGACTCGGCCTGTCCAATTACTCCTTTAGTTTCCAAGGCAGCACTCATGTAAGAACAGAGTTTAAACTGTTTCTGGATAATGACAACACCGTTGTGGTTATCCACTGTGGCTTATGGAACAGAAGGGTGCAGAGTAGTACTGTTTTAAGTGCTACTGTACTTTAAGTACTGTACTTAAGTACTTTAAGTACTTTAAGGACTACGGTACAGCCAAGGAGAAAAGAGTTGTGTTCTTCTATCTTCTGTTGACTTGGTATGATCTGTGGGCAGGCCCGTTCGTTCCGTGGCCTCAGTTTCCCAGGGAAAAGGGGATTTTACGAAACATATCTTAAAACCCTCCAGCTGAAGCAGTTATCAAGAAAAAAAATGTATTATTTAAGCACAACAGCAGTGCCTCCATGGTCCATACCATTATATTTATGGACTACACGCTGAAAAGAGCTTCGAGTGTAATACAAACACGGGGAGGCCTGTTTTGCAATTCTTGACGATCGAAAACCCGGAGATGTGTCAGCAGCCGTGGTGACCCTCCAGAGCCCATTTGCAAGGTTGTCTGTATACAATAACACGCACCGTGTCTGTCCTCCACAGCAGGAGCTTGAAACTTTCCTCCGTACCCCACCCCAATGTGAGTCTTCCACTCCAGTGTGACAAGCAATGTGATATTCGCTGAAACGCACCATGAGCCTCAAGAACCACTGTTAAGTCGACATGGACGTGACAGCTAAATGGACAGTATCGAGAGTGTGCCAGCCTTCCCTGGAAGCAAGAGTTAAGGTCCATAAATCAAACCCCGAGTACAGCAGAGAAGAAAGCTGTCAACGAGGGGGAAGGAGTTCTAACTGGCCCTAGCTGTGCTACGCGAAGCCTGGCTGTGTGGATACCGACAACAGCTCTGGAACTAACTCAAGACCCATCAGCCCAGAACTAGACAGTCAAGTTCCAGGGCTGCCAGACATCCCTGTGTGCAGGTGCAAATGTAAGTGATAGGGGAGATGGTCCTACACAATCACCAGGACAGCCACGCCACCAGAGTGCCCCAGCACTGGGGCATGCACAGGGATAAGGTGGAGCGCTTTTGCAGATGGCATTCATTTGCAGCCCCTAAACACATTTTAGCCTCTCTCAAAGAGTGGCTTACATATTGCAAGGTTCTCGGTATAATATCCCTTAATTAACGGTGCTAATCATGTTCCCTCCTTATTTGCAGAATGCTTTGCATTCATGGGTGTTGACTCAAGGGATTATTCAGCTTCTTTTATGAAGTATCAGATGTATAGCAGTTTACATCATTGGATCCTCTCCTCTGGTTTAGATCCAAAGACGTTATTAGCCAGTCTTAATGCTTGCTTCTTAGCAATACTGTTATGAAATAAAAGCTTCTGTTGCAGAAGCTTCCTTAATAGATAAAAACAAAGGCCTTTTCTTAATCAGTACATTAATATTAATCAAATAGTTAAGTAAGGAGAAGAAAATGGCAAGCGCTTCGAAACCTAGGCCTTTTCACCTTGAGAATTTATACCAACCGCTAATTTCTGATAATGTGCCCACCCCCCCAACACACACATCTGTCGACAGGTTAGGAGTTAATTCTTCAGAGTTACTTTCATATGTTTGAATACTGAAAAACAAACAAATAGGAATGTAGCGTGAATACACTGAGCGGGTCTAGCACATGCCTTGGCTAGGAATCCAATTAGGATGACCTGGGAGAACAGGATCAAAGCAAATATTTCCATAGAACTGAACACGAGGCTTTTCAGCAGCATCGCTATGCCGTGGCTCTCCACAGAACACCTGGTACCCAGGCCCGCTATTACCTACCATTTCTGTAACACCACTGGAATAAAAAAGGACAGGTTTTCTTCTAAGCTAATAGATTTCTTTTAAATCCTTTAAAAATCTTCCTAGAGTAGCAGCGCAAAGGCGAAGCCAAAGCAGGGAGCAAACAGGATGACTTAATGGAAATCAGGCAACAAGTCTGGGGGGAGAAAAAATAGGTTCAGAACCGAAAATAAATGGAATATATAACACCTTTCCATCCTGTTCCCTTTTCTTTTTGTTTCTCATGGCAATCTATATTTATGGAAAAGTCAGTTGATTGCTTATCAGGCTGAAGCTTGTATTTGCTCAAACTAGTGATAACGAACAGTAAAAAGAGGTGGGAACTGGCTGCATTGTGAGGAGGTGGAATCAGGGAAAACTGGGTGGGTGGGCTCAGGACCGGTGTCTGGAGCCCAACGCTGGGTTCGCAAAGCGCAGTATTTCTCCCTGTGCCTCGGTGTCAACTGGAGGGGGGTGGTGTGAGGATAAGGATCTGGTCTCCAGGCCATCTGGAAAGGCGTCCAGCTCCGGGACAGAGCACCCAGTGATCCCGTCGTCACAGCGCTCCGGTCCAGACGACAAGGGGTCTGAGGCCTTGCTCTGCGGGCAGTGGGGCCCATCAGCCAGCGGCAGCACCAACTCAGAGCTTCTTAGAAAGGCTGCATTTTGCCAGGGTGGCCGGTATACACATTCACGTCGGAGAGGCGCTGGCCAAGAGGACATAGAGACGTCAGCTACAAGGACACGTCGAGCGTGGATTGCGAAACATGAGGCTGTCCTGGAAAATGGAGCAGGTTCTTGAGACAGCTGGCTGACCGCACTGTAGGGATGTGAGCGTATCTGTCGGCAGTTTGTCTCTCATAAGGCATGCCATCAGAGTGTCTCAGGGAAGTAGTTACTTGCACCTTGATGGGCTTGTACTTCTAGAGTCACAGGAGCCCAGTGTTGGCCTAGTGGCCCCAAGGCCACGTAGGCAAATGGAGCTGAGGTAAGACAGCTGGGAGATAAGGAGAATGACACCAATCTGAACGGCCTTTCAGATTATGGCTATGCTCAGGTTTCAGACCTCTGCCTCCAGGAAACCAAGACCCCGCCCTGGGTTTCCAGCACATGCTTATTACTGAAATGACTTATCATTTTACGAAAGCTTCCTGCTTCTAAAAAACTTCATAGACCTTTGAACCAGGGCACCTGGGTGGCTCTGTCGGTTAAGCAGCTGACTCCTGACGTCGGCTCAGGTCACGATCTCATGGTTCGTGAGATAGAGCCCCGCACTGGGCTCTGCACTGACAGTATGAAGCCTGCTTGGGATCCTTTCTCTGTCCCTGTCTCTCTGCCCCTCCCCTGCTTGCACACCCACTCACTCTGTCTCTCCAAATAAAGAAACCTTTACAAACACAATCTTAATCATCATAACAGCCTCGCGAGATAGCTCAGTACTGTGTTTCTCTGATTCTAAAAGGCAAATGAGGGTCTCTGCCATCACCCCTGTGGTTTCCATGGACAGCAGAGCTAGACAGGGCCAGGAAGATGGGAGGATAAAAAGACAGCCCTCCACGGAGCATTCCACTGCCACATCTGAATGGCGTCTCCAGGCATACAGGGAGAGACTAGACTGGCCCTTGTCTTTACTTTCCTACCCTGGCTGCCATTTTCTAGGTCAATCAAGTCCATGTGTGGAAAAAGCTTCTCACATAGTTTCCTATTATAACAGCAGAGGGTTAGGCTGCAGATAAACCCTCTGCCACTTCACCTTTTGTGCCAAAGTCTAAAAGCAGTAAATCCCAAGCTGGAGAAACATTGACTAGAAATGGTGATATCACAGTAATTACAAATCTGTTTTTGTCCTTGTAAACGTTTTGATGATATGATCTCAGTCCTGTTTGGCAGGGAGAACCCATCCTGAGAGTCAGTGAGAGGCCTCTTCTGAGAGATACACAAGGAAACTGCACACTGCATCCATGCCCTAGATTGTGCCCAGGCCTGGGAAAGAGGATGGGGAAGGAGATTCCTCAATGATTCCAGAGACCAACCTTGATAAGTAAAGGCCACCCAGTTGGAAGGAGTGCCTTCGACGGGCATAAAGCAGAAGTGTAAATGTATTACTGAAAGAAAGCCTTGAGTCTATTCCAGCTTTTCCAGTACCCAAGTTATTTCTTGGAAATATTAGGGACCAAAGGGAATTCTTTTTTCCTATCTCGACAAGGTACATTTCATCTGCATGAGAAATGCAGCAGAGAACATGGGCTGCCATATAATCAAAGATCCTCCAGATGTATTTCAAGAGTTGCCCAAAAGATTAAAGAACTTAAGAGAGAAGTAGAGGAGAAGAGAGAATTTGCAAAATCCAACACAAAAGTGAAAGGGCTGCTGTGGCCATGAATTTGACCATGCTGGAGACTTGATTAGGAGCAGTGAGGCTTGACCACATTATCTCCAGGCATTTGCTTGCCTTATCCTACTGTCCTATTTACTTTTCTGCTTCTTCCAGCACAGACTAGTGTCAGCGTGTGGGGGTGGTATTTCTGCTACCTAATCTGCGTTCAACAGCCCTGGAAGGTCAGGAAAGTAGTCCAATCATAGACCTTTGGGGGAAGATCTAATAGTTATCACACACTGATCCGTCTTGACTGTGTGTTGATCGGTCTTGACCACTCTGAATGTAAAACAGAAATTCTGGTCCTTACTTAGAAATGTAACAAGCCTAGATGCTAAGGGTAAGCGTATACAGCCTATTTTGGTTCAAGAGTAATGGGAATTATTCCAGAAAGAAAAAAAAAAAAGTTATTTTCAGCAGAAATTAAACTAAGAGAAAAAAACCAAGAGGCTGACACCCTTGTGCAGTTTTGAAGATAACCCCAGAAAAGGTGAGAGTAGAGGAGGGAGTTCCAGGTGGTGGGGAGCCTCATAAGCTGGGTCCTTTCGCTCATGTGCCACATGGGAAGGAAGGGGGTATGACTGAATCCAGGGGTCCTGAGAGTTTTCCAGAAACGTTTGTACAATTTAGTTAGCTACAAAATAGGAAGGTAACACTTCTCTGACTTAAAGAAATTCAGTGATAAGCCTAACAGGAAAAGCGAGCATCATCCCATGGTAGTTAAAAGGTGAAACTCGAATCATCTTGAAAGAGAAAAGCAGGGCACCTGGGTGGTTCAGTTGGTTGAACATCCAACTTTGGCTCAGGTCGTGATCTCGTGGTCCATGAGTTTGAGCCCCACATCAGGCTCAGCTGCTGTCAGCACAGAGCCTGCTTCAGGCTTCCTCTGACCCCCTCTCTCTGACCTTCCCCATTTGCACTCTCTCAAAAATAAATAAGCATTTAAAAAGAGAGAGAAAATCTAGTATTTGTTTGGGTGTAGAGGGGGATAAAAACTTCAACTTTATGATATGATTGCTCCTTGGGCTTTGTGAGTATTCAAACAGACATACATGCCCAGAAGTTCAATGTTAAGAATGAAAAATGATGCCATCTCCCAAATAACAACAAAAAAATGTCAGGGCAAGGGTTCAAGCAGCACTGACGCAGCAGCCTCTGGAGGTAAAGGAAGAGTTGCCAGTCTAGGGAGAGGAAGACAGAGAGCGTACGAAGTAGTCCTGAATGGAAGGCCCTCACCACCGTGGATTTCTCACCACTCAGTCAGAGACAGGTCCTGTGTCCCCAAAGATGCAGGAACCAGCTCTGTTCAGAGCATAAAGTGATGAAGACCCCCGTAAGTTTTGCTCTGATCTACAGGATCTGCAAACGGTCAAACTCCACCTCCAAAGAAGTCCAAATTCTTCTGGCATCCTCGTGTGTGATATTTGCCCTTTTTAAATTTTATCTACTTGTTTGCTTCCTTAGTTTCTTTGAACAGATGTATGGACACGTTTTGGTGGCAAATTCCCTAGAGTCGAAGGTAAACAAGAGGGAGAAAACAAGTGTTTTCTGACTTCTGTTAATGAAAGACAAAGGGACAGTCAGGTCCTTAAAAAAGGCTATCAAAAATGATACGTGTATATCAAGACGCTGGGAGGCAGGGCTCCTGGGAAGAAATAACAACTCCATAGGGCAATGAAGAAGAGGCAAATGCTGACTGTCCTATAGCAGATACTCGACTTGCCAAAGAGGTGGCCAGATTACTGACTTCTATAAACACCAGAATATGGGTCAGTTACAGTAGCGTGGTTGCTAGAACTTTACATGATCTGGTGAGCAAATATGGTCTGTAAAGGATGGAAGAAACCATGATCTCAAACGCCCCACCCGAGCAAATGGGCAACCATCAATGCATTTACCAACACAGGACGTGAGCTGCTTCTTCTGCACACGAGACTACCTACCTGGATAACTAAGGCATCTTGAAAAACTTAAAAGTTTTCTTCTGCCCTAGATACCCATTCATGTGGAAGATGTTACCAAGTTCACTCTAACTGTTAATTAGCGTTTGAACTTGTAATGACAATAACTCCGAGCTTGGTACTGACAAAACGAACTTGTGTGGGTGGCCTCTTAGCACAGGAACACGCACCGTAATTAACCCTTTATGGAGTCCTGTTAGTCTGGGATTGCTGCCTTTTGAGAATGACCTCGGATGCTAGTTATCATTTAAAAAATACAATAATAATAGTTTTGAGGACTCTGCTTCTCTCCTCCCCAACACACCATAGACGTACTAGGACTTCTGAAAACAGACACAACATGTTTAGATGAAACACCTGTGGCGTTCATTTGAATTCCGATTTTGAATATTTAAAATGCAATGGACATGGCGATCGTCACTAATTAGCATGTCGTGTAGCCAGGCCTGCTTGTGATTCTACTGTTTCTGTGTTTGCCCTCCGCCCCCTACCACCCATCGCTGCTGATCCACATGAATGTTATCAAGTCTTTGCAGCCTGAGGAAGACATGACCCACATCTGACTCCTTTATTTTGCCCCAGTTAGTATCAAGTGGGGCAGGACAGTCTCGACTGTGAGTCATTCACGTCGCCGTCTTACTGTTCGCATGACTGTGAACTTCACCGTCTTGGAGATGGATTGAGGGCTTTGACATCAGTTCAATGTTGCTAATGGAAAATATTATCTACACAAGACTTTTTCGTGTCTGCATTCAGCCATGCAGAAATACGCTGTCACCTAAGTGCCGAAAGATGCTGATCTGAAGTAGAAGTTGTTGGCTGGCTTTGGTGCCAGTCAGGTGAGAATAAACGGCCAAGGAAGACACAAGTGGAAAATGATGGTTTGGGCCAAGCTTTTCTCTCTCCCTCTGTCTCTCCCTCATTCTTGAAATTAGGTATGTAACGCACGCATGCACACATCAGTCTCCATGAAATATGCCTGATTACAAGCAAACGGAATCGTGGGGCAAAACTCTGTGCAGCTTCAAAGCCTCACCCCCTCATCTTGCCACGTCATGGTTCTGACAGTGAGAGACAGAGATGAAGAGTTCATTTCTTCTCGGTTTCAGAGGATTGACAAGGGACCAGCCCCTCCCAGCAGAAATGACTTGAAAAAAGCACCAACAGCTAGGAATCAGGGGATCTGTGTGAATGCCTGAAGCAGGAGTTTATCTAGTGATAGACAGTATATCCAGTGGTCTCCAATGGTGGAGACAACACACAGGTGCGGGCCAGAAAATGGCCTCCATGCTGCAAAGTTTTTAATGACAGAGTGCAGTTGGCCTGCATTTATCATAGTAGTATTTTACTCACTTTACCACACCGAAAGTGGCATTTGAAACGAAAGCGAATGAAAAGCATGATAATGGATGCTTTTTCCAATTACTATAGATTAATTCATTCTAATTGTGTATTAATTACTTATTTAATATATATTAATAGAATTATAATTTCCAATTAATCGTATTGCTATATATATCTTAGTGTTAGCATAACCACATGGCTTGAAAACAATGAGTTTTTGAATCGTATCTTACTATGTGAAGAAAATATCAGACTGAGCATGTAAAGAAGATGGGTATTTTACCTAACCAAGATGTTACAGAAGAAAAGGAGTTCTACTTAACAAAATACAAAGTTTAGACGCACCTGGGTGGCTCAGTCAGTTAAGCGTTCAATTTTTGGTTTCTGTTCAGGCCATGATCTCATGGTTTGTGGGTTCAAGCCCTGTGTCAGCCTGTGTGCTAACCACATGGAGCCGTTTAGGATTGTCTCTCTCTCTCTCTCTCTCTCTCTCTCTCTCTGCCCTTCCCCACTTCTGTGCACGTGCTCTCTCGCTCTTTCTCTCTCAAAATAAATTAATTAATTAAAAAAAAACAGTTTAGCACAAAGAAACAAGATGAACCTGTAATGGGAAGTAAGACTTAACACAATTAACAAGGAGATCAGAAAATTCTCAAGAATGCTTACTCAACAAACTAAAAATTAACTAAAGCAATATAATGCATTCTGTGTCTAGTGTTAATTTATGACGCACTGGAAAGAACAACTGATGTGACTGATGACCTAAATAATTAACTTTTATATAAAAATCAAAAGGTTAAAGGCCAGAAGTGAAATAGAAACTAAAATATAAAGTCTGTGGACTTCAAAGACCTCTAAATAATTCAAGGTGGGCATCTGCCACTGACAGAAATGGTGTCACCAATTCTAGTCATGAAAATCAAGTTACTGAAGGAAACCCATCAGTTACTGAAGGAAATCATTAGTCATTTTATGTTTATGTGTGATTTGAGGAGAATTAATCAGGCACACATTTTTTAAAAAGTCACACATGTCGGCATTAGAGAAATTTTTAAATGTACTGCAATGAGGGGCACCTGGGTGGCTCAGTTGGTTAAGCGTCTGGTTCTCAATGTTGGTGCAGGTCGTGTTCTCACTTTTTGTGGGATTGAGGCCCACGTTGGGCTCCGTGCTGAGCATGGAGCCTGCATGGGATCCTCTTTCTCCCTCCTGCTGCCCCTCCCTTACTCGTTCTCGCTCTCTCTCTCTCAAAATAAATAAATAAACTTAAAAAGTTTTAAAAAGTAAAATACAATGCAATGAAAGGTATAGGTTAACATGTTGGAAGACTGGGAGTCATTTCTTTGGAGTGAAACCTAAGACTATGGATGGTGGTCCGGCATGCTGGCCAGCCGTAGGGGCAAGACGATTCCTCTGAGTAATGACCGTCGATGATTTGTTTTGTTCTCAGACCGCAAAACAGGAAAAATGCTTTCCATAGCATGTCAGATAATGTGCATATTCCACAGTCTATAGACTTTGAACAGCCTTAGAATTAGGAGTATGTGACCTAGGGGCACCTGGGTGGCTCAGTCGGTTAAGAGTCTGACTTCAGCTCAGGTCACGATCTTGCAGTTCACGAATTCGAGCCCCGTGTCAGGCTCTGTGCTGACAGCTCGGAGCCTGGAGCCTGCTTCTGTCTATCTCTCTCAAAAATAAATAAAACATTAAAAAAAGGGGGGGTTATGGGGCGCCTGGGTGGCTCAGTCAGTTAAGCGGCCGACTTCGGCTCGGGTCATGATCTCATGGTCCGTGAGTTCGAGCCCCGCATCGGGCTCTGTGCTGACAGCTCAGAGCCTGGAGCCTGTTTCAGATTCTCTGTCTCCCTCTCTCTGACCCTCCCCTGTTCATGCTCTGTCTCTCCCTGTCTCAAAAATAAATAAAACGTTAAAAAAAATTTAAAAAAAGGGGGGGTATGTGACTCATATTCCAGAAAGAACACCCAAACCAAACAAAAACTCCAAAAGCAACCCAATGCCACCCCAGCTTTAGAAAGCACAACTACCACATCATGTTTGCCCAGATCATCACAACTAAAATCTCACTGTAAAAAAGTTGTCCGGTGCTGAAGAAAGAAATGCCATTTGTTCTGACTCCTAAAGATTGGGGCATTGGGCTGTAGCACGTGAGGATAAGGTGCAGATAGTTAAAACCACACCTTATATGTAATGAAAAAAAATGTGCTTGATTGTAGAACCCACCATTGAAAATGTTATTTCCTATGAATGACTTCCATGGAAAAACACTGCCAACACCAAAATTTTTTTAAAGTTTATTTTTGAGAGAGAGAGACAGTGTGTGTGTGTGTGTGTGTGTGTGTGTGTGTGTGCGCACGCACGAGCAGAGGAGGGGCAGAAAGAGGGAGAGAGAATCCCAAGCAGGCTCTGCACTGTCAGCACAGAGCCCCATGTGGGGCTTAAACTCATGAGCTGCGAGATCATGACCTGAGCCAAGATCCAGAGCTGGACACTCCAGTGACTGAGCCAACCAAGTGCCCCTCCAAGATGAACGTAAAACACCCATGAAGTATATCCCAACAGGTACAGAATATGTCAACTGAGATAGCAGGCAAAAATATCACAAACTGTTGTTGAAAGCAAAACCACATCTAGCAACCCTCAAGTGAAATTCTGCTCCTCTGGACGGAACGATCCTGAGAACTCATGCAAAATAATGGGCCAAGAGAGCATTGGAAGCCATGAGATATGGAAGATATGAAAGAATTCATGATCCCAGCACTCCAGGTGGCTCCACGAGCGTGAGGGTGACAATCGCTGGGGGGGAGGGGGGCGGTAAGGTTTGCATCTTGGCCATCCCCATCACTCACTTCAGGACACCCACCAAGTCACCAGGAAAAAAAATGGTAATGCCCAACAATACATTATTTTGAGGAAGGGAAGATGTTTTTAAAGAATCAAAAAGCGCCTGTTACTAACTCTGGAATAAACGAACTCAAATCACTGAGCCCAAGCAGATGGACTGGAGAAATGTGAGATTCATTGGTGACGACTGAAGACAGCTATTCCCACAAAGCCTGTGGCCTGTGTTTTTAAGAGCAGATAAAGCAATGACACGTTTGGCTCGTGTGATCTGTCTTGCATTTATTACTCATATGCGTGTTCTTATATGTTTGTGGTTGCCTTTTTTGTTTAATGTTTTTATTTATTTTTGAGAGAAAGAGAGCACAAGTGGGGGAGGGGCAGAGGGAGAGGGAGACACAGAATCGGAGGCAGGCTCCAGGCTTCAAGCTGTCAGCACAGAGCCCGACACGGGGGCTTGAACTCACAGACCGTGAGATCACGACCTGAGCTGAAGTTGGACGCTTAACCGACTGAGCCACCCAGGCGACCCTGTTTGTGGTCGTCTTGCACGTCCTCCCTGTTCCTTCTTTTTTCCTAAACGTGTTAAAATTGCCGGGAAGGCGAAAACCCTACCGTTAATAATAATAGCAATGATCATAGTAACCCACATTTACCTAGGCGCTTCCTACTGGTTCATTTAATCTGAACAGCAACCCCACAGGCATGTGTTACTATCATTTCCACTTTTTTAGGTACGTACAGGAACCTGTCCCTCGGTCATACAACTGGAAAACAACAAGTCTAGGGATTCAAGCCCAGACTGAATGACAACAAAAACTCATGATCTGGTCTGTGCTGACCCCTAAACACTGTCCCACATGCAGGGCACCCAGGGCGTCCTCCCCACGGGGGTGTTCAGAGCTTGGTTATTCGTGAAGCCTCTATGTGTTTTTTGCACAAGCCACTTGGCCTCTCTGGAAGAACAGATTCTCTGCAGACCGAGGGACTGGATTCGATGAGCTCCTGCTTGAACTGTCCTGTGATTTTATCTTCCATTCTCACCCTCCTCTCAAGAAACGTATTTATTATGAAAGCATGCCGTGGTTTCCTATTGATAGGTCCCTATGAGTATGTGCATGAGTGTGTGTGTGTGTGTGTGTGTGTGTGTGTGTGTGAGAGAGAGAGAGAGACAGAGAGAGATGGAGAGAGAGACAGAGAGAGAGAGAGAGAGAGGGAGATTGTTGCCAAAGGCTTTTCATCAAAAACACAGGAATCAAAACACTTAACTTCTAACTGATATCCGAACTGCTTCTAGCCAGGTAGGTGTTCCAAATATTGGGCTGTTCTTATTATGGATTCGATTTTAAGGCATGCCTATTCTTTTCTTTCCCACACATGCTAATACATTGTCCATCTTGCCTCTCCTAATAGCCCATGAGTCTTGAACTTGCAGCCAGAAAAGTACTGCCTTTGTAAGGCACAAAAGAACACCAGTGGTTTTTTTTTGTTTTTTTTTTTAAATCACACGAGGCCTGAATAAAAAGCTCTCTGGCCATTCAGAGGCTGCTTGCATTGTGCAGCTGTTCCTTGACTGCTGAGAACATCTGGCCGCTGACAATGCAGTACCTGAAGGAAACCGTGCACATGGCGCTATTCGGGAGTTGCAGGACCTGGGATTTTTGCCAGGGTCCGCTGAAAGGTCGGGGGCCCTTTTTTCTTGGTCAAACCCTGATAAGCATATTGCAGCTTGTCATTACTGTTGTTTTGCTGTTTGCCTGCCAGTATTTGTTTCACAATTTTATTATGATGATGTCTTCCCAACGTGCTGGCACTTAGGGACTTTTTCTTTTCCTGTTTCGGTCCCACCTCTGTGAAATGTACAGTGAGACTTTGATTGGTCATAGTCTACTCCCAGTTAGCAATACATCACTGTGTGGACTCAGTTCCCATGACTTTGGTTCCCTGGGACAATGTCTCTTTCTTCACCAAGCTGATGGTAAATATCTGGTCAGCCTCATCTATTTAAAGCCAGCCAAGCAGGAATCCTAGTGCTGGGGAGAGGATTCTTTTGTTTGTTTGTAAGTAAACAATGGGCTCAACTCTTCCTGACTAAAATTAAATTCCAATCACTCTTAAAATAATACCAAAGAACTAATCTAATTGCAACAGGGAGGCGGAGGGCGATGAGGGCGAATTTCCTAGGGCTGCCTGCTGCTTCACCACCGTGCCTTCCGTGTTTTCTGATGATTCTAGCGAACCTGCCTATGCAAAGGAAATTATTATCTCCCTTGCGGACAGACAGAGCTGGGTGAGCTAAAAGCCAGGTGGGCAACTTTATCTGACATCATTTCCTTCTGAGTAACCAGGATTGAGTTGACGGAGCTATTTCAGGGGTGGCGTTTAATTTTTTTCATGTTAAAAAAATTTTTTTTTAAGTTCATTTTTGAGAGAGAGACACAGAGAGCGAGCGATGAAGGGGCAGAGAGCGGGGGAGGGAGAGCATCCCAAGCAGGTTCCACACCCAGTGGGGAGCCCAATGCGGGGCTCAAACTCACAAACTGAGATCACATCCTGAGCCGAAATCAAGAGTCAGACACTTAACCGACCAAGTCACCCAGGCACCCCAAGTTTTTTTCATGTTTTTTAAAAAAAGCCTTAAAAAACAAAAGGCTGAGCAAAATGACTAGTGTCTCTTTCTGGTTTAGAATGTTCTAGAGGATGCCTGCTCTAATCCATCTCAGTGGAGGAAAATCTGGATTGACGAAAACTCGAGGGAAGTGGGTGTAGCCTGTGTTACAGAATCATTTACAGGAGGAGACTCTGAGGCAGGAGCTCCCCTTCTGTAGTTATAAACATGACCTACACAAAAGCTGTAGACCTATACAACACAGAAGTGTGGAGAGGTGCTGTGTATTCTTTTTTTTTTTTATGCTTATTCATTTTTGACAGAGAGAGCACGAGCGGGGGAGGGGGCAGAGAGAAAGGGAGACACAGAACCTGAAGCAGGCTCCAGGCTCTGAGCTGTCAGCACAGAGCCCAATGTGGGGCTTGAACCCACGAACCATGAGATCATGACCTGAGCTGAAGTCGGAGGCTTAACCAACTGAGGCACCAGGTGCCTCAGGTGCCACGTATTTTTATTTCTCCCTCGGCTCCGCATCAGCTCTGCTGGGATGAGCGGGACATCAGTACATGCTAATGCATGCATGGGCTGCCACCCATTTTCTCCCTCAGCTTGAGGGCAGCCCTCTTTCTTGGCAGTGCACATTCCTATCTGAAACACCATCAACTCAATGAATCCCGATTGCAAAGTCAGGATAACTGCCATACGACCTTGATCAGTTTCAAATCGTTCAACATCCAAAGAGCACCTGCCTATCAAGAACCCCCTGCTGCTTCCTCGTATGTTCTCACAACAACCTCCTCCTGACTCCGTGCCTTTTGCTCATCACTGCAATTTCTATTCATCTCCACCCAAATCCTTCCTGTCCCCTTGCCCTAAGCACGGGAAAGCCAACTCTGACTGTGTGCAGACTTGCATCCCAGTTTCCTGGCCAGGTCAATGACCTTATTCCTTTGTCTGACTGTAGCCTCGGTTGGGCAAGGTTACCCCCCACGAGCTTACTTCTTTGTACGGACCCCCCTCACCCGGTGCACCACGCTGCCCTTCTTCCTTCCCTTGGGCCACCCTGGCCACTGTTTCTCAACAGAATGTCTGTGCTTTTCTTTAGAGCCTCATTTCCTTAGCCAAAGACGGGTATTTGTATTACGCTAAATGCTTCTCTCTTCCAGGATGGGGGGGCCTGATTTATGTACGAGTAAGGATCAGTAAGGCATTTCAAATGCTAGAAAGCTTAACATGTGAATTTCTTCAGTCGTTCCTTACTGAAGTTAGGTTTCTGCTTGGGTTTCTGTAGTCCTTCTCGGAAAGGCTTCTACAGTTAAAGTATAAAGTCTTGATGTGTTCATTCATATTCATTCAATAACTATGTACTCCATGTGGGGCTCAGCACTGGGTATCCTGCTCCTTGCAGGAGCCAAGCCCGCAGGAGCATGGTAGTTCCAAGTGCACTGGGAAGCAGTGGGGTGACAGGTCTGATTTATTCTCTGTACATGTGAATTCAGCACAGCAGTGGGGGCAGCAGGGATGGACAGAAGGAAAGGAACTCCGGCTGTATCCAGGAATAATCAACAAGGCTTGCTGAGATAAGCCAGTGGATTCTGTCTTGCTGGTTTCTGGCCGTGTCAGTGGGTTGAGAGAGAAAGGGCAAAGAGCCGATCAGCCTCCTTGGGGAGAGTGGGGAGATGACCCCAAGTGCCAGGGAAGGAAGGGGCAGCCTTGGATGCAAGTGGAGAATGGAGGGCGTGAAGCCTGGAGGTGCCAGGAAGGAAAGGGAGGGCTGATGGCCTCCTGGCCTTGGTTGTATCCACCTGGTAGAAGTGAGGTCTCTGCCCTGAGATGGGAAAGAGGTTTGGCAGAGAGTAGTAAGGGTCTGGCCTCCCAGCTGCCTCACCGATCCAGAGAGGGGCTGCTTTTGAGCAGGAGAAAGGGACGAGGAGCTGAAGAGCTGTTTGTAGCTTTGCTAAGTATGCTCTGTAGCCCTTCCAGATAGCTACGTGCAGCCTCACTCCAGAGGAAAGTGCACTGATATGCTTTGGAAAGATCTTCAATAACAAGGGCTTTCTAAGTAACTTCCAGTTTAGCCAGGAAATCACTCACCCAGAATCGCACCCTCCCCCAAGTATTCCAGTTACTCAAAAGTTTTACTGAAACATGTCAGCATTGAGAAATGCAGAAGGCAGCTAAGCAGGTTGAAGAGCTGTCAGAAATCCCGCATCTGCGCACAGAGCACCAAAGGCGGGGTCTCTTTAGAGGCTAGTCATTTCAAACCCACCATGTCCAATGCACAGGTGCACCACAGGTTACAAAAAGGAAAGACAAAGAAGGAAACCTTCAGCAGGGAGTAGAAGAACAGTCAATCCAGCATATTCTATGGCACATGTGTTCATTTAGTTGGCATGGGGGCATTTTGAATTGTTACCTTAGAAATTAACCAATAGTGGGGCGCCTGGGTGGCTCAGTCGGTTAAGCATCCGACTTTGGCTCAGGTCATGACCTCGCAGTTCGTGGGTTCGAGCCCCCCCCCCCCCCCCCCGTTGGGCTCTGTGCTGACAGCTTGGAGCCTGGAGCCTGCTTCGGATTCTGTGTCTCCCTCCCTCTCTCTCTCTGCCCCTCCCCTGCTTGAGTTCTCTCCCTCAAGAATAAATAACTATTAAAAAAAGAAGACATTAACCAATAGCTTTGCAGTTTGAGTGAACAATTAAAAGGACTCAAAAGACCAAAATGTTAACTAATAGGTACATTTAATAGGTGCATAGGATTCATTTTAAAACAGTGTGGTCAAAATGTGGACGGTATGCAGCACAGAGCCTGCTCTGGGTCCTCTGTCCCTCTCTCTCTGCCCCTTCCCCCCTCATTCGTTTTCTCTCTCTCTCTCTCTCTCTCTCAGAAATGAATAAACATTTTTTTTTAAAAAAGCATGTGGACGGTCACACTCAGGGCCAAGCTGAGGTGTGTTTGTGAGCTGCTGGCAAAGGGCACGGAGAAACCTGATCCTGCACTTTGTAAATTACAAACTGTTTATACCTGTCATCTCTGTCTGGGTCTGTGCTAATGACACTTGAACAATTGGCTTAGGTGTGACAGAGCACTGAGAGCCAGCAGTTTCAAAGCAACCACATCCAAAGGCATTGTTATTGAGGTCCACAGGAGTTTGAGGGAAAGTAACGAGGATTGTGATGCAGGTGAGGACTTTTACCACTGGGTTTGGGGTGATTTTAGAAGGGTTGGCCCTGGAAATGTCTCCAGTTAGATTGGGCCTGGGTATGCAGTTATACCCCCCACCAGGACCCGAATGCCTCAGGGACGCTAATCTTCCCACAATTTCTCAAATTGGAAGGACCAGTTGGAAAAGGCAGGGTTCATTATATCATATTACAGTCACTGAGTCCTTTCCATGTGGCTCAGAAAACTGCAGTAGGAATCATGTGTTTTTAAAACTTTGTTTCTTTTCTCCCCCCTCCAGACCTTCCCCATCCTCACTGCCCAATGTCTAGTACAATGCCCTGCATGCAGACTAATAAGCACCTATGAAAGGTTTAGCGCATTTAAGACCTGGGAAATACTCTAATTAGAGGGCAGGGTGCACCATCGCTCAGGATGTAGGCTTTGGGGCCAGCTCACTCAGGGTTCTAGTCCATCCACCCCACTTACCAGTATGTGGCCTGGGGAAGTCTCCTCACCTGGGACATGGGGGTAATAATAGCAGGCATCTCAAAGTGTCTCGAGGACTAAGTGAGCCATTACAGGAGTTAGATCAGTGCCTGACGCATGGTAAACACAACAAAGTATTATTATTTTTGCAAAAATAAATTCCTCTTGAGCAGAGAGAGCCCTTCTGAAAATACGCCACCTAAAATAATGGTAAGCAGGTATCTTTGGTCACTGGGAAAGGTTCTACAACTTCTGCATATTCCCTAGCCTATTTTTAAAGGTAAAAATTTTATTTTTTATTTTCTTTTAATATTTTGAGAGAGAAAGAGAGAGACCAAGCAGGGGAGAGGCAGAGAGAGAGGGAGAGAGAGAATCCCAAGCAGGCTCCACACCCAACACAGAGCCCAACGTGCGGCCCGATCTCACAACCATGAGATCATGGCCTGAGCTGAAATCAAGAGTCAGACACTTAACCGACTGAGCCACCAGTCGGCCCAAAACACCCCTTTAAGATTTTATTCTTAAGCAATTTCTATACCCAACAGGGGGCTCAAACTCACTACCCTGAGATCAAGTCGCATGCTCTACCAACTGAGCCAGCCAGGCACCCCAAAAGGTAAAAATTTTAGATTAATATGCGTTTTCACTCCTTGTAAATCCAAAGGGGACACAATTATATACAAGAGTGTATACAATTTTGTTTAAAACAAAGCAGAAAAGTAGGAGTCTTTTTGAATAATAAATTAAACTTTAAAAATGTTTTTTCCTCTAAAAAAAAGTACCAGATTCTGTTTCCTCTTGGAAACAACTTCACATCTGGGATGCCAAATTTCAGTCTTAATACAGTATGGAACAGTTGAGTTATAATTTTTTAACTTCCCAGAACACACAGAATTCTGATGGGAACATGGGAAAGGACATTTATCTTTTCAGCTGCATGAAAATGAAACCCGTAATATTTTAGTGAACTGAAAGAAAAATACATATTAAAAATTAAGACCATGTGTGACAAGGAGTGTCTCTATAGCTACAACATTAGATTTTGTACAGTTACCCTGCTCTACAATATGATGTCCTATACCAGTGATTGGAAGTAACAGTGCCTTTTAGATGAGAATGTAAGTAATTAGTAGTTATTTTCATTCAAAGATACGTAAGACTGACAACATTTATTTCAAGTGGACGGATGTGTAGCCATATTGAATATAAGCCACCTTCTGATTAGGAGAATAAAACACAGCCCTCAAGGAAAACAGGGAGATGCTGATGAATATTGTTTACTTCATCCTTAGTGGGAGACTAGTTTGGAAAAGCTCTCTTATAGCTGTGTCTCAGGATATTAAAATAACTGGTTGAAATATAAAGCATTCAATTAATCACTATTCATACTAAACAGATTCTCCATTGACACTGGCCAGATTCTTTCGTGTGTGTGTGTGTGTGTGTGTGTGTGTTTGCTGTTTTATTTTAATGCCCGAGGTTAATAACACCCTTAAGAGACTGTCTACGGGTCCACCCAGTACCAACAGAGCCTAGGCTTATCATTATGCCAGCTTCACAACTAGAATCCATTAGTTAATTTAACAGAGTCTGAGAAAAACTCATTTGTCTCCTTCAGTGTTCTGCACAAAGTGACACAGGGTCAGGCATTATCTGGTGGCGGGGGACAGTGAAATTAAAGTCCCTGGGCACCAGCCATTCACAGCAGTAGAATGGATGATTATCAGGCTGGATATAATTATAGAGCCACAGCAGTCCCCAACAATACACTGGCTATCTACCGAGCACAAAGGTTTAAATCCTTAATTTGTTGTGGGCCAGAATTATCTGTGAAGTGTCCATGCGTTTTTGTGTATCATCAATCACAACTCAGATAGGCAACCACTGCTGTTTGCGTTTTGGAAGTTTGGCAGCTGGTAAGGGTCTGCCTAGTTTTCCGACAGAAAGATAGGAAGCAGGGCTGCAGAAAGGCTTTTAGTGGCAGAAGGATGACACTTCTGCCGAGGTCCTATCACAGGCTCATTAGCTGAGTGGAAATCCGAACCTCGTCAGTTTCAAAGGTATACTTAGACATATACAGAGTCATCTGTTTCATTAAGTTAATTTACCTGAGCCGGCTTGCCTCATAATCAAACTGCTTCTGCAATGTCAGCACCACACCTTAAAGGCCCATGAGGACAGAGTGTGGTGAGAGGCACTGCTCATCAGGACACTGGGGCTTACATGGCATACTTTAACTGGGCGCCTCCAGAAATCCACATTCTATTCACAAGCGAGAAACATGGCAGGAAGTTCACGAAGGCTTGTTATTCACTTTTGGTTCCAAAGGATGAAGTTGGAAAATGAGAAGAGAGACCGTGCGCTATGCTAATCACTTAAGAATAGTATCCAATTGTTAAGAGAGGAAATGAAAAAAGGAAAAGGAAGCCGGAGAGAGGGCTACCCATTTGGTGATTAGGTGTTTAACCTCTCGTGAGCCTGGAGAGTGCAAACTGCTGTACAGCTAGATTCACTCAAATGATAGGACCTCCAGGAAACTGTACCTGCAACTTATATCCTGCAGAAGTTGCTAATTAAAGAAAAATCTGTATTTCTCATCCCCCCCCTTTGTTTTGTTCTCAAAGTGGTGTCTTTGTTCCTTTTTTAATATGCCTTTGTGGTATTTAGACTTGAGTGTTATCAGTGGAGAGCTGTTTGCATGTTAAAATTTAATCTTATCTAAGGTTTTGTGGTCTCAGGGTTGACTTTTAACTGAAAGTTGTTACTGCCTTTCATGCCATGCTGTTAACCCTGACTGTTTAAGACGAACAATTAGATTTCATTAGAACCAACTGGTTTGATAAAGACACCTGAGGACACGTTATCTCCCTTCTTCTTCTAGCACAGAGCTAGAACTTCAGTTCTCTGGAGGCAGATGGAAAAGAATTCCTTCTCCAACCTCATGTATACCTTCACCTGTTCATGGCCTATTAGGTATAAAAGATAACCTTCTCAAAGCACTTAGGTGAGAAATACTTCCCTACACATAGGGGAAAAGTCCACATATTTTCTTGCATTGAATCATCAGAAATAGTTTATTTTATTTAGCAAGCCCCAAATCCATTTGTTTAACTTGGCAATAACTGTCTTTTTTTGGCCATGTTTAATTTTCTTTATCCAACATTTTGGGAGATCCAACTCCGCCCATTTTTAGAGCAGGAATGTTCAATTGCTTAGTTCTGATGACAAAATATTTAATGTCAAGTGTGACTGTGAAGGATCAACCCCCGTCTGAATGGATATTTTGCTAGTAGGAGCTTTAAGTAACAATTGAAACTTCATTGTCAGGAGTAGATAAAATAAATACCATCTTTTCACACCCAGGGGATTCTGGGCCAGCTATATCTTTCTGAGTTCTGATTTCATTGTCCACACAATTGAATAAAATATCTACTCTAATGCAATATTAAGATCACAGATTTAATAATACAGAACTTGGGGAATGCAAAATTTACTTTTGCCGAGATAACAATTTCTTCCGTGTGCTGGGCATCATGTGCACTTAAAGCTATGCTTTCAGTAACGTAACTAGGTCAGGGATTTCATAGAATGTGGAGGTGCTCTGGTTACCGTACCAATACCATCCTCTTAACATTTCATGTATATTTCAACAGCCTGTATGTGCAAGTAAAAGGCAAACGCTATGTCAGTCTGATGTGTGTTACCAGGGTATGTATACGTAACAGAGCTTCTGAGACCAGCTAGCACTAAGGCCTTTAAAGAAGAAACTCTGGTGCAATTTGCAGTAACTGCTTCAAGGCTCCAGTCTATGACGAAATGAGCTACATGAGTAAATCTAAGCCTTTCTGGAAAAAATTAAAACTTAAAATGTCTAGCATTTTTCTAACAGTGCATATGTATTTGTACTTTATTTTGTAATTTGTTATTGATGTATCTGTGTCCCCCATACACTGTAAATCCTCTGAGGACAGAGATTATATATTTGATTATTCATTCACTGATTCACTACCTAATGGTAGGCAGATTACTAAACAAATAATGTCAATTTGATTGCTCTGGTAGAGCACTTTCATGTGGAAGAAAGGAGAGAGAGATTAGTGATTAACAGGGGCTGGGAGGGGTGGGGAATCAGGGAAGACTTCACAAAGGAGGTGGTATTTGTTGAAGAAGGTCTTACAGGAAGGGTAGGAACTTCCAAGGCAGGAAAGAGAATGGGAAGGAGAAGTGGGATGGGGCGGGAGGTAGGGGGACAATGGGGAAGGCACTGGGGAAAAAAAACCAGCCTAGGGAAGGACAGTGTAGGATACAAAACAAGGAAAAAGGAGAAAAGAAAGCAAAAGACAATCCAGCAGGAGCCATTCTCGTAAACTCCTCCAAATCAACTGAATTGTGAGAAATGCTCAACCTTATTGGCAGGGGCGGTTCATGGAAACCCTGGTGTATATTCTTAACCCTGGGCACAGCCAGGAAAGCCAGGGCAAGCCCCTCACCTCGGACTGCTAGGATGAGAAGATGCCCGAGGGCTCTCAATACTGCTTCCTTTCAAGTTCTTGTACATTAGCCCTCCCTCCTCTCCCTACTGGCCACGGTGCCTGAGACAGTGTCTTGCTCACAAAAACAGACAATAAATGCTCAATCTGTGGTCTTTTGTAAACGCGCCTCTCCCTTTGAGGTGCCTGTAATTGTAGTTGGGGAGACAGATACGAGCCAGGTCGTAATGACGAACACCAGTAACCACAGACTGCTCCTCCTTTTTGACACTGATGTGGCCCCGAAAACTGCACTGTAAAAAGTGCACCCCTCCTGGGGTGCCTGAGGGACTCACTCCGTTAAGCATCCCATTCCTGGTTTCCGCTCAGGTATTGATCTCGTGGTTTGTGAGTTCGAGCCCCGCATTGGGCTCTGTGCTGGTCTCACGGAACCTGCTGGGGATTCTCTCTCTCTCTCCCCCCCTCTCCCCCTACCCCTCCCCAGCTCATGCTCTCTCTCTCACTCTCTCTCAAGATAAATAAATAAACTTAAAAAAAAAAGTGCACCCCTCCCTTCCTGAAACGAGTAATTTAAACTTCTGTAAAGTTTTGGTGAGGCACCCAACTGCAGGTACCGTCATCTGAGAATGGCAGCCATCCATGAGTGCAACAAAATGTGGGTGTCAGCAACATAAGACGCAGAAGGCCGTGGCTGGGAAGTTTGGGGGTAAAGGGGAAAAAGCAAACAACGGTGAAGTGTTTTGGGGAAACAAGTGTTGTGAACGTGTACAAAATCCAAAATGCTGAAATGTGGGGACACTTAAGAGTTTCCAAATGCCAGCCTCAGGCTCAAAGGGGACTGAGAAGAAAACAGAAGCATACGTTTATTACACGCCTCTTTACTTTTAATCCTAAAAATAACTGTATGAAGAGAAAGCACCGTTAGCCCCCTTTCATAGTGGAGGAACCTGTGGCTGACAGAGATTAAATCAACTAACCCAAGGCCACGTGGCCACTAATAGACGGAATAGGACAGAAATCCACTATAATATAAGCTCCATTGTTCACTGAGCAAGCCTCGGGGCCTAGAACATGCCTGGCACACAGCAAGTGCTCAGGAATTATTTTCTGAAACCACCAAACTCCAAAGCCGGTGTTTACAAAGTGGTCAGGGTCGAGTTGGTCTCAGAGAAGACCGACTTTTGTACCTGCTCCTGGGATAAAGAAATAGCTAGAAAGGCAAGTGGGCAGACATTTAGTTGGAATGAAGGAACAACAGCAGTAGAAACACACAAGACAAGGGAGATGAAGAGTTAGGTGTTTTGCCTAAGTCTCTACCCAAAATATTGTTTCTTGTACTAGTAGAAAAACGGTTTTCCTTGTCACTGAAACAACAGCTAAGACAAAGCATAGAACATGTGACCCCTAAAGAATATCTTCTAAGAATTAACAGTGTGTGTGTGTGTGTGTGTGTGTGTGTGTGTGTGTGTCTGTGTACATAATCATACATTCTACAGAGGTTAGAAACCTGTAAAAATAAATGGCGATATTGAAAGAGGTTTTTAACCTTAACTGTAGCATTTGCTAGTGGAAACTGTAATTACTGTTGTATTTTTGGTGGTGACTGTTCATGATTTTTTTAAAGGTCTGACAGCTGCCCTCTTGATATTTATGTGTTTCTTGCAAGGGAACCCAAGATTCACAACTGTGAGCTTGTAATGAGGAAAAGAAGACAATACAGATATCATGAAAAGGAGTATGAACTGAATATCACCAGAGAGACAAATCACATATTCTATGCTGCTTTAATTGGAAAGCAGTTCTTTCGTGGGGTTACTTTCTCCTCAGCTAAGATAATTAAGTCTGGGCTGACACTGGTGACCAGCTACTGATGATATATCGTCAGTTACTAACAATGCAGGAATCAGTAATCAAAATTTATATTTCCCAGGTTACCAGGGCACAGTTGAAGAAGAAAAGCCGTTTTGATAAGGCTGCGAGATAGGGTTCCTATCACAGTACTCACATGGCCTCTACTCCACAGCATCTGGGGGGGGTAGGGGGTAGGGGGCTAATGAGGTCTGTTTTATTTCAACTCTGTCATAAAAGAGAACCTACCTATTGTCCGTGTTTACATTAAAAATACATCATAAGCCCCATGCTAGAAGTCTCTTCCTTGCTCCCTGTCATTTTTAATGGATCAAATTATATTTTCTTAGTGGTTTGGCATGAGGGCAGGTGGGCACAAAATAGACTTAGGTATTTAAAAAATTTTTTTTTCCAACGTTTATTTATTTTTGGGACAGAGAGAGACAGAGCATGAACGGGGGAGGGGCAGAGAGAGAGGGAGACACAGAATCGGAAACAGGCTCCAGGCTCTGAGCCATCAGCCCAGAGCCTGACGCGGGGCTCGAACTCCCGGACCGCGAGATCGTGACCTGGCTGAAGTCGGACGCTTAACCGACTGCGCCACCCAGGCGCCCCTAGACTTAGGTATTTTAAAAGCCACGCCATGCAGCTGGCACAAGTTTTTTGAATCATGATCAGTTATCCCTGAGCAGAGCTGAAGGCACTGAAATTGAAGGATTAGGATTGTAATTTGGATCCCATTTGTTTATACCAGCGGCGCCCAACTTGTCTGCTTACTACAATCAATCACCTGGGGATCTACGAAAATTTCCAAAGCCCAGGCCATACCCCCAGACGAATGCAGTCACAATCTCTGGGTGTGGGACACAGGCACCTTTGATTTGCAAAGCTCTCCAGGAGATTTCAAAGTACAGGCGAGTTTGGAAAACACCGGTTTATACTCACAGTATGGTATGTGTTTGCACTTAGTTGTGCACAGAGAGGCATACGCGGGTGGGGTGAGGAAAAGGGAACACATATTATCCAAAGGGCAGCACCTGCCTCTGCAGTTCAAGCTGGAGCTGAAATTGGATTCTGAAACCACCATCTCCCTCACCAGTGAGAGAAGCAACTTCACAGTGGTTGAAAAGGACCCTGGGGAGAATGGAGAAATAAGCCTTTGGCCCCCCTCTGCTCAGCACCTAGCTCAGTGTGGAGTACAGAAGTGGAAAGGAGGGGCGCCTGGGTGGCTCAGTCAGTGAAGCATCCGTCTTCGGCTCAGGTCATGATCTCACGGTTCGTGGGTTTGAGACCTGCGTCGGGCTCTGGGCTGACAGCTCAGAGCCTGGAGCCTGCTTCAGATTCTATGTCTCCCTCTCTCTCTGCCTCTCCTCCACTCATGCTCTGTCTCTCTCTCTCTCTCAAAAATAAATAAATGTTTAAAAAAACAAAACAAAACAGTGGAAAGGAAAGAGGGAGGAGGAGTGCCTTATAGCTTACCTCCCAGAAAGGGATGTTGGGGTAGAATGAAGGATGCTTTTCCCTGATCATATTCCAATACAGTGCCCTCTTTGCTCTGTTGCTGAAGTCTTATTTTCTCTCTACTCTAGTCAACGTCCCCTCCTCTCTGGCAACAGTCATTCTGATGTAGTCTAAGGTGACCACTCCCAGAAGGGAACACCCATTCTGCTTCTAAAAAGCCCGACATCATTTAGGGATGCTCCAGAAGCCGCCTTTGGCCTTCCTGTGACATGGGAGGTGAACGCCAAGAAAGGGCATGGCCGCCAAAGGACATGGGGGGTGGGGTGGGTAGGAGCCTGCCCGGAAATGAACATGCAAATAGAGGGAAAATCAGGTTCCCATACTCAGCACTGGAGTCTTGTTTGTAGAAAATATGAAGGGTAGTTGCTTTGAGCTCTTTCGATTCTTTGAATTTGACCTCACTGTGCCCTGCCTTTCTAAGTTGGTTACGTTTTTATTTGAAAGCTAATAAATTAGGCAGACATTCATATGGCGTGCAGGCAGGCGGGTTCACGGTGTTGGGTAAACTACGAGCCACCGTATGTATCCATCTGTGTCACAGATAAAATTCACAAAGTTATCTCTACAGACACCACAATGCCCGTAAACGCCCCTCACTCTCATCCTGTATTCCAGAATATTATCACTGGCTGAGCAGACTACGAAGGCAGAGAGGTCCTAGGGAAAATTCTGGGAAATGGCACGTAGCAAGAGGCCTGAGTCCTGGGTTTGCCTCGGGAGACACAGATTTTTAAGAAATAACTAGTTTTGGGGCTCCCCCCCCCACAAATGAAATGCATGCACAAGGAACGAATTTTTTAAAAACCACAACAGTACAACACAAAAAGTGAGTCCCTTTCCCACAGGTGACCTCCAGTCCCCCTCTTTCATAGACAAACCTGTGCTATTAGCTGCTTGTATGGCAGAAATGAAATATTCACAACACTTAAAAAATCAGTCTTGGGGCGGATTTAAATTTGCATTTTAAAAAATGCCCCTTTCACAATCACCATAGAACGCAAGGTGGTATATTTAAAAATACCCAAAGCCTCTTGAGTCAAAATCGACAAATATTTAGGGGCACCTGGGTGGCTTAGTCATTTGGGTGTCCAACTTTGATCTTGGCTCAGGTCACGATGTCACAGTTCGTGAGTTCAAGCCCCACGTCACGCTCCGGGCTGACAGTGCAGAGCCTGCTTGGAATTCTATCTCCCTCTCTCTCTCTCTCTCTCTGCCCCTACCCGACTTGTGTTTTCATGCTCCCTCTCTCTCTAAGTAAATAAATAAACTTAAAAACATTTTTTTTTAATTCAACAAATATTTAGCAAGGACTTTCAACATGCAAGACGTTGCCTAAGCATGGCATTTGTACAGAGGATTCTACACATACACATTTCAGGTTTTCTGGTGTACAATCAACTCATCTAGTTTTATGTCTTTGCTTTAAATCCTTTTTTCTTTTCCAGAAACAAAGATCATCTCTTTCTTGTGCCCCACCCTCCACCTCCACTACCCCCTCCCGTAACTTCTGAACTTTTCACACATTCCCTACTTTGAGATCTGTTTTGAGCCCAGATATCCGGGTGGGTGGTACGTTCTGGCCAAAGTACTATCTCTCATACCTTCTCCAGCTGGACTGGCTCAAGGATCTGCTATTCCCCAAAGAAATAAAACTTCTCTGAGTTGCAGAAGAAAAAGAGCTGCAATGCACTGTGCTGAAAAGACACATGTGCTGAAGGATGATAGTCAGGCCACGACCCAGCCGACGTCCCGCCTGCATCTTGTTTGTGAAGGGAGAAACACCTCACTGTAGCCCGCTGAGGCCCACTGTGGGCTGGCTGCACAGATGAGCGCCCCATAGCCCCCTCCAGCCCCGGCCAGTAACATCTGTATGTGTTCTCTCCAGCTGGCTGGCCCAGCTGTTCTGGTGTCAGGAGAAAGTTATGAGTCACCGGGAAGGGATTTGAGGCAAGAGTGCAGTTATATCATCTCTTGGGGTCTGTATGTCATTGGCAATAGAGCCTTAGTAACAAGCCAGTGGATGACATTCACCCCCAGGAAGGCCACACACCAGAACTTAACTTCGTATCCCACACTTCAAGACCTCCTCTGAGCCTTGCAGAGATGAGACGAGGTGGGGCAGTATGGATGCTGGACGTTCCCACCCTAGAAGGCCTTGGGTGGGTGCCCATCACGTTCATTAGGTTACCGCCATCTCTGGCCTTGCAACCGACCTATCTCTACACAAGCTGGTCAAACTGGGATCCTGAATGAATGAGGCCCTGCCAAAGCCTGAGGACTTTCTCTTTGGTTGTTTGATTCCAGGCAGGCTATTTCATCCACAGAGCTATATGGGCAGCCTCCAGCAAAAGCTTGAGTCAACAGCAGGATTTTCCTGGACCATCTGTGGTTTCCTGCTCTAAGCAGTGCTTCCTCAGTACGTGGGAGGAAGAACTTGTCAGAGGATCCAAGAATCAGAGGCAATCAGGGTTTCCATCGGGACCTTACATGTTGTCTGGTCTAGCCCCACATCCGATGTCTGACTGCCCCAGACAATATTCCTTCTACTTCAACACTCATCCGGCCTCCCACCCCCCTGGGGAGGCCAGTCCATGTTTGTGTTACTGGGACTACTAGAAACATTATTTGGAGCAGCAATGACCTCCTAATGGTTTCTGCTCATTGATCTTAGCTCTACCCTCATAACTGTCTTCCAGGTTTCTCTAGGTATCTAAAAACACCCATCCTCACTCCTTGAGTCTCCACCTTTTTGTTTGTTTATTTTTGAGAGAGAGAGCATGAGCAGGGGAGGGGCACAGAGCGAGACAGAATCTGAAGCAGGCTCTACACTGACAGTGCAGAGCCCAAACGCGTGGCTCGAACCCACAAACTGCAAGATCGTGACCTGACCAAAGTTGGACACTTAACTGACTAAGCCACCCAGGTGCCCCTTCTGGTTTGTCAGAAGTTGTTCTGATGCTCTTTCTTGGGGTAACATGTACTCATTATTTGATGAGTATGTGTCAGAAGTTCACTGTGTAGTAAGCTTTGTTTCTGCACATGGAGATACCGTGACTAACAAGACAAGCTTGTCCATACCAAGGTGACATTCTATTTGGTGTTGGGGGGTGGGACAGATGAAATCAAATAAGAATATAAATGTGGAAATACCAACTAGGGATAAATCTGCTACAGAAATTTGGAAGAATGTGATTAAAAAAAAAAAAAAAAGGCATTGGGTTGCTTTCCGAGGTCAGGAAAGGTCTGTTAGGGAAGGGACATTTTCACTGACTTCTGAATGACAAAGGTGAAACCACTGTCTGAAGACTGGGAGAATGTTCCAGGTGGTGCAGGGGGCGAGCTGCAGGTCTGGGTCCAGAAGGCAGGAATGCAAAATCAGGAAAACCAGGTCGGTCGGATGGAGGAGAGTGTGGAGTGGTGTCATGGAACCAGATGGGGTTGGGGGAGATAGGGGGTGCTTTCTGCACCCAGGAGAGGCGGTTTCAATTGCACCATGAAAGCAGTAAGAAGCCACTAGAGAATTTATGCAGCGGAGGGTGGGACCTGACTGCGCTTTTGAAAGACCATCATAGGGAGTGAGTAGAGAGGTGGATAGATATGGCATGTGTTTGGTGATAAAATCAATATCTGGATGTTACCTCTCCATCCCTTTGAAGTATTTTATGTTTACGCTGCTCTCTACTTTTGCTGACCCGATGCTGCCTCCCAAGGCAGTCTGGGGGCGCTCTGTAAGGGCAGAACCCACCACTGAGTCCCTGATCTCAGGATCCCCCACATCCCAGCTCCGTGCCTTGCCTGCACAGGAGACTCCACCATTTGTTGAGGGAATAAATGGATGAATCCATGAGTGAAGGGGGACCGCTGCTCATTTAACCAAACGCTGAAAGTCAAGTCCTCTCTCCCTGCCAGCACGCCTGTATGCTGTCATCTCGGGTGTCCCGTTCCCACTGACAACTCCCGACACGTTAAGGAACGAATCTGTGACACACAAAAACAATGCCCCCTTGCAATAAAACCACTTGCGAAAAATGGGGAAAATTACCGAGAACGAGTCTCAGCCTCCAAGTCCACCTCACAAAGTGTGAGGGAAGAGGTATGTCCTCATGCCAGATGGTGACGTGGGGCCCGAGCCTAGGAAATCCTGCCCGGGCGTCATACAGCACCTTGTTCCCACCTCACTGAAAATTCTGGAGGAGCCTCTGCCTTTCTTCCACGCCTTAGTGCTGCTGGAAAGGGCTGATTAAATAGAGATGCGAGGAACACATCTGCCTACTCTTGCATAACACTTCAGAATCACTTTTCTTTTTTTACTCTTTGGAGAACTGAAGACTATGTTAGCTGAACAGGAAGAATATCACCATTTGAGTAGAAAATGATTCTGCCTTAGTCTTTTACTTATTCACAGTGAACCTGGGGACTCTCCCTTTCAAAAGGAAGTTCATGCATTAGTCCCTCTCCAGGTGTTCTCCAGCTCTGGGTGTGTGTGTGTGTGTGTGTGTGTGTGTGTGTGTGTTCCATCTCACTACTCAGACCTTAGCATCCTTACCAGAGAGAAAGCCTGTATGACCCACATGGACCTCTATGCTTTCCAGTAACCAGATGATGGGTAGCTTTTCAGAGCCATTTATGCATTTCCCATGCCCCCATTTCCTCCCCAAGAAAGCCGTGCACGTGTGTGCGTGCAGGGATCCCTGTGCTGTCTTGGGGTGACCAGCCGCCTGGGCACGTCTGCTGGGCTGGTTTTCCTCACTTCTCTTTTGTCTGACCCTCAGCACTTTCCTTTGGCTTCTGCCTGTCACACTCAAGCTTCCTGGATAATTTCACTTTCTCCTGATTCTGGTCTCTTTCACAGACAGTAATTATACTGATTGCCTGCCATGCTATTAATTATGGGATTTGCAGTTTATTTGTTTTTTCATTCACTTATTCACTCATTCTTAGATTGGGGGGTCAATTGGTGATAACCATGGACTGTTTTCCCTCCAGACAATCTGGATTGCCGTCATTAACTTTGTGTCCCGGTTACCCACCATTAGCCATCCGCCTCCATTTTGGCTCAGAAGTAGAAGTGATCAGCATTGTGCCTGATGCCCGGTGCCCATGTTGTGAGAATCAAACGAGGTGGGCCATTGGCGGGGGGCGGGGGGCTACAATTTGTGGGGAGACTCTCAGGGAAGAAGGGAAGAAGTATGCCTTCCCCCTCTGCAAACCCCACCTGTTGCCCAAGATAACAGCTGTCCTCCCAAAATATTCTTGAAATTCAAATGCTTCACTTTATTAATGAGCCCCTCAGTGGACTGGTGTTATCTATGAAAGGACAGTTGCAGGTATTTAAAAATTAAAGGCAAGTACCTCAAGCAGCAACTGCCAGCCCACAGTTCCCTCTGATTACAGGGACTGGAAAAAGCCATTAGCCGGGGTCATTCCACAGGGGAGAGAAAGATTAGAGACCGCACACACTATGAAGGCTCCTTTGGAGAAACCACCCCCAACTGCACAGAAATGGCAGTGAAGTCTACCCCTTTAACACACCCAGAGAGAGAGAAGGGGGTCGTTGGCTGGCGGGTGGCAAGGAAAATGAAGCTCACCCAGACGGGGCGAGGGGTGCTGCTGCCCCAGGTGAGGCTGCCACTCGCCCCAGTGGTAGATGCCACTGCTCACCCACCAGTCCTTGCGACCCTCTCTACCAAGATCACCCCGCTGCACTCATTCTATGGAAGCCTGTTCTTGTCAGCCCCATGTATAGACAGGAACCCGTCACTATGAGCACAGAACGGAGGAAATCAAGACGAGGTGGCTCAGTCAGCAATTCTTAACCTCTGAATTATTGTTTCAAGTATAATAGGATACACATTTTTAAAAAAAAAAGAGGAAATGAGACTACATTTTTTTCATTGCGAGCCCCTCACAGCACACCTGGGACATTAGAGAACTCCTGGGTTTAGCAAAGCTGGTGCTGGGAATCATGCTGTAAAGCACCTCCTTTGCCCTTATTTTTCATCTTGTTTTTATTTTTTTTAATGTTTATTTTATTTATTTTTGAGAAAGAGAGAAAAACAGAGTGTCAGCAGGATAGGGGCAGAGAGAGGGAGGGAGGGAGACAGAGAATCCGAAGCAGGCTCCAGGCTCCAAGCTGTCAGCCCAACGCGGGCCTCGAACCCATGGACCACGAGACCATGACCTGAGCTGAAGTCGGACGCTTAACTGACTGAGCCACCCAGGCGCCCCTTTCATCCTGTTTTTAATCTCTTCAGGGACAAAGGAATATAGTTTTGCAGTCTCTCTCTCAAAACCTTTGCAATAGATGTGTTTGAGAATTTTTAATTTTTCATATTTTAGAAAAGTGACATGGGACATATACCCCAGGGGGGGCAACATCCAGTAACCAAGCCATTAACACTGTTTGCAGTGGAGCATTATTTACAATAGCCAAGATATGGAGGCAGCCCAAGTGTCCACCCAGAGGTGAATGGATAAAGATGTGTGTATACACACACACGCGCGCGCACGCGCACACAATGGAGTATCACTCAGCCATTAAAAAAAAAAAAAAAAAGAATGAAATCTTTCCAACTGCAACATGGATGGACCCAGAGAGTATGATGCTAAGCGAAGTAAGTCAGACAGAGAAAGACGAATATCATATTATTTCACTCCTATGTGGGATTTAAACAAAACAAACAAGAAAACGCTCTTAAATGCAGAGAACAAACTGGTGGTTGCCAGAGGGGGTGGGAATGGGGGAGGTGAAATAGATAAAGGGGATTAAGAGGTATATACTTCTAGTTACAAAACAAGTCACAGAGCTGAAAAGTAGAGCACAGGGAATATAGCCAATAAGATTGCCAGTAATGTTGTTTGATGGAAGGTGGTGACTACGCTTATCATGGTGAGCACTGAGAAATGTCTAGAACTGTTGAAGCATGTCACATACCTGAGACTAATACGACACTGTATGTTAACTACATTTCAATTTTAAAATCCTTTCTGCAAAAAAAAAAAAAAATGTTTTTTGCATCGACATGTGTAAGTGTTCATACTAACAAGAATAAATAAAGACTATAAATGGTGTCATGCCAATTTGGGTCAAATTTGGTCACCAAATAAATGGGGAAAAACTTGTAAGTTTTCCGGTGGGTCTGTTCTCTTGGTTTGGTTTCGTTTGTAATCGCAAATAAGGGAGTGTATACCTATAATTCAAAACTGACTTGCTTCATCTAGATCTAAGAAACAGAAAATCAAATCTTGTTTTTCTTTAAACTTAAGAAAAAGTGAGGCATTTTTCAAGACAACTACTGCTATGAAAATAGTTCATCCAGATGCCAACCACCTTCATCTCAATGAACAGGGCTTTTCAAATCTGTTTCTGTGCAGTGAACTTTAAGTCACCTATGTAAGGAATCGAGTCATTAAGTGGCAGAGAAATTTAAACAAACCCATAATTTCCTGGAACTTAGTCTTTCTGGCCTTAAGGAAGCATATTTTCAGGATGTTTGAAAATAGTTATTAATTTTGAGGGTAGGATTTCACATTGTAAACAAACGATGACAGGGAGTGTGATCACCAGATTTGGCTTGATTTGAAAAGCAGCCAGAAAGTGATGCTCTCTCTACCCCAATTCAAACGGATACCTGTTCTAAGTAAATCAAGCCAGCCTAATAAAGAATATGAACAAAGGCAATAAAGGTATCATTCGTTTCACAAATTCAGCAATGTCTACCAAATGCAATAATAAATTTAAATGTATTTAACTTTAAATTTGCAGTTGTCATCCGGTTCCCTAGGACATAAAGAGAACTTGTTTTTCTTTTTAATAAATGAAATGAATTTCCTAAAGACTATAAGAAAACTGAGGAAACTCCAGGGATAATGCTTCCATCTCATGTCTGTCCTGGATATGTCTAGACATAGACACACAGATAACCCACTGTGTACGTAGATATTTCACTGATGATAAGAACCAGCCAGGAATAGCGCGCTTTATTATGGAGCAGATCCTGAAATGATATTATGTTTCTCTATATACAATGAGAGGCTTGTAGTCAACTACAAAGTCTAGTTTTGGCTTTCACGTTACTGGAAGAGCATCGGACCTCACTGAAAGAGACAAGGAATAGGAAGAATGAAAGCTAGCATGCTAGCAGCAAACACCAGAGAACCTGATGCAACAAGGTTAGTTCAAGAAAATGGTTTCCGCTGCCTGATCTGGAGACTTCTACCAAAAAAAAAAAAAAAAAAAAGGCAACAAAAATTTGTAGGGCTCAAAGTGTCAATCATCTGTGACTGGTGATGTTGTTATTTCGGGCTGTTGTTCAGAGCTCAAAGGAGGAGGCTTGCAGGTGGATTCCATTTCTCTCTGAGCCATGTTTGAAGCCAGCTTCCACTCCAGAAGGGGAAAGAACGCTTTCCCAGCAGCCAGCTATGCCTGGGGCAAATCCCAGGCCCAGGGAAGAGCAGCAAGGTGAGGGTTGTGGCTGGGAGAGCCTGCTTTCCATTAACTACACTGACAGCAAACAGAGGAGAAATTATTGGGGAGACGCGTCCTGTCAAAGGCCAGAAATTGCTCTATTTTAGCTTAAATCAGCTCAGGATTTTGACAAAGGTTCGTGGAAAACTTCAGACACTAATGTCTCTAGTTCACTGTCTGCAACGTCACTCTGCAGATATCTTTCTAAGGGTGACAGGAAAGTGCCTCCAATTTAGACCCGTTATTTTTGCCTTCTGTTTCATTTTTAATGAAATTACCGATGTACAGAAAACTAGGGAGAGTAATACGAAAAGAACTCACATAATCCGCACCTTGAACGAACTAATACCAATATTCTGAGCTTCTACTGAGAGCTCCCTCCACCCCCCCCACCCCCCCCACCCCCACCACCGCCACCCTCCCGCTTCCTGGGTCCTATTCTTAGAAGGGAAAAGGAATCTGGTCCAATCTTCATTCTCAGCTAAAATTCTTTAAACCGAACTTTGGGTGAAGTGCAAAATATCCATCCATTACTTTAGACAAATATTTGGAATTCCTTAAGCAAAGAGTGAAATGGTCCAGTTTTGGTGTCTGAAAATCCAATCAGCACAGAGTTGCTCATTTCAACACACCCTTCTCCAGACCGGGTCCTCCTTGAGATCTCTCAGTTCCCTCTGGCACCTCCTCTGGCACCTCTGGTCCACAGTGAACCACCGTGCCACATGCCAAGTCTTTCTCCAACCAGAGGCTCTGGGTGACCACCCCAGCCCCATACCTCTCTCTGCAACACCTTCCCCCTCTGGACAGTATTCTTCTCCCACGGGACTTGTCTGTCTTTCTGAAACCTTATTGATACTTGGTTATGCCTGGGTGCCTCAGGGCAATGGGGAGGAGCTGTCGGGTCCATCTACTAAAGAGGACGTTCCTAGGGGGTGAGGAGACCTTTTTCTCCATCTCCGTCTCATCAGCATCTAGCACAGAGCCTGGCTCCTGAGAGCAAGCAGGGAATCGGGCAATGGAAGTAATGAACATCAGGCAGGAAGCCCAGGAGAAATGAATGAGTCTTGGCTTCCTTTCTGAAAGCACTGTAATGTAGGGTCAGAGCTCAAGGAAGGAGTCAGGAGTCCTCGACTGCTGTTCAGCTTTGCCACTTCTGAGCTGTGCCACACTTGGTGAGTGACCTCACTTCTCAGGGCCTCAGTTTCCTTAATGGTAAAACAAAGGGGGGATTTGTTTCTGCCTCCGGGCAGATACTGGAGTTCAGCAATACTGTAAAGGCTGCAAAGATGGGAGTTGGCCAGAAGCTGGTGTGTGACATAGATGAGCATGGCTGGGACTGTTGCAGCTTTCTGAGGTCAAGACACTTGGCTACGGTATTCTCGGGCCTGCTAAGGTCATGACTATGCCCACGGAGCCCTGGTGAGGCAGAAGAGTGTATTGGAAACATCTGAGCAAAGTGCACTGAATGCCTTGGCTCGGCAGGGGGGCGGCTGGGGAGGGCGGGTGTCGGGGAGGAGGGGACCTTGTTGGTAAAGACAAAGAAAATGGTCATAACACAGAACCTCCTGAAAGCTAAGACATCCCTTCTCCCCTTAAAAGATTCAATCGGTTTACAACCAAACTTTATTTTTTCCAATAAATTTTTTTTTCCTAAGGAGACTTCCGAATTCACAGCTGTTTTTCTGCTCCTTTGTGACGGTGGCTTTAGACCTAAGATGGAACATCTGTTATACACAGTCAGTGTTTATTATTATGCTCCACTGAATGCCAACATCACTCTCCAAGATGTGCTGAAGTTAGGTCTGTGACATTTCCCTTGAAGTGGGTGCTTTTATGTCTCTGCTGATGGCTGAGAAGAGGAGAAAGAGAGAGAGTGGGGTCTTTATTAAGAAGCCAGGGCTAGGGGTGCCTGGGTGGCTGTCGGTTAAGTGTCCGACTCTTGATTTCGGCTCAAGTCATGATCTTGCGGCACGTGGGTTCTAGCCCCACGTCGGGCTCTGGGCTGACAGTAAAGAGCCTGCTTGGCATTCTCTCTCTCCCTTTCTCTCTCTGCCCTCCCCTGCTCATGCTCTCTCTCTCTCTCAAACTAAATAAATGAACTAAAAAAAAAAAAAAAGATGAAGAAGCCAGGGCTGTCTTTCTCATTTGCATGAACCTTATGTCTTAATGCAAATATCATCCAACAGGTGGCCAGACGTGGTCCCTAAAGACTGAGTTGAACGGTTTCAACCAGGATCACCGGGGCCACGTTGCTCCTAATTCCATCTGGGAAGTGTTCTTTGGTGGCCCCGGCCATGCATCCTGTGGACAGCAGCAGCCTCTTAATGCCGGAGCCCTTGAAACAGGGCTGTCCAGGCCAGTGAGGGACACCTGCTGTTTAAACACTTGTAATTCTTGAGATGGCGCGAGAATAATCAGCAGTTGGGTGTCTGGGAGACGAGTCTCCAGCATTCAGCAAGCTGGATTTTCTGCACCAGCACCTGCTCTCCCACCTCTCTCTGGGCAGAGGCTCCTTCCCCTGACTTGAGGGGTGTCCAGATCTATTTATCTTATCGGCTCCTGAAGCAGGCGGCCTTGTTCTTACCCTTCATAACAGACACTGTTCTCTATGATGTATCGGCTTTACAACATCACTGCTGAGGAGGCTATAAGCTGGCAAGTGGTTCCACTTAACACAATGTTGTCACGAGACAATCAATTTCTCCTAAAACTGTGGCTTAGAAGCATTTGCGTCTTTCTGTCACGTTAAGCCTGCAATCACAGCGCTGTAAAGTGGAATGAGCCCTTGCATGCCGACATGTCTAGAAGCAACTCGTGTGCTCCTTTTATAGTTTTATTACTGAAGCCATTAGGGACGTTCAGCCACTCTGTCCACGTGAGCAGAGATGCATCGACCTATATTCAACTATTACCTTAAGTGCAGTTTCTATTTATGTTGGCAGCTCTCTCTTTCCAGCCTTCCTTCTGTTCTCCTTTCTCGTTGATGTACTGGAAGGACATCAACGTTGGCGTCATGCAGACCTGGGTTTGCGTCTGCACTTCCCGTTCTTACTGCTGGTGTCGTAAATAGTGACGGTGTGCCACCTGGCCGTGTCGCCTAACCTTCCGGAGCCTCAGTTTCCTTGTGTGCATGAGACCATACGGTCTGTCTCCCTGGGTTGCTGCGATGTTTAACTAAAATAACATGCATGGTTACCTTGCATGCAGACAGTGCTCGATAGATCTCCACTCCCACCCCATCCCTTTCCTATTGTCCACGTTGTTATTTTCCTTTGCACTTGAGTGAGTGCTGGGATGCACGTTTAACAAATCACACAGAGTGAATTAACGCCATTCTGAGGCAGGCTCTCCACCTCTCCCGGATGCCCACCTCCAGAGATAGGAAGCTCAGGGACCAGGAAGGAGGAAGAGGGGAGTGAGAGCAGGAGGAAAAGGGAAGGGGAAAGGTGAGAGGGATTCCTCTCCCACCAAAGAAGGAGAACACCCCAGTTGCTAATCTGGGGCCCACCTGAGAATTCAAGGAGTTCCAAGAAAAGCTATTAAAAGGTAATCTTTTAGTCTCTCAACAGAAGAATAAACATTTATTTATGGAGGGCTACCGCTTTTTATGTGCATTATCTCACAACCCAACTTAAGACACTGTTTTTACCCACTCCAAAGATGAGGAGACTGAGGCCCGGTGATCTTCGGCATCTTATCTTGTCAAAGGTCCCAGCTGGTAAGTGGGATTCAAAAGCCCATGTTTTGACCCTCTGCTCTTTCTACCCTCCTACATTATGAGCAATAGCCTGTTTTCACATATTTCAATTCAGATTTTTAAAGACAATCACATTATAAAGACAAAGGTGATGACATCAGGAAGCTGGAGCACGATAGTCAAGACACGGAAGCAACCCAAGTGTCTATCAGGAGATGAAAAGATAAGGAAGTGGGGTGTATGTGTTTACACACGTGCAATGGAATATTACTCAGCCACAAAAAATTACGAAATCTTGCCATTTGCAACACAGATGGATGTAGAGGGTATTCTGCTAAGGGAAGGAAGTCAGACTGAGAAAGACAAACACCATGTTTCACTCATATGTGGAATCTAAAAAACACAAACAAATGAACAAGCAAAATAGAGGCAGACTCATAGATACAGGAAACAAATGGTGGGTACCAAAGGAGAGACGGGTAAGGGGGCGGGTGAAACAGACAAAGGGGATTAAGAGGTTCAAACTTCCAGTTATAAAGCAAGCACGTCATGGGATGTAACGTAGGGCACAGGGAATATACTCAATAATATTGCAATAATGTTGTATGGTGCAGATGGTAACTACTCTGAACATGGGGATCATGTTGCAATGTATAAAAATATCAAATCAGGGGCACTGGGTGGCTCAGTCAGTTAAGCATCTGACTCTTGATCTCATCTCAGATCTTGATCTCACCATCGTGAGTTCAAACCCCGCACTGGGCTCCACGCTGAGTGTGAAGCCTACTTAAAATTATATATATATATATATATATATATCAATCATATATCATATATATCATATAACAATATATATATGTGATATATCATATATATTATAATATATATTTGATATATATGATATATATTACATATATCATAGCTATTTGATATATATTATATATATCATATATATATCAAATAACTATGTTGTAGACCTAAACTAAAACTAATATGTCAGTTTACACTTCAATTTTAAAAATATTTTTTTAAGCTAGAGCAATAAAAATAGAAGTGTTACCCTTAGTGTAAAACCCAACTATCTGAATGGGATTAAATGGTAATAAGTATGGTCCCTGTGGCCAGGTTAGAACTACTTATGGGACTTGAACCTTGCTTGTCCTGATGTTGAAAGTGGGCAGCATCACATGCTGGGATTCCTCTGCTCCAGCTCAAGGAACTTTTCACAACAGGAGCATCCTGGCTCAAGGTCACTCCATACTGTCGGCCCTAATCACTGCCGCATACCCACTCCCTTCTTCATTGGGGCAGAGTCACCTGCACTCTCAGAGCCTGGCGGAGTCCCAGAGGCCATTACATTCGATATCCCTTCCTTTCACAGGTGAGGAAACAGAGCCAGCAAGGCTACGTGACTTGCCCAGGGTCACCCTGTTAGTGTGCCCTTCCTTCTATTAACGACAGCGAGAATTATTGATTACCTTTAAAACTTCCTATGATGTCAGTAGAAAATGTGCTCTTGAAAAGAATACCTGAAACATGGGAGTAAATGATTTGCCTCATGGCGGGGGCGGGGGGGGGGAACCCTGCCACTACCACCATTTCCTCGTTATTTCTAGGACACACTTAAGAGCTCTTATCAAGAACATGTTGCATTTGGAAGTCTCCAGGTAAATTATCTTTCTCACCATTACTGCGTATTATTAAAACATTCACTGGATGCCAACATTCTAGAAGACTGTGATACAAGCTGTATCCGTACAGCCACGTCCAGGTGCAGGGGCAGGCACACCGTGCTGCAGGTGCATGGGTTGGCAGCGTGTGGAGCAGCCCCCTTGAGTCTCTAAAACGAGCAGCATACATCCACCCATTCATTTGCGTGTACCGACGCTGGGTCCCACTGGGTTCATTGGCTAATAAGACTGACATACCACTGCTTGCGGATACGGTAAAAACAAGCAGAATAATTCGTGCAGCAGAGGTGATGTGCCTTTCCTGGGCATGGAGGCTGCCCTCAGAGCCGAGGCTTCAAGGGTCAGACAGGTGAAGCGAGGTTAGCGGGTGAAGAGCCTTCCTAAGACAACAGAACGTGGTGGGAATGTTTCCAATGGGAGAGGGCTAGCCGCTGTACTTTGGGCAGCCGCTGCTTGGCTCCAGAGCATTGGCCATGTGGAATGTTGGCCAGCTAAGCCAGATCTCAGATTTATCTTTAAGAAGCCAGAAATCCAGAGTTGTACGTTAAATCTGCTATTTTTCTTTTCTAAATGTTGGCAACTTAGTTGGTTTTGTTTTGTTTTTTTTTTTCCTGCTCTGTGAGCCAAGTTTTGGCCAAGTCCTAGATACCAGCAGTGTGTGAGCCCAAGTAGAATTTTCCAGGGCAGGAACTGGGGGAATAGTTGGGCAGAGGATTGGAACTAGTATCAGGGGTTAAGCATAAGTGGTACTCTGGCTGCATAGGCCTGTCATGGCTCCCCAATCCTCTCGGTGCTTATGAAATCAACCTGATGAATCAGAAGTAAGATGTGGCAATTCTCGTTCTCTGACTTCATAAACATTCCCAATTCTAGTGACATCCTGTTTCATGCTTTGCTGCCACGGTGACCTGCTGTATGACAAGGGTACAGGGGAGGGAGGTAGATGGAAGCACCAATTCCTGAAAATATTTGATCATTTGAAAAACCAAGTATCAACACAAATGCAGTCACGAGATTTTCAGACAGGTTTCCTTTGAGCCCCTTTTGTTTGGCCCTCGATCTGGAATACTGAAGGCTGCTTTCCTGGCCAATCAAGCATTCTGCACAGACTGTTCAGCCACACGGGTCGCACATCATGGATCCATTACTCAATTTGGTCTTAAAAACCGTAGGGGAAAAATTACAGTAAAAGAGAATTGGTATCTGAGCTGACACCATGTAGTAAGTCAACACAATTCCTGCCCATGTGACTCAGAGTAAAGTCAGCTCATCAATTTTAGATGTATCTAAACAGATCTAATAAATTCACCGAGCAGATGCCTATTAAAATTAAGAGTGCTCTTAAGGTTTTCCACAAATACTGTGGGTTGGAGAAGACTAGGATTATAACTTCCTAGTAATGGTATATTTTACAAAGGCCATTTCTCTTCAGGCTAAGAATGGTGGAAAGTTGAGACAATTAGATGGAAAATTCAGACAGAATAAGCTTACTTTCAAAGTAGATGTTTCTGCTTGGAATCGTCACATTGAAAGCCTTCCCATTATCTAATTGTCTGGATATTTGCTGAAACCTAAATCATATTTGGACTCTGTAAGCAGAGTCCAAGAGAGGGAAATCGGCAAATGTCTGCAGACACCTATAAATATGCTCTCTGTGGGTAGCGCTTTTCAAAGTTTCAAAACCTACTTAAACAACCTCTTTAATTGCAGTATCCCAGCGAGGTTAAGAGTTTTAAGCTCAGCGCCGAGCTCCTGTTTGGTTTTTGTTTCTGTACTGCCGTGGTCTTAGTAGGGAGACACAGCTCACGTTCCACAGAACAGGAAATGACAACGTGACTGACTTGGGATGGCCCCACAAAGTAATCGTTTCAACAAGAAAATATATTGCCTACATATCTGCAAGGGTTAGAGCCCAAAGTTGGGTAGGAAGGGGATAATACATCAAAACCGCAGCTGAAGACAACTGTGGAGTGTTCGTGCGGACTGCCCGCAGTACTGCCCGAACACTTTCTCCCGTATGATGTACATGTTAACAACCTGATGATATGATGAGAGAAAGACACATAAAATGGCGATTTTTCCTGGCGCACAGCCCTACTGTAAACCTGGAGACATGTAAATAACCCATCTCAGCCATGGTCCTGGCTATGTGTGAAGGATTCAGAGAAGTCATGGAAGTGCATAATGGGTTTCTTCTGCAAGCACTACTGCCTGCCGGCTCTTGGGGCTGTGCATATTGCGTCTACCCCACGCCCTGTTAGGATGGGAAACATGAAAATTGGGAGGTACATTAAAATAGCAGGACTCGGTCTCGTTAGCTTGTAGGACATTTGTACAAAGACGAATGCCAATTGTGGAAGGCTAGGGACGCATCTGTCATGTCAAGACAAATTAGTCTGCAAACGTATACATATATTCCCAAAGATTTCTAAAGCAATGAGAATCAGCGTTCTGAGGCTCCCATTATTCTTCCATTATGTGCAGCAAACTCTCTGAGGTAATATGCTTCTGTATTCTACGATAATACTGCTCTTGAGCCCTGGGTACATGTTGCCACTTCCTTTTCCCCGTGTACTTTCTCATCTAAAACTGCAACAGCTGACTGGTATCTGGTTTATGTCTTACTTACTCTTGTTATTGATTTCTCCTCTTTAGTGTTAAACTGAACAGATGCCATGAGAAACAAATAAGGGGACCTCAGAGCTTCTTCCCTTTGGGTTCGGTTTCTCCAGAATAGGAAGAACTGGCAAGTGAATGAATGAACAGATGATTGCTTTTAACCTGTCTATAAATACATGTTTATGTCTCTTGGTAATGGATTGCCCTTGTGAGCAAGTCCTCATTTCAGGTTTAATTTTAATCCACACATCAGAGATGGGAGATACAGAATTGCTCGGGCTTTGCTCGCAAGCTCTCTCCCTCTTCTTCAAGATAAAGCAAATTAATTAATGTGTACTTTTCAACTGAAGAAATGATTAAGACCCAGCTGTGTCTGTGAAATAGTAAGTTGCGATGCAACACTCTGGGACTTGTTAATGCTTTTTTTGGCACGAAGAAGAGAGATATAGGTATCTAATATTAAGTGGTGTTCTAAAAAGCGTTAAGTTAGCAGTTTGTTTGCCAAATTAACTTTCAAAGACATCTAAGTTACTAAGTTTGACTTTTCTGCACACAAATCTTAAATGATTGATGGACTACTGTAAAATAGCTTTGTTCAAAAAGATCACCTTTGGCAGGCTACTTCAAAGGCTTTACCACTTTGGAAAGATGAAAAGATATCCCCATTTTACATTATTTTCCCAGTAGATCAACACTCACTTGAAATATGCCTGAGAATTATGTGATATTTACTTATTATGAGTCTTCTTTCACTGTATCCAGCAGCCCTACATGGGAGTGCTTTTATTTCTAAGATTTAGGAGAATTTTCTACACATAAAGAGCATCTTTAAGAAAATACACCTGGGCAGAACAGTATATCTGGCATTTTTATTCACTACTGTTTCATTGCAAGGCAGTATTTGAGACTAAAATATACAGAGAGATGCTTTTTTTTTAATCAACAATACCATTACAGGATGTGGTTTCAGATTCTCCCTACAGTATCCTTCAGAGTCTAAAGGATTCGTTTCTTTCTTTTTAGACATAGATTGTGTGATTTTATGTCTAAGGTCACTCTAGAATTATTGTGAAATTGTATAAACCAAGGGTGAACATCTCAACTAAGGGGTCAAGCAGATAACAGAAGTTTGCAAACAGGGCCCCATTATAGGGTATGTGTGTGTGTGTTGGTGTGTTGGGGTGTGTGTGTGTGTGTGCATGTGTGTGTGTGTGTGTTGGGGTGTGATGCCTGAAGGAACTGTGATTTAAGTCAGTATGTCAGATATTCTGATTTTTACTAGAAACCTCCTAATTTTGGGGGGTGCCTGGGTGGCTCAGTTAGTCAAGCACCCAACTCTTGGTTTTGGCTCAGGTCATGATCTCATGGTTCATGAGTATGAGCCTCACGTCCCACTCTGTGCTGCTGGGTGTGAAACCTGGTTGAGATTCTCTCTCTCCCTCTCTCGCTACCCCTCCCCTGCTCATGCCGGCGTGCATGCTCTCGAGCTCTCGCCCTCAAAATAAATAAATAAAATTTAAAAAAGAAAAAAGAAAGAAAGAAACCTCCTAGTTTTTCCAATACTGACAACTACTTTAAATTTTTGAAAAATGCTGAGCTGGCCAAACAAAACATGTCTGGGGGATGGCCTGCTGCTGTATACCTGCTCAGAAGAAAAGTATTTACGTTAAAAAAAAAAAAATGTGTTCTCAGTTGTCCATTTTTTGGAATGCAGTAATTGTGAAACGGCCACCTATAATGGCCTTAAAATGGCTCAGGACAAAGGAACTCGGGCTCTGGGCCACGTGTTTGGAAGGGGCTTTGCAAAAGGGCTCGGATGCATGGGGAAGGAGGGTGCATAGTGGGTAGTGGTTACAGGTTTCTTATGTAAAACACAATAATCCGTGAACTCACAATGGAAAAGATATGAAGGCGAGGCCCCTGGTCTCTGAAATTTATCTTCAAGGCCATTTCATTTCATGGAGGTGAATAAAGCTGACTTGAAAAAAAAATTCTTTCTTTGCTCTTTGGCAGGGTGAAGTAGAGAAATAAAGTCTCCCCGCTGAACTACTATGAGGTCAGAAGCCTTGCTGCTATATTTCACACTGCTACACTTTGCTGGGGCTGGTTTCCCAGAAGATTCTGAACCAATCAGTATTTCGCATGGCAACTGTAAGTATCCACAATTTCACTGTCCTTCTCTCCCTTGGTGGGCACTGTAGGCTGCATCAGCCAGCAAAACATCAACATTTTCTAAAATCTAATACAACAGGAGACTGTTAGTCACTTTAACTTGCAGGTGACAGAGGCGTCTCGTCAAATTGGTGAGATGGCTGTTCTGTAACTCTTAAATACTGGTGTGGAGACACGTGTGAACATGTGTGTGTGGATGTGAAATGCTTCTCAGTACCTCTGATGAAGTCTCAAGTCACTGCAAGGAGGCCATTCATGATCATGCCCGAAAACCTGCCATGGGAGAATGTCACTACCTTCCGTGTATTGCCAGTGGTGATGTTTTCGTAGGTAGTTAGTGTGTGGGCATTTTACAAGATAAGAACAGGAAATAAGACGGTTCTGGAGGACTTAGGGACACAAATTAACTTTTCTTTTACACTGAGAACAGCTATCATTGCTAGCCTTAAGAGGGATTCTGAATTCACAGAGGACCTATTTGAACTATGTATAACTTTCCTTTTAGTCTCTGCCTCGGTGTCAAGGGGAGAAAACCATACAATTAAGAATTCAGTTGACTACTGGAGGGAAGTCCTACCTGAGTGTGGGATGCAACAGGCAATTAACTACTTCTTTCCCTTCTCTCCAAAAGACAGTGTTTTATCACAGTAAAGGTGAAAGAGAGTCTTTTACCCAAATATCTATTTTCCCAGTAATCATCCCAAAACAAACACTCAACAAACCAGAAGGAAGGTGTTTAGCATTTACATGGGATACTAAGGAGATCCATCAATGCCTGGCTTTCTGCTGGACAGTCTAGGTTGAAAAGAGAAATAATTTTACACGAAGGTGAAGTGGCAAGACCTGACAGAGAAAATAAAGAGCAAACAAAAGTCAGGGCGAGATTAAGGACCAAACTGTGTCATTCAAAATCATTGTTCTTAAAGTGGCGGTCCACCTGACTCAAGGGCCCTAACCTTAATACACATTTCTTAATCTCTAATCATAATTAAGATAGGTATTCTATCTTTGGTGCCCCTGTGAAGAAGTCCCCCAGCACAAATGTGCAGCTGAAAATCCAATGTCCGTGGACACTCACATTCTTGACAGAAGGGAGATGTGAATTTGTTTTAGCGAGCTCCTTGATGAATGGGTAAATGAAATTTCAGAGCAGTAGAGGGGGAAGTACAAGATACTCCCATACCAAGCTTGATATACCAAGGTATATTTTACTCTCTGATACCCACTGTGAGTACTGCTCAGATACTACAGGGGTTTAATGTGTATGCGTGTGTCGGGGTTGGGGGGGGCTGTTTGTGGTGTCTGGGTGGCTCATTTAGTTGAGCATCTGACTCTTGATTTCTGCTCAGGCCAGGATCTCATGGTTCATGGGATTAAGCCCTGCATCGGGCTCCACACTGACAGCATAGAAGCATAGAGCCTGCTTGGCCAAGATTCTCTCTCTCTCTCTCTCTCTCTCTCTCTCTCTCTCTCCCTCCCTCCCTCCCTCCCTCCCTCCCCCCTCTCCCTCTCTCCCTCTCCCTCCCACTCTCTCTGCCTCTCCCCTTCTCACACACATGTGCACACACACTCTCTCTCTCAAAACATGTTTTTTTACAGCGTAGGGATCTGAGCATAAATCTGAATGGTTTTCAAATTATTATTTACACCCCACCCACCCACCCCCCAAAAAACATTTCTAAACGTGACTCATCTTTCTTTCCTCCTGAGTTTCTCTGGAGGACTGCTAGTGCTCTGGAGATTATAGGTTTAAAGGTAGAGAGATTTTTGAGATGTAGGTATTTCTAAAGGTCAGATATTATTGCAAACTGCCCACTCTCAGCTAAAGAGAACTGTAGGAAAGCAGAAATATATTCATTGACTCTCCAAGTCAGGGAAAATTCCAGATCACCCGACTGGCTACACTCCGTTTGACCCTGTCCTGTCGAAGCCCCCCGCTTCTGTGAGATTAAGCCAATTGCTTAACTCAAGAGTGAACTTCCCACAGTTCCTAGAATGCCAACCAACCTAGCAGGGCTGCCTTCAATAGTAGATTATTCCAACTGGACGCCTGTGGAGACTGTATTTTTCTTCTGGCTCCTGGATGAGGGCTCTCGCCTCCAGACCACATTGCCTTTGTGGTGATTGATGGGAAAGCTGCTTTGAAATAGTTTTGTCCGGAGACAAGATCTTTGGCAGGCTGCCCCTCGGGCTTAGCACTCTAAAGAAGATGAAAAGAAAACGGGAAGAAAAGAGCACCTTCATGTAAAGGGTTCACTTGCAAGTTTAACCCCCAGAAAGAGGGACAAGTCAGAAATTGTGACACTCAGAAACAGAAGTCCAGGCTTATTATCATCTGGAAATGAAACTGTAACTTGATCGTCCCTTACAGAGCACCGTCTATCACAGGCTTTCCTAAAATAACAGACTCATTGGAAATGGAAAGTGGTGGCATGGACTGACTCAAATATGGTTTTGTTTTGTGGCTGGGCCCCCCTCCTCTCCCTGCCCTGTCAATTCTTGGCTTGATTTCCTTTCCCTCTCTTGCCCCATCTCTTCTTTTCACAGATACAAAACAGTATCCGGTGTTTGTGGGCCACAAGCCAGGACGGAACACCACACAGAGGCACAGGCTGGACATCCAGATGATTATGATCATGAATAGAACCCTCTACATTGCTGCTAGGTGAGTTGCCTTTTCCTCATGTCTGTCCTTAGCATCTGACGAAGGTCCTAAGATCGAATGTGCCTGCGATGCCTCGTCTTAAAAGATCATGACATTCCCAAATAATGTGTTATTTAATTTGAAGGCTACTTTACTTTGTCAAGCCATCATCCTTGCAAGATTTTCTGTGTCTGTTTAACTGTAGGTGGACTTAGAGCGAAATAATTGCATATTTTGGAGCTTAGACTCAAAGAATCCACTCTCTTGAACATATACACAAACATCTACTCCAGCGACCAGTATGATACTTGTTAAATTAACTTGAATTTGTAAACATTTATTATAAAGATATGGGTGTGGGTGTGTATTAAGCCTGTTAGTATTTTTGTAGTGAATATATGGTGTATCTCATTACTGACACAGAATGGCAGTAGAAAGTTTTTGATTTGGATCTAGTAAGAAAATACTCATCCATTGGGTATTGTGATCTAAATAGACCATGTCTTAAGGCTGAATGGCAGGGTAAGAATACAGCCTCAACAGTGCTCACGTGGATTTAGGCTTTTTTCCTCATTCTGTTCTTAACTTACCTGGACCACAACTGTTCTGGCCCTAAGTGTCCTCTGTCAAATGAGACGCTGGATTAGATTATCCTAAGAAATCCCTTGGGATTGGGGCGCCTGAGTGGCGCAGGTTAAGCCCTGTCGGTTAAGCGTCCGACTTCAGCTCAGGTCACGATCTCAAGGTTCGTGGGTTCAAGCCCTGCGTCGGGCTCCGTGCTAACAGCTCAGAGCCTACAGCCTCCCTCTCTCTCTGCCCCTTTCCCACTTGTGCTCTGTATCTCTCTCTCTTTCTCTCAAAAATAAACAAACATTAAGAAAAAAATTTAAAAAAAAAAAGAGAAGTTCCTTTGGATTCTAACGATGTATGATCCTCAGTTTTGGAGGTATGTAGCTCATTCAAAATAATTCTAAATGAAGAGCAACAAAGAACGCTATCTTGTGGGGTTCCACTGTGATCTTAACTTGGGTCTAGACTGATTAATCACTTCACAGTGGGAAGAAAACATAGACAGTGTGTTTGTGATACTTGTATGGCCGTGAACATAGATAAGGAACAGGTAAATAACAACAGTGCTTGATTCTTCCAAAGCACTTAGGTGTTCTAAAATGACAAGCTAGGCAACATAAACCAAAAACCACTGGCCACATTAAAATATCCTTCGAGTATCCCACAAAACATCCCAGGGAGCAATGCCAAAACACTTTTTAACAATTTTACTTCACAAATACTTATATGGTATATACTACTTGTACGTTCTATATAAATCATGCTATGTAAATTCTTTATAAATGTTAATTCATTCAATCCTGGAAGGAAAAAAAAAAAACACCTTAGGTGAAGGAGCTATTATTATCCTCATGTCTTACAGGAAGAAAGCAAGGTACAGAAAGGTGAAATGCCTGGGCCACGATGGCAAAGGCAGAATTTGAAATGGGGTGGCCTTGCTCTACACTCTGGAGATTTACTTCCTGTACTAGGCACCTACTGAGTAGGAAAGTTGATCCTATTTATCTGGCAGTAACCTTCTAACTGCTGTTGCCCAAGAACACAGCCAGTGTGGGTATTCACTGGAAAGCATTCTCATAAGGGCCTCAGCAGGTGCCTCTCTGGTAGAGTGTCAGGTCCTTCTGGGGCACCTGGGTGGCTCAGTCTGTTGAGCATCCGACTCCTGATTTTGGCCCAGGTCATGATATAATCCCAGGGTTATGGGATCGAGCCCCATGTTGGGTGGGGGGGCACTTTAGATTCTTTCTGTCTCTCCCTCTGCCCCTCTCCCCCAATCATGCTCTTTCTCCCTAAAATAAAAGTAAAATAAACATGTTAAATGTTTAAAAAAAAAAGAGTATCAGGTCCTTCCTAAATACCATTTTTAGTTTCCTAAATGTAGCAGGACTGGAAGATTACATTTGTACCCAATTATCTATGGGCAGGTCAAAACAAATGATTATGCTTTGGATCTGTGAGATTCTTGAGTCAAGAATCTTCTATGAATGACTCACTTTGTAACTGAGTCTCTAGTGGACTATCCCTACACCTGATGATTTAATGTGGGTGTGGACTGCAGGTCCGGGGTGGCCCCTGAGTTATGAGCCAAGTGCTATGCAAACTTAAAAAGTGACCGTTAGAATGGGAAAAGATATTTACAAATGACATATCAAAGGGCTAGTATCCAAAATCTATAAAGAGCTCACCAAACTCCACACCCGAAAAACAAAAAACCCAGTGAAGAAATGGGCAGAAAACATGAATAGACACTTCTCTAAAGAAGACATCCGGATGGCCAACAGGCACATGAAAAGATGCTCAACATCGCTCCTCATCAGGGAAACACGAATCAAAACCACACTCAGATATCACCTCACGCCAGTCAGAGTGGCCAAAATGAACAAATCAGGAGACTATAGATGCTGGAGAGGATGTGGAGAAACGGGAACCCTTTTGCACTGTTGGTGGGAATGCAAATTGGTGCAGCCACTCTGGAAAGCAGTGTGGAGGTTCCTCAGAAAATTAAAAATAGACCTACCCTATGACCCAGCAGTAGCACTGCTAGGATATCCCAAGGGATACAGGAGTACTGATGCATAGGGGCACTTGTACCCCAATGTTTATAGCAGCACTCTCAGCAATAGCCAAATTGTGGAAAGAGCCTAAATGTCCATCAACTGATGAATGGATAAAGAAATTGTGGTTTATATACACAATGGAATACTATGTGGCAATGAGAAAGAATGAAATATGGCCTTTTGTAGCAACGTGGATGGAACTGGAGAGTGTGATGCTAAGTGAAATAAGCCATACAGAGAAAGACAGATACATATGTTTTCACACTTATGTGGATCTTGAGAAACTGAACAGAAACCCATGGGGGAGGGGAAGGAAAAAAAAAAAAAAAGAGGTTAGAGTGGGAGAGAGCCAAAGCATAAGAGACTGTTAAAAACTGAGAACAAACTCAGGGTTGATGGGGGGTGGGAGGGAGGGGAGGGTGGGTGATGGGTATTGAGGAGGGCACCTTTTGGGATGAGCACTGGGTGTTGTATGGAAACCAATTTGACAATAAATTTCATATATTGAAAAAAAAAAAGTGACCGTTATTCCAGCTTGTTAAAACCAAGACAGTGTTATCCTAACCCCCACCCCCCAGAAAGGAGAGACCAGAAACGTAAGGGAAAATAAGGAGAGAAACACATTCATGCTTTTCTAAGACTATAAACCAGACTTGGGACAGCTGGGTGGCTCAGTCAGTTAAATGTCCGACTTCGGCTTAGGTCACGATCTCAGGGTGTGTGGGTTTGAGCCCCACCTCGGGCTCACTGACAGTGTGGAGTCTGCTTGGGATTCTCTCTCTCCCTCCCAGCCCCTCTCCCACTCGGCGTTCCCTCTCAAAATAAATAAATAAACTTTAAAATAAATTAAATTAAAAAAAAAGACTATGAAACAGACTTGCCTTTTGTGAAAGGTCAAATTTGTAAAACGCCCTCACACTGACATTTTGACTTCCACTCTACACACACAGCCCCTTCCCTTCGATCCACACCCTTAGGAAAACTCCTCAAGGAGTTCCCTGGCCACCATGTTTAAGGTCTCTCCTCACCCTTCAACTTCCCAGCACTGCCCAGAGGGATCGAGGTTCCTAGGCAGCAAGGGACCCGATTTAAAGTCATGTCCTTCCCCCAGGCTCAAACCAGGGCAACTTTCAGTTCAGTTTTGCTCACTGTGGGGGAGGAAGAGGGAAGTCCTTGGATTAAGTCAGTTTGTGTTCAAATAACTTAGTTCAGTCAGAGTGGCTTGTGAACCCTGAGATGAACACACGGGTAGCTGGGAATAGCCCTCCATTCTGGTCTTAGATTTAGCATAAAAGCGCTGTTTCTGTTCGCTGGGCAGTGGGATCTCTTGGATATTGAAAAAGATTGCCACTGTCCAAAAGGTTTCATTCAGGGAATTCTATTTCTAAAAGGCTTCCCTGCTCTTCCAGACAATCTGAGTCAGCAATCAGAAGCCAAGGCCTATCCAGAACCCAGAGATTGAGTGAGCCTTGATGGCAGGAACCCCTTTCAATTCGGCTTTATTACTATCCATTTTGAAGATCCTTTTTTTGTTTGTTTGTTTAATCTCTGAAACTGCTAATTAACATAAACAGGCCATGCCAGAAGGGGGCAATCCGAGAGCTTTCTGAGGAATTGCCAATGCATATTAATCAGTTGTTAATTTACAATTCATATATTCAGCTCCTACTTAAAAGTTTTGAGGGGAGGCAGGGTAAGGAAAAAACTAGAGTCCCTGCAAACCTGATACTGAAGTAATAAGCAATTCCATCCCAATAATGAGCCTGACCCACAGCACCACCAATAAAGTCAAACAAGTAATAAAAGAATGCAATAAAACTGCCTTGAAATTAAAGGGCAGGGTGATTCTGGCACCCTACTGAGGTTCCAAGAACTTCCCAATTCAGCAATTTACAAAAAAAAAAAAAACAAAAAAAAACAAAAAACAGGCTCACCATTCTCCCCGACCACACACACGCACGCACACGCGCGCGCACACACACACACACACACACACACACACACACACACAGAGGCTCACACGCTCACAGTTGCAAGGAAATTTTATAAGCCAACAGCCTTGCCCCCAACTTTTATTTTCACATGAGAGAGCCAGTTTTTGATTTCTATTTCTCTCTGTTGTACTTTTCCTAAAAGTAGTAGCAGACAGATTTCCAAGGAACCGTGGGGGAAAAAAATTAAAGTGAATCCTGACAGCAGATCGTTCCTTTCTTTTTTTCTTCCCTTTTTTCTTCCCCCCTCCCTCCACTTTCTCTTAAGTAATGAGGGGGCTTGAAAGTCTCCATGTGGGAGCCTTGAGGTCCTGGTTTAAAGCTGTGGGTAATTTTCCAGCCCCAGGACTTCCTGCATTTTAGAAAAAGTCAATGTTATTTCAAGGGAAAACGAGCTGTTTTGCTTTCCCTCACAAGCCCCCCATCTTTCCAGTTGAGCATAGTTCTTTTCTTTTCTTTCTTCTGAATTCCAGACAAAAACGCCCTTGTACTCCGCTCACACAGAAGGGGATGTTTAAATATAGACCCACACCTGAGCTGCTGATTCTGTTTCTTCCCTTCCAGGGGGGAGATGGGCAGCAAATCGTAAAGACAACCAAATTCTCAGCAAAACAGGAAGGTGAACAGAAGCAAGAAATGTAAACTTTAGCTCAAGTACATTTTAGACCTTAATTGACCATCGTTGTGTGAAGAAAATAGTGCTTTCTGGAAATAATTTCACCTTTACCATCTCCCAACGTGTCAATCAAATTGTCAAAGCTAAGGCTGAAAACACGTTTTGTAAAGGGGGAAACAGCCAGAGATTTGCTTTTTGTTAGTCTCCTCGCCCCCCCGCCCCTCCCCACCAGTGATGAACAAGTGTGGTATGTAAGTGATCGGTTTGTGGATTTGAAGACGCTGCAAAGGCACATGAGCCCATCTGTGTTCCGGCTTTGGGGTCAATTTAACTTTCAGAGTCCTCTCTCCTGAACTACACACATACAGATATTGTAGTTCTGGCATGAGGGACATTACAGCAAGGTTTTTTTAAAAGGTGCCCCCTCCAGAAAGATCCCATGATTTGTCAGAAATAGCAGAGTGGGTCCATCGGCACCTCTCAGAGGCTGAGCGGTTCCCTTTTTCTTGCATGTGAATGTCTCGTTTTTTAATAACAGGGATATGGATTTATCTGCCTTGAATGAGATATATACTCATTCAGGAGAACATTAACTATCTCGACTCTTGTGTTTGACACTATTAATTTTTCATTGTTTACAGGGACCATATTTATACTGTTGATATGGACACCTCACACACAGAAGAAATTTATTGTAGCAAAGTAAGTAGTTTTAAAACCATCTTTCTAGCATGAAGGGCTTTAGGATAGTTCTTGAAGGGAATACGTATTTTAACTGCATTGATTGAGATGACATGGCCAATAATTTGGAACATTTTGTGGAATCCTAATTTGAGGCTAATACATGTTCAGAAACAGTTACATACTTCACAGTTTATTCATTAAATATGTGTGCATATATGACTTGGGAATTTTAGGTCATTTCTAAATTCCTTTACTGCCATGTTTGCCCAGGAAAATATCAGTTTTCCTATGTAAAATTTTTGCCCCACAAATGTTTCCATGTTACATTTCCATGTCTTACAGTATTAGGATTTGACTGTTGTGGCTCAGGAATTTGATCATTATCCATTTCAGACAGACATAAAATACAACCTAAGCTTCCCCTATATAACTCCACATGGAGGTATTTTAGTTATTAAAATCTGCCATAGAAGTAGACGATTCCTTCGGTCCATGAATTTACGTGGAGTGTAACCTGAATTCAATCTTTGTCCACCTAACGTGAATGTCCCCTTTATGTGTAAGTAAATGACTTCCATATTTTAAGGAAAAAGCGTGTTTTATGAAAACTGATTTGTCAACTGAAAGGAAAGGGCCAGGACATGTATTTTATCAAAACGAGCGTAATTTAGCGAGTTGATTGGGATATTCTACGTGAAATTTCCATACTGCTGTTTGTTCCTCTTTCCTTTCTCCTTCATCTTTATCTCAAAAGAGAAGAAGATCATTCCGTAGCTTAATGAATAGATAGGAGTTCAAAATTAAATGAACAGTTCTCATCTCTGATCTTTTGTTGTTATGGTGAATTAATCATGGAGAAAGGGTGCGGAAAGCTTTCAATAAATGTATGTTCAGCCTCCGTCTCCCCAAGGGAACGCTTACTTCTGAAATCAAATGCAACCAACCACCCCTGGACTCTAATTGATTTCTTTCTTGGTCCCTGCAGAAACTGACATGGAAATCTAGACAGGCTGATGTAGACACATGCAGAATGAAGGGGAAACATAAGGTAGGCAATTTTCATTTCTCCTGCAGCTGCCACTTTGGGTTAAGTTTCTGACGGTTATCTCCAGCCGTAGACCGTGATGCGGAATGGATCGTGAGAGTCCCTTTTCCCTCGGTAATTGCTTTTTCCATCAACTTATTGAAGGCTTTAATTTGCAGAAATAGTTTGCTTTTAACGTGATGAAATATTACGACAGCTGCTAGGGCTGCATCATGAACTACGTCGGGGCGCCAGGGATTATGGCCACAAAGCTGGCTGCCCCCACTCTTCTGAGTGCACTCTCCACTAGCCCACCGCGCACACCCAGAGCCCCCAGGGAGGCTGGAGAAGCGTGCAGAAAAAAGCTGCCGCAGACATGCGGGGGGCTGTGTTTTAGTCCTAGACCAACGTAAAAACACACTTCAGCCGGGAGCCCTGCAACATCAAGGGACCCCGGGACATCTGGTGTTAAAATTAATATAATGGAAGGCTGGCACTTCCAGGCTTGTCGTCCTTTTGTGGCGTCAACACACGCTCGCTCCTCTCTACGCCTGCCGCGTTTTCACTGTTCAAAAAGCAACTGCGGTCAGCATCACCTTTTGGTAGACAATCAGGAGGAGCTCGGGTGTGTAACAGAGGAGCCCCACCCACGGCCACCTTTGCTCTAACCTTACGGTCGGCAGATCACAGTACACAGGAAAGAACGGGTTTTCTGTACTGAACTGACTGGACACAAACGAGTCTGAATTATTTTTCAGGACGAGTGTCACAACTTCATTAAAGTTCTTCTAAAGAAAAGCGATGATACTCTGTTTGTCTGTGGAACTAATGCCTTCAACCCTTCCTGCAGAAACTATAAGGTAACTGCGGTTCTGTCTGTTGGAACCACACGGGGCCGGAGGTATTTCATAATTTACTGTGATTGTACCTGCAGCGACCTAAGACGGGTAATTCAACACCATCGGGTGCCTCTCGCTCGTTGGGACTTCGTGTGTCCCTCCCCGTGAGTGATCCTGAGCAGGCTTCTAAGCTTCCTGTTTATGCAGGATTCAACGACACACCTTGCAGGGGCCTGCCCAGCAAAGTTCGTTTCTGTAAGATCCTACTCCCCATTGTTCAGAACACCAGCAGACTTTCCCATAGGCACCGTGTGGGCTTCCCCTCTCTCCCCTTCCCTGCCTCCCTCCCGCCCCACCATCTCCTCTCTGAGCACAAAAACACACTTCTGTTGGGAATGATTCCTACTTTAAAAGGCATCTCAAAAGCACGCCATGGAAACTGTAGACTTTCTTTTAGATAAGATTTCGAAGAACACGGAAATTTAGTTCCACTAAGCACTCTGCTTACTTGACTGTGGCCTTACCTACTCTGGCCTTTACGCAAGGGGAAAAAAAATGAACTCTTGAAGCATTCGTACATCTAGTCGGTTCTGAGCAGCCGACAGGGGCAGTGCTGAAGAAGCAGGAGCCGCCAGCTGAAGACGTGCCAGTGATCCGAGGTCCTGGCTCGGCATCTGTTAGCTCTCCTTGCCCCTTCTTGCTGCCATAGTCTTCCTTTCAGCAAACATGTACGGAGTTGCTCACATGGCCAGGCACTTGACTGGGGTTATAAGGACAAACAGGAGGCCTCCGTCCTTAAGGAAGCCAGACGGGGAGATGAGAATTCTCAATTCCATGGGCTTGTTGCTGTGACATAACACAGGGCACTATGGAGGCACAAGAGAAAGGTACTAACCTTAGCCTAAGGTGAGGAATCAGACAAAGCTTCTAGAAGGAGGTAGATGACCCTTCTCTTCAAATGCTCCCCCTGCTGTTCTCACATGTGGAACACGAGCACCTCTAGCCCAGAAGACAGCCTAGAGTTCTGTGAGGGCAGGGACCACGTCTGTGACAGTCTGGAATCTGACCAGTACCTCCAAACAGGTGCTCTGTTAATTCTGGTGGGGTAAAGAGTGAATGGAATGCCTAATTTTTGTTTTAAAGAGCAAGTAGAAGTTAGCCAAATGAAGGGAGGAGGGCATTCCAGGTAGAGGGAACAGCATGAACAAAGGCACTGAGTGAGAAACAGTGTGTTGAGCTTGAGAAACGTCATTTGATTTTGAAGTGCCGGGCTGTGAGGTGACAATAACAAACAAGAGGCTGGAGAGGGAGGTGGCCCCAGGGATGAAGGGAAGAGAAGAGATTCAGGAAATACTTAAGTGACCAAAGCCAGGAGGATGTAAGAACCGATGAGAAGCACAGGACAAGGAGAGAGAGGAGTAAAGAAGGACTGCCAGGCTGTCTCTTGGGTGAGCGAATGGATGGAGCTGCCACGGGTTCAGACAGGGAACAGAAGCAGCGAAGCGGCGGGCTGGCAGAGGCAGGTAGCGAGAAGGCGCCCGAGGCTTCAGTTTGGAGCATCAGGAGGGGCCCCGGCTCTGCGGTTGGCAATGCCTGACGATGGGATGTGAACAGAGCTGATAAGAAAATGCATGGGTGAGCCTTGATTTAGGGAGAGACATGGGGAGAAATACACATTGGGTTTCACCAGGCATAAAGTGAACCCTGAGGGGCATAAAGAATGAGAAATGATAGGGGTGCCTGGGTGGCTCAGTCGGTTGGGCATCCCGCTTTGGCTCAGTTCGGGGGTTTGAGCCCTGTGTTGGGCTCTTGCCCTGGCAGTGTGGAGCCTGCTTGGGATTCTCTCCCTCTCCCTCTCTCTCTACCCCTCCCCTGCTTTCATTTCTCTCTCTCAAAAGAGAAACAGGAGGATATCAAAACCAGAGGGCCCACCACCCTTTGTCTCGACAGTTTTAAAACACCCTCAGTCTCAGCACGGACATCAGAGGGAGGGTCTGTGTGACCCTCAGGCTCATCGTCCATCTTACATTTGGAAAGGGGCACCAGCAAGGCCAGGATTAGGGTGACGCAGGGGAGGCATGCGCCTCAGGCACAGAAAGTAAGAGAATTCTGTATCAAGGTGGGTGATCGCTTAATGCAGTATTTTACAAAATCTAAACTGATGTAAAACACACTCCCCTAAAATAGCAAACTTTTTAATAAGGAGCTGGATCCATTCAGTCTGTAACAAAGGCAGTCCGTCCAAACTCTAGCTCAGGCCGGTGACAGCGTGCAGCTGACGTTGTGACTTTAATTCTCCCACTTAATATTCTGTCCCCGTATGTCACTGTTTAGGACTCATTAAGATTAATGCTTTTCACAATTCCCAACCAATTCCCTAGCTGGAAAGCTATCTTTTATGACAAATTACAGGTTTTCTCGGCACTGTGATACACAGACCGGGAGTGGTCTAGCTCATTCTTCCCACACATGTTCCATTCCCTGGGATGCCTCACCTGTGGCGATACGTCCGCCTCTTGCTTGTTCCAGTCACCCCTGCTGAGGCATGTTCTGGAGCCTGGGCCTCCCAAGAAAGCACACACGGATGTTCTTCCCGCACAGTCCCATCTGTCTCCCTGCCTAGCACTGTGAATGGTAGCGAGCACCCCTGACATCGGTCAGAGCAGTGTTTTTTTCAGACCCAGGGCACAGTGGATGATATGAGACATGATGTGTTTGGCTGCAGGGAGAACATTCTTTCCCTTAAGCGCTGTTTATGAACAGATCAACACTAAAGGTTCAAAGCAAAACCGATGACCAATCTTCCCACACCCCCAAAAAGCCCCAAGTCTCAGCACAGAAGCATCAACTTGAAGCAGGAGGGTGACAAATTTTTGGTCTCCACCATGCCCTAATTCATACAGTTTTTTCAACGGAAGTAAGCTGGATGTTTCAGAGAGATTACAGCCCCCAAACAAGATTACTTGGGAAAGAATTCTGAAGGCCACCCACCACAAATCTAAAAGTTCACTCCATACCTTTTGCCCTCCTGTTCTCCAAACCTCTTGAACTTCTGCAGAAGTAATTATCTGTACCCTATGGTGATTTAATTTCCCAGGGGCTGCTGTTAAGTCTGAGATTTGGAGACTACCACAAGGATTAGTTCTAACTTCATGGAAAGAGGATTTCACCGTGGCATTGTTTTGTCTCTGGACCCTTCCAGACTCACAAACCGAAATATTAATACTTCCCTGCTCCTTGCCTTTGGCTATAGCTAAGGCTACTTTTTTTTTTCTTTTTTTTCGGAAGTAGGTTCATTTAAAAACCTAAATCCTCCCTTGTATATTGTCTCCCCATTGCCAGGATTACAGCGTGCACTGCCTGGGATAAAGGCATTTCTGCTGCATCACTGTGTACTAAGCATTACCTTTGAGTACTTGCCAGACCCACAGACCACAAAGTCTGTCACAGTTCAGCAGGATGCTCTTCTTGGGATAAAATATATTAAAAAAAAAAAAAGATTTTCAGGGGTGCCTGGGTGGCTCAGTTGGTTGAGTGTCCGACTTCAGCTCAGGTCATGATCTCATGGTCTGTGAGTTCGAGCCTCACGTCGGGCTCTGTGCTGGCAGCTCGGAGCCTGGAGCCTGCTTCAAATTCTTTGTCTTCTTCTCTCTCTATCCCTCCCCTGCTCGTGCTCTCTTTCTCTCTCTCTCAAAAATAATAAATAAACATTAAAAATTAAAAAAAAAAGACTTTCATAAAAATGTGCTAAAGGGAGAGGAGTACAGTTACAGATGTCTCAGCTAAACAAATAGGGTGCAGGAGATATACAGAGAGAGGAGACAGGTGCTATCTCAAAGTGGTTACAGGAGACAAGGCCTGACATATCTCTGAACAGTTTCTGGGGGGTTCAGGGCAAAAAGCATAAACGACGGGACAACACTAACAGCTGTTCAGGAAGCACCTCCCTGCCCTCCTGGGCAACACCTCCAAACACCGTGATTTAAGGCACCCTGATTTAGTGCTAACGGCCTTTCGGTGGGTCCCCCCTCGGTATCACTGCCGTCTTAGATTCTCCCAGTTTCGTATCTGTTGTCAAACACTGCAAACCTCCAGATGTAAACAAGATCCCCTCAAACTATAAAGAGAAGATTGAACCACGGAAGGTTATAAAAACATCAACGAGGTGGGGGAGATCACTTCACGGATCCTGTGGCATGGAGATTTAAATGCCGTGAGAGCCCGTGATGTGAGGAAAAAGAACTCAAGGCAGAAGGCAGGAACCACCCAAGTACTGGTCAGGGTGGAGCCGCCCTCTGACGAGTGTCAGTGGCCAGGCAAGAGAAGCGAATTTCCTGCTCGCATCACAGCTGAGTGCAGGTCAGTGACAGAGGGTCTGTTCCACTAGGCTATTCAGAAGGCTAAGCTTCCTCCTGCCCCTACCTTTGTCAGCTCCTAGGATCCTGGAAGGCTGTACCGGATCCTCTGTATCTAGTGGGGCGGAATGCGGAAAGCAAGCAAGAGTGGAGGACCCCAGAAGGTTTTGAGAGGCAAGACCCAGAGGTGGCACACAGCCTTCCACTCACATCCTCTCGGCCAGAGCTCATCCCGTGATCACACCTGACTGCAAGGGTGGGGGGCAATGTAGTTCAGTGCGATGTGGGGGAAAGGGAAATAGAAATTGATGAGTAATTGAACCACCAGCAAGGCTTTACCACACTCACAAATGCCTATGAAGCTACACAGGTAACTTGCAGGAGTAAGACAAGGAGGGTGTACATGTATTTTATGGGTAAAGAGGCCTTGAAGCTGAAGACCATATGCTTGTTTGGGGAAAATGGCAGAGTGGCCATTACTTAGCTTGTAGCTGGTTGCTGCCACTTGCATAAAAAGGTCTTGAATTGACTTTTCCACTTGGTCAAAAAAAAAAAAAAAAAGAAGTCAGGTTTCATCTGCAGTCTCATTTTAAAATAGAGCTCTTGCCTGCTTATCTTTCTTCTTTCCTTTGATTTCCTTTCCTTCCTTCCTTTCTTTCCCCCCTCCATCCCTTCCCTCCTTCCTTCCTAACATACTAAGATGGCAAACAAACCTCACTGACAGACCAGTTACAACAACCCCCAGCAAGTAGGAACAGGGCCGAGGGTGGGCACACGGATGCATGTCAAATGGCCGCCCCACTCCTCACTGGGCTTCACTTGTGTGACCCCCGCACCTTCTAGGCCTCTCCTTCTGATCTACATGATTGGAGGCTGGGACATGTTTCTGAAGTTGGTGCAAAAGGCCACCTGAGCTCTGCTTGCGTTGGTGTTTTTGCTCCTTTGCTGATGCCACACTGTCCTGCAAGCTAACCAGAGGGGGATTCCAGCATCTTCTGCTGGGATTTAACCAAAGGGGCAGGACTCCTCAGGCAAAACAAAACCAAAAACAGATTCTCTATAGAGTTAATGACTCAACAGATCATTCAGAGGCAGTGAGGGAGGAAGGGAGGAAGTTTTCCCAGTGATTGCCTTAAACATTCCTTTTCCAAGGAAAAGACACTTGTTTCTAGGCCATTCCAAAAGGATACAGAAATCTATTTACTACAATGGTTAAGAGTCAAGCAAACATGACTCTCAGACTCTCCAAGCTAGAGAACCTTGGTCAAGTGAGGTAATCTCTCTAAACCCCGGTTTCCTCATCTGAAACCAACAGACTTATCTCAGAAGGCATTTCAGGATTATCTGCAGTTAGGCATATGAATTAAAGCACACATGATGTGCTTTATGCCATGACTACTGTTGGTTGTTGTTGTTCCTAATTAAGTCCTATTATTTCATTTAGATGGATACTCTGGAACCTTTCGGGGATGAATTCAGTGGAATGGCCAGATGCCCTTACGATGCCAAACATGCCAACGTTGCCCTGTTTGCAGGTAAACCACCTGGTTCCTTCTCATTGCATTTGCTCTCACGGGCCTGTCACTGCGAATCTGCTCTGGAGGATTCTCAGAGTCACAGTTGTGTTTCGATTCTCTGGTGAATACTGTAATTAAGAACGCCTTCTTCCATTTGAAATTCATGTGGAAATTGTACTTTTGCTTCATGAAAGGAGTGTCTGCCACTCTTACCCGTGCTTTTGTGCCTTTAGAGAAGGATAACTTTGCTTCAGCTTTGCACAGAGTGTGCAACATTGGCCGCTAGGGCATGTTCGGGTTCAAATAATAAAAGATCCCACCTCAGACCAGCAGTGTGGATTGATCTTTCAAGGTAGGATTGACTTCGGGGGTGGGATGATTCAACAGCCTGGTGACATCATCCAGGACACAGGGCCTTTTCACTTTTGTGCTCTCAAAATCTCAATTCTTTCTCTGAGAGAGACCAGCCGCCCTCACAGTCGGGGGCTGCCATCCCCAGTTATGGCTACAACACATATGGCTATGTGTTCCTGTCCACGTACAGAAAGGGAAAGGAAGGAGACAAGGTAGGGCCTCAGGAAGATCTCCAAGCAGTGAGGCTACATGCCCACAAGTTTCCAGCAAACATCGCAAATGTCATTGACCGGATTAGGGTACGTGCTCATTGGTGATGGAAAGATAATAGGGCAGCGGAAGATGCTGATTAGCTTAGGGTGATACACACTCCTCGTCCTCTCCCCTTCCTTCCCCTGCAGAGGATCTAAAGCAGCAGCAAATAAGCCATCATCTCCAGATTGGGATTCTCATGTATGAGTGTGTGTGTGTGTGTGTGTGTGTGTGTGTGTTTTAATTAGGAATTTATTTAGGAATTCATTGCCAGCTGTGTGGAGGTGGGTGTAGCTCCAAGAAGTGTTGGTATAATAGTGATTGTTATAGCACGTAATAAAGCAGTTAGCTATCATTTCCATCACCACAGCTAAAAACTGGCACATCCGTGCCCTGAGGAACTTCAGGGCTCTGATGATGAAACAAGATTAGCTCTTCAAACCTCTTCCTCAGTGTCCTGCATTTGGGGGCCTGAATCTACAGTCATGGACTGGAGAAACAGCCTGTGTCAGGAAGGAAGGGTTCCTCGGGTTCGCCCCCCAGAGTTCGGGTACAGTGTTAGCGGGAGGGGGCGCAGTACAAAACACAAAGCCTTGTGAACCTGTCAGTCGACAGGCCAGGAGCAAGACCCGTGCGGAGAGTGCTTCAGTGGATTCTCAAGTAACTTCAGCTGCAGCACCTTTCTGACCCTTGAGCCTGCCGGCACCATGGAGGATGTGGGCCACAGTGGGAAATTTAACTGTCACCGAAGAGAGGACTTGTAGCCTGAGGTAGAAAGGAGACGGGGTCAGAGTATCGGCTAAGGCCACCAACCTTCCAGCAGTTACGCAGAGTGTGCCCCAGGAGATGACACTGTGAGAGCCCCTCTTCCTCCCCCTATAGGTACACTTGGACAGGTTTTCAATGGACTGTTTGAAATCCTATAAAAGCTCAGCCCTTATTAATAGAAGATCCTTGTTGGCAGCTGAATGGTTGTCATGTTAACACGAGGGGCAGAACACTGCTCTGTTTTAGAAATAAAAGTCCTGGTGAGATACCCAGTGATGAATGTAGAACAAAACGCGTAACCGAAGAGGCACATGGGTGGCTCAGTGGGGTGAGTGTCCGACTCTTGATTTCAGCTCATCATGACCGGGGTCATGGGATCGAGCCCCCACTGGAACCCACACTGAGCATGGAGCCTGCTTAAGATTCATTCTCTCTCTCCCCCCTCTCCCTCTGCCCCTCTGCCCCCACTCACACGTGCTCTAAAATAAAAAAAAAAAAGAGAGAGAGAGAGAGAGAGAGAGAGAGAGAGAGAGAGAGAAAAGGTGTGATGGAAAGTGGATGGGAGGAAAATCCACACACACTGCCCTCCCACTGCCCACCAGCACCCGGCATATGTGCATGACCCGGAGCCATGATTGTTTAAGACAAGCTGTGATTTTTGTAGATCTGTTTATCAACAGAGAGGTTTGCCATCTGTGGTTCAAATCTAACCAGTCAATCTTCACTGATAAATGGTTGTCAATAATGAAGATGTCAAGACAGCTCCAAGTTGAACCTGAGCAAATTTCAGTTTAGATCAAAAGCAGACATCAAGACCTCTGCTTAGATATGTCCGGATAAACTTTTCTAAAAAAAAAAAAAATTACACTTAATGGAACTACAGTGTATATAAGCCACTCTGACATACAACTCAACATAGATAACCACTAAAAATGAACCAAGGAAACGGGGTGCCTGGGTGGCTCAGTCAGTTAAGTATCTGACTTCGGCTCAGGTCATGCTCTCACAGTTCGTGGGTTCGAGCCCCGTGCAGGGCTCTGTGCTGACAGTGCAAAGCCTGGAACCTGCTTCAGATTCGGTGTCTCCCTCTCTCTCTGACCCTCCCCCACTCACAGTCTCTCTCTCTCTCTCCCTCTCAAAAATAAATATATGTTTAAAAATTTTCAAAAAATGAACCAAGGAACTAATTTCTATTTTTGAACATAATTACTGTTTGTTTCACATACTGCATAGATTTTACTATTCTAGAAGGACCCATTTGATTACTTGTGTGCAGGATGTTTACTAATCCCGGAAAAGAGCCCAAAGTGGTAGGGATTAATCTTCAACTTTCTTCATCCTCTTTCGCCTTAGATATACCCTAAAGCACATACCCCAAAAAAGCATGAATTCTCAAAGGCCAGATTCAACTTGGTATCAGGACCCTTCCCCTTTTCTCCTTGCTTTGGTCTCTTGAGTGTGAGAACATTTTCAGTTCATGACTCTGAAATACTGAAGCAAATATCTCTTATTTCAGCTAGATTGGCAGGGCTCAGTGGCTCTCATGAATGAAGTGACTCTCATGATCTAAGGAGCCATTCAGTCAGCATTTTTTTTTTTGCTTATGAACCCCCTGACTCCCCTCACCTGCCCAGGCGAAGGACTCTATCACTTCTGCACAAACTTAAAACTTCTGATGATACAATCAGCTTCTGTCTTTCCCTGGGCTCCCATCTAATCCAATTTGCCATGGTGTGGTGGCAGTAGCAGTGTCCAGGGGGCCTTGGCCTTGAGATTTCGGTCAAGGTCCATATAATCAGGTGAAGCAAACAACATTTTTCATTTACCCCGTTCCCTGAGCTGCTGCTGCTGCTGCTGCTTAGAAATTGCCATGCAATTTAAAAATGAAAAATGTTTCATCTCTCAAGATCCTAATTTACAATGGTTAGGAATGTGGGCCAAGTATTTTCCCAGCGACTCTTGGATGTTCCCCAGTTGTCCTATCTCATTTGCCTGATGTAGGAAAGCAATCTGGGGGATGTCTCTATTATTCCCCCATGCCCAGTGTAGTGCCCCAACCCCATTCACCTCTTTTCTTTCTCTCCTAAGATGGAAAACTATACTCAGCCACAGTGACTGACTTCCTTGCCATTGATGCGGTCATTTACCGGAGTCTGGGAGACAGCCCAACCCTACGGACCGTCAAGCATGATTCCAAATGGCTGAAAGGTGAACCAACAATTAAGAGAGGGGTGGGGGCTCATATCTTGAGGGAGATTTAGAGTCCGGACAGACCAGACTGGAGTTTCATGTTGGTAATAGCTTCTGACAGACAGGAAGGTGGAAATGGCATCTTTTGCCCCAAATGATTTATTTACTTCCCCCTTCTCATTTCCCATGAGTTTCTGGAATATTAACACAACTACCAATGCCACTACAATAGAACACACCACATTCATCTTTCCTGCCTCAAGCACTCGTTTCAGATCTAACATGAAAAGAACTGAACATTCCATTCATGGAAGGGAACAGGGATCGGAGGTGGTGGGGAGCAGGGAAAATGCTATTCCCAACCCGGCATGAGTCAGGATTCATGAGGAGATGCATACAAAAAATCCTTTCTGTAATAGAAGCATTCGTTGTGGAAAATAAAATTACAGACATATGAAAATTCATTTATTCTTCATTGTTAATTGCAACCACTTCTGAAAGAATTTTGTAGGCTCGAATGCCTTCTGAAATCACCAGCACTTGCTGGTGTGGTCATGAGAAATGGTTCGTGTTAACCCAATGTCTAATGGCCCTACACTTTTAATTAATAGCATGTCTTTGGTCGCAGCTGATTGAAGTTCTTTTAACTCTGTGTGACATGTCCCCAATTAAAGTGCCATGTGTCCACAGAACCGTACTTTGTCCAAGCAGTGGATTATGGAGACTACATCTACTTCTTCTTCAGGGAAATAGCAGTGGAGTACAACACCATGGGAAAGGTAAGAGGCGTGGATGACTCCCCTGGCCCCGTGTTGTTCTGGATGACCTTGATATAAGAACCATAAATCTAATCGCAAGGTCATCGCTTTGAGAAGACTCGGCCAAAGTTTGGTGGACGTGAAACACTGTTCTGCCTCAGAGCCCTGTACGCTTTTCCAGACCAGTCCCAGATTGCAGGGAACCTCTTAAATATTTCTACTGAAAATGTAATCCACAGATGTCTATCTGGGTGATTTCACACTGAGTTTCAAGTATCTTGAGATGTGGTTTCCTTCCAGGTATACTCATTATTGTTTTTGTTTTTGTTTTCTTTTTAACTCAGTTGTTCCACAGACAGAGAGTAGATATCCAGTATCTTTAAGCAAAATGAGAGCCCTGATCGTCTTTTACTGCAAAAAGCAACAGAACACTTACGGGATGTCCACTTCAGTTATTTTTACCAGAGAGTAGGTCAAGGTCACTAAGTTGGAGGGCACAGACTCAGTGCCAGGGTGGCCTGCAGGGTTACAGGAATTCAGAGTATGAGATTCAGGGCCCAGAGACAGCCAGTGAGGATGGCAGAGATGGTGCATACAAAGTGTGCTTTTGTTTGAGGAAATAAAAAGCTAAGCAGTCTGTATGGAAATGAGTTTATCTGGCTGGGAGCTGATCCCCTGAAGGATTTATGGTTCTGTATTAAATGCCACAGCCTTATCTTTCAAAACATGCTGTTCCAATGAGTTCCCCCCCTTTTTTTGCTACTAATTTTAGAAACATGGGATTAAATTAAGCACTGTGTTGTTGTTGCTTCTGTTTTCTAAGAAAGGCAAATTCTACTAACATCTTGAGAAGTGAGTGCATTTCATCTTTCCTGTGTGTTTTTCCTCTGCAGGTAGTTTTTCCAAGAGTGGCTCAGGTTTGTAAGAACGACATGGGAGGGTCCCAAAGAGTCCTGGAAAAACAGTGGACGTCTTTCCTTAAGGCTCGCCTGAACTGCTCAGTTCCCGGAGACTCTCATTTTTATTTTAACATACTCCAGGCAGTCACAGATGTGATTCGTATTAATGGCCGTGATGTTGTCCTGGCAACCTTTTCCACACCTTACAACAGGTAAGCATGCCCTCGCTCTGCTGACCTAATCCGTCCTTCCCAGCTTCCCTTCCCCCTAGGGGTTCTCTCCTAATGCACAAGATTCACAACTGATGCAAAAATTGATGCTTAAGTGCTCTGTTTTCATCAACAAATTAATAGTCAGTTAGAAGCAATATTAGCTTAGGATTTTAGGGGAAGTAATTAAATAAATTATAACAATATCTTCTATTTATATGCCTGGCATACAAACACTTCTTATGTGTTATTTCAAAATCTCTCCAGTAATAATGGAAACTGAATACTGTTGCCCTCTTTTTACATTTGAAGAAACTAAACTCAATTATATTACCTGGTCCAAGTCAGGAGTCGAAAGAGGCAGCTTTAGAACTCAAGAATGTTTTTCCTCCCGCTTCCCTCTTCGAGGTCATCTAACGTTCTGTTTGACTTTTACTATTTCTATGACTGGATCGGTAACTTTCAAAGCCAAAACACTGAAAATTTACTTAAATGCTACAGAGTGAAATTTAGGGTTCAGACAAGTCCATCTCTCATCCCCCCACAAGGGACCCTAGTTATTATCCTGTCGGAGGAACCTGGACCCCAACCACCAGGGACTCCGGGGGGCTTGAGTGAGGACTTGGAAGTCATCAAACACGGTGCCTAGAAATACTGAACATCAGCTTATTCGTTCCTATATTTGTGTTTATTTAAGCTGAGACTTTGAGTAATCAAATGACGCACTAAAAAGTGTTCCTGGGGCAGCAGAAATGTGTGGAGATTAAAAAACAGGAGGAAGAAAGGCATGAGATTCTCTGGTACTGAGCTCTCCTGAACTTTAGAGTCCTGGCACTGCTGCGTAAAAATGATTGTGACTGGTGGGCATGGACATAAAATCTGAGAATACATGGTTTCATTCTGGATTATACTTTTTGTTACACTTGTTATTCTGGATGAGACTTTTAAGAACCTGATATGAGTCTAGATGACAGATAAATGCATGATGAGACTGGAGGGTGGCATACAGGAAGAAATGTGTAAGAACTAGGGAGAGTCCGAAACAGAGCATGCCGGAAGATGCTCTGATGTTCCTCAGTTAAACAGAGGGCAAGAGTCAAGAACTCTCCACTGAATACGTGCAATTATGAATCCATGCTGCAAAAAAAGTATTCAGTTCGATTTAAGTAAGTCTTAACCATCCACGACAATTTTAGACTTGAGAAACAGAAAAGATACAAAAATTTAGGCTGTAACTATTCATACTTCGGAATCCCCGTAGCTAGGATTGTTTAAAAAGAATACTGTCTTGGTACTCAGGAATACAGGGGCTGGTAGAATTTGAGCATATTTCTAGCTTGTTTGGCCAGGGGGCCGAAGTGGGTGTCAAGCGTGCACTGGGTAATTACAATACAGTAGATTCTCATGTATTAGAGAGACTCCGTGTAAAGGATTTTCTTAAAAGGCCCCTAGGAGGGGTGCCTGGGTGGCTCAGTAGGTTGAGCAACGAACTTCGGCTCAGGTCATGGTCTCACAGTTCAGGGGTTCGAGCCCCACATTGGGCTCTGTGCTGACAGCTCGGAGCCTGGAGCCTGCTTTGGATTCTGTGTCTCCCTCTCTCTCTGCCCCTCCCTGTCATGCGCTCTCTCTCTGCCTCTCAAAAATAAAGAAAACTAATAAAAAAAAATTTTTTTTAAAGGCCCCTAGGAAACACCCAATTAATACATGCCTATGCAGCCTCAGAAACAGTATTTGTTCAGAAAAATCAGAAACTGACAAAAATACACATACCCGTTTTCATCTGCAAATTAGAGTTGTAGTGGTTCTGGTTTTAGTGGTTCTGGTTTCATCCATTTCCACCCCGTCTTCCACACATGCAAACTTGGTCATGAAGGCCTCTTCTAAGTCTTTGAGGTGCTCCTCCTTACCAATGGGAAAAAGCCCACGTTCCCCAGCAGAGCACACAGGTCCCCCCCCCCCCCCCAGCTCCCCAGTGGTCAAGCCCGTCTTCTCCTCCAGCTCCACGGCCTCACGGGCTGAAGCTAAGAGGTAGTTCCTGGATGTGCCAAGCCTATACCTGCCCTGCTCCCAGCCAGGTCTGCCAGTCCATCCAATGTATATCAGCTGAGAGCCTATGTTATTTATTGGGCATTTACTGTTGGAGATTAGGGATTCTGTCAATATATATGCTGAAGGAACAGAAGGTAGGAAGAAAGGAATGAAGGAAAGATGAACAGATGGAGGGAGGGAGAAAAGGCAGGAACGGAAAAGAAAGGATTTCACAAGCAATTCTAACCATGGGCAGATTATCAAACCCTAGGGTATCTTTAGTTATTATGAGGTGCCTCATAAAATACTTCAATATTTATCCTGTTTGTCATAATATTTTTTATTTATTTATTTATTTAGAGAGTCACAGAGTGAGTGGGGGAGGGCCAGAGAGAGAGGGAAAGAGAGAATCCCAACCAGGCTCCACAATGTCAGTGCAGAGCCCCATCCCATGCGGGGCTTGATATCACAAAATGCGAGATCATGACCTGAGCCGAAACCATGACTCGGACGCTTAACCAAGTGAGCCACCCAGGCACCCCTATATGTCATGATATTTAAAGTAAATATGTGAACTTTTTAGGAAAGGGAGATGTGAAGAGAGTCTTACCAAATTAAATACATAAGGCTAGGGCTGTGACATCAAAAACAATGGGGATCACGGTCTTATCTATTCAATTCTGTGCACGATGTATACATATTCCACATACTTTAAAATCCATCCTGCTACTTTGTCGTACATAAGCTTTCTAATCCTCTCCCTAATTCTTGCTTTATTAGTAATACTTCAGTAATTGTGTTATGAAATTAAAGATGGCATAAAATTCTCCTAATCGTGTAAGAAGTGATTTCCAAAACCTTCAACATTTGCAAAATCAAGACTAAATCGTTCTCTCTGCCCTGGATGATGTTCCCACACTACAAAGCACCCGTGTCTTGCCCAGGATGTTCCTGCCTATGCAGTGCCCCACTACCTCAAACCCTGATTAAAACTCTTGGCCAGCTGGTGCCTGAAATTTATTTGATCAAAATCAAGGAACAGCCATACTTCAAAACAAACATGGGTTCAGGGCGCCTGGATGGCTGAGTCTGTCAAGCACCCAACTCTTGTTTTCAGCTCAGGTCATGATCTCGTGGTTCATGGGATGGAGCCCCACATTGGGCTCTGTGCTGAGAGTGCGGAGCCTGCTTGGAATTCTCTCTCTCCCTCCCTCTCTCTCTCTCTCTCTCTCTCTCTCTGCCCATGCCCTACTTATGCGTCCATGCTCTCCCTCTCGCTCTCTCTCGCAATACGTAAGCTTTAAAAAAAGGGCGTGGGGGTTCAAAGAGTTTTACCTAGATGAATGAATAATTCATGCCTTCTCTCCATTGATTAAAAAAAAATCCCAATTCTTTTCAGGAGTAGCAAGGAATGAGGCAATTATAGGTAGAGATTACCGCCATTATTATTTAGCACTTAATAGAGCACTTTATTTGCAAAATGTTCATGCTTTAGAGACTTAAATTGCTTACTCTCATGCAAATAAATAGGAAGTAAAAATTGAAACCAACAGTGACTAACATAAAATAAGCATGTTTTCCCCACACATACGTTCTCACTGTCCTTGGCTGGAGAAACCAAATTCAGAGAAGCAGTATGTGGACAATGCACCAATATTAGAGATGAAGAATGTTTTCCAAAGATTGTCTCTTTGGGTTAGTGACTTGAAAATTCCAGGAATTCACGAACCTTCTAAACTACCAGTTCTAAACAAATGCGGTTCCCAAGGCCATACAAACATGTAGGGGTCTTTTTTCTCTCTGAGTTTGCTGCAACCAGTCCTTTCTTTAAGGCCATGGATGCAAATGTGATTCAGAGAAACATTCGTTTTATATACTGGGATCCTTTACAATCACAGTGATCAGGGTGTGAACTTTAAATTCCAACCGCCAGAAACAGGGAAGTTGCTCTGTAGTATGTTTTCCAAGCTGCACGCATTAACTGTTGTGAGAGGAACACTGTATGAAATGTTCTGTTACAGCATCCCTGGGTCTGCAGTTTGTGCCTATGACATGCTTGACATCGCCACTGTGTTCACTGGGAGGTTCAAAGAACAGAAGTCTCCAGATTCCACTTGGACACCAGTTCCTGATGAAAGAGTGCCCAAACCCAGGTACGTGTAAATATTTATACGACTGTTTTGAACTGCAAGAAATGGGCAGCTTGGTCCCAGACAATGAACATCTTAAGAACTGCCTACCAGCGCCTTCCATGCTGGCCACGGCGATACAACTACCAGAGCAACAGAAAGATCTATCAGGCCATTTGCCTTCATCCCCTTAACCCATTCAATGACACTCTAGTCTTTTGCTTAACCTCTACCTCTGTGGCTTATCCAAGGTCATCCTAGGCTGATGGGAAGCATCTGGCCCAGCCAGCCCCACTGGCATGTGGCTGAGGAAACTGAGGCTCAGAGAGTTAGAGAGTGTATTGTGCAAGTTCACAGACTTGCGTGATCATTTGCACTACTCCACCCTTCTTCCCTTCCCTTCCACACAGACCCATGTCTCTGCACTCTAATAAAATGCAGACTATAAATGGTGATCCCTGGAGTTTGTGACCAGGCTGGATGGGAGCTGAGTCCAGGACTCCAGGGCAACGGCAGATAGAGATCAGGTTTTCCCTGGTCTACCAGGTTCTAATCTGTTTTGGATCCAGACACAGTGCATATCCCTCCACCGAAACATGCTCCCAAATCGCTTTTGTGGGGAACGTGTTGTCCCGAGACCACACGGAGACCTCCTGGTCCTATGTAACCTCCATCAAATCTTCACACTAAATCAGCTAGTTCATTCTCTCCCACCCAGACAGGATGAAACTCCACCCCCCCCCAACCCCATGCCTGCCCTCATCATGGGGCACATGCTTCAAAATTTCATTACAACATTTGGCATCTAAGTTCCATAGAAACATCCTGTGCGTCTGGCTTCCTCCATGGAATTGGTGTGCCTCTGCAAAGAAGCCCAGTATCTAAACCTTTTGGTTTCCAACTCTCTCCTCCAACCTCCAATCACCACCCCCACCATACACACACACACACACACACACACACACACACACACACACACACAGTAGCCCACTTCATCCAATCGAGCGGACTCAGATAACATGAACTACTAAACCCAGGGGAGAAACCTCTGAGGTTCATGCATCTTTATCACCTGAATTATCCGGGGTGTGTATATGCTCTGTTACCCACGGAGAGCAGACTAGGTGCAGAAAGCACACTCTGGCAACCCCAGAAAGATTCGCTAAGTCCCTGCCTGGCATTGTGTAGCTACTTTCTAGATAAGCAGGAAGGGGAGCTAAGTTTGAGGAATGACGGTTCAGGGAGTCCTTAAATAACAGGGTCTCCTTGGTGCGTAGAGACGGCGACAGCCAGCCATCACCAGGATACATAAACTTTGATTTTCTACCGGTGGCAATGTGTTTCTCCCCGCCCTTCCACTTGCTTTCTCCCTCCTCTTGCCGACATCAGGATGGTCTCGTGGAGCTGGCTTGGTCGGTGCCACAAAAGAGCGTGCACGTGAGGCCAGATCACGCCAGTGTTGTCAGGGTCTAGTTTTACTCTCCGGAACCCACAGGCAGAGCAGGGCTGTGGACAAGGGCTGTGGTCAGTGTTTCCCTGACCTGACTTTACTAAGTTGTCCCTTGACTCCCGAGACCACAGAGTTTCTTGTAGCAATGAATTTCTACTGTCATTGCTCAAAAATAAAGAAATGACCTTTCAGGAGACAATCTTCAGTGTAACTGGCTTTTCATATACCTGCCCAACTCAAACAAAAAATGAAAACAGTAAAAACAAAACCCACCCGTTCTCTGACCCCCAGGTAATGAGAGAGGGTGAGGTGGAGCCCTGCTGGTATATACTGCTGCCTGGCGGCTTTATGAATGCCTTTGTTTTTGACATTTGTGGAAGCGTCAGCTAATTCTCTCTTTGTGTGGAACAAATGCCTCAAGAACTTCCAGCAGGGCTTTAGGACAGGTAGAGCAGTCTCTGGCACAGGTGCAAAGCACATACTTCCTCACTTGTTTTAAGCTCCCATCACTGTTTGTGAGGTTTGTTTGTGCTTCTGGGGGGAAGCCAAGCTGCCCCCAGCTGATGCTGAACTGCCCTGGCTGGAGCTTCTCTATGGAATGAGGAGGCGGCAGGGAGAAAATCCAAGCATATTTTTTTGGTGGCATTCTGCATTGTTCAACTTCCTCTTCTCAGCCTACGGTACATTCTCCTGCGTGCCAGATGCTTAGGGAAGCAGTTCATTCAAAGAATTTGCCATAAGGCACGAAATAAGCTCCCTCCCTTTGTCTCTTTTTAGGCCAGGTTGCTGCGCTGGCTCATCGTCCTTAGAAAAATATGCAACCTCCAATGAGTTTCCTGATGATACCCTGAACTTCATCAAAACGCACCCACTCATGGATGAGGCTGTGCCTTCCGTCATCAACAGGCCATGGTTCCTGAGGACGATGGTCAGGTGGGTGTCAAGCAAATCATGTCCTAAGTGGATCTTTCCCTACTCTGTCCCATGCTCATAAAACCTATCAGTGGATCATGATTTGAAATGCCACAAACATCTTCTGTTATCCTGGGCATTGATTCAGCTGTGAAAGGCTGGCCAGTTGGGTGCCTGCCACAAAACCCCCATAACCACATTCCCAGTGGGTAGAGTTTTGATATTTTCAGGCTAACTGGACACATGCCAGCGATTAGACATAACGAAAATATCTCCTTCCGGGTTAGCCTATTCTGTGCAAAAGCAGAGAAGCAGTGAAGGAGAACCAGTCAATGGCTGTGGATACCTGTTTGGTTGGACATGGTTGCAAAACATGCTCCAGATTCCATCGGAGTATTGCCCCTGGGTTGTTAGCTGTCAGGCCAGGGATGAACAGCACACTTGGACAAGAATGATGGTGTGAGGGATTCATACTGCACCATTTGTAACCTCAAGTGGTGGCCAGAAGAGAGGGGATAGTTGACTAGAAATCTGTGATAGCGTTAAATACTCCTTCTTGTAATTTAGACCTTATTTCCAAATGATCCAGCATGATTTCCCAAGTACCACCCTGCAGTGGCCGTCATCGAACAAAATGTCATTCAACCCTACCACCGTTTTTACTTTAAGTAGGCTGCATGCCCAACGTGAGGCTCAAACTCATGACCCTGAGATCAAGAGTCGTGCACCCAACTGGCTGAGCCAGCCAGGGGTCCCACCACCATTTTTAAACAGTGATTTTACTGAAAGATATTAGAGTATTACAATGGCTCTTGCCCATAAAATGAAAACTGTGGTATATAACTTGCAGGAGGGTTCATGTTTTCTGGTTTCTGCCATGGTGCTTGGCACAAATCAGTATCTGTGGCATGGTGAACAGCTGAGAGGTACCAGAGAAAGATGATGCCCTTTACCTTTGGCTTTAAGTGGACCTTGTTTGGCTTGTACATCCTCATATCAATTAATGGTGTCATCAGCACCCTACCTGCCCATCCTTCAGAACTGTCAGCCCCTCTACACACACTTGGAAAGCTTTCCAGTCTGACATTTCGTTGACAAGGCTTTGCACCTCCAAGGAAGAGTATGGAAAACTGGTAGCCGTGCTCTTCTCTTCCATGTTAACTGAAATGTTAAATGAGTTCCATTATCATTTCTTCCCCTCTTCACGGGACACATCAGCCTTTCCCTGGTGCTCATGGAAGAGATAATTGCTGAGTGGTTTCAGATGGTTGGGCTGTCTCTTTGCTCTGTAACTTGGCCTCCGCAAATGCATACCTCCTTCCTCCCCTTGGAGCCACACTAATGCTCCACATATGGAAATAAAGGACCAGAACAGCTTGAGAACATTATCTATATGCATACATTTTTCTTGAGGTCATTACTAGAAAGCGAAGTCACAACTGTTTGAAGTGGAAAAGGGGACCCCTGAATGACAGACCAACAAAGATAAAAACTGTGATCCTGTCATCTTAGATACCGCCTGACCAAAATTGCAGTGGACAGTGCTGCTGGGCCCTATCAGAATCACACTGTGGTTTTCCTGGGATCAGAGAAGGGGATCATCTTGAAGTTCTTGGCCAGGATAGGAAACAGTGGTTTCCTAAATGACAGCCTTTTCCTGGAGGAGATGAGCGTTTACAACCCTGAAAAGTACGTAGACTGTTGGGCTCTTTCTTAGTCATTCTTTGTCACTGTGATCCTTTTCATTCAAAGGAAAATCTGAGAAGAGCAGACTTCAGTTGTCTAAGCCTTTAGGAGGCTTTTAGTATTGTTCGGCGGTGGGGGGGTGGGGGGGGAAGCATTATTTTTCTCTTTACCAATAAATGTGCGTTTATATAGAGACACACCACACAGGGCCAGGGAGGGGGGCATCTTTAGGATCTGTTTCACCTTCAGTGAGATCAGATTAAGGGATCACCTTGTGGGCCGGGAGGCGGGGTGGCCAGAAAAAGAGAACTGACTCATGATCCTGCCTTATAAAATCAGGTGCAGCTACGATGGGGTAGAGGACAAGAGGATTATGGGCATGCAACTAGACAAAGCCAGCAGCTCTCTGTACGTTGCATTCTCCACCTGTGTGATAAAGCTTCCCCTGGGCCGCTGTGAACGACACGGGAAATGTAAAAAGTATGTATTTTGCCTCCCCGACCATGAGAGGGCACGGTGCTTAGAGGGGAGTCCGGGGTAGCTCATGGTCATCTTTTTCCTGCAGAACCTGTATCGCCTCCAGAGACCCATACTGCGGGTGGGTAAAGGAAGGAGGTTCCTGTGCCCATCTGTCACCCAGCAGCAGGTAAGGAACCGGAGGTGCGGAAAAGCGTAAAGTGGCCGCCAGCCGCGGTGCGTTCTAGATGTACGATTGACTGCGCTCTCGCACGCCGCTGCCATTCAGCCTTCTGTGCACAGACCTCATCAGTGGGGCTGCTGGCGGTCCTCCTGCCTCTCCCCATCTCATGCAACCCCCGCCATCACATGTGGCAGATTTCCGATTGATTAATCACCCATCCTCAGACTGATTAAAAACACAGAGAAACGAAACACTGTGGGCTTCTAAGTATTCCCTGGAGAGCGGGACAAGAGGATGCACGCCTTGATCACTGCAGCATAAGAGCAGCAGAGAAAAGGAGCAGGAGGGTACCAATTAGATTAGTGCTGCGGTTTGCCCAGCCACAGCAAAAGTGACTCCTCTAATTGACCGTGCAGGGCCGAGAAGAGCTCACGGAGCATTTGTTAAGCGACGCATTTGTACTGCAAGTATGGCATATGCATCCAATAACCCATTCTCTTGCACTGAGGAACAGCTGACCCTATCACTCGTTAAGGAGCCAATCAATTCTTGGCAGCTCTCCAACAGATCAGCTAGATCGGGCCAGCCTATCGCACCTGTGATTTGGGTGCTTAAAATTGTTACCCTGACTTTAAGGGCTTGAATGGCATTAGTTAAAAGGTTTCTTTTCGTTATTTTAGTGGATGTGAAATCCAGTGCACGTCTTTTGACAAGTTATGGCAACTCAAGGAAGGTGCCATACGGCAGGACAGTTCTGTCTTAGCCATTCCGTCACGTTCCCCAGGTCTTCATGGCACTCTGGACCTCTTCTCCTATCTCAGAATAGCTAGACAGACAGGAGGGCACATCGGATGACTGCCACAGGCAAAATTTGAGGGAAAGTATTCCCACAAGCAGAGCCAATGATAATTGTGAAGTCTGACTTGGAAATCTGACTAATGTGAAGGGTCAACTCACTATGTATCACTATATCAGCTCCACAAGTAGCAATATTGACATACTAGAGCTTTGTATCTTTTCATGGGGACCCTCGAAATGAAGGAGAAAAGATCTCAAAGCACAGGAGGGGAAGCTAACAAATGACCTCTCTCCTTTCTACATTCAAGGTGTGACCAAAGGTAGTAAGACTGACTTTTAAAAATCATTTTTAAGTCGGGGCGCCTAGGTGGCTCAGTCGTTGGTCGTCCGACTTCGGCTCAGGTCATGATTTCATGGTTCGTGGGTTTGAGCCCTGTGTCGGGTTCTATGCTGACAGCTTGGAGCCTGGAGCCTGCTTCAGACTCTGGGGTCTCCCTCTTTCTCTGCCCCTCCCCTGCTCACTCTCTGTCTCTCTTTCTCTTTCTCTCAAAAATAAATAAATATTAAAATATATATGTATTTTTTAACCTGGGTGGCTTAGTCAGTTAAGCCTCTGACTCTTGATTTCAGCTGAGATTACGATCTCACGGTTCATGAGATCGAGCCCCCAGGTCGGGCTCCAGGACGGGCATGTAGCCTACTTGGGATTCTCTCTCTACCTCTCTCTCTCTGCCTCTCCCCTGCTCACGTGTGCGCGCTCTCTCTCTCTCTCTCTCTCTCTCTCAAAACAAACTTTTAAAAATATCACTTTTAAGTCAATACGTGAATGCCAAAATTGTTCCCTTAAGGATTTACATATATATTTCATTGCTTAAAACATGGTGGAACTCTCCTTGAAGAGTGGTCTTCAGGGACTGATGAATACTGGCTTTTACTACCACTGAAAATCCTTATCCTTTGAATATGAATTTGATTTTTAACATAGAAAAAAAAAACACTGGAAAACAAACATGGTGTATTATTAGATCAAGGTGTGACTTTCAAGCTACTTTTCCTATATGGTCCATAAAATAAACTCTAAAGGCAGCTGCAAAACAGAGTTTCAATTACGTCGTGAGAGGCGGTACAGAGTTCTCCCCCAAAAGGACAGTTCTCCCATGGATGATTCCAGTGTGCTTGTTTTAAAAATCAAAATATATATATTAAGATTGGTCTTGTTATAAAGCTCGTTCAGCCCGACGGTGACCAAGGAGACTTGAAAGAAAAGTCAGCATGAGGGTAATACTCCAGAGTCACAGGGCCACCGAGTCTCAGGTGGTCTCAGCCAAATGTACCACCATGTCCCATCCCCTCAAGGGAGCTCCGTACCCACCAGCCAGTTGTTCCTTTGAACACTTTCTCATATAGGTTATTTCTGGGCAAGAAAATAAAGGTCTAGGAAGGCAGTGCTGGGGTCAAACAAAAAGTACAGAGCAAAAGACCTTTTCTTTTTTTTAATTTAGAGACTTCTGTATCACTTATAAAGAGTTATGTTGACATTTAAACTTTTTAAACGCTTAAGAGATGCTCAATCTGTAAAAGAAGGATATAAATAATCTGCAAACTAATTAACTCCCTGAATAATATCGGAATTAACTGCTCAAACCACGGAGAGTCACAGAAGACTCATTTCTGTAAACTTCGGAGACAAATTTTCAAGCTGTTATCTACTTCTTGTTTCTGCACCTGCTGCTCAAGTTATCAAACTGTGTTGGTTTCTTTAGTGAAACTTCAGACTCATTCTGGAGTAACAACTCATGATGTTGAATTTGTTTCTTTCTCTCTTTTTTTTTTTTTAAGACTGACTTTTGAACAGGACATAGAACGTGGCAACACAGATGGCCTGGGAGACTGTCACAGTAAGTAAAGCTTTTTATCCACGCACATCTTGGTGCAAAGACCCTTTTATCGGACGGCCTAGAAACGTCACCCCACATGTGGCCCTAGTGCGGCTGGCACAAAAATATGCATAAGTAACAGAAATCATCTTCTACACATCAAATCAAGGAAACAGCGTGTTATGAAGCCAGTGTTGTCGATGTCGTTGCTACAAATGCTGGCGCCTATTCCACGGTTACAGTGCTGTGGAACAAATTCACTCTAGAGGATAGTGATTATATCAGAGCAGTAAGTTAGATCAACATTTCCATTAAAAAAACTAGTTTCAAAAAACGTGTTTTTACCCCGTAATTTTTAACTAAATAATAAAAAGATTGATTGCTATACTCTAGCTTTTTAATTGAATGGGAGTGTTTTGTTCTTCTTGAACTTATCGACTAACAAAAGTAATTATTTTTCTAATGAGATTTATGTCTATTACCATTTGCAGTAAAGAAAATTTTCAGAAAGAACCCACTCAAGTAAAGGGTGACTCAAAATAACCTTTTTATAGGAATTAACCTTTTATGCTTAGCCCCAAGTTCATTTCCAAAATTATTAAATGGTAACATTTTAGTTGGAACTTACTATAAAAGGTCCTGGTCAAATGTCTGCCCAGTTGTCCTGCGATCTTATTAGTATGGGTATTCTCCTGAAAATGTTTATTCATGCTAATTTAGAGAAGAATGCCATTCTCTTAGAAAATACTTAGTTTGCAGTGTTTTAAATCTTTGAGCCATAAGTACTGAAATTTCTGACTCTAAGGTACCATTCAACTTTCTACCGTATCTTTTTTTGGAGATCAACTATAACCAAAGAGGGCTATGGGCATCCTCATCTCCAAATTTTTTGCTGTATTTATTTTGTTTCCAAATATTCAATATTGGCAAAAGCTTCTAAAGTCTTCAAACACAGAATCTATTGAGTTCAGAAATCAACACGGGAGACAGTGGCATCACCAAAAGATCTGTGTTACTTGTGTGCAGTGAGACAGTTTGAGGTTTGATCCGTGGCTCTCAATCACATTGGTGCCTCATGGCTCCATTTTCAGGGAAACAAGTTTCAGTTTGTGCATGTGTCTATGTGAGCGAACTTAAATTAGCTGACTTCAGTGAATAATTTGCTTCATATTTTTAGGATCTGGTGGTATGGGCATCTGTAGAAAATAGGAGAGTCAACGGGAACTGAATAACTAAACACGTGAGAAATGTGAAAATGGTTGTTAACTGTCTCTATCACGTGTCCACAACACCAGTAGGGCTCACACCGCATGTGTGTGTTCGGGCCAAGGAACCTACAGAAGCCTCTGTATCTAACACGGGGGAGATCCTCAGGCCCCAAGCCAGCGATTTACTCTTCAATCTCAGTGTTCAAGCCTCCGTGTTTTCGTGTGCTTCCTAACCTTGAACTCTATTACCGGTGCAACATTTAGGGTGCCGGCTTAGGGCAGGAGGTACACTTGACCTTCTGCTGCCTTTCCTAGTGGCTTCTCTGCTCTTTGTGCTCCTGCTGGAGTATGACCTGCTTCTATGAGACACATCTATTCACACAGAGGCACGCAGAGGGTTCAGATAACTGGTGCACGGTGACTCTTGAACAGGATTGTAAAGGGAAATGGGGGAATCATGAAGAGTTGGTGTCAGAGTCTGGGTAGCAAGCAAGCTAAATGAGCCAGCGATAAGACCCAGACACATGCACATGTGTGCGTTGCCTATACGTGTATATGAGTATTTTTATTTTTGTTTTTAATTTCCCAATGAAAACCTATGATGAATTCAGAACATTGTGATACTGGACAGTTCCTTACAGCATGGTCGAGAGGATGAAATGAGAGAGAATATAAAGAAAACTGTTTTGCAAGTGTGGTCCGAGTGTCACTTATTTCGCCCACATACACACCCCACTGTACAGAGTAAGGCACATAGAATGGCAGTTCCCAATGTTTCTACAAACTCTTGCCTTTTCTTTGAGTCTTGAAAACAAAGGCAGTGACTGAGGAAACTCACTCGGAAAAGAGAGAGGAGGGTATGAAATCGGACCCAGTACGAAGCATCTTGTATTACAAGCAGAAATTAAAAAGCATTTACTTAGTAGTGGGGATCATATGTTAGCATAATTCTGTATAAGCTCATTCCTACTTACGATGTAAGTCACACTAAGCACAGTGTTACACATTAAGTAACCTTCTCCTCCCTTTTGTCTTCCAGATTCCTTCGTGGCCCTGAATGGTAAGGAAGATATTACTCATGATTTAATATCGATGGAAATCTATGTGGGAAATCCTCTTCCACTAATCCTCTTGAGTATTTTCAAACCTTAGGTTTCTTTTTTAATTAATTTTTTATCCTCATTATTTTTTTTATAGACATTTCAACTCCTCTTCCAGATCATGAAATGTCTTACAACACAGTATATGGTCAGTTTATAGATTTTTTTTTTTTTTTTTGTAATTTTAAGCCACTCATCCTGTGGTAGTTTATAGTTTTCATCCCTAAACATCACGGACCAGATTCTTTGTTACTTCAGGGCCCCAATTCACTAAAATTATTTCTTAATTTCACAGTGCTTCAAAAATCACTCTATGAGAGACAACTGACGTCTGAGACTGGTTCCTACATTTTTAATCCACATAACGTGAAATTTGCCAACCTTAGGGAATTCGGTGAATATGTTTAATGAGTTCTTGAGGGAGAAGTAATTGCTTTTGGACACAAATTTATCCAAGATAAAAGAACAGTACTTGTAACTAATAGGCTGTAGCTCTTGACTGGTAAGAATACCATTCCCTAAAATGCTGACTTTCAGGGCAGTAACCTCTGCAGGGGAAAAAAAATCTAGACATCATGCAGACACCAGCCCTTACTAGGCAAACCTTTCCAATATCACATGGAAATTAGCCATCGAAATTCAAGTTCACAAAGAGTATGACTATTTAGACATATTTTCAGTGACAGTTCTTCAGAATGTATATAGGGAGGAGTGGTGTGGGGGGAATGATGTGCAAACAGGATTCCTCCCGTTGTTTCCACTCTGAAATACACACTGTATTAAACAAGGCCATGAAGTCCATAAATAAAACATTCTGAGTTCTTTAGAAGACAACTTTAGAAGTGCACCACTACCATTCTCAGAGTTCTCCCTAATGTTTGCGAGGATAAACCATTCGTGTGTTTTTTAATGTTTATTTATTTTGAGAAAAAAAGACCGAGCGTGAGTGGAGGAGAGAGAGGCAGAGAGAGGGAGAGAGAATCCCCAGCAGGTTCTGTTGTGTCAGCGCAGAGCCCCATGTGGGGCTCAATCTAACGAACCTCAAGATCATGACCCGAGCTGAAAGCAAAAGTTGGAGGCCTAACCGACTAAGCCACCCAGGCACCGCCGTGTGCTTTTGAAATATAATATGAAAAACACGTGTGATGGTAGATTTAATAAGCTTTGCATTATAATGAGGACCTAAGAGTTTCACAGATGCACATTTTATAGTTTTTGTGTTAAAAATCTGTAACAATTACAGTTCTAGGATGGTGTTTGTAGAGGTAACAAAGGAAGGGGGAAACAGGGAAAGAAAAGAGAGCAAGGCAGGTTTAGAATCTGAAGAAATAGTTCAAAATAGTTCAAAATAAACAAACGTGTTGAATAGCGCTACATCCACTCTTCCTCTCTGTGTCTAACTGGCGTAAATAAAAAGCCTCTTTGAAAGTACTAAAGACCGTGTGGTCCTAAATGAGCTAGCTGTGCAGTTATGGAAAACAATGCCTGGTTTCTCCTTCCTGTTCTCCTGGTGGAGGGAGGCAGTGGGGAGCAGACGAGTCCACAGAATTCATCTACCTTTAGCCTTCTCTCATCTGTGACTCAAGCCAGTATACTGAAGACCAGCGACGAAGAAAAATTTCTCAGGAGGCAGATGTCATCTAGCTTAGCTCGCCCGTCAACAAGAGAACCCACTTAGCATCTACTCTCCTCCAATATCATACTCTGCAATCACTTCCTGTAATTGAATAATCTTCATCAGATATTGAGAAATCCAGGTCTTAAGTCTAATTGAACCAGCAACCTCCCTAGCATTCATCAACTGGACAAAGACCAATTTTAACTCCCAGGTAATTTCTCATATAAGAAAGAATAATCAAACCATGGGATGCTTTTTGTGAACAAAAATCACTCTCCAATCTATGCTTCTCTCTTATTTCCTTTACAAAAGGAAAGGAACTTACTAATTCCTCCATATTAACACATGAGGCCTGTTCATCCTCAGCTCTTGATCAGTGATTTCTGTGATGAAACTAAAGAAGAGCTGGACTTTTCCTTAATGATCCGGTCCGTTTTAGGCTAATTCCATCCAGTGTTAAGTGGTTAGATGATTAACCGCCAAAATGAGAACTCATCCAGACAGTACTTACGAAAGAAAACACAGAGACTTTCTTTTCACAAACTATTGTAAGAAATGCTTACTTTGCCGTTAGAAAACCTAGAATAGATTTAATTCACTCAGCAAATACGTGTTGAGTGCCTTCTGTGGTGCCAGGCACTCGACTAGACACTGTATTTCTCCCATCAAAGGAGGGACCAATGGGGCGCCTGGGTGGCTCAGTCAGTTAAGCGTCCAACTTTGGCTCAGGTCACGATCTTGTGGTTCGCTAATTCGAGCCCCGTGTCGGGCTCTGTGCTGACAGCTCAGAGCCTGGAGCCTGCTTCAGATTCTGTGTCTCCCTCTCTCTCTCTCTGCCCCTTGCCCGCTCACACTGTCACTGTCTCTCTCACTCCCTCTCTCTCAAAAATAAACATTAAAAAAAATTGTTTTTTAAAAAGGAAGGACCAAATTACTATTTTTATCTGCATGGATATAGACTAGGAAGCCAACCACAAAGTCCAAAATACACCCACTGTTTCCAGCTGTGTCCTTTGCATGTCCCCATAAAATGTTCAGGGGCTGAGTGCAGGTTCATAAAGAGAGCCACAAAACTCGAACTGCCTAACCCAGAAAAAGGAATCATTACAATAAACCACGCAAACTCTCCGCTTGGCAAAAGTTCTGTGCAACACCAGTTACATATGTGAGAACCCCCTTTTTAGTGAATTGGACCCTGACTATTTTCCTTCTTTCTCCCTTTCTTGTATTGATTTAATGTCTCTTGTTTTGTGTCTAATTGGCTACAGTCATTGTTAATAAGTATAGTAGTTTGAAGGGTCTCTAACCTCTGGAATCACAAAGACTTGTAGATATAGAGAAACAATATGATGCATATTAAAGTTAACTTCTAAAATCTATCTATTTCATTATATATTATAAGAATAATATATCAGGGGCACCTGGCTGGCACAGTCAGTAGAGCGTGCAACTCTGGATCCTCAGGGTCGTGAGTTTGAGCCCAACACTGGGTGGAGAGCTTACTTCAAAAAAAAAAAAAAAAAAGAAGAAGAAGATGTCATAAGGTCCACTGATTAAAATATGACCTTTCACAGTGGATTAACAAGACAAAATTATAGGTTCCAAACCTACTGACTTGTAATACCGTATCTACAAATGACTGCCTATTTTTGTAGCATGATTTTGGTTGCAGAGTCTCTTAATGGATGCACAAAAAATTATATAGCCTATAGCGTCAGACGTTAAAAAGGAAGATAAGTGATTTCCTTTTAACGTGTTTAAGTTTAGAGAAGTAGCAATACTAATACACCTCTTTGATTTCAAACTAAGGACTGCTGTTTAATGATGCTTTTACAAGGCAGTCCTAAAACTTTTGAGAATTTCTTTGACTCTGATTCACCAGTGGCACGTGTTACCTGTCCTCACGCATAAGTTCCAAAGAATACAAACCTCATGCTGCTCGACGTTTTTTTTTTTTTTAATTTTGAGTACATTGGATGCATGGTTTCTCTAGATTTACATATAGAAAATGGGGATGTGGTGGGTATTAGACTAACGCTTCAGCCATAGGAAGGAGCTGATTTCTCACATTTGTGCAAAGCATTTTCCTACCTAACTACCATCTGGTCCACATTAATTTCCTCTCATAGCCATAGCTTTCCATTACCAATGAGTTTTCCATGTATTTGCAGCATATGGTCCAGGAAATCTTTCAACGGAGAATGTGTCCCTTAGGCATATATTTCCCCTAGATTACCGTATTAAGAAATGTTCTCCCTAAACCATACTTAGGGCATTACCATAAAATTGCCCCTTGAACGCAGTTAAATTGAAAGCACTCAAAATGCATATCAATTCAGGTAAAAGAAATTCTTGCTACTTGGAGAAAAGGGTTTGTTTGGTTTTTTTTTCCTTCCCGCCTTTCTAACTCCCTACAAAGCAATGTCTCATTGTTTGCTTATGCTGGGTGCTGAATGCTCTCTTAGGCTGGCCATATATTTTGTTAGAGCGGTGCAGAATTCAAGAGTAGAAAACGGAGGCTACATTTTAGACCTCAGTATAAGCGAAAAAGAAATAAAAGAAATTCTGTATTTCCAAGTCCAGGTTAATTTCCCTACCTCTCTGTTCTCTTATCAGCACTGAGATGAGAAGCAAAACCCAGAAATGTAAAAAAATAAAAATTAAAAAAATAAAGTCTAGGTGCAGGCATTCCTGAGTTTGAAATGAACATGTTCTTAACAGTTGGATATAAACCAGACTTTGTGCAACAAAGCTGATGTCTGAGGCTGTGCAGAAGCCAAACAAACTCTACATAGAAAGCGGTTTCTTAAATGTTACTCAAGTTCTGTGGTGGCATTTAAGGGTGGTGCTTCCAGAGAAATCAATATAGCTTAGGTGAGCCACCTAGCTTCCCTGCTTCTTCCCTGCCATCTTTCGAACAAAATGTTGCCTGTCGCGTGCCGTATTAAATTCTTCTGGGAATCCAACTTCCCATGCTAACGGTAAAACAGAAGAATGCAGAGTATTGCTCATTCTAATCTTTCTTTCTGGTCACCAGTATTTTATTGAACACATACGTGGTGATCGCAGCCCAAGGCTGGAACCACTTGTGAATCCACCCTACCTTCTACCAGAGGCACCGGTTACAAATTCGCAGTAGTTGCCTTGATACCTTTTTAAACATTGTTCGAGAGGCTGCTATAGGTAAGACAGTTTCATAGACTCTACTCAGAAATCACAGAGAGGTGAAGTTTTCTTTCTCCGAGAGAGAACAGGTAGTGGGGCTTCTTGAAATCATCGTGACAGTTCATACCAGAGCACCTGGTGCCACTTGTATTTAGCCTTGTGGCATGATGGGAGGAAAGCAGAGGAATGTGTTCACAGGAAAAATCCAGAGTGTCGGCCCTAACTCCCAACCTGGCCATTCTTTTTCTGATGTTTTCCTGTGGTAGGCTACTCTGGATCCCCAAAAGCTCTCCCTTTCTAATCTGAATCACGTCAGTCAGTGTGGTCTCAAGAACAACCTTTACGAGGTAGGAGTCATGAGACCGTGAAACTGGCTTTGCTGGAATGACACACAAAAGGCACAGCCAGAGCAACAAGGGGCGGCTGACGCTGCCATCCCAGGGAACCCGTGGTGGAGGCAGGCGGGCACTTCTCTCAGAAATAGGAAGTTTATGAGGCCAAGTCGAAGCTGAAAACCAGACACACCCTCCGTGAGAAAGACTCAGGACAGCGGCACTGTTTGTAACACTACCATGCACCTGCCCCGCCAGTCACACATGGTGACCCCCCCAGAGCAGACCTGTCCCGCCTTGACCAGTGCTGAGGGAAGACCGAAGCCGGACACTAGGACTTCTTGAGCGTGTTCTGTGTGTCGGACACTGCTGGGTGCTTTCACCACCACGTCGCTTCTATCCTCCCAACGCGGGGAGGGAAGCAACATGCCCACTTGGCGCACAAGGAAAACGAAGGCCCGGAGAGATTGAGGGAGTCTCCCAGGCTCACCCAGAGAGCAGCCCAGATAGGATCTGGCCCTTCATCCTCTAACAGCCAGGGCGGGGAGTCTCCTGCTGAACCCCAACCCCTCAAGCCTGTTCTTTCTCAGGCCGTCTCCTTTCAGGCTTACCGCCAGCTTGGGTGTCCCGCTCTTGGCCTCTGTGCCGAGGGAATGTGGGGGTCTCCGCTGATGCTCTCCCTAACTGTATTTATGATGAAAACAGGGCACTCCAGTTCCCTCTTGCCCAGCACCACCACGTCGGATGCAGCGGCTCAAGAGGGGTATGAGTCTAGGGCGGGAAAGCTGGACTGGAAGGACCTGCTGCACTCACCCGACAGCACAGACTCTTTGGGGGCGGTGTCTTCCCGTAATCACCAAGACCAGAAGGGTAAGGCCTTGGAAATGCCTCTTCCTCGGTGGGGAGAGGGAGGGAAAAGTGAGGAGGGCTGTGTAACTGCTTCCAGCTGAGCCACAGCAGCATCTCAGGCACCCCCAGCACACGATGCTCCCAAGCTTCCTCAAAAAACACCTCTCTGCACCAGGCTCGATCCTAAATTATACCCCCAGCGAGGAGAAACCACACAAAACAAATAACACATCCTTCTGAGCTTCCTCCATCCCAAAGGGGAGCAGCTTGGCCCAGTGCAGATCCTCCCCCCACCCCGGCTCCTCTGAGCTCAGGCCTCAACGCTGGGTCCTCTTCTCCCATTCCCTAACCGGATGGAATGCAGGGCCGGCCCCAGCGTGTGCGTGTCATCAAAGTAAAGGCCCGTTTTAATGGGTGAGTGGAGAAATAGCAGGGCAGAGCCTTTTCTGGCTGGTGGCATCTCTCACTCGCACGTGGTGCTGAATTTGAATAGAGCCGCGGTCCTGCAATGTACTGTAATTGCCCTTTGAGGACAACAGCTAAGACAAAAATATGTTATTTAATCAAGCAGAATTGCTATGCATTTAAAATGGAAAGGAAGCTGCACTCAATGAAAGGGACTCTACTGTGAACTGTCCTAAATTCTCCCCTGCTTTCTTTGCTCAACTAGAGACAGGAAATGTCCTCTTCTTTTCTCGCCAGTGGCTGCTTCTGGTAACACATCCTACTTTAGCTGCAGCTGCAACCAAAGAGGCCTTTACTTGTCCAAAAAACAGTCTTGTAAATCAGAGACTGAAAAGCCCAGTTATGTTGCGAGCTGTTTCCCCTCATTCAGAATTGTTCACTTCTATATGTTTTCAAGGGTTTCATCCAAGCAAGGGTTTGAGTCTCGAGGACGGACCAGCCATGATGACCCTTTGGAAGACCGTCTGTCATGTCCTCCCTCAGGGTTTTCTCTATACGTATTTCCATCTTGACTTTTAGATGATGTTTCCCAGGCAGATTCACATGCTCAATTTTCACCCTCTTTTTTGCAACTCACGTCGTGAGAGTGCCATACGCTCTGCTGCTCTACGTGCTAAAAAGTGAAGATTGTGGCCCTTTTAATTTGTGCTCAAGCACGTTCCCATAATCACTTTGATTATTCTTCTATAACTTTTCATATTCCCTGCCCCAAATCTTAAAAACAGCAGCTTCTGTCTCAGCAGCCTCTTGAAGTTGGAGGCATCCCTCCCTTTACCATTCCCTAGAAAGCGCCAGGCTCCTCAGTGGTGGCACAGAACTATCACATCAGGCCACGAGCCCTAGCATGTGCCATTATTTGTTATGTGTGGCTCCAGATCGCAGATGTGGGAGTCTTGGCCGAGTTCTCAAGAAGAGACGGCTCTGTAAAATTGCTTCGTGTTTGCCCACTGCCAACTTTCTGAAAAACCAAACGGCCTTTCCGGTAAAGCATTAAATATGTCAGCCAAATATCTAGCTGTTGGTTACAATCATTTCCTCTTCACTTCACTGAGACGGGTGGCATGAATCTTCTCCAATCGTTAACTCCCCCAAGGGATGGAGGTTATCAAAGAGTACAATTAACACTTTGACAGATCATTTTAAAATTCGGCATTGTTCATTCTCTTGGGTCTTATTATGAATATTGACAAAGCTGGAAGCAGTCTACAAATTGTCAGACAATGGTGGCAGAGGTGATTGCATGGGTGTTTAACATGATCACTGTTCTTGTGCTATTAACTCCTTGCCTTGCCCTGTCAAATTCGAGTTTGGTTTTTGACAATTGATTATGTATTTGATGGGGCAATGACAACGGGTTGTTATGCAGAAAAAAAAATTTTTTTAATGTAGCTTAATGTTCCTTTTACCATGATTTTTATGATTTTAATTTCCATTTTGCTCTGAATTGTTTTTCTGTTTTAATGTGCACGATTTATTTCAAACTTCTGTTCTGTTTTGCCAAGCACTGTGTGGTTGGACTTGGTGATGGCGTTCCTCTGTTGGAAAAGTCCAGTTTCTTTTCTGACTCATTATGACGTCCCTTAGCTTGGCCCAATCTGTGATCTCCTCGCTTCTTCTCATTCCCTGATGTGGGTGCCTTAATGATGTCACATCCGTGTGTGCAGCATCTCCTGGGATGCGAGGGTTTCCTGGGTTTTGCGAGGGCCTCTGGCAGGTGCTCTTTTCACTGGGTCAATCGTCTCATGGGAATGTGACATTTGTGTGCCCCAGCTTTAGGAGCTAAATATACTCTGGAATTGTTTCTAAAATATCACACATTTCCCCGCTAAGCAGAAAATGTGTCCCGCTCACCAGCTAGCTAAGGAGTCAAGTGTCCCATGCCTTTTTTATTCTGGCTGAATAAAGGCCAGTGAGCAAAGGAGCCCACAGCTCTGCTCTGCAGACATGGTGAACACCACTGGGCTGGTCCCGCTCTGCCCCACCTCATCCTCCAAAAGATGCTGCATTTCCAGAGTATGTTTGCTTGCTGTTTTCTTTCTTTTCCTCGCTGTGTCTTTTGTCCTGATTTAATCCTGTGTGTCCCTCACATTCTGTCAAAGCACCAATCCTCACCTTGCAATCTAACCCCCTTCTGCTACCATTGTTCTCAGCCTCCCCCTTTCAAAATAATAGACCCAAGCCCTCTCTCTGCCCTTCTGTGGAATGTTCCAAGGCTCTTTCCTTCTACACTGTAAGTAGCATTCTGAGGCTGTATGTACACATACAGGCATACTAACAAAGCGTGAGAAGAGACCTGTGAGGCTCGGAGAAGCATTATCACAGAAAATGAAGTAATTTTCTCTCTCAGTAACTGGCCTTGCCCTTCATTACCCTACTGGCCTTGTCTAATGTCTCTTGTCCTTACTGCTTTTCTTTAAAATTGCCTGATATCTTTCAAGCCCTAGATTCATTAGTAAAAACACAGCCAACTGCACTGTTTTATCTCTGGGTCCCTAGATGTCTGGAGCCGCTAGAGCCAGCCCTTTAATCACCAAGTTGATAAATTGGATGCAGCCCTGGCTACTTCTTTCTTGGTTTTGCCACATTTAAAAATATATATTATTTATTCATCTTATAACCATTGAGGTGGTAATGAGTAGTTACAAAGGGGCTCTAATTACATATGAATAAGAAAGAAAATCCACTTTATTTTTAGATCTGGCTTGTCTCCCCCCACCTCCCTTTCCACAGCAAAAGAAATAAGAGCTTTCTTTTTTAGGTTAGGCAATACTGAAAATTAATAGCCACTCTTGTGCCTCTTGTTTCTGACCAATAGTAATAATACTATAAAACCTTATTTCCAAGAAGACTGGAAGATACGTGAGGGAATTAGCCATGTACCGATCTGCCAAGAAAGCTGTGTAGCGTCAATATAATATGTAAATGCTGACCACTGGTGTTAGGTCCCAAGAATAAATCAGAACAGAAGGAAATCCCCTACTTCAGACTTGCGAGAGTTCTCATGAGCTGTCAGAAAACAGATAAAATGGTCAATCTATACAGAGATGTTCCCATCTGAGTGGAAATGCCAGCACTGTCGTATGCTTATATATTTCGGTATACCTTTAAAGTGAGATGTCACCAATTACATTTAGTCAAGAGGATACACTCACTGCAGACAAGAAAAAGAGATAGAAACAGAATTTAAATTTGAGATCAAATGAATAATTTAAACCAAAACATACAGTAGATGCTGAGTATGTTTTAATCAACGTACAAGCTATCTGTGTGAGCAATTTTACTTGGGGAAATAATATTACAGTAAGATACATAAAGTATGATGAGGAGTATATTGCCCACCCTTCCTCACAATCCTGAATAGAATTTTTTTTTCTTTTAAAAAAAAATTTTTTAACATTTATTTTTGAGAGACAGAGAGAGAGAGAGCATGAGCAGGGGAGGGGGAGAGAGGGGGGGGGGGAGACACAGAATCCAAAGCAGGCTCCTGGTTCTGAGCTGTTTGTTAGCACAGAGCCCGACGCGAGGCGTCTAACTCACAAGACGGTGACCTGAGCTGAAGTCGGACGCCTAACCGACTGAGCCACCCGGGCGCCCCCCTGAATAGAATTTTCTAAAATCACAGAGTTTATCAACAATTCCTCCAACGCAGGGTCACCTACAGCAGTAGGGCCCCCCCCCCCAAGTAGGACATGCGGCACCTTACAAGAGATGATTTAGGTGCCTCTGGTGATCCTGGCATTGAGAGTACTGAATCCTGTGGAAGAAGGTCACATCACACCCTTTTTGTTTCTCTTTCAGTCTTCTGGGTTAGGTTGAGGAAGAAGTCTGTTTGAGGCTCTATCATTAACAACTCCCTTAACGTGCTACTCTCCTGCTTTGACAAGAAAAAAACAGGCTTTCAGCTAGGGGCTTCGCCAGGCAGCTGTAGCTAGCTGGAATTAACACTGTTTTGCTTTTAATTACTTTTTTATGGTTACTTCTATCTATGAAAAGTGACGTGCTTTTTTTTTCCCATTTGTGATAATGATATAAAGTTTCTATCTGAAATCTATTTTAAAGGTAATTTAAATAAAATACTAAGTAAACACGAATGCAGGAAGTGTAGGGATATAAAAATACTAAGCAAAGAGTATGGTCGGTGAGTCTCACTGGAATCACTGAAATTGTGGTACTGTAGTTGCCTGACTAAGCTTTGGGTAACTCTGGCCCAGGGCAATTATAGGAGCCTGGTGAGGATTAAACTCGCTTCTGCCTTTGGAAGGACAAGATGTAGAACCACCACGTTGCCGATGGCTGGGCTCTGAGTGCTGCAATGATAACGATCCGGTGCTCTTCCAACTACTGAGCTCTCTGAGTGGGGATGAGAAGTTTGGCCAAGTAGTTGTTTAGAGCAAAATGGATTTAGACTAAAAGGAAATCACTCATTCTAGCCTTGTTAAGCGTCTGGTGAGACTTTGGACCAGCAGTGAGCGCCCGAGTGATGCTTGCAGTGAGTTATTCCCCAAGTTGTGGCCTAGGGAGAGCTGAGCTTCGGCATTTCTGCTGCCAGTCTCCTTTTTTGAATTGGAAAGGACCCGTGCGTGATACAGTGTGTTCCCCTGACCTGGCAATAACCTACTCTTGACCCTTTTTTCCCTGTGCTCTCATTCAAACTCTACCTATTCTGACTCTCAACCCCTCAGAGGTAGGCCTTCCTCATTAACAAGTTGAGAAATCCAGTTTGGGGTGAGTATTGTAGATACCAGAGCCTGGCCTTGAGTGCCCTTGCGTTTTAACAACCTCCAATGCTTCAAATCTAATGGATTGGGGAATTTCAAGGGCCCCAGTTCTCTCAATGGGGTAAGTTATTTCTTGGCTCCTATCAAGTCTTATGTAGGTGATCTTACATATGGGGAAAAGTATCACTGATGACAACAGTAAAGGAAGAAAAACAAGCTTCTCTTCTTTGCCTGACTCAACTTGGGCCAGATTTTCTCTGCCATTTCCTCAGTAACATTACCATAACAAAAATGTTTTCTGAGGCGTCTCAAGCAAAATTTATTACTGGCTCCATAGCACAGTGTTGGACGCCAGTAAGGAGTGAGAGGCTACACGAGAGATAGACACGGTTCCCATCCAAGAACCAGTGGACTGCCAGACAAAGCGTACACACACACACACACACACACACCAAAGTGCATCCAGAAAGCCTCTCCGATCACCACTGCCTGTGTGAGCAAGGCAAAAGTGTGCACGGCAGGCTTTAGAAGAAAATATCAGACAACTGAAGACAGCTTGGCTGATGTCAAGGAACTTAGCCCTTGATAAAGGTTTCTCAGCCCCTTTTCTTTAGCCCTTCCCTTCAACCTGCCACTTGACGGGAAGGGGGCAGGGGATGGGGGGGCGGGGAGTGAGGTTATGTTTGGTACAGGATTCATATTCTAAGGTTTGAGGAAATGCTGCCCAAGTCAGGCTTTTTTGAACAGCTTGAGCTTTATTTCAAAAAGACCTAGCCTGTGGTAATTTGCATAGCTTTTATTAGTAAAACCTATAGTACCACAGTCATTTTTAAATGTGACGGGAGGGCAGTCTCTGAGAATTCAGAGAAAAGGGCTCAGTCTGATGGGGAAGCCTACGAGCGAGCAGGCAGGGGCATGAGGGTCCAGCTCCCATCCCACACTCCATGACTGACTGCACTGGTGGGAATGGGCATGCTCACAGCCCAGGGACACGACACGGACAGGGAACTGCCCACCATCGTTCCAACAACCATTCTGAATTCAAGTTCACTTACGTCTGTTTTTGAATGTTACAGGAAAGCTAGCCTTCAAAGTTCATAACACGTTTCTGAGTTGCTATTGCTGCTGATGATGAAAAAACAAGATACAATTCTTGAAATTCAGTCCATTAGTATTTCAATTTGTAAATGGCACTACACCCACCCCATAAAGGTTTAGTACCATTTTTATTACTCTCTGTTAAACTATTGTAGTCTCCAAGGTGGAGATGGGTCTAAAGAATGTTTGTGGGACATTATTTAGCGGTGACTGAGTAGGATTACTAGATAAAATACAGAATTCCTAGTTCAATTTCAGATAAGCCAATGATTTTTACTGTAATTATGTCCCATGGATTGCATGAGACATTCTTATACTAAAACGTTATTGTTTAGCTGAAGTTGAAATTTAACCAGATATTCTGTATACTACCTGGCTATCCTATTCAAAGAGACCGCTGATGATTTGACTTCAGTGAATATATATCTAATCTCTAGATTACAACTATCCTCTAACTCTTAGAAAACCTAGAATAACCTTTATAAGAGAAATTAAAATTTTCATTCTGTGAAAAATATTATTAGATATAATTTCAGAGAATTATCAGCAGAAGTTACATACATGTTTGAAATGTGATAGATTTAAAATTAAAAGATTATCACTGGAAAACAGGCTTTCAAATGCTACTTTTAACTGAGAAAGGCTCAGAAAACAAACTGTTCCTAAACAGGGGCATAGTTAAAACTATTATTTTATTATTATTATTATTATTATTATTATTATTTATATGCTTCTCTGTATTTAAAAAAATTTTTTTAAGTTTATTTATTTTTGATAGAGTACAAGTGGGGGAGGGGCAGAGAGAGAGGGAGACACAGAATCCAAAGCAGGTTCCAGGCTCCGAGCTGTCAGCACAGAGCCCCATGCAGGGCTCGAACTCATGAACTGTGAGATCATGACCTGAACTGAAGTCAGATGCTTAACCAACTAAGCCACCCAAGAGCCCCAAAACTATTGATTCTTTCTAATTCTATTGAACCTCAGGTTTTTATCAACTATAACAGTTGATGTTAACCATATGTATTTTTTCTAATTATATGGCTGCTTTTGTTTTCCATCTCCATGGCATTAGAGGAAATTAACTGGAATTCAGAAAGCACCAGAAAATATGTTTAATAATGGTGACAACAGCTCCAGTCTCAAAGAAAGGCAAACCAAAAACCTTAATTTCTTTCTTCATACGTTCAACAGACATTCAGCTAATGGTGCTATCTATAAAATGAGTGTTACATTGGATACTGATCTGAATTCGACCTATGTCCTCAACTCAAGGAGATTATAGTTTTTCAGGGGGGCACATGCAGGTGACCTCCTGGCTAGCCAGTGGGGCAAAAGTGAAGTCTGAGAGTAAGAGAGGTAAAGGAAAGAGGGGCCAGTAGAGTTCTGAGAGTGGATTAAGAGAGACGTAACTCAGATCCAAGTTCGGGGCTAGAGAAAGGCCTTGTAAAGTACTAAAGGATAAAAGGGAGAAGAAGGACATTTCAAGCTCAGTAAGTGACATGACCAGGACATGAAGTTAGGCAAGTAGAGAGTGTAATGAATGATAAAGAGACAAGTGATGTGCTGTGACCAAAGTGAGAGAGTCTACAGAGTCCAGAATGGGACCTGACATTGAAATGGTGGTCTGGAGCCTTAAAAGTCATGCTAAGGGGGTTGGGCTCTAGCTACAGGCAACGTTGGGGGAGGAAGATGGATGAGTGGGGAAAAGGGATGAAAGGAGGGTGGGAGGGAAGGAAAGGTAGAGATCAAGAGGACGACAGACAAATAATAGAGGGATCACTCAACAGTATTAGGTTATTAGTTACACATACACAGTAAGTTTGGGAATTGGAATTTTGCATTCGTTTTGGATCTAACATGTCTATTTCTACACATCGTTGGCATTTACCTCATAGATGTTCCTTGCCAAGCAAAGAGCTCTATCCTAGGTAAAGCCCCCAGCAAGCTGAACTCCAAATCTGGGCTTCTCTCCCTCTTTCATGAAAAACTTGGTTGCACATGGCACAGAGTTTTCACCCAGATCAGACTTTGAAACTGTGGGGGGGAGAGGGGGGGACCTGAGAGAGAATGATAATTCAGGAGCCACCATTTATTTTCACTATATTTAATACTTCTCCATCACCTACCAGAAAAGGAATCAATTTGTAGTCTCTGGCTTTCCTTTGAATAACTGAGGAAAGCAGTATAGTAAGAGGGTCAGGCACTGGGCTTCCCCACAGGTGATGTGGAAGTTTCCATGTAGCATGTTCTGGGGAGGAGGGCAAGGACTGGGAAGCCCGTGTGGAAGGCTCGAATTGTACTTGCAGCAGTGTAGGCAGGGACGGAGATTTGATCTAATTAATTCTGTATCCTCCTGACAACTTGCTGAATTTATCTAAGGTCTTGATGAGATTATTGTGGAAAGGGTAGAAGAAGAAAAAAAAAGTTAAATGTCAGCCATGTAGAAAGGTGTTTCATCTCCCTGCCTGCCTGAATCTGCACGCCAATATTTGAATTCTCCTTTTCTAGAGATCCCAACTGAAACTTTTTTTTTTTTAACCTAACATCCATTGTCTCAAAAAAATGAAGGGCTTAAATTATGATTCAGGAGACTTGAATTTTTTCTTCTAAAATCAGCAACTTAAACCTCAGGGCATTCAAAAAACCAATTCACGCCCTAGAGGTGCTTCTTACCTTTAATCTGTAGCCACTTTTCAAGCCACATCACCCTTGACACGAATTCATTTTACCCCCACCCTTTCCCCTCAATCTTTTTCCATTCTCTCCTATCTTTTGCACAAAAACACGCACAATGGCAAAGTTTTCTGACAGCTTAATGGAACTTTCAAGGACTGCAGGGACTAAGTTAGGCATGATCTTATTAACTGAACATCTGGAGTCGTTAAAAATTTGCTCTTTAACTGGTTCAACTGCATGGTGTTCATCTAAAATTTGTTTTGTCCTAACAATAAAATGGTAAAGAGTCCATCTGTATTTTGGATCACGTATAATAATGGAAACATAATATTAGCTTTATCTCAAAACTTACTGATAGCCTCATGTCCCAGAGTTTAAAAGTAAACAGACCCACCCACCCCCAAAAAAAATGCTTGTTCCAAGTTTCACTTTGCAAACCTCACTGCTCCATAGACAAAGTGGTCCAGTAAGGGCAAAAGAGTGGAAAGTGGGAAATTTCCTGAAGACAGCTTCTCTTTCTTGACATTGGACATGAGAACGGCCCACAAAGCTGCAAGCATTGCTCAGAATGCATAACTCACGTCCTTACCATAAAGAGAAAGAGGCCGGAAAAGCTGTATTTGCGCACTGGGCCCAGGGAGACACAGGCGGTGCGAGGGACAGGTCAAGAGGCCTGCAAAGCATTTGGGCTGCGTTGCCGGCCTGCATGGAGCCACACAAGCTGCAGCACATGTAAGTCTCCCAGCACCTTGAATGACAGAAAGGCCCTCCAGTACACTAGTGAAAATTAGGTGGGCTATCCTCAAACATACCGAGTGCACAGTAGACGGGATCTTAATCGGTGTCAGAAAGCTAATTACGGGCAGTGCGGAGGTTTGTCATCTTTAATTAATGTTTCTTAAGCTCTTGTAAGCCTACGGCCTGGGAACCGTCTTTGTGAACAGATTCATTTTTAATGGGATAATAGGAATTCCCCACTCCACTTATTTGTTAAACTTCATAATTTTTAAAAGGATGCATTCTTTTTAAATATGTTTCTGCAATTACATTTCTTCACCGAAGGCAGAGGCAGTCATGAACTGTATAGAAATAATGGAAGTTTGGTATAGTCACCATTGACAGTGCTTTATTAGGAGGGAAAATAGTGTCAAGAAATTTATAGGGCAGCAATCTGCATTATGCCTAACCTTTTGGACATATTAAAGCTTATCGCTTCCAGTCCTGCAGGCTCTTGTTATTCATAAATAATAGATAACACTGGACACAATCATCTGACATTTGTTAAGGCAATAAATATACCCTAAGTGCTGATGGGTCTTACACTGCATGATTTAAAAAGCACACAGCAGAAATTTAATGTAACTTAAAATGTCTTATATAATTCTATGGATTTGCAGATTCAGTTCAACTCAGCAGATCTGTAGGCACTAAGCTCTGCTGAGTACACTGTTGTGCTAGGCATTTTTAATATTATAAAGCAGGACCTTGGTTTGGGGAATGAGCTCCAGTCCCTCCTTCAATCCAGAAATATAAGAGAATTTTCCTGAGCTGCTTATTCTCGCCTGATCATGCAAAAGTAGGAGGAAAGACGCCCTGAACCACCACTATCTAAGGTTGCTTGGTGGCGATGCATTGTTTGAGCGGAGTCGGTGCAAGGTGACCTGACCTAAGACTACAGGCCTCCAACGGAGGTGAGCTCCCCAGAGGACCTGCCTCCTCTGGCCCTGGGACTCAGTTCTGACTGGGCCTACCCAATCTAGGACATATCTGGGCTCTGTAGTACCAACCACTACCTGATGGCCTCTGTGACAGAGATGGGGAGCCTCAGAAATTCCCCTCTGTGTCTTCATGCTGGGGCAGATAAAGAGACCACAGGCATTTTTCCAAAAGCTCTCTGCTCTAGCAAATTGGGCTGGTTCTCTTACAGCAGCGCTGCTGTGTTTTCGGCCATATGTCAAGCTTCTGTCAGGTACCAAGGGAAAGTGTGAGGGATTTGTTTGTCTAACAAAATCACGTCAATTTCGTATTCTTTGTCAGAATACGGTAACCGCAGTAAAGAACGGTCATACCCAAGACCCACGAAAGCCTCATACTTTGACCACGGAGCACCGCATTTATTTATTTATTTTAGAAATCATGTTGAAAGTCTGGCAATGCATTGCCTCAGTAGTCCATGAGGCTGGACTTTAAAACTAAACGTTCGTTTTCTGGCATACCATTCGTGTCACGCAGGGCAGTGTTGCTCAAGTTTTAGTGAAAATAAGAATCATCTGGAGGCCTTGTTAAAACACAAATTTCTGAGCCCCAACGCCAGAGGTTCTGATTCAGAAAGTCTGGGTAGGACCCGGGGATTTGTATGTTTAACAAGTTCCAGGTGATGCTGGTATCGAGCAGCACTGATTTGGGACACTTTCCAAGTTGTTATGTGTTATCCTACTTAAGGTCCTTCTCTAATATTTTGTTTTATATTTTTATTTTTAATTTTTTAACGTGTATGTTATGTTTGAAAGAGAGAGACAAAGCATGAGTGAGGGAGGGGCAGAGAGGGAGACAGAATTGGAAGCAGGCTCCAGGCTCTGAGCTGTCAGCACAGAGCCCGATGTGGGGCTCGAACCCACGAACTGAGAGATCATGACCTGAGCCGAAGTCGGACGCCTAACCGACTGAGCCACCCAGGCGTCCTGTTTTTTTTTTTTTAATCTTGACTTTTCTACTCTTGGCTGACACAATCAAACCCTACCAAAGTGTCATATTAAAACAGTCTACCTTGGACCCTGTACAAGGCAGGTAACCTGTCCGAAATTCTAGAAACACTTCCATTACAGTACATTGACCATTAACAAATGTCCTGCACAATGCCAAGTGCTTTACATGCGTTCATTCGTTTAATCTATTAAATCCTTCCAATGACACCCATCTGCTAGCCAACACCACTAATGCTCAGAGAGACTAAGTGACTTGTCCAAGATCACAAAGTTCGTTAGTTCTAAAGCCAAGACTTAAGCCCAGGTCGTTATGTTCATGTTCTTGACCAGTTCATGTTCTTGACCAGTAACACCCAGCCTCATTCATAATCCAGATCCCAAGAATGACATCTCCAGCAAGTTTAAGTTGGCAGCTTTAGTATTCAAACAGCCTTGTTTCCTCCTATTTGTGTCGTCTTTGCTTTGTGGAGAAAAAAAATCAAAGCGCTGAAAATAATCCAAAGAATCACCTGAATTTCACAGTATTAGTGAAATTTTAGTGGGAGATCCACTTCCCCATTTTGTGGTTTTGATGACTTGTGAGAGAGCAAAGGAAGATGGGATTAGAAAGTCGGAAAATAGAAATGTTTTGTCTGGTTTCAGAAGAAACTCCTTAGACACTCGGTTTCCAGTCTAATTAGAAAGAAAAGCTTTTAAAAAAAAAAAAAAAGGAAAATAAACCATGTAAATTTTGCTAAAACTTTGCCCACCTGAAATGATCATCACCTTTACAAAGCCAGTGATAGTTCTAACACGTGAAAACACTGACCCACATTTCAGGATATGGCTTTTAAAAGTTACCTCATCATGACTCCCAATCTAGACTTCAATCCATGCTACGGAGGTAGCATTCCCATTGGTGGTGCCATGTCTAAAAGGGTACAGCAGAGAAGGATCAGAGATGCCAGGGTTTCCACTGACACAAGGGAAAATGAAGCTATTTCTCCTCTAAAAAATGTGAAATAGAACGAACTTCATGCTCGTTCTCCCTTTTCTACCTGTGATGGCATCACAACAATTTAAAAAATGCATCAATTTCAAAGGTGAGAGAACTGGAAGTAGATTCACCCACAGACAACCACAGTAAGCACTATTTCAATATGTGAGTTTTAAAACAGCTTCTGAACTGAGGATATTAAGCAGCCAGGAAGCTGCCTCTACTTTGGCATGATCAGTCATTAACTTCATACATCTTGAAGACCATGGCGCCTCCTAGTACCTAATCTTCAGCCTGCCAGGAAAAAAAAAAAAAAGGAAAATAAAAAGGAAAAGGAAAGTTTGAGTTATAAACTCTGAGCCCATTTCCAAGGCTGCTGGCGGTTCAGTTTATTCTTAAGCCATCTGGATCACGTTATGCCCCAAGACAAGAAGAAGGCTCCTTCCTGCCGAGATAACCACAGAGAGTTCCCACTGCGTTTTCAGTATGGTCATCTCCATCGGGTGGGGCATGGCTTTGAGGATAAATTGTCTCCAGTGAGGGTTTTTCCCCTATTTGTTTTCTTCTCTCCTTAACAGGGATTACAGCCTGTTCTCTGTGGTTAGCATCCATGATGCCTGGCCTATGATTGGTTCATTCATTCATAGTGCCTTGTAGGACTGTCAGCCTGGCATTCTGTTGCAATAAGATTTTCAAACAAGAAAAATTGGGTTGTTAGATTCCATTCACCCAAGTTGTTATGAGGATTTCAAGGAAATTGCAGGCTTGTCTTACTATAAAGGAAAATCAAGGGTTTATTTTTAGGGGATCCTACTCCGGGGGCTTTTCTTGGTGTTTTGCCATCTTTGTTAGCTCTCAGACCCAATACGAAACTCTCTCTGGCTCCACGGCGAAGGAAATGTCCATTCTCCTTTTTGCCTTTGCATATGTCTCTAAAGGACACAGAGAGGCTTTGTTGTCTTTGTGGTCATCGGGTCTGCTTTACACAGATGCCTATTAATCACTTCACTATGGAGACAGACACATCCATCATATCACAGCAGCTCCGAAACAGGCAGTCCAGTGAACAGGGGTGAGAGGGGAAAGCACGCACTTAACCATTTCAAGGTCCTAGCTGCCAGGGGCTCCTATACTTAGCAAGGTAATTGGTGGGGATGGGGAGGGCTCCTCCTTGGTATTTAGCTCAACAGGTGCAGTGATTTTGTGTACTTTCGTTTGTGTGTCTTGTTGCATGCTTTGATAGAACAGACATCTCCCAGCTTCTATAGGATGCAGGGGATAAGTATAGTGGAGAACAAGTTTTAATTTTAAAAAGTTATAGTAAATTCAGGCGGACTACCTGTACTTCTGAGGCAAAGCTGTTGACTCTGAAGCCAGTAGTTTTTTCAAATAATGGAGTCAACGTCGAGCAGAGTAAGCTGAAAGTCCGCTTTCTCAGGCAAGACAACCCTTAGAATTGCAGGTACATTAACCAAGACTTTCCTTCCAAAACTGGCTTGTCCACCATGTCTTTTTCAGTCATTCAAGGCTTTTCACAGCCTGCTTCCAAATGGTGATCAGCTCTCACTCTTCTGTTGCCTCTACAAGTACTCATGCATTCATTCACTATTTAACAGATATTTACCGAGCACCTTTATGCCTGGGAATTTAGGGGTATATCTCCCTCCTAAAGAAGAACAAACGTACAGTAATGTAAAGGTGATGAGTTAAGAGAGAGAAGTTAAGGTCTCTGGGGAACTTAGGAAAGAGCTAACCCAGTTGGAAGAAGTTGGAGAAGGCTTCCTCCTTTAAGCCGAGGCCTAAAGGAGAGGGTCAGAGGAGTGGGAGGTGAGCAGGGATATTCCGGACAGAGGGAAGAGACTATGTGAGAGTCCAGAAGCAAGTGAGAGGATGATAGCCAAGTGGCTGGTGTCTATAGCATGAGTGACTAGGTGGGAGTTCGACTATGGACCATAATGAACACAGCTTTCACTTCCTTCCCTCTGTGCATTGGTTCTTACTGCTGCTTCAGCTGCCATCCTCCACATCCTTAAGGCCTGCCTTAAACGCCACTTCCTAGGCTGAAGCAGAAGCAGTGTATCTCTTGATGCTTCCAAACACTTTGGATGCTCACATGTGAGCACCTGCCCTCTCCCTTAACTGGATCGCAGGGTTTGTGCCTCCTTCACCTTTGTCTCTCCAAAACCTGGCACGGTGCTTTGGTCTGTGCTCAGTAGATGCCTGCTGAAGGCACCAAGAACATTACAGTCCAAGAGGGCATCTTTTCTGAGGTCTGCTGTCCCAGAGCCTGGCACTGGGCTTCCAGGGCAGACTAGGCAATTGTAGAGAACCCAAGAGAAGGGCTACCGGAAACCTTATTATATATAACAATCTGGTGTTTGAAATTTCAATATGCCTTCATGTGGTCATCATGGGAAAAGTCAGAATTGTGTTGGACTTCCTTGAAGTTTGTAACTGTTCTTATTTTAATTACATTTTGCAGGGCCTGGAGGGTGGGGTTGTTCATAATCTTTTCATTGCTTCAGCCTCCAAAGAGCTTAAAATTGCCCCTCTGAGACCTCCCTCTGCAACCCTCCAGCATCTAAAAACTCTCTCACCTCAGGGGGAAAAAAGTGAAGATTCTATTCTTTCTCAGTTCTGCCAATTTAAGACATGATTTCAGAGAAATCTCTAAGCCATTGTGTGCCTTGCTTCCTGCAATAGGAAGGTGGAAAGAATAACCATTTAGCACCTCATGACTGGTGAGAAATAGTTGGTGGTTAATGAATCAATGCAAAGGCTGTTTCAGATACTGTTTTCATTATATGCCCCATTTTCGACTGGTGAGAGTAAAAGGCCCAGGGGTTGGTAGAGGAAGGCATTTCAATGCCCCAGGATAGAGAAGCCAACTCATATTGGTCCTCTTAGTTGGGGGGGGGGGGGGGGGGGCGGTGCGGGGAGCGAGATACCTGGAGATGGAGTACACCACCCTACAAAGGCCCCTCCACTTCCCCAGGATTTCCATGCAACATCAGAAGCAATGATGTTCAGCCAGCTCCCTTTAAAGAGTTGTATTTGTTTTGAATTATTCAATTATTTAATTCCACCAGAGCACCCAGTTGTTACAAATAACTCATTTACCCTCAACATCTCTTTTGGAATTATCCCAGAATGAATTTCTTTTGATTTTTCAAATAGTTCCTCATTATCATTTTGAACATACACGGAGCACCTTTATAAATTTCTTTTGTCTAATGGATGTTAGTATTATTATATTCTGTTCTATGGATGGAGATCTAATTTGGTTCTGTGACTTCAGGTTATGGTCACTCCAAAAATGACCCACCAACTTTAGAGGCCCACTTAAAAGGGTCTCTACAATGTACCGCAAACCCATTTATTCAATAATCATTTATCAAGTGCCCAACTAAGATCCCTGGTGATAGAAAGGTTATAAATGCATATAAACTAGAGTCCCTGCCCTCAAGGAGCTGAATGCAAGATTATTAGTCCACCAGAAGTCTATAATCACCGTGTTTTGTTCAACACTTCCTGCTTTTGTTGTTTTACTTACTTCACAATGCAGAACCTACAGGCAGTCCTGAAACAGAGGTATGTGCTCTCTTATGTTGCCTCAACACATCATCCCTTTGGCAGCATTTGGACAGCACAAGGTCTGGAGCTGGGAAGGACAGGTCCGCCCTCCTCCCCAGGGAGACCCATACATAACAAATGGAATGAAATGGAGCAGCTTATGCCCTCAGTGAGCTACTAACCCACTTCTCTTCTGTGGCTTCTTTTGACCTTCAGATTTGTCCAGCAAACTACAGCATTTAAGTTCTTTCTTATTCGTCACTCCATTAGATTCTTGCAAGAACCCCATAAGGCTTTAAAAGTGTGAACCCACGTTGCAAATGAAAAAACTGAGGCCCAGAGACGATAAGTCACCTGCCAGAAAGGTCACACAACAGCAAGTGGGAGCTTAAGACCCCAGGCCTTCGGAGACCACTAGCGCTGGTTGCACCCCCACCCCTCTGACAAACCCAGTGTTTAGTTCGTGACAGTGACCAATGTCACAAAGTTGATGCCATCATTTCCATGAATGCCCCTTTGCCCTTTTCACGATATAAGCAGAAAGCTTTAAGTTTGGAAGGCATTTTCCAAGAATAACTTAGAACTTCTTCTCTTCTTGACTGCGCTTTCAACTTAATCTCTGATCTATTTCCAACTTTGGACATGGGATTTCTGAATTTACACAAGCAGATGAGGGAAGCCACCTGCTTCATGGTAGTGATCTCAAAACTGAAGGGACTCGAGTTTTTTAAGGGCACTATTTACATAACAAAATGAGATGGAGTGGGGGGGAGGGGTGAGACACCATTTTTCTCAAAGGTCAGACCCTACTTGATTTGTTAACAACCAAAAACTTGAACTCAAATGTTATTCCCTTAAAAATGTTCTTCCCAGTAAAAGAGCAAGTGCTTTCCATGAGATTAAAACAGTCAAGGACCTTCAGACATCAAAGAGGAATATTTGGGAACTAAAAGTAAAGCAGCCCTGGATAACCTTGAAACTTTTACATTTTTCCCAATTAAATAATGAATAAAATACATGGGACTGCTTTAGCCTTATTCTTCTTTCCCAGTTCCTCTCAAGCTGAGAGGCAATTTATTTTTTTTTTAATTTTTTTTTTTAACATTTATTTATTTTTGAGACAGAGAGAGACAGAGCATGACTGAGGGAGGGTCAGAGAGAGAGGGAGACACAGAATCCGAAACAGGCTCCAGGCTCTGAGCGGTCAGCACAGAGCCCGACGCGGGGCCTGAACTCACGGACCGCGAGATCATGACCTGAGCTGAAGTCGGGCGCTTAACCGACTGAGCCACCCAGGCACCCCTGAGAGGCAATTTAAATTGTAAAATACCAAAGTCAACTGTAGATTAACTACCTATTATAAGTATGCATTTATTGGGAAGACACAGCCCCATAAACAGTGTTGCCAAGAAGAGATCCATGAAATACCCGCTAAGAAAAATTTACCTAGTTCCCCCCACCCCATGGGCGAGGTCTACCCTGTGGTTAAAATTCACTGAGATCACCAAGTCAATGAGGGAAATCAAACTCATTTTATTCACAGGTGTACATTTTTGTGCCATTGTATGTAGGTGGTTAAAAATGATGTTCAATAGAACACCAAACAATCAAAACTGAAAGAAAATCAGTTGCTATTTCAGCATTACAACAAGGAAATGCAAATTTAAGGAAGAAATTTTCATTAGCACAGTTCCTCTGTGACTAGGTATTAAAACAGATTTGAATGCAAGGCACCTCACCGTTTGGGGAGCTCCACGATATAAAAGATGTGAGTTATAGCTGAATCCCCTGCTGTTTTTTGCTTCTCCGTTTCTACCCCCATAAAAGTTCACGAAGATAAATCTGGAAATATTTGAGAAGTGTCACATTTGGAAATTATTCAGAATCTTGCCATCTTACAGACTTTTTCCCTGGGGTGAAGTGCCTGCCCTGCCCTTCATTACCAAGGGCATTTGTTTAATCACAGAATCTTTGTTTCTCAAGAGATATCTGCTGCTTCTATTTATTCGCCCCTAAAGTCACCATCCTTTGTCACAGGACAATCATTTCCACAGCGACCAACTGTGATGTCACAACTGAGGGGAGGAGGAATGTTTAGAAAGAAAAGAGAAAGAGAACGTTCTTTTCAACAGGCAAAGGCTTCTGAGTTTTAAAACTAGGGCTTCACCAATCAAAATACTTTAGCAGAAAGATCCCATGACAAAGCTGCACTTCTTCAAGGTCTCAGCTGTGATGGTTACAAAGTATCTCAGCAGAGGTTGAAGGGTTGCATGTTGTGGGTTTAGGAAGGGGTAAGAGTTTCATTTTGCTTCATTCTAATTCTGTGCCAGCAATATCTGCCAGTAAAATACATTAAACATATTCCAGAAAGAGTTGATTTAGTAGATGAAAAATGTTTCTCCTGAGACCAGAGAAGGTACATTTTCCGTCTTACTATCATTTCCATAATAGGAACAATGTTTATATTTCCTCAGCCCATGCAGTGTCTCTAACGTATTCATGGTCTTTCTCCAGAGGCAGGAATTGAGGTATTTGAGATTTTGTTTTTAGCTACCGCATCAAGCACTTAAGATCTGACAATTGTGATGTGTATTCTCACTTGGTATTAAAAACTAAGAGCTTCAGTGTTTCCATTTGATTAGAGTCTCTCAGCTTGGTGGCTGATTAAGCAGGAACAGGGAGAAAGCAACTTTCTTCAAAAATACAGCATCTCGTTTAATGTAGTGTAAGATTACTGACGGGTGTAGTCACATAATTTTTATTAAATTGAAGAGATTAGCTCTGCTGAAGAATCTCACCATGGCAGCAAACCCTCGCTGTAATAATGAGACCTGACGCTTCTCAAACCCACTACAGGGCCCCAAATGGTCTTTTTCTTCCCCTTAAATATTCTTTCAGTTTAAGGAAGGGAAGAGCTTCATTCACATATTCAGCATATTTACCTGAAATTGAGTGCACATGGGTTTTTGTGGGTTTTTTTTTTTTTTGAGAAGGATGATAGAAAATCAGCATAAACATTTGTAATGTGAGCTTTAACTGTTTTCTTTTCACTGTAAATGACACACGTGCTCTTTCCTCCAGTTGCCTGAAATGCAAACACAGCTTTTCTCCAGATAGAGGCCACGGGCCCCACAAAGAAGTCATAAGAAAAGACCCTGGAAGCCTAGAGGGTTGTGCCATTTGTTCATTTAACGGGCATAAAATTGTTGCCTCTTCCTCTCCCATACTCAAAATATCTCCATTATCCCAATGTTATGAGGGTAAGATGGAAAAAAGATGAAGAGGGAAAGGAGGAGGGACAAATTCTGGAAATGAAAAATCGTCATATTCCAGGGGCTGAAACAAAGTAGAAAGAGCATATACTTGACAGAGGTTAAAGCACTTTTTCAGAACACAAAGAAGCAACAAAGGAAGTCTATTTGCATACTTCACGGGGGGGGGGGGGGTTAATTAGTTAACGTTTGGCAAGCTGCGCCCCAAGACAAGCTGTGCAGAGGTGCTATTGTCACTTATTACTGTTATTAATTAACGGGGTGAACTTCAAACCAAAATACGCCTCGCAGTGTGCTTTCATGTCTTAAAACCGTATGCGATGTCTATTGCAGGAGTGATTCGGGAAAGTTACCTCAAAGGCCATGACCAGCTCGTCCCCGTCACCCTCTTGGCCATTGCAGTCATCCTGGCTTTTGTCATGGGGGCCGTCTTCTCCGGCATCATCGTCTATTGCGTCTGCGACCACAGGCGCAAAGACGTGTCCGCCGTGCAGCGCAAAGAGAAGGAGCTCACCCACTCGCGCCGGGGCTCCATGAGCAGCGTCACCAAGCTCAGCGGCCTCTTTGGGGACAGCCAGTCCAAAGACCCGAAGCCGGAGGCCATCCTCACACCACTCATGCACAACGGCAAGCTCGCCACTCCCGGCAACACGGCCAAGATGCTCATCAAGGCTGATCAGCACCACTTAGACCTGGCGGCCTTGCCCACCCCGGAGTCCACCCCAACACTGCAGCAGAAGCGGAAGCCCAGCCGCGGCAGCCGCGAGTGGGAGAGGAACCAGAACCTCATCAATGCGTGCACCAAGGACATGCCCCCCATGGGCTCCCCCGTGATCCCCACGGACCTGCCCCTCCGGGCCTCCCCCAGCCACATCCCCAGCGTGGTGGTCCTGCCCATCACGCAGCAGGGCTACCCGCATGAGTACGTGGACCAGCCCAAAATGAGCGAGGTGGCCCAGATGGCGCTGGAGGACCAGGCGGCCACCCTGGAGTATAAGACCATCAAGGAGCATCTCAGCAGCAAGAGTCCCAACCACGGGGTGAACCTCGTGGAGAACCTGGACAGCCTGCCCCCCAAAGTCCCCCAGCGGGAGGCCTCCCTGGGCCCTCCGGGAGCCTCCCTGTCTCAGAACGGCCTGAGCAAGCGGCTGGAAATGCACCACTCCTCCTCCTACGGCCTTGACTATAAGAGGAGCTACCCCACGAACTCGCTCACGAGAAGCCACCAGGCCACCACTCTCAAAAGAAACAATACTAACTGCTCCAATTCCTCCCACCTGTCCAGAAACCAGAGCTTTGGCCGGGGAGACAACCCGCCCCCCGCCCCGCAGCGGGTGGACTCGATCCAGGTGCACGGCGCGCCGCCCTCCGGCCAGGCCGTGACTGTTTCGCGGCAGCCCAGCCTCAATGCCTACAACTCGCTGACGAGGTCGGGGCTGAAGCGCACACCCTCGCTAAAGCCAGACGTACCCCCCAAACCCTCCTTTGCCCCCCTTTCCACATCCATGAAGCCCAATGACGCGTGTACATAATCCCAGGGGGAGGGGTCAGGTGTCGAACCAGCGGGAAAGGCCAGGCGCGCTCAGCTCGGCGAGGCCCTCCACTGCCTGAGTACCCACCAGACCAAGATGGCCGCGGCGGAGCAGAGGACGCTGGGTCCCCCTCGGGGATGCCGGGGGACTCTGGGAAATTGGGTCACGTGGTTTGGTGAAGGTTTGCGACGCGGGACTCACCTCCATTCTCGGACTTCACTCTCCCCGAACACCGTGCAACAGGTCGGACTCACGAAAGACTTAAATTATCATCACAAACATGAGCCAAAAGCACATAGCCACCCACCCCCACCCCCACACGCATGCGCGCGCGCACCCGCGCACGCGCACAGGCTCTCACACCCACGCGCGCGCGTGCACCCACCCACACACGCGCGCGCACACACACCCACACACACACACACACACACACGCGCGCGCGCGCGCACACACAGGTGAACGACTGCAACGTCTTTGTCCATGACCGCACTGGGCGCTGCCGAACAGGGCTGGCGTTCCACCTGCAAAACACAAATACATTTTTAAAAATCATGAAAATTCAAAAGACAAAAAAATAAAGGATTCATTGATAATTCTAACTCAGACTTTAACAATGGCAGAAGTTTACTATGCTCAGATACTGTGAAATGCCCACCAGTGTTACAGCTTTCTGTTATTAGCAGATTAATGCCATGTTGGGCAACTATGTCATAGATTTCTGCTCCTCTCTTTTAATGAAATAACGTGACCGTTAACGCAAGTAACTCTTTATTTATTGTTCACCCTTTTTTTTTCCCTTAAGGAAAGGACTCTTCCACATACCATCCTATGAACAGCTCTTCAGAAAGCCCCTTGAAAGTTAAACTATTTAACGTGAAATCCATTAACTGGAATAATTGAGTTTATTTTTACAATAAATTCACTGAGTAAATAAGTTGGAGCTGGAATTCTGAGCTTTGTGTTTGGACTGTCTGATCTCTAGCTAAAGGAAAAAAGTTGACAGGGGAATATTTATTCAAATCAACCAGTTAATTTGCTGGTCAGGTCTCTGGCCTGTAACATGCAAAAAATTAATTAGCTTAAAAGTCCTTCCAGATCCTAACTTCGAAAGCAACCGGGAGAGGAACTTTTAGAATGACACATCCGCGTCCCATTTCTGCCAACATGGCTTTGTCAGTGGTTCCTACTTTCTGTGAAGGCACCAGCTTGTGATACCCATCTCATTTCACCTTGCATGTGAGACCGCAAACAAAATCCACTAAAGGTGTGAACTAATTAATACGCTGGCTGCTACTTTGCATAAATTAATGGTTTGCTCACACGGGTTTTTCGTGGGGTTACATCTGTGAATAGCCTCTTTTCCACATGTAAATTTGTGCCTTACACCCTGAGTTGTGTACACTTGTAAACTGTCGTTATGATACACTTCCGCCCCCCTTTTGAAATAAATGCAGATATTTATTTGACCCTCCCTCCCCCCACCCCCACTCCAGCCCTCTGGGAGATTAGCATCTAGCAGATGGAAGAAGAATGTAGTGGTGATGGTAATAATCCTGCAGCCTGGGAGAGCTGGGCGGCACCACGCCCTCCGATTCACACTTCCTTCTAGTGCCAACTCCACCCACCCCTTGGCTGTGCTACCAAGCATGGCCCCCAGTGTTGTGGGTGGCAATACCCTTTCTCCCTCCAGCATTCCCTCCTTCCCTTAGATTCTCAGATCATTTCAACATGGTGATATCCTCATTGGCCAGCAGAGAAGGGTCTAACGTCCCAGCTCCTCATTTCTGCTGTGTCCTCTGGCTGGAGAACACGCTGTGTGCGGTTGCCAGGCACCTGGGAGGTGTCTCCAAGCCATGGGCTCAGCACACACGGGCGCTGCACACAAAGAAATGAGGTGGAAATAGATGCAGGCGGGCTGGTCCCTGCTATGATGGATGAGTAACTCCAAGTACAAAGCCAATCACAACGGATGCTGCAAAAACATTGACTGGGGTGGAAGATTTTTAATTTTTTAAAAACTTTCTTCATCCTTGTGTTGTTATTGTTTGTACGGGGGCGGGGTGGGAGGGTGTGTGCTCCCTCCCTGGTTTTCATTAGCTGGAGCACACAGAGGGGACTTTTGTTTACTCTATCATGAACAAAAAAATTGTCAACATACTGTAAACAGTGAGCATTGTTTTGGGTTGTTGTGTTCTTAAACAGTTAAACAGTATATTTGGTGGCCTCTTTATTTCTTTTTATTTCCAGTTTGATCTTCTGGGTTTAGTCTTGTCTTTAAAAAAAAAAAACTTTCAAAAAAAGACTATTTTGGACAATTTTGAGGTGGCTGGTGAAAACGTGGTACCTCCATAATGAGAGACCTAGGTGTGTAATGAGGACACGTGCATATGGCCTTCCTTTCCTGTAAACATCCCTTGCAGCTTTGCTGCCGTGCAGGCTAGGTTTCTGCTGTTTTGTGTTGTCCTGTTTTTATTTTGTTTTGTGAGCGGAATCAATGTTCACCTGAGAATTCCGTGCCCTGAAACCATGAAGTCTTTTCTAGAAACTGGGATAATTGTTTTCTACCTTGACTTTTCTTTGGAAATGCAGAACTTACTTAGGAAAGTGATGGGTATACACCCCCCTGCTACCTTCTCCCCCACACTTGACTCCCAAGAGCATAGGCCATGCAGCACCCACTGTCTTGTCACCCATGCGTGGGCATCATTGCCTCAGCTGTGTTACGGAGACCTGTGTCAAAACTTCCATCCCACATCCCCACAACTCCTCACTTGCTGTGTTCTCCCTGAAATGCCCACTTGTATTGAGCTGGTCTTTTGCATTTAAGCATTTCCTTCCCCCTTTTTTTTTCCCCACTGCGCGTGGGGGGAGGGTCCATAAACCTGAGTGTGCCTTTGCTTTCCACCCTTGCTAGACACTGGTAGATGCAACAAACTCAGATTTATATTTGTTGTAAAGTTGTAAAAATATTGTGACGTCACCAATTTTCCTTCCATCTCCACATCCCCTAACATCTGATTCATGACTTAATGTATGTTGTAAAATGGGAAGAAAAAAAAAAAGAAAAGAAAAAAAAGGAAAAAAAAAGACAAAACAAAAAAAAAAAAACAAGGAAAAGGCTCTTTATGACTTAAAAGTAATAAAACAAGACTGTTCTACATTATCATTTGTGTCCTGAATGCTTTTATTTATCTCTTAATTTCCCCCTTTGGAACCCCACCTTTCTGGGGTTGGACTTTACTCTTCTTCCCATCTCTGTCGGGTTTCCAGAGCATCCATAACGATGTGGTTAGACCCATTTGTTTACAGTACTCACACCCTTCCCCCATCACCCACCACCACCCAAATTATTGATGTGTTTTCTCTGATGCACCCAGCCTGGAGCGGAGTTGTAGCAGAAACCGCCGGTAATTAAAAGGCAGAGCACGCATTGACTCCCTCTATTCATTTTACGCATTTTCTTTTTATGGGCTTGTTCATCATCAAACATTTATGGTAGGCTTGATAGTTTAAGAGATCAAGGCTAGGATTTTAGTATGTAGAGTCCACTAAAAATAGATCCTTGCACAGATGTGACTTCAGCCTTTTTACATATTAATAAGATGAAGGGGGCCGGGATTTTACTCCTTGTTAGCATTTCTCTCTCTTGGAACCCAGAAGACACGGTTGGAGGTATATCAGGACGCAGTCCTTGATTTTTATTTTGCAGAAAAGCATTGCGAAATGCCTAGATAAGGTTTTCCCCTCTGGAGTGTTTTTAAAACACTTATTTACATAAGTCCACAGCTACAGTATTTTACTTTTGACTTTCTGAAACAGTGTTTTAGGTCAGTCTGCATGTGGGAAGCTGCGGGGTGGGTTTCAGTTCACACGTATAGCCATCCAGTCACCTTTGGGTATTTCCAGTTACATTTCCCTTTTTTTTTTTAAGTTTATTTATTTATCTTGAGAGAGAGAGAGCACGCATGTGCTCAAGCAGGGGAGGGGCAGAGAGAGAGGGACAGAGAGAATCCTGAGCAGGCTCTGTACTGTCAGCCCAGAGTCTGACGCGGGGCTCAAACCCATGAACCATGGGTTCATGACCTGAGCCAAAACCAAGAGCCAGTCGCTTAAGCAAATGAACCACCCAGGCGCCCCCGCCAGTTACATTTCTTGAATCCCATCCAGAGGGTCAAGCATGTCAGGAACACAAGTTGACTAGAATGTAGTTCTTGCCTCATCACTTACACGGAGAGATGGGCAGGCTCTTTGTAATTGCCCAGGAGGAAGTGGCCCAAAGGTTTGGGGCACAAGGGCTACATTTGAGCTGGTTCTTCAGAGAATGAGTTCTCTGGACAGCTAGACCAGGGAAATGGGATAACTTGTACAAAGTAGCCAAGTGTGCTGTGACTGGGAGACAAAAGGTTTAGGGGCCTTGAGCAGGGTCATTGAGATGAACCTGCTAGAAGCAAGGCTGAGACAGGGAAGAGGGGCCCAGTTACCATGCGCTAGGCTTTTAGCTGATGGGCCGCAGGGCATCCTTGGAGTAGATGAAGCAGGAAACACATGTGTTTGTGCTTTAGAAATCTACCTGGCAGCAATGTGGAAAATGGATCAGTCCACAGAAAGTCTGTGGACCACCGGGCAATGCTCCAAATGGCATACCAAGTAGGTGGGAGCTCCACAAGCAAAATCTCCCATGTCTGACTTCAGATTCTTTAGAAAAGGGAATTGAATCTGCTCTGCGACCATCCCTTCTTTTGCTAAACTGAAGATCTTCCTTCTCCTTATGTGACCAACAGGTTTGCCCTGCCTGGCTGTCACTAAATGTAGAACTGAAAGCTAGTCTGAGTTTCATTTTTAATTTTTTAAATTAATTTATTTTGAGACAGAGAAACAGGGAGAGCACAAGCAGGGGAGGCGCAGAGAGAGAGAGAGAGAGAGAGAGAGAGAGAACCCCAAGCAGGCTCTGAGTTGTCAGCACAGAGCCCATTGTGGGGCTCCCTTTCACAAACCTGTGAAATCATGACCTGAGCTGAAATCTAGAGTGAGACACTTAACCGACTGAACCACCCAGGCACCCCTGACTTTCATTTTTAAAAAAATGGGGAAGCTGAGACCACCAAATGAAAGGATTTGCCCATGACCCCAAAGCTGGCGATACAGCAGCTCTTCCAAGAACAAATTCATTGTCTCTTACCTCCATTCATTTACAACATTAGAACATTATTAGCCAGGAAGACATGACCCCCCCTCACTCGGTCTCCCTCCTCTCAGGAAGCGCTTTGTACACACCTCCCCCTTCCCTGGTGGGGGATCCCAAATGCCTTCAACTGGGCTGAGTGGAGGGGGCAGGCTGGAGCTCAAATCACAGGAGTTTGAAGCTGACAGTCCCCTCAGTGCAACCTGACACCTGCTATGGTGGCTTTTGCCCCAGTCAGCTTTGTTCTGGTCTGGTGAAGAGGAGTCCCAGGCTGAACAGGTGCAGCCTGTGTTTTAGCCGGGGCCCCAGGGATGTCCTCGCTCAGACTCAAGGAGTGCCTCTGATAAGCCAGCTTTTTAATTGTCGTGTTTACTCTCTCGCTTGCTTGCTGCAGGGTTAGTGGTGCCTGTAGGGTGCTTTCAGACTGCTGGCCCCAAGGAGTGGCTGTCCCGACACAGCCAACGAGCTAGGCATTCTATGGGGCCAGAGCTGGCATCTTAGACCTGCCTGCCTCCCTCAAGCGCCATGTCAAGCAAACACAAACAGGTCTTGTTGTTCAGTCTTATCATTTGGCAGAAGGCACGCAAAGTACCCCAGAACCACAGCGCCTAGGTTTGAACAGCCTGAACAAAAGCTCTTTCAACAAATTCATTTGGCAAGTCAAAGAAAAGTGATCTAAAAGGCACCTACATTCTCAGGCACTGGTATATTTTTTTTTGCTGGAGGCAAAGGGGTGAGGGGAATTTAAAAGAACGCCTTCGTAACAAAATAACACGATTAAGAGCATAATCCTCAGCCTGGCTGAGCAGTGTGACAGCTGGGTGCATGCACCCAGTAACCCTTAGAAATCCACATCTCACGCTTGTCTTAAAACCAGGTGGTGTCATGTCTCTTGCACAGAATTGGGAAGGAAGGGCTCACATTTATTGATCGGGACCGCCAGACAGATGGGGATCTTCAATATTCCATTTAGAGTATTGTGTATCTTTAGCTTTAACCCCCCCGGGATGCCTAGGGGTGGGGGCGGTTGACCTCAACAGAGGGCTAGGCTGCACTGATGTGCATTAAATGTGGCTGGGCAGAAAAATGGGCAGATGTCCCTCTAGCAAATGGAAATGAAATTTGAGCAAATCAAGAGAGGCAGCTGAGTGGTGGGGAGTTCCCCATCCCTCCTCTGCAAACACATCCACACACACATGTGCCCACAAATGCTACCATGAGGCTTTTTTCCTCCAGAGTCTAATACCAATAATGTCACGGAGGTCAGAACCCGTGTTTGCTAAAGGTGGACCCTTTGGAAGTTCTTTCATCCCATTTCCTGGTACAACGTGGGCTTCACCTCAGCACTTTCTAGTTAAAATTGAAGTGTTACAGGGGTTCTTGGGTGGCTCAGTCGGTTAGGCGTCCGACTTCAGCTCAGGTCATGATCTCACAGTTCATGAGTTCGAGCCCCGCGTCAGGCTCTGTGCTGACAGCTCAGCCTGCTTTGGATTCTGTGTCTCCTTCTCTCTCTGCCCTTTCCCCGCTCGCACTCTGTCTCTGTATCTCTCAAAAATAAATAAACATTAAAAAAAATTTTTTTTTAATGAAGTGTCATAAACCGTAGTCTCAGGAATGGAAGCCAACACTTTGCAGAGGAGCCTGGACACGGGTCCCTTTCAGCCCTGTCGACAATGACTCCCATGACCAGCAACTTTTTGATTCTTCTAATCACTTTCACATAGTAGACTCCCTCGGGAATCATTAAGATCATCCCCAGAACAAGTCATTGGTCCTGTTAATGGGCTGCAATAATGGTCCAAATAAGGGGATGCTAATGAAGGAGAAAAATAGGTAACCATGAAATGAGAAGCATTTTTCATTGATGATTTTCAGCCAAAAAAAAAAAAAAAACAGATGAAGGTGACATTGGACACAACACCAAACGCCAGGAGACCAACAAGAAAGAGGTTCAGGCGGGATTCCCAGGGGGTTCCTAGGATGCGCTGGATGATGTAAAATCTGTGTGAGAGCCCAAAGCTCTGTTTTCTCCTGTTCAGCATGACAACTGCCCTCAACCACATTTACAGGGTTGGTAAGGAAGGGAGCCGATCTTGACAAACTTAGTATCAGTTCTCTGGTGTGGACACGGAACATTTTGCACACAGAGGGCACAAGCGTGAATTTCAACAAGAGAAATGGTCAGTAACAATGACAGTTTACATTGGTGGCATTTTACAGTTTGGAGACCTAACCTTGTCCATGGTATTCTTTGATCCTCATAACAGCATCATGTCTGATGCATCCTCATTTTACAGGGAGGGGAATTTGGAGAGAAGGAATCTATTGGATCACCGATCAACATGAAAATGGAGTAATGTTTCATAAACCTGTGTGTTGACATCACCCTCTCGGCCCCCTTGGGGACACCTCAGGTTACACAATCACTCCGCTTCACCAAAGGGGAAAAGCCACCCACAGCATTTCCCAGGAGACACGGTTACAACAATAAAGCCTCCGAAATAAAGGCTAGGCATACACGTTCTATTTTAAGGGCATTGTGCTCTAAGATTTTTCCATCATTAAAGAACACATCTCTTCCTTCCTGCGTCTGCAAAGTCCTGATGCCAGCAGTGTTATTAGGAACTGTCAACAAAGCAGGAAAAGAGAGAGCTGAAGCCAAAGTCAGTGACCTCCCTTCTGGAGACGCACCCTGCCACCTCTGGGGCAGTGACAGAGACCCTCAGTGGAAAAAAAAGGGGATGAAAGGCCAGCTTTTACAGATTCTTCATCCTACTCAAGCCACACGGATCACAAGAGAAGTTCAAGGAGCTTAAGAGAGCGCAGGGTTAATTGGTAACAGAGAAGAAAGTCCCTACACCTACCAGGGTAAAGAATTTGCTCACCCTTCGCTTCATAGAAAGTAATTGACGAGTAAGAAATATCACTCTTGCTCTTCATGTTGGCACCATTGGCCACTGAGGCACTATGGGTACCAGGTCAACAAAGCGACTTCCTCTCTGATGTCAACGATGGGATCATTTGGTTGAGAACCAGAGGTGCCTGCGTGGCTCAGTCAGTTAAGCGTCCAACTTTGGTCAGGTCACGATCTCAGAGTTCATGAGTTCAAGCCCTGTGTTGGGCTCTGTGCTGACAGCTCCAAGCCTGGAGCCTGCTTCATATCGTGCATTTCATTCTCTCTCTCTCTGCCCATCCCCCACCTGTGCTCTCTCTCTGTCTCTCTCAAAAATATAAATAAATGAAACATTTTAAAAAATCACCCAGAAGGAGACAGAAGGTAGCAGTGGCCTCTACCTCAGTACCTATCTTCCTCCTCCATATCACTGCCCATATTCCATGTTGCTCTGGCCACAGACTAGCCCTCCTGGAATGAATAAGCTACTTGGTGTGAATGCACAGGATGCAGCAGAGGCAGGACCACCTCTCTGCAGTGGGACGCCTGGCCTCCCTCCTGCCCTGGGGACAGTGTGGCCCAGCCAGGTACTACACGCAACTAGCTTCTTCTGCCCTCAGAAGAAACCGGCATCTTCCATTAGCCGCCATGACGGATAGCCTTAGGCAATTTCACTCAGAGGGAGGGGGAAAAGGCCATTCTTCTTAGAACTGCACTGTTCTCTTTCTGCTTTGTATTCGTTTGTTTGCCAGTTGAAGCCCTGTTCCCATAAAGCCTTTTCCCAATACATAGAAATGCTTTGGGGGCACCTGGATGGCTCAGTCGGTTAAGTATCTTACTTCAGCTCAGGTCATGATCTCACGATCTGTGAGTCTGAGCCCCGCATTGGGCTCTGTGCTGATGGCTTGGAGCCTGGAGCCTGCTTCAGATTCTCTCTCTCTCTCTCTCTCTCTCTCTCTCTCTCTCTGCCCCTCCCCTGCTCACACTCTGTCTGTCTGTCTCTCTCTCAAAAATAAATAAACATTAAAAAAAATTTTTTTTAATGCTTTTTAGTAAAGACCAAGGCTGTTGCCACCAACTTTGGTAGCACTGGTACAAGATATATATGTAATTACAGTTGTTACACAGTGATATCCATCTAATTATGCACTCAGTAAAGGTAGCAACCTTTGAAACAACTGATATTCCCTGATCTGAAGGGTGCCCATCAATAACCGATTGACTTTGTAAAGGAAGTTTTCTACTCCAAAGGATGCATTCCAGGACAACATCAAATGCTAAAGTTCTTCTGAAGACCTCCCTTCTCCATTCCCGGGAAAGGATATATTTTTTGTGTGTACAGGAAACAGAATTGTCTACTGAAGTTTCACATAGGTGTTGGCTGATTTAAATTCTTACTGGTGTTTTATTTAAGAACCAAAGATTCATCCCTCTTTGTTTCCAGGGTGAAGATCTGTGATCACATTTCCTGCTTGGGGAGAAGAAAGAATGTGTTAGACTTATATGTATGAATAGAAATAGGTAAACAGTCATATTTCCTTCTGACTTTGTAATTTAAACAGTGTAAGTCAGTAGGGAAGGGCTGTATTTGGATCCAAAGTACGTGAGGTGAAAATTACTAGGTGTTGGACCATCTGCATTTCGTTTTAATTAGGTGACTGTAACAGCGAGATCAAAAACTTCTCCTCGTCATTCAATCTGGGGAGCTTTCTAATCCAGAAACCAAAGGGCTCTTTCTGTCCTCCGGAGAGAGTGACCCAAAAAGGTCCTCTCTAATTACTTGGCCAGAACAGCAGACAGGCCTGGGCCCAGGGACAGACCAGGGCTCAGTGGTGGTGGCGTCGTGAGGGTGAGGTGCCCTGAGACCAGCCCCCACAGAGGCCAGTCCCCAGAGGCTCTTAGAACAGTCATCCCTAATCTGGCAACTGGGAGTTTCGGCTTCTCCCAAGACAAAGTCGCTTAGAAAGCACACCCGTGGTGAGTCTGTGGGCCTGGCTTCTAGTCTGAGCTGGCCTCTGTGACTGCGGGGCGGTCTTTCAAACTCTCCACAATTCACCTTCTCCAGCTGCAAAATCGATTTAAATCATGGCTGTCCTGCCTACCCCACAGGAGTGTGTAAAAGTCAACTGAGGTGAATGTTTTACTGGTGCCTGAAAAACTCCAAATCCCACCATGTCCTTCTTCTCCAACTTGGCATTCACACACAAGATCCCAGTCCTCGAAATCTTCAGATTAAATAAATGACTCTGAGTCCCCCATCCTGCTGATAATGAAAATGTCTCTTTTTTCTCTCCCCTAAATACTCCTTATCTGCCAACAAAAGCAGCCAGCCAGACCTGGTTAAACAAAAGCCCTGCTTGGCCGGATAGAGTTCTGGCTCTTTGTCACACGGATAGCCATCTGTGCCACAGGATGCCTGCACGGAGGCCTGGGGGGCTCTGAACACCTCAGGGCCGTCCTCTGCCATTCCCCCATGGCTGGTCTGGAGAGAACAGAACTTACCATCACTCAGTCGGGCCTCCTGTGCTATCTGGGAAGTCCTATCTGCTTAGCCTGAACTGGTGCCTCTGGGCAGGACTCTCTGGACCCCAGAATGGACCCAGAATGCACTACAAAGAACAAAACTATAAGGTCCCTCACCCCCTTTGTCCAGGAGGCTCCTGGGCACCAGTACAGGATGCCTGGAGGCCTTGGATTGCCCATCTGCTTGCTGACTTGCTCTTCGAGCCGATTCTCACGGCCCTTTTCCCTGCACACATCTACATTGTTGCCCTGCCTGGTCCCAGGGCCATTCCAACCTCAGAATCTCAGCTGCGGTTAACCTGGATGGAAGTAACTGCTTGCTTAGCCCCAAGCCTTGTCCCATCTCCTGGCCAGAGACTTGAGACATTTCTTTTAAGAGAAAAATTACTTTGTGACACGGGCGCCTGGGTGGCTCTGTTGGTTAAGTGTCTGACTCTTGATTTCAGTTCAGGCCATGATCTCAGGGTTTGTGAGTCCAAGCCCCGCGAGGGGCTCTGCTCTGACCACGTGGATCCTATTTGGTATTCTCTCTCTCTCTCCCTCTCTCTCTCTGCCCTTCCCCTGCTTGTGCTAGCTCTCTCTTTCTCAAAATAAATGAACTTTAAAGAGAGAGAGACACAGAAACTACTTTGTTATAAGAATAAAGCAGGGCACCTCGGTGGCTCAGTCGGTTAAGCGTCCAACTTCGGCTCAGGTCATGGTCTCAGTTCCCAAATTCGAGCCCCACCTCAGGCTCTGTGCTGACAGCTCGGAGCCTGGAGCCCGCTTCAGATTCTGTGCCTCCCTCTCTCCCTGCTCCTCCCCTGCTCACACTCTGTCTCTGTTTCAAGAATAAATAAACATTAAAAGATTTTAAGAAAAAAAAAAGAGTAAAGCATCATACCAAAAATGTAAGTGATAGCCATTATCTCATGGTGCTGAAAGCCCCTCTTTTTGGAGATGAATAAATCATTTTGAGACATTGCTCAAAAACACACTGCTCATTGGCAACAGATTTGATGGCAAGAAGTGGGTAACCCAGTTCCTAATTCACTGCCTGATACCATACTCTGTCACATACAGACTTAACTTCTGCAACAAAGTACTGCCAGAACAAGGCAGCTGAACAAAAGATAGAAATTTGTTTCACTCTTAAGCAACAGCCCCACAGCACGGCATCCATCACTGGTGGGGCAGCTCTGTAATCTTCCACGTGTGGCTTTAATCTTCTGATCAAGACATTTCTCTTCGTGCCAACTTCTCCAACAACAGGGAAGGCAAAGGAAAGAGTGGGTGGAGCATACCCAGCCATTTTTAGGGGCTATCCCGTAGTGGCACAGAATACCTTAGTTCACATCCTAGGAACACAAGTACACTCACAGCTGTGGCTACATCAGGCAGCAAGGGAGGCTGGGGAGTGTAGACTTTAGTGCCTTGTGACCTGCTAACACTTGGGAACACATAGTGCTTTAAAAATAGGAAGGAGGGGTGACTGGGTGGCTCAGTCAGTTGCAGGTCCGACTCTTGATTTTAGTTCAAGTGATGATCTCACACTTGGTGGGCTCGAGCCCCGTGTCTGGCTCCGTGCTGAGCATGGAGCCTGGTTAAGATTGTCTTTCCCCCTCCCTCTGCCACCCTCCCTGACTTGCATGCTCTCTCTAAAATAATTTTTAAAAAAACCAAAAATGAAAAATGGAGCGGGAATCCATACTGCAGGAAGTCAGCAATCTGCCACATTCTGTACACAGAAGAACACCTAAATCTTATTGCATAGTACATACATGTAATATATGTGTGCATGTGTGCATAGGTGCACATACACATTTTACAAAAATAAATTTTAATCAGCCACTGCACATGCTACATCACCACCTGTCTCTACCAAGCTTACCCTGAGCTCCCAGGCAGTATTGGGCTCCCCATCCCTCCTCCCCTCCAAAGCATAAAGATCTCGAATGTGTAGCACCATGTATTGGAAAGATATGCTTCTCCATTCACCTGTTAGCATATCAAGGGCAAGAACTGTATTTTTATTTATTTGTTTGTTTGTTTGTTTATTTTTACCTTAAAATTTTTTTTTAACGTTTATCCATTTTTGAGAGACAGAGGGAGACAGAGTGTGATTGGGGGAGGGGCAGAGAGAGAGAGAGAGACACAGAATCCAAAGCAGGCTCCAAGCTCTGAGCCGTCAGTCAGCACAGAGCCCAAAGTGGGGCTTGAACTCACAAGCCATGAGATCATGACCTGAGCCGGAGTCAGAAGCTCAACCGACGGAGCCATCCAGGCGCCCCGATTTATTTATTTATTTTTACCTTTATAAGTCCATAGCCCACACTGAGCTGGATAAGTTGTAGGTGCACCACAAAACATTTGCTAAACTAAGTTATCATCAGACATAAGATGGTAAGGGGTGAGTCTCCACTTGCATCCATACAGAAACGATATTATTGCTAAGGAATTGCCGTGGCTGTCATAATAGCCATAGCGTGAATCCCACGCTCACCACCGGATGCCAAGTACTGCCTTATGTGTTTCCCCAGCATTAGCCCCCTCAATCCTTATGAGAATCCTACCCTTTGTTCTTTCTTTTGGAAAGGTAAGACATCTGAGGCATGGAGAGGTTAAAGAACGCTCCCACATTCACTGAGCTAGTATTTGGCAGACCCAGGGTGTACATTTGGGTTGAACCCATAGCCATTTGGGTGGAACCCATAGCCAGTGCTTTTAGTCATCCTGTGTCTTATTAGGGGAGGTGAGCTAGGGAATGCTTTCTTTTCTTTTCTTTTTTTTTTTGACATGACAAAGAAAGCCTATTGGAAACCAAGAGATAGCCAACCCTGTAGGGAGCTAGGTGATTAATGACACCAGGGATGGGAATTACACTAATCCCTTAGGGACACTTCCAATAACCCAGACAACATGCAGCCCACCCCACGGATCGTCCATACGTGCACGCCCACGTCAGTACTGTGGCGACGCTCATCCTGTTTTCCAAGGGCTTTTCACATAGGACATAAAGTTAGGAGCTGAAATCTCAAGTATTAAAAACAATCAAACTTTCCAATTCCCTAAATCCTTGACCCTCATGAGATTCCCCACTCCACAGCACCTTCAAGAATCTTCGTTTGCACAACGATAACAACTGACTATGTAATTTTAGAAATTTATGCATGTAATGTAATATATGTAATGTAATATAAATCATGATGGCAGAGCAAGCATTAGGGGACTCTGAGCTGGTGGTGACATTGGGGACACATAAGCACATTAGCTCTGGAGACCAAGCCCATGCGTGCTGAATATCAGAGAGAGGAGAGAGAGAGAGAGAGAGAGAGAGAGACAGAGAGAGAGAGAGGTTTATTTCTCCCTTCGCTGATGCTTTGCTGTGTAAGTGCTGATAAGAACCTCCTAAAACTATTTTAGGAGATATTTTAGTGCAACTTGGGTGTGTTGGGGGGGGGGGAAGACTCATGATTTGAAGGCAAAAAAGACAACAAGATTTGATTTCACAGACACTTCAGAAATAATGGCATAATCTTATCCGTTTACAGCAAATACAATCAAGCATTCAAGCCCCCGATAAAGGTGGAGCGCCGTCATTGGGGCAGCAAACTGCAGATTAAGCGCTTTTTTTTTTTAAATGCTGTTCAAATTGCCTGTGAAGCAACCTTTTATGAGATATGATGGTTCAAACAATTTTGCAAAGAGCAGAAGACAAAGAATACGTTTTTACACCGAACTGGTTTCCTAGGAAACCCTGAAAAAAATGTAATATGATATCTCTTAGAGGTAGTTCAAGGACCAGGACTACACTTTACTTATTTAATTTTTTTTTGAATGGTGTTTAATACCTGCCTCTCCCCCTCTCTGCAGTGGGAGCTAGAAGAGAACAATCTTTCTTGTACCCAGCCGCGGGAGTGTCCTCTCATTAATTGAGTGCCCGATCTGCACAAAGGAAAAATATTTGAGCCAAGTTGAGCCTTCATTACACTCTGCAGCAATTTAGAGTAAGAAATTAAAGGGATAGAATTTGAACTTTTTGCTCTATCATTAAAAAAAAAAAAAATCCCCAAATCCCAGCTAAGACATTAAAGAAAAAAAAAAAAAGCCAACCCACTCCTTTTCAAACCACGTCTAAATTAATCTGTTTCAAGGTCTTCAAATACCATTTATTTTAGGTTTATTTTTACTCTGGCTCTCCATCCGTCTCTGTGACGTGCTGGCATATGCAGGCTGCTGGAGGATGCCTGAATTAGCAGGCTTACACATCTCCCAAGTTCAGGTGCAAGATCACCAGGGTCTAGAGGTGGCAGGGAAGCTGTGGACAAAGAGATGGGGAGTCTGCAGGTCAGGAATCCTTCAAGGAGCATGAGGCTGTTTTGCAAGGACACCTCCATGGGCCCTAATTTCCATCAGTCATCACTCCCATCAAGAGGAAATCAAAATAGGCAAAGTGAGGGAACATCTGGGCTGTGTGGGAAGGAGTTAAATTTGATTTTCAAATAAATAAGGCATCTAAGCTTCAAGTTGCACTTATTCAACAATTGGAGATGAAAATCATAATGCTGGCTTAAAGAAGCTTGGGATGTGTCTGCGGGCGCAAGGTGGGGAGGGGGCTGCGACCTCCTGCGAAGGTCCTCACCCGTGGCTCTTTCCCCACCTCTGTGCAAAGACCTGGGGAGAGCCTGGAAGAGGCACACAGCCAGGGAGACCGTTGGTGATGGACTGTCTCTCAGCACCAGCAGACCACAAACATCTGCCTTTCGTCACCATCACTGAGTCTGGGTGACCATGACATTCTGGGAGCAAACCTCTTCAAGCTGAAGACAATACCATTGTTTCTCATTCAGGATCTTTGAGCCTACAAGCCTTTAGGGCCACCAAAACACATTTAATAGCTGCCTTTTGGGATGCGACAGTTGCCCAGGAAGAGAGGGAAACCCAGAACTTGAAGACTTTTCACGAAGATTTTAAAAAACCATGAGGGACACCTGGGCAGCTCAGGCGGTTAAGCATCTGCCTCTTGATTTCGGCTCAGGTCATGATCTCACAGTTAGTGGGTTTGAGCCCCACGGCAGGCTCCACACTGACTGTGGAGCCTGCTTGGGATTGTCTCCGTCCCTGTCTCTCTGCCCCTGCTCCACTCTCTCTCGCTCAAAAATAAATAAATAGACTTAAAAAAAAAAATCTAGGGGCGCCTGGGTGGCTCAGTCGGTTAAGTGTCCGACTTCGGCTCAGGTCATGATCTCACGGTCCGTGAGTTCCAGCCCCGCGTCAGGCTCTGTGCTGACCACTCAGAGCCTGGAGCCTGTTTCAGATTCTGTGTCTCCCTCTCTCTCTGCCCATTGTGTTCTGTCTCCCTCTGTCTCAAAAATAAATAAACATTAAAAAAAATTTGTTTTTTAAATCCAGGCAAGATATTTCTTAAAAAAAAAAAAAAGAGAGAGAGAGAGAGAAATGCCAAAGCAACAAAAGAAGCTTGACACACACAATAGGTACCCTCAGGGTTTCATGGGATCCAGCTCGTGCCAAAGGACATGATAGGCCCTGAAGGGACCCTACAATGCCAGCCTACACATTTGTTTTTTAAATGTGGGTTGAGTTGGAGTTCTATGAATACAGGGAATCTCATTTGAAGGTGGGAAATCCACCTTTAAAAGCAGCTGCAGCATAGGTGGGGAAAGAAGAAAGCAACCCTTCCCACTTGCCTCGGTATAATAAGGAAACAGGTGAGCACGAGCCAAAGGTACACATCAAAGTCTCAGGTACCAGTGGACATGTGGAGGCCATGTTTCCTTGCTTTTTTTTTTTTTTTTTAATAACAGCACCCTATTTCCCTTTTGAAGAGTGGTGTCCCCTTCGTCATGATCTTGTTGGGGGCCATAAATGAAGGTTGCTTCTTCTCCCCTAAACAAGACCCCTAAACAAGAGGTGGACAGGTGACCCAACCTAGATCAAAGACTTTCCCCAGAATCTTAAAGAGAAAGATGTCCTCCGTAGTTAGCACTCATGCCTTAACAGTTGGATAGTCACCAGGATGCACCCTTGAAAGCCCAGGCTCAGGCTTCAGAGCCAAAAGCTACCCTGAATATGGCGACAGTAAAACATCCATATCCCCTAAGGGCCGGGATGAGTGTAGTCTGAGGGGAAAGGCACATACTAGCACATAAGGAAGTGAGACAGGAAGTAGAGGCCATTGTAGGAGCCGCTGTACTGAGTCTACCACAAGTGGGACTATAGGCTACATCATTCAGCTAAATCACCCTTGGCAACCTTCTGGAAGCCATGGTGATTAATGGCAGTTTGCACCCAGCAGTGGTGAACCAGGGGGCACCGAACCTTCTGGATATAGGGTACAACTTGGGGACCAAAATAACATGACACATAGTCAGGATTCAATTGAGTAAAATCAGAGTTCATTATCAGGATATGGGGTTATCTCAAATGCTGACTGTAAGAGTTCTTTGGGCCTCATGCGGGCTTAGAACCCAAAACTTAGAAAGTCAAGAAACAGGGTGCTCTCCGTTTCTCTCTGGAGCCCCTTGGCCTCTAGTGCCCTGTCTTGGCCTAGTCCCAGAGACTGCTGCTCTCTGACCATCTACACATGAGTCTAAAGCAGCCACTCCAGAAAGGTAACTTTCAAAGCACATAAATTCCCTATTTAAATATTTGACAAAGGGGCGCCTAGGTGGCTCAGTCCGTTAAAGCATCCGACTCTGGCTCAGGTCATGATCTTGCGGTTGGTGAGTTCGAGAAGTGTGTCAGGCTCTGTGCTCCATCTGTGTCTAGATTCTGTGTCTCCCTCTCTCTCTCTGTCCCTCCCCCACTTGCACTCTGTCTCTCTCAAAAATAAACAAACATTAAAAAATTGTTTTAAATAATCAATCAATCAATAAATACTTGGCAAAGATTGACCAGCCTTTCTGAGGCTCAGCCTTCCGATTTGGGATTGGAGCTCAGGGGTTGGAGTCTATAGCTGGGGTGGCTGACACCAGGGGAGGCCAGGAAGCCACCCTGTGCTCCAATGAGACTCCATGCAGATGAGGCATTGCCCTGTCCTCTGGAGAATTTCTCAAGTGCCATCTAAGGATAGAAGGAGGGAGCACAGTCTGATTTGGAGGTTCAAGAATTACCACTTTTCAGCTGGGAGGTTGGGGAGAAAACCCAAATCTTTCTTTCTTAATCTTCCTGAGCTCCCAATTCCTCATTTTAAAAAAAGATAACCTTTGGGGCACCTGGGTGGCTCAGTCAGTTAAGCATCCAACTCTTGGTTTTGGCTCAGGTCATGATCTCACGGTTTGTGGGTTTGAGCCCCACGTTGGACTCTGTGCCGACAGTGCGGAGCCTGCTTGGGATTCTCTCTCTCCCTCTCTCCCTCCCCTCCCCTGCTTGCTCGCTCTCAAAATAAATAAACATCCAAAAAAAAAGATAAGTTTTTTTTTGGAGATCATTAAATTAGATCACTGAAGAAAAGTGCTGGTACACACTGGCTCTCAAGAAATGGCGGCCATTTCGCCATCTTGCCTGGCCACGTAGAGGGTCACAGGGGGAGCAAAGGACAGAGGCCCTTTCCTGTGGTGTTCACATGGACCTGAGGATTCACACACATGTAGGCAGTGCGGGAGTTTTCTCAGCTTTTCGGAAGGTCCATTCCGGCTATAAATACAAATTCACTGAGCTGGCTCTGACATCTCCACGCCACGTGAGAGAGCGTTAGGCCGCGTGACAGCTCTGTAAGCAGTCTCTGGGCCCTGAATGTGTTGACACAAACATGACATTCCACGTGGCTGACGGGAGTCAAGTGGTGCCCAATATATTTTTACTCTTTAATGTTAAAATTAAAATATATCTTCCCCAGAATATCAGAACACCAGCCAGGTGAGGAGGAAAAATCTCAATGCATGCATTGTCATCAGACAGGGTGAGGAGTGGGGCACTTGAAGGCAGTGGGTAGGAACAGAGCTGTCATAATACAGACTTTCCTCACCCTGATTGTTTTAATGTTAGGCTCATAGGAATTGTGGCGTTATTCTCAAGGCCACACACACGCATACACACAACATATTTTCCCAAAGTATCTATCAGGAAATCTGAAATTAATTTGGCCAGCACACATGGATTGCACATCAGGTTTCATGTTGTGAGCAAATCAAGAGATCAGTGTGGAAGTAGGTAGGGCAAGTGCTACAACTGGACACGTGTGGCCCATTGAGAAGCCAGAGGAGGGACGCCCTCCCCAGACTGTGAGACTGGAGGGGGCTCTGAGAAGACCTTGAAGGAGGTAGCCCTGAAGCCTGAAAGATGAGCAGGAATTAGCTGTAAGAGGGAGGATGGTGCTTGTGTTTGGACATAGGGTAGCATCGAGGGATGGTTCCATGAGAAAAAACCCCCAGCATACATAAATAAAGATCCCATAGAAAATGGCTCCCGTAAGAATGTGTAGGTACCCCAAGTCTTTACATCTAGGATAGACACATTTCTCGAAACAGCAAGGTCTCTGGAGGAAGTACACATTACACAATCAGTATCTACACATACTATTGTTTTTCCCTGGGTGGCTTGATCCTCTTGTACACACACACACACACACACACACACACACTGCAACCACTGTTCACTATTAAACATTTGCCCCCCCACCCATTTTCTTTTGCAGGATTTTTTCCAATATGGAACCTCTCTAATTTCCATTAACTGTATATTGCTAACCACATTATTTGCACTAACCAGACACCCAATGAAGAGTGGTATTGGTCTCCATAATGGTACAAATATCCCAAATACGTAGCATGATGTATTTTGTTGTCTCCGTGTTAGCAAGGATGTGATTCATAAACTTGAACCTGTAGCTTTAAAAACTGACATTATTATGCTCAGTGAAATAAGTCAGTGAGAGAAAGACAGATATCATATGATTTCACTCATATGTGAAATTTGAGAAACTCAGCAGATGATCATAGGGGAAGGGTAGGTAAAAGAAGATAAAAACAAAGAGGGAGGCACCATAAGAGACTCTTAAATACAGAGAACAAATTAAGGGTGGATGGGGGGGGCGGAGAGGGGAACATGCGTGATGGGCATTGAGGAGGGCACTTGTTGGGATGAGCACTGGGTATCATACGTAGGTGATGGATCACTGGAATCTACTGAAGCCAAGACTACACTGTAAGTTACCTAATTTGAAAACAAATAAAATTTTAAAAAAGAAAAAGAGAAACCTGACATTATTGTTATTCATTCTGTTCCAAGAAGTTGGATCAGTATGACAAAAAGGTACATGTATTTTGATGCCCATGTGTCTGAAAATCAGTCAAAAATGCTCCTTTGATTCATAGTGATATCAATGTCTTTTTTTAATATATAAAATTTTTAATGTTTATTTTTGAGAGAGAGAGAGAGAGAGAGACAGCATAAGTGGGGGAGGGGCAGAGAGAGGGAGACACAGAAGTAGAAGCAGGCTCCAGGCTCTGAGCTGTCAGCACAGAACCCAACTCGGGGCTCGAACTCACGAACCGTGAGGTCATGCACGACCTGAGACAAAATCAGATACTTGACCAACTAAGCCACCCCGGTGTCCCCATAGTGATAGCAATGTCTTAGTCAGCTCAGCCCACTGTACCAAAATACCATAAACTGGGTGGTTCATAAACAACAGTTCTATAGACCGGAAGTCTAAGATCAGGGTGACAGGAGACTTCTTGTTGAAATCTCACATGGCGAAAAGCAGAGAAAGGATACAAGCTCTCTCGTGGCTCTCATAAAGGCATTAACTGCACTGGTGAAGGCTCCACCCTCATGACCCATCTAACCCGAAGTGCTCCCCAAAGGTTCCACCTCCTAACACCATCTCACAGAGCGGTAAAGTTGTAACATAAGAATTTGGGGAGGAGCATATTTCGTCCACAATAACCGACGACGAAATGTGATTACCCTTCTCCCCCTACCCTAACCACCCTTGGAAGCACTCCATCTTTTTTTTGCAAGTTTATTTATTTATTTTGAGAGAGAGTGAGCATGAGCAGGGGAGGGGCAGAGAGAGAGGCAGTGAGAGAATCCCAAGTAGGCTCTGTGCTGTCAGCTCAGAGTCCAACTCCGGGATCAATTCCACGAACTGTGAGATCATGACCTGAGCCAAAATCAAGAGTGGGACGCTTAACCGTCTTAACCCAGGCACCCCGATGGCCTCCATCGTTTTAAGTTTCATTAATCTTGTAGGCAAAAAGTCTGTTTTTGGTGTCCGTGTTCATGAATGTGAGTAAAGCTAAGCAACTCTTCATTTGCTTAGAAAACGAAAAAGAGGATGTTTTCTCTTTTTTCCATGGATTTTCTCCATTTTCTTAATTTAATTTTATACAGGCACTAGGCAAGGCTTGAAGCTTCTTGTCTTTCAAATAGGTGCAACTTGTTATAACCCTATGTATTAAGCGAGGCAGCCCTCTCCACTGTGACGGTATCACCGTGATGACTTTGAACTCTGTCAACTCAGCTAAGCTAGAACTCAGCTTCCCCAAATTCCCTTTCCCATACGGTTCTGGGTTAGGGATGACTATGAGAAAAAATTACAAGGTGGAGGTAACATGGTGGCTCTTGGGCTTTGAAGGTCATCGTAGAGGGCAAGGTGTTCTCGCGTGTGGTTGGCTTGGGGCGTCAACCAGCACTGGGGCTTCCGCAGCCTCTCTGAGTCCTGGGCCAGATGCAGACGTAGGTCGTTGGCACCGAGCACCAGCTTCTCCAGCAGGTCACCTGCGGCATCAAGGTGGCGAGACACACTCACAGGTTCCAGTTGTTTCTCGTGGTTTCCAGCTTATCCTCCCTGGTTTACCCAAGTTTGTCCTTTTTCTCACCAGCTCCACATCCGTTTTTCTTCCTGGCTGCCCTCTGGTGACTCAGGGCCTAGCTCCCATTGTTGCTTGAGGTTCTATAATCAATCCTTTGTATCAGGGTTTCTCGGTCTCATTGCTGTTAACATCGGGGTTGGGTAATTCTGTTATGGGAGGCTGTCCTGTGCATTGTAGGAAGTTTAGCAGCATTGGGACCTCAACCGATTACGTACTAGTGGACCTGCCCCTTAGTTGTGCTTGTAAAACATGTGTCCACAGGTTGTGAAATGTCCCTTGGGGCCAGGTCACCTCTACTGAGAACTGCTGTTCCGTGTCCTTGACGGTGGTTCCCCTCCTGGGATGCGACCCTGAGTGACACCATCACCTTTATCAAACGCTCTTTCCGAATTGACTTGGATCCCTCTCTTTATTCTCTTCCATGGATCAGCGTTATGTATTTGTGTCAGTACTATGCTTTTTTTAGTTATGACGGTTTAAAGCAGGAACAGAAAACCCACTGCATTGCTCTGTTTTTCACATTAACTTGGCATTTTTCACATATTTATTCACCCACACATGAGGTAGTCCTGATTAATATGTAGTCATCCCTAACCTGGAACATCCTGTTTATGCCATCCTATAGAGAATGGGTTTTTATTTTTACTGTTTTGAGAGGCGGTGAGGGGCAGAGAGAGAGAGACTCTGAAGCAGTCTCCATGCTCCGCACAGAGCCCAATTCAGGGCTCGATCTCACAGACAGTGAGATCATGACCTGAGCCAAAATCAAATTATATATACATATATTCATATATATATATACATACATATATGAAACAAACTATATGTATGTGTATATATGTGTATATATATGTGTATATATGTGTGTATGTGTGTGTGTATATATATATGTGTATATATATATATATATATATATATATATATATATATATATATAATTTGTTTCTTGAGAGAGAAAGAGACAGAATGAGAGGGGAAGGGGCAGAGAGAGAATCCCGTGCAGGCTCTGCACCATCAGTGTGGAGCCTGATATAGGGCTTGAAGTCATGAACTGTGAGATCATGACCTGAGCCAAAATTAGGAGTCCTGAGAATGGGTTTTTAAACTGGAGTTCCTTCATGAGGGAAATACAAATCCAAACCACACTGAGATACCACCTCAGGCCAGTCAGAGTGGCTACAATGAACAAATCAGGAGACTATAGATGCTGGCGAGGATGTGAAGAAATGGGAACCCTCTTGCACTGTTGGTGGGAATGCAAATTGGTGCAGCCACTCTGGAAAACAGTGTGGAGGTTCCTCAGAAAACTAAAAATAGATCTCCCCTATGACCTAGCAATAGCACTACTGGGAATTTACCCAAGGGATACAGGAGTGCTGATGCATAGGGGCACTAGTACCCCAATGTTTATAGCAGCACTTTCAGCAATAGCCAAATTATGGAAAGACCCTAAATGTCCATCAACTGACGAATGTATAAAGAAGATGTGGTTTATATATACAATGGAATACTACTTGGCAATGAGAAAGAATGAAATCTGGCCATTTGTAGCAACGTGGATGGAACTGGAGAGTGTTATGCTAAGTGAAGTAAGTCAGGCAGAGAAAGACAGATACCATATGTTTTCACTCTTATGTGGATCCTGAGAAACTCAACAGAAAACTGGGGGGAAAAGGGGGAAAAGTTACAGACGGGAGGAGGCAAACCATAAGAGACTCTTAAATACTGAGAACAAACTGAAGGTTGATGGGGGTGGGAGGGAGGGGAAAGTGGGTGATGGGCATTGAGGAGGGTACCTGTTGGGATGAGCACTGGGTGTTGTATGGAAACCAATTTGACGATGAATTTCATATAAATAAAATAAAATAAAATAAAATAAAATAAAATAAAATAAAATAAAATAATAAAATAAACTGGAGTTCCTGACCCCCTTGAAGCTGTATATAAACTGTGTGTGTGTGTGTGTGTGTGTGTGTGTGTCCAGAGATGCTATAAAAAGTGATCATTCTGCCCATAACAGTTTCAAATCTCCCCACCTTTTCAGAATCTCCTACAAAGCACCTGACAGGCAGGTCAAGGTGGACAGTTCACAGGAAAGATGAATTCACAACCCTTCCTCTGAAATTTATGAGAGATGCTCTGCAGAGTAATATTGCCAAGGGACTCTCTCCTCAGGTCCAGCTAGCCACGATATGAACAGTGACAGAGACCTCTTTTCCTGTGTGACCAAGGGTGACCAAGGATCCAGAGTGTGCACTTTGGGGGGCACACACCCCCAAACAGGGGGACAAACCTCCCGCGTTAGCAGGCAAGGCCATTATGAAGCATCAGAAGAGCATCGTATCATATGTTCCTCTCTTATTTATTATTTATACTCCACCTGCTTCCAAAGGGATGTGACTTTTCAATGAAAAGCTCAGCTCTGAAAGAACCATACAAACTCTAAAACTAAGGTCAGAGGACAAGAGCCAAGAAGGACAAGAGGCAACAGGGGAAGGGATAGAACAATTATAGAGTAATTATACCGGAAAGCAATGGCTTAGCGCCCACTTCCCATCATCCAAGAGGGAAAGAAGAAAGAAAGAATACACAATGGCATATAGCTCCCTTTAGCTAGTAAAAGGAAACAGATCACCGGGAGAGGCATTAGCCACCACCCTAGAATTATGGCCTCTTTGGCCAGAAGAGAGCTAGGCAAGGGGAGGACAATAGGTGAGTCCCTCCCCAAACATCCGGCTGCCACAGGGATGTATGTCCATTTAAAAAGCACTAATTTTCTGTTATCTAAGGGTAAGAGTTGGAGAATTGTTCATTTTACTCATCAAATATGCGCTGGGCACCTGAGCTGGCCAGACTTTGTAATGAGGATTTAAAATTAAGAGTAAGGGACCACCTGGGTGGCTCAGTCGGTTACTCATCCGACTCTTGATTATCAGCTCAAGTCATAATCTCACGGTTTGTGACATCGAGCCCTGCCTCAGGTTCTACACTGGCAGGATGGAGCCTGCCTGGGATTCTCTCTCTCCCTCTGCCCCTCCCTCACGCTCTTTCTCTCTCAAAATCAATAAATAAACTTAAAAAAAGAAAATTAAATTAAGAATGAGGACTTGGTGCCTTCCTTCGGGGAGCTCACACTCAAGAAAGGGAGATGTGAGCCAACAGATGGAACGTGCCTTGCTGGGTGTCCAGTAAAGGATAACCTCAAACATGGCAGCACAGAAGGGAGCCACCAACTTCACTTGGGAGGGATGCCAGTGCCTGCAAGCCCAGGATGGGGCAGAGGCGAGCTCTCAGCTGAGGGCCTCGTATGGGTAGAGAAAGTGCAGAAGCGGGTAGCCAGCGTGGGCAGAAGGATGCAACGTGAAAGGCATACAGTGTGGAGTGCATGGTCATGATGCAACAAGTGGGAGCTTGACAATATGGCTGTAGTTAAATCACGAAGGGCTAAAGAATCTGGGCTTTGGTGTGAGAACCATCCAAGATGTTTAAGCAGGGAGTGATGAGCTCACATTGTGGGTTTTGTGCATTTGTTGAAGATCCTTAAATCCGTATTCAAAAAACTTATAGTGAGCCCAAACTTGATCAACTTGGGTGCCTGGGTGGCTCAGTCATGGGAGTGCCCAACTCTTGATTTTGGCTCAGGTCATGACGTCACGGTTCATGAGTTCGAGCCCCGCATCGGGCTCTGTGCTGACAGCGTGGAATCTGCTTGGGATTCTCTGTCTCTCTCCCGCCCCCCCCCGACCCCCACACATGCGTGTGCTCTCTCTCTCTCTCTCTCTCTCTCAAAATAAATACACTTTTAAAAATAAATAAATACATACAAATAAAACTTTAAATTCAGTCAACAAACCCTTACCTGTAACGACTAAGAGTTGAAACAAGGGCATTTCAGACAAGTTCAATGTTCTTTTGCAAAGCAGAACTGTGTGTCCTTCCTCATCATAAAACAGATAACAAGGAACTCTGGCTCAGCAATCCTCTTAGGCACAGCCAAGAAGAGAAGTAAAGTCAGCAGCGGGGGGCTGCTTCCAAGAATAAACCTAGGAGTTTGGGAAGAAAAAAAAAAAAGATGCATTTGGAAGCCATCTAAAAATATATTCCTTGGTGAAGGACACATAGGTACTTTCTGCTTCTCTGTAGTTAAAAGAACAAAAAAAAAAAAATTGCCTTGTTCCCATTAGTACTGCAGGTTTCTAATGGGATATAAAGCTAAGGGCAGCACAGCTGAATGAGCCCAGAATGGACAGGGACTAAGAACAGTGGTTCCAGGCAAAACCCAGTGGTTTGTGGGGAACTGGGGCAGGAAATATATCTGTTATTTATTTACCTTTTTTTTCCCCGAGAGATTGGGGGTTAGAGAGAATGTTAAGCAGGCTCCATGCTTGGTGACAAGCTCCACACAGGGCTGGATCCCACACCCCTGGGATCATGACCTGAGCAGAAACCAAGAGTCGATGCTTAACCGACCGAGCCACCCAGGTGCCCCAGAAATGCACCTGTTCCAAACATCGGGGAGAAGGAAAGCCTAGGAGGCTGGGAAGAAGCAAGAAGCCAGAGAGCACTGCTCTTCCTGCTCTCTATGGGGAGGAAGAGGGGACCGCTCACCTCCGCTCTACCTCTGAAAATCGCCAGTTACCCTCTTCCTCCCTGACAAGTGTCAGTAGCCTCCCGTTCAGGGCCCATGGTCCTTGACCCGCTTCGCCAGCCTAAGATGTGTTCATTCCATGTGTTCTGAACCTGAAGCATCTGGTCAGAAAAAGGACATAGTTCCATAGTTCGAACATAACAAGTGATTTAGGATACCAGAAAGCAGGTGTGGGCTGCAAAGCAGCCAGCCTACTCTCATTCTATGACTATCAAGACCCTGGTGGGTAGATCCTGAGAATTAATCAGGACGTCATACAGGAAGTCCTCCCTAACAGGGCTGAATGATGTCATACATTTATTTACCTTTCCAAAATTTAGAAGGGATTTATTTTCTCTCTGCTCTTTATTTATTTATTTTTTAACTTCATGTTCTCTCAGCTCTGAGAACCAATCTTTGATAGTCTCCCATGGCTTTTATGACTCCCCCACAACTATGTCTCTGGCTGACTTTGCCTATGACCATTCAACACCTCAGATCTCCCAGAATCCCTTGCAGAGATACATGTTCCTCAGAGCTTCTGACTCCGCTAGTAGAGATAAAACCGTTCTCTCCTTGGAGCTTGCCTCCTTTATTCTCTGACCCCATTTGGACTGGGATGCCAAGATCCGGTTTTGAAAATGGCTACCAAGGAAGGAATAACGCTTAGAGAAGAAACTTCAAACTGAAAGATTTTGTGCTCTCTAGACAAGCTGGTGGATGTGACACATTTTCTGGTCATGGTCCATCCTCCTCTTCCTGGCCCTCCCATCTCACTTGGTACCAACTTCCTATGTTCTCTCTGTCTCTCTAGGGCTCAGATTCTTCTTTCTCCTGGATCCTTCACCCAGGTTTTCCTATTACCACTTTCCATGTTCCAGACCTTTCCTGAAGCCCCACCTTCGGTCACACCAGCTGGTGCTCCATTGCCTCACGTCCTGAACTCCATTATTAAATCTAGTGGTGAAGTCACCCAGCTGTGAAAGCCCCTTCTGATGGCAGATTTTTGGGGGTTTTTTTTGCCATGGAAATTAAAGACACTTATTGATAACTGACCCATAGTGGCCATGACAATTATGAAACCAACAGTCACCACCAAAATGTGTTCACATTCAATATGGCTCAACTGAATGCTTTATTTTAGGGAATGATGATCCTCCCTAAGTTTTCATAAGGTTATATATAGGATTGTGTATTTGAGTAAAAGAGAAGTAATAAACACGGAGGGTATGTTAAATAGTACATTAAGAAATTTTTTTAACGTTTATTTATTTTGGGGAGACAGATTGTGAGTTGGGAAGGGGTAGAAAGAGAGGGAGACACAGAATCTGAAGCAGGCTCCAGGCTCTGAGCTGTCAGCACAGAGCCTGACGTCAGGTTCGAACCCACAAATTGTGAGATCATGACCTGAGCTGAAGTCGGATGCTCAACCGACTGAGCCACCCAGGCGCCCCTAAATAGTACATTTTAAATCTATGACAAATCTGAGCTACATTTGTGCTAATTTGCATTTTTCCAGTCTTATTCTTTATTTAAAAAAAATTTTTTTTTAACATTTATTTTTTAGAGAGGGAGAGAAAGAGAGACAGAGTGTGAGCACGGGAGGGGCAGAGAGACTGAGACACAGAATCCAAAGCAAGCTCCAGCCTGTGACTCGGTCAGCACAGAACCTGATGCGGGGCTGGAACTCATGGACTGTGAGATCATGACCTGAGCCGAAGTCAGACGCTTAACCAACTGAGTCACCCAGGTGCCCCGAGTTTCATTCTTTATTAAATGAAGTTGACCTAGACTGTTTTTCCCCCCTTCAATCTTTAAATTAGTTCAAATTCCTTGTAACACAAGCTACACACAAGTGCCGGATTAAACGAAAGACCCCTCTAAGTCTCAACGCTAATAGCAAATGGCTGTCTTTTTCCCAAGCACATATACACACACTCTTATGACTTTGGTCTGTTACATAGTTTTACAATAATTATATGCATAAACGGGTACCCTTAGAAAAATGTGCAATGCTGCATTCTTTTCTTCTTCTTTTCAGTTTAAATCCAAGTTAGTTAACATATAGTGTAATAATGGTTTTAGGAGTAGAATTTAGCGATTCAATGCTTACATAGAACACCCAGTGCTCATCCCAAGTGCCCTTCTTAATGCCCATCACCCATCTGGCCCATCCCCCCACCCAACACCCCTCCATCAACCCTCAGTTTGTTCTTTGTATTCAAGAGTCTCTTATGGTTTGCCTCCCTCTCAGTTTTTATCTTTTTTCCTTCCCTTCCCCTATGTTCACCTGTTTGGTTTCTTAAATTCCACATGAGTGTGATTCTATGATTGAACAAGAAGCTGCCTCTGCCGATAGAGCATACATTTTGTGTGTGTGCCTCCCGCACCCTTTCTCCGTTTATTCCTGGTAACGGCGCCCCGATTCCCTTTGCAGAACTTCATTTCATGCCTCCTTGACAGGACGACTGCTCAGGATGACCTTATCTGTCATAAATAAGGGGTGGTCACAGGACCTTAAATGGGACAAGCTGGCTTTCCTTGAGCGAAGTAAAGGAAAGCAGTAGAAAACAATTGATCCAAAATTCATTATTAATAAATAAATAAATGTAAAAAAAAAAAAGCCGTGCATTAATTCTGGAGATCTAGATCTCCACACCTGGTCTGGTTCCTCTCTCTCTTGTCCTTTCTAAGGCCTAAAAATCTATCCAGTAAAGTACCTACTCTATCCCTCCTACCTTGTTTTTCATTCTCCCTTAGATGAATTTGTAGGGTAAAAAGCCTTAATTGCCATTTCTTACCTCAAAAAAATGGTAAATTGGGGACACCTGTGGGCTCAGTTGTTTAAGCATCCGACTCGTGGTTTCAGTCCAGGTCATGATCGCATGGTTCGTGGGTTCGAGCACCTCACTGGACTCCGCGCTGACAGTGCAGAGCCTGCTCGGGATTCTCTCACTCTCTCTCTCTCTCTCTCTCTCTCTCTGACCCTCCCCCGCTCATGCTCTCGCTTGTTCTCTCAAAATAAATAAACTTCACATTTTAAGAAAAGGAAGACTTGGAAGACATTACTTTAGACCACGTGGTCTTTGGGAGGGTTGGGTGTGCTCCCTGAGAAAACAGGAAGTGGTGGTAGATTTTCCAGCACATGAGAGAGGCTCCCTGTTGTTCTACCCATAGGCTCCCCCTGGAGGGATGATCAAAGGGCTGAGGGTAACACCTGACACACGCCTGCGGAGATCCTCAGCAGGAGTACCCAACTCTTTCTGTGGTCAGGAGGGTTGAATCCGCCCAAGTAGCTCTGCCATAGCCTTGCTGGTTTCCTGTGAGGGCAACCCCACAGAAAGTGGCCAGCGGCCATGTTGGCCTGGCTGTGAACAGTGGAGGGTGCACTAAGGGCCTTCCCCACAGGAAGCCCAGGGAGGAGCTTTCCCCTCATCCCCTCTGAGGAGTCTCTGGCTCCTGGCTCCTCTCCCTGTTCTGGACAAAAGGGGGATCAAACTGAATCAACTGTGGCCAGAGGCATAAGTACCCTGAAGCTAGGGGCACCTGGGTGATTGAACTTCCTACTTCTCAATCTCATGGCTTGTGAGATCGAGCCACATTGGTCTCTGAGCTGTTAGCAAAGAGCCTGCTTCGGATCTTCTGTCCCCACTCTCTCTGCCCCTTCCGCCCTTGTGCCCTCTCTCAAAAATAAATCTTAAAAGAAGGAGGAGGAGGAGGAGGAGGAGGAGGGGAAGGAGGAGGAGGAGGGGGAGGGAGGGGGGAGGGGGAGGAGGAGAAGAAGAAGGAGTCCCCTTCCTGAAGCTAGGAAAGCTCGAACTTCAGGACCGGGTACTGATACCAACCCCTTCTATTCTCATACTAAATAACGATTCACTTTTATACCTAAATCTGTAAGGTTCTTTTACATTTTATTTTTCATAAAACAGTCCCTCCAGATTGCGTAAGCATCGGACCCCACCACACTTGGATCTATCCTGAGTGTTTTACAAACAGGAAAGAGAAAATGAGGAAGCGCAGAGCCCTGGGCACAAAATTAAAAGCTGAAAATGACTTTTGCTTTTGAAATGGAAGAGAATTGTAACCAGGGTGTGTCAGGACACTCCCTGCTTTTTTTCCCACCAGGGGTGTCCCTCATTACCTAATGGGGTTGGGCGGGGGGAGTGTGCCCCTGGTGAGCAGAGAAAAATGCTTCAGGGTCCTCCGGGCTGGAGGAATTGTCTGTGGTCTGCAATTGGCTCCTTCTAGCACTCAGCTGCGGAAGGTCAGGTCGCTGCCAGGTGACCAGGAAACAGGTGCTTCCTCTTTGGAAGGACCACCCTGCATCCTCCTCAGAAGGAGCCCACTCTGAACTCCACAGGGCACTTTACTGAAGGTTCAGGAAGGTGTCCTACGGCAGAGGAGCCGGAAGACATGGCTTAATTTAACTTTGTTCCCTCGGTGGTGAAGAACAATACCCCAGAGTTTGGCCTGCAGGGATGTCCCACACAGGTGTTTGGTTCTGGCCTAGAGCAGTGGCCAGTTTATGCTGTGCTCCTGGGGGAATTAGAAAAAGTAAGCTCTCCCGGCTCTCTCCTCCCTGCTCTCTCGATGGTGCTGGACGTACTTACTACCTGGGTTGGCAGGTGGAGCATGGCTGGGATTCCCGTCAAACTGATGAGCAAGCTGAGGCCAAAACACAAGCTATCACCCCGCCCCCCTCCTCCAGGTGGGACATGTGTGATATTGCTCAGGCACTCCCAACTGCCCAAGGACAAAGGAAAGGACAGAACACCAATGATTAACTGATAAAGATCACAGTCCTGCAGGACAGGAGTCTCCATCAATTTGCAAATACCTTAGTAAATTACAAGAAAAAAAAAGGCAATCTTAACTATAGCCTAATCTCCAGAAACCTACAGGCTGAGTTTTCTGGAGCCCCTAATATCACCGCCCCCCCCCATAGTTGATGTGGGGAACAAAGGCAAGAAGGAAATGGCAGGTAAAATTCACTTCTTTATAACCTGCAACCCATTGACAAATGCTTGAGGCCAATACAGAGTAGAACCTTTCTCTAGGACCCCCCCTCCCATCCTAAGGTTACTGCCTTACTAGAGGGAAAACAGCATTAGCGGGACAAAAGCAAGGCCTCAGGTATTTTAGGAGTCCTCTTTAGCATATCAAAGTCCCTCTGGAGGCCTCCCTTTGACCTTACCTCCCCCAACCCCATCTTAAATAGTCACTCTTCACAACCCCAGTGCAGCTCTTTCTGCCCATGGGTCCTGTGTCCGTGCTTTAATAAAATCACCTTTTGCACCAAAGACGTCTTCAGGAATTCTTTCTTGGTCGTTGGCTCCAAACCCCCGCGGCTCCAAAACCCCATGAAAATCACTCCACCAGCTCACTGATACTCAGAGTGTAAATGACCTCACCTGCTCTATCTCAGGACACTTCTGTAGCTCCTCCCCCCCCATCTGCTTGGGTACAACGCCCCTCCCCGCCCCCTCACCCAGATGAATCAGCAGGGCCATTGTGAAGGCAGTCTCCTGGAGCCCTGTGACCGGTGCCTCTCTGTTCCATGCACAGAAGGGAATCCCTTGAGTTTCCGCACCACTGATGGCTCAAGCTACCTTATGATCACCTGAGAGCAAACAACCTCACCCAAGAAGAATTCTCGTGTCCTTCTGAAATCAATACGATCCTGTTTCATACAAAGCGTGCTTACCTTTTTCTATTACCAATCGTTTGACCCTGCTCAAAGCGACGAGAATTCTGGCATTATTACCTGGCAGGAAATAGCGCCACCTCCAAAGAGTCTCGCTTTGCTATCAAACCCCCAACCACAAATAAAGATGGAAGGGAGTTTCAGCACGTGACACCACAAAATGTTTTTTGGGTTTAGCAGGAGACAAAAGCTCCGGTCCCTTCTACGTGCCACGATTCACATCATCCTGCCCCGGAACAGTTAGGTGTCTGGGCTATTTAATATATGCCGCATTTACTATGGAGTGTGGAAACTGTAAGGTCCATTAACTGTAAGGTCCATTAACTATTGCTAGGGCAATGCAACGTCAACTCCAAGGCACACGAGCATCAACATTTATTTCTCCCTGGTGCGTCTGCAGATCGGCTGGGGTTGAGCTGATCTAGGCAGGGCTCAGCTGGACTGGACTCCAAGCTCCTTCACCACCGGACTCTTATCTTCCTGGTCCAGCAGCTCTGTGGGGTATGTTGTTCTCATGGTAAAAATTGGGACAGTAAGTGCATAAGCTCACCCATGAAAACACATTTCAAGCCTCCATTCATGTTGTATCTTCTAATATCCCAATGGCCGAAGCAACTCACCTGGCCAAGCCGAAATCAAGAAACCCGGCCCACGATCAGTGGGGCAGAAAAATATATTCTTGCCTCTCATGGAAGGAATACCAACGTTCTGTGGCAAATGGTACACAGAAAAGGGTGAAGAATTGAAAGTAATCAGCCACTGACCATAGGGAGGCAGGAAAAAGGGAAAGATGGCAAAAGAAATAAGATTTTTAGGGATTGGCTTTGAGCCAGGTACTTGGCTGTGTGTTTCAGGCTCAAAATTCTATTTAATGTTCACAAGAACAGGGGCACCTGGGTGGCTCAGTCAGTTAAGTGTCTGACTTCGGCTCAGGTCATGATCTCATGGTTTGTGACTTCGAGCCCTGCATCTGGCTCTGTGCCAACAGCTCACAGCCTGGAGCCTGCTTCAGGTTCTGTGTCTCCCTCTCTCTCTGCCCCACCACTGCTTGCACTCTGTCTTTGTCTCTCAAAAATGAATAAATGTTAAAAAAATTTTGTTTTAATGTTCACAAGAACCCTTTATTAAAAATGGGGCACACCTGGGTGGCTCAGTCAGTTAAATGTCCAGCCCTGGATTTCAGCTCAGGTCACGATCCCAGAGTCATGGGATCGAGTCCCGCATCTGGCTCCATGCTGAGTGTGGAGCCTGCTTGGGATTCTGTCTCTCCCTCTCCACACCCCACCCCCCTCTCTCTCTCTCTTAAAAAAAAAAAAAAATGGAAAACTGACATCGAGATATCTAGGTGGGAAAGCTGGTGAGCAACCAAGCCAGAATTTGCACATAGGTCCAACGGACTCCAGATTCTGCCAAGAGGCAGAGATAGCAGCATCTTTAGCTGCCTCTTGCTCTTTCAGAACTACAGATGGATATTGAGCCAGAAAGAGGTAAATAAACTGTGATCTTTTCAAACCCAGGCTTCTCCCAAAGGGCTTGAAGCAGGGACATTATGCCTGAAGCAATAATTGGAGTCCAATGACCCGAGTCCTCTGTCATTAGGCTGTAGATTGGCTGCTTGCTTATTCCCAGGGCTCTTTCGGGCATTCAAGCCCATCCGAGGCAGACAACCTTGCCTTCAAATCTATGTTATAATGGGATCAAGAACCATTTTCAAGTCCTCTAGAACGAGTTCACATTTGTACCCTTTTTTTTGTTGCTGTCTGGCATTTGGCTCCCGGCATGTTAGTGCAGATGGTCAAGTATGAGAGAAAGCAGAGCATGTAACCAGGGCCCCGGGTGTAGCTGTCAAGCCCTTAGCATCAAGTTTAAGATGCACTTGGATGCTCTTAGGAAGAACGCAACGGGACACGGAAGTGTGTGGCCGCTGTATTCACTTAGTTGGCGCTGAATACATGCTTTGCAAAAGAACAAATTCATGGACGCAGCCGTGCTGCATTTCGAGCCATGAGTTCATGGGCCCAGAAGGATGACTGTGATTCTTCTCTACCACCAATATGCTTCCACTCAGAGAAAAACCCTCCCTCTGAGATTTGTCCCAGCGTGCCCATGCTCTCTCCCTGCCTTCAGCCATCCCTTGACGCCCCGGTGACGCCCTTGTATTCACTGCTGATTTGGCCTCCTGCATTACAACCTTTCCCTGTTCTGCTAGGGACCGGGGATACCACCGTGAAGGATCATGTGGTACCTGGGCCTTACGGGTGCCACCTCTGTCAACTCCGGCAGCCAAACTCAACCTTCCTTACCCACGCCCACCTCCCGTGGGCGGGTCTCGCAGTCTGGCGCCGCCCCCTCACCGTTTTCAAATGCAGGTCAGAGCCACTGGTGAGTCACAAAGTTAGTTTCAGGGGACTTGCAGCATTTTTGCCAAATAAAATAGAAAAGAAAATACCTGACAGCCTTCCACGTAATAAGGGGGTATTTTTCTCGTGCAACTTTTGTTTGAATTATATGTATTGAGAGGTATACGGGGCGGTGATAGCAGATTTTTTTCCCCGAAGGTTATGGTCAAAAAAAGTTTGAGAGATACTTTTCTTGGCACTTTTTTTTTTTTTTTTTTTTTGCAGAACATTCTATTCTTTTTGGTTGAGTTATTTATTTTGAGAGACAGAGAGAGAGAGCATGCAAGTGAGAGGGGTGAGGCAGAGACAGAGAATCCCACACCAAGAGTGCAGAGCCCTTTGTGGGGCTCAAACTCACACACTGCAAGATGATGACCTGAGATGAGAATAATAATCGGACCCTTAACCGACTGAGCCACCCAGGCACCCCCAGAACATTCCATTTTTATTTTTTTATTAAAAAAAATTTTTTTTAATGTTTATTTATGACAGAGTGAGAGACAGAGCATGAGCGGGGGAGGGGCAGAGAGAGAGGGAGACACAGAATCCGAAGCAGGCTCCAGGCTCTGAGCTGTCAGTACAGAGCCCAATGCTGGGCTCAAACTCACAGACTGCGAGATCATGACCTGAGCTGAAGTCAGATGCCTAACTGACTGAGCCACCCAGGAGCCCCAGAGAACATTCCATTTTTAAAATATCATTCTCTCATAGCTCCCTCTAAGGAATGGCACCTGCTCACTCTCTACTTTTCAGACACCCATTGTTGCAACACTTATGGTTACATGTGGCCCATTAGCACGGCAGGTGGAAAACTAAGGACTGGGATATTGTTGCCTTATAGATCTCTTATTCTATCCCAATCCCCTCTGAAAGACAAACACATACACACACTATACTGTCCTGCACACATGCACAAATTGTCTAGTGGGTATGGCACACACCCTCACACTGCAGTGGATACTGAGACAGAGAGTGAGTTTCCCACATGAGCTGACATGGGGACAGAACAGGCACACCACGTGTAGTCAAATGAGATGACCGGAAGTCACACGTGAAAGTGTGTGCGTATCCGGGGCAAGGAGGTATGGACTCATGACATTAACACAAGAGGCATACTTGGGTTTTCTTCAAGATGACAAAGTCATGACCCAGAAAGAAAAGCCCCAGTATTACAAACTTGAGCTGTAATATAAACTCTGAGTCAATGTAAATGGTAAATTCAAATTTTCTCTTGGGTGGTAGGATATAGCAGGATTTCTCAACCTGGAAACTTGATATTTTGGGCTGGATAATCCTTTTTTGGGGAGGGTAGGGGGCTGTTCTGTGCATTGTAAGTGGCCTGGTCACTGCCCACTAGATGCCAGTACCACCCCCTCCCCACTTGTGACAACCAAAAATGTCTCCAGACACTACCAATTGTGCCCTGGGGGCAAAATCATCCCAGTTAAGAACCACTGGAATATAGCAAAACCAAGGTCATGAGGTGTCCCATGGTTGATGAGTTCCTCTGTGGCTATGATTTCCTTTAGCCCTCACAGCAGCCCTACAAGGTAAGACTGGCCCTGTTAGTGTTATGCCCAGAATTCGTGATCCACAAAGACCACCAGGGAGCCGAGTCTAATGAGCTAGCTTGAACTCAATCCCCTACCTGCACCGATGCAGCGGTGAGATGCCAGGGAGAGAGAGCGAGTTTCAAAAGCACAAAGGTTTTATAGGGGTCTAGGGGCAGTTGGTGAGGTAATGGTTGTGGCCTCAGCCAATTGGCTGGGGAAGGGTCGGAGTCCTGTTACGCAGGTCGCAGGGCCTGTTTTGATCAGGAAGTTCGAACCGGTGAGCGGGAGGTTACTCAAGGGGAGGAGGCGTGGTCTGAGGTGTCTGCGATTTTCCCAGAAAGGGGGCATGTCGGGGACATAGTCACTCAAGGTAGAGGACACAGAACAAGATGGAGTCAGCCAGCATAGGTCCGCTGTTTCATTAGAACTTTCCATGGTCGCAGTGACCCATCACCCAGGTATCCCAGTGCTCTTGGGAGCTCTGCCTCAGCCACCCGACTCTGAAGTAGATGACCAGTGGCTTCAGATTGTGCATCAATCACAAAATGAGTCACCTTTTACCCATTCTCAGTCATTTGGCAATGCTAAGACAGGAATCAAAATACTACAAGACACTGAAAGTACTTTAGGAGGCCACGTTTGGATATTCCAGCCCCACCTTGAACTACAAGAACACAGATTATTAACATCATTAACCTTCCTTATTTATGGGACACTGACACCCAGAGAAAAAGAAATAACCTCCCCTATGTCAAACATGTATCAATGGTGCCCCCTGCTCTCGCCCCCTGCTCTCGTGCCTCGCTCTCTGACCCCAAGACTGACCCCACTGACCCCTGACCCCAAGTACTCAAGGAACGTAAACCCAACCTATTACAGTCCCAGTCTGCCAGCATACTAATTCCAAATTCCTGAGAGCAAGTCACAATGGGGCTCTTACGCGGGGGCATTGCACCATGCCAGGGGCACCACTCACACAGACCATGGAAATCCTATGGTACTTGATTCCAGAGTATGAACAGGGCTTCAGGGACCAGCCCATGGATAAAGAGCAAATCTCTGCGAAGGTGGTAACAAATTAGACAGGTTACCTCTACAGATGTCGACTGAAGTGATCTCACACAAATCACGAGACTTCTTGATGCTTCAATGATCCCATCTCAGTTTGGCGATTGTAAAACATGGCCCCCTGATTCCCTGCCACTCCCCCCAATGGAAGGTAGAAGCCTTTGTCCCTGCCCCTTCAATCTGGGCTTTGTGACAGTCTGACCAGTAGAATCTGATATAAATTCTGCTATGGCAGTGTCCAGACTCAGGTCTTTAGAAAAAAATGGCAAATTTTCACTCCGTGTCTCTTGGATGCGTGCTCTTTGTGCCCAGCCACCATACTTGGAGGAAACCCAAGCATTCCTGGAGAAGCCCACCTGTCCAATGGTCTCTGCTTATCTTTCGTGGAGCTGAGATGAGCCTTCCTCAATGGAGCACATTCCCAGTTGGAAACCCATGTGGTTAAAACAATAATTGTTAGTGTTTTCAGCCACTGTGTTTGAGGGTAGAGGTGGTCGGGTATGCAGCGGTAACGGAGAACGCTCATAATCTCAGCCTTCCTGGTAGAGGGTATTAGGTAATCCATTGACATACAGTATGAAAAGTGAAAGCTCTTGGTACATCGGAGAGCATCAAGTCAGCTTTAATTTGCATGATTCCAAGGTAAATGGCAGCAAAGCCGTGGTTCTCCCGGCCAAGTCAGTAGCTGGCTCGTGTTCAGGGGAGAGGAGGCAGTTGCTAACAGCAGCCAGCACAGAAGCCAGGCTGGTGAGGATTGGGGCAAGGAGAAGGCGTAGTCACAGACCGCTGTGGTTTATCAAGCCTCAGGGCAAAAGATGACCCTGGGAGGTTGTCTGAGATCCTTCCTCCAGACAGATACATGAAGAATATCGATTTTATTTTAAAGGTTCTGGAAGGAAACAAATGTCCGTGTCTAGTGGTAAGTTTGAGTTATTCTGGATTCTTGGTCAGGAAATACTAAACCAAGTCTCTCTGGCTTCCTACATGGCCTGTATCTTTGGGTTGCGGTGTCAGATAAATTTGGGGACACAAGTAGGAAGGCGCATCCTTGGCCACAATGATTCTGGCCGGGAGGGTGTTTCTAAAAGTCTCAATCACTGCAAAGGACTGTTGTATCGTTGTCTCAAAAAAAAAAAAAGAATTTCCCCATCTTTCTAATGTAGAAGTCTGACAGGCCACGTCCCAATTTGGTGATGGAAATCCATACATTATTTTGCCCATTGGGTGCAAATACCCCAGGAGAGATCTTTCTGAACCACGTTCGACGTCTGGTCATTGCCCTTCGTTTTTTTTCTCCTTTGCAGTTCAGAGAAGGTGAGTCCTGAACACGCTGAAGTTCAAGTCCAGCCGTGCCTGCAATCAGCCCCGCCCTGTGCATTGCAGCCTATCGGAGTCCCCGCATTTTGTGTGTGCCAAAGGCCATCTGAGCTGGCTTTTCTGTCACTTGCAGTCAAGAGTCCTAACTGACCAATGCGTACAAAGAAAATTCCCTGGGGTGACCGAGGCAGGAAACTCACATGGTAAATCCTTTACTCTGTAAATATCATGAAGACCCCACCCAAGTGGGACCACTTTTATTTTTTCTTCTATCCCCCTTTCTCTGCCTGGTGGGGGACTCCTGGGCTTCCACATTATTTTCCTTCTCAGTGGGGAGGCCCCTAGTCCCCACCTCAACTCGGCTGCGCTGGCTCTCTCCCTCTTTCTCTCCAGCAAGTTTCGACCACACCAGCGAATGCTCATCAAAGAACCTCAGGCCATGAAGTAGTAAGGTACAAGGAAGTAAAGTCTGTGAAAATGTCTAGCTACTTTCAAACCAGCTCATAAAACCCCAGCGAGGCAGCAAAGGGCACATGCTGTCCCCAGGCCCGTGATGGGGCCGGAGAAGAGCCGCCCCCCCACCTTAGAAGCTGTTTGACAACAGCGAGCTCAATGCCTGTATTTTCTGGAAATATCTCAGTTTTGAATATCCTATCCTGTGGACAAACGGTGCATCCCACTTTGGCGTCCTGAAAATATGGTGACTGTTTGTAAAGCATCACCCCATCTAGCCTGTGTCAGGAAACGCGGCTCCCATCGCAGAGGGTAGGGGCTGCCCTGTTGTACCACGGGGCTTGTCTGCACTGTCACTGTCCCAACCAAACCAGGGAGGCTCGGAGGTGGCAGCTGCAGCTCTCAAAGCTCTGAGTACAGAGAAGGCCATGCAGAAGAAGAAGACAGTTCTTGGTCCCCCTGGACTTAATTACCAAAGTATGGCTCTTCAGATGACTTATAGTGCTACACAAATGCTATTTTCTTTTAAGATTTTATATTTAGGGGTGCCTGGGTGGCTCAGTTGGTTAAGCATCTGACTCTAGCTTGGGTCGTGATCTCACAGTTTGTCGATTTGAGCCCGCGTCAGGCTCTGTGCTGACAGCTCAGAGCCTGGAGGCTGCTTTGGATTCTGTGTCTCCCTCTCTCTCTCTGCCTCTTCCCCGCCTCAAAAAATGAATAAACATAAAAAAAATTAAATTGTCATGTCTCATAGAGGGAGGTGGGTGGGGGGAATGGGCTAGATGGGCAATGGGCACTAAGGTGGGCACTTGTGATGAGCCCTGGGTGGTACATGTAAGTGATGAATCAGTAAATTCTACTGCTGAAACCAATATTACACTGTATGTTAACTAACTAGAAATTAAAAAAGAAATTTTTTTAATTGTCATGGTGTTTACAAGCTGTAAGCCATTTCACAGATATTATTGCCTGAGATGACACCAAACTACTGACAAAGTTGGCCAAGTAAAATTAAAATATTAAATAAATAATGGCTCAACGGGGTGCCTGGGTGGCTCAGTTGGTTAGGCATCCGACTTCGGCTGGGGTCATGATCTCGCGGTTCGAGAGTTTGAGCCCCACGTCAGACTCTGTGCTGACAGCTCGGAGCCTGCAGCCTGCTTTGGGTTCTGTGTCTCCCCCTCTCTCTCTGCCCCTCCCCTGCTCACAGTCTGTCTCTCTCTGTCTCTCAATAATAAATAAATGTTAAAAAAAATTTTTTTTAAATAATGGCTCAGCAATCTATCGTAATGACAAAAACCACACGGGTGGTAGAGAAAGGCAGGGAATTCGGTAAACTCTGCCCACAGCTATCGCTCTAGCATCTTCAAAGGGGTCTGCTTCTCTGGACCACATTCCTTCAGAGTATTATTCAGTTTTGCTTAGCCTCCATGTCTCACCCACCCTCAGAAGAACACAGAAACGTCACAGGTGGCTATGTGAAAACAGTGCCTGGGTAGTTGGGCTCACAAGAACTTCCTAAACTGCACCGAAAGAACAGTGAGTCACATTATTAAATGGACCACAGTGGTGGTGTAAGTTTTACGTGATTCTAACAAACACATACTGCATAGGCTTCATGGTAAGGCATAGAATAAAAGGTTCATCTTATTGCAGCATTGTTTACAATGGCTAAGATATGGAAACAGCACAAGTGTCCATCGACTGATGAATGGATAGAGATGGGATATCTATATATCTATATATAGATAGATAGATAGATAGATAGATAGATATACACACACACACAAAGGAATACTACTCAGCCATTGAAAAGAATGAGATTGTGCCATTGCAGTAACATGGAAAGACCTAGAAGGTATTATGCTAAACCATGTAAATCAAACGGAAAAGACAAATACCATATGGTTTCCTCATATGTGGAATCTAAAAACAAAACACAGGGGCGCCTGGGTGGCTCAGTCGGTTAAGCGTCTGAATTCGACTCAGGTCGTGATCTTGTGGTTCATGAATTCGATCCCTGAGTCGGGCTCTGTGCTGACAGCTTGAAGCCTGGATCCTGCTTCGGATTCTGTGTCTCCCTCTCTCTCTGCCCCTCTCCTGCTTTTGCTCTGCCCCTCTCTCTCAAAAATAAATAAACATTAAAAAAAAATTTAAATAAATAAATAAGAACAACGCAAACTAATGAAGAAACAAAGAAGCAGAAACATACCCATAAATACAGAGAACACAGTGATGGTTGCTGGTCGGGGCAGGGTCGATGGGCAAAATGGGTAAAGAGGAGTAGAAAGTCTGGGCTCCCAGCTATGCAATGAGAAAGTCAGGGCACCTGGGTGGCTCAGTCGGTTAAGCATCTGACCCCATTTCTGCTTAGGTCATGATCTCATGGTTCATGAGATCAAGCCCCACAATGGGCTATTTGCTTCCAGTGCAGAGCCTGCTTGGGAGTCTCTCTCCTCCTCTCCCTCAGCCCTTCCCCTGCTCTCTCTCTCTCTCTCTCTCTCTCTCTCAAAATAAATAAATAAACATTTAAAAAGAAAAGCCACCAGGATAAAATGTACAGCATAGGGAATATGGTCAAATAAAAAAGAAAATAACATCAAAGTCTCATCTGTTCAATACTTTGTATTGACTCCCGTTCAACGCTTTTTAACTTCTGCTTCAGGGGAGAGCAGTGCTAGATGTCCAGAGTGGGAGAGACTGGAGGGTCAGTGCAGGGTGGTTGACACTTTCCACGCTCAGGGAGGTCCCTGTCTAGTCACAGGAAGGATGGCAAAGCCACACGACCTGTTTTATCCACAATTCTCCAGCCCAGGTGCGGACACCCTGCAGTCACTCTTGAGGGATTAATGCTCAGGGGACCATATATGTCTACGTCTCTATATCTATACCTATTGCAAAGCCAGGCAAAAGAGCCTCTCAGATCACAGAAGTAAATCTTAGGAAAAAAAATCACAGACGTGAAGTCTTAGAACGAGTTGTCACCCCGAGGGATGCACCGGAAGTAAAGCCTCAGCCTGAATGCCAAAGTCAGAAAACCCAGATTCAGACCTTGTCTGTCTCATTTCCTGGCTACATGATGTTAGTTGACTTACTTTTTCTATCCTTGGCTCTGGTTTCCTCATTTTTAAAAGTCCATTAGCACGCCAATCTCCCAGAGTTCTTGTGACAATTCAGCGAGATTAGTTGATGTAGAGCCCTTGGCTGACAGTTGGGCAAAAGCTGACTGTTCATTCCCTTGTTCCCTCCTCCTTCCCTCCCTCAAATGCACAAGCCCGTGGGAGGAAGGGGATTTGGTGGCTGCCAGGAGGGGGGCAGGGTGGGGGGGTGCAGAGATGGCGGGATGCTTGGCTGTGGTTTTTGTAGGCAGAAAGCTGCAGCTATACTCCCCTTAGAGACAGGAACGAACGCTTTGCTGTGCTCTCAGGGAAACCAGCTCCTTGACACCATCTGGCCACAAGGAAAGGGGACCTCACGGAGGAGACAGGTCAGGCGAGGGCAGAGAGAGCTGGGCTGAGGCCAGCGGCCAAGGCTGTGCTTCCCAGACTGCTCTGCCCAGGGGCCCCTCCCTTACCAGAGGATGCATTTTGGATTTTGCCTCCTATTGACTTTCTCTCCAGTCCACAGGCCTGCTTGGCATCCAGACTCCAAGTGATGAGCTTGACCATTGGCTGGTCACATGGCTTGGACGCCGTCCAGACTGTGCAGTTGGGATGGATGCGTCAGCTACAGCCATGGTGCAGGGCATCTGATTCAAGGGTAGAAAGGAGATGCTTGTAGGCTTTGTCTCTTTTATTATTTTTAGAAAAATGAGGGGTTACCTGGGTTAGCTCAGTTGGTTAAGCATCTGACTCTTGGATTCCTCTCAGGTCATGATCTCATCGTTGGTGGATTCGAGCCCCGTGTCGGACTCTGTGCTGGCCGTGCAGAGCCTGCTTGGGATTCTCTCTCTCTCTCCTTCTCTCTCTGCCCACCACCCCCGCCCCCAAAAGATAAATAAATAAACTTAAAAAAAAAAGAAAAATGAATATATGCCAATATCAATAGACAGAGCAGCCAACTGAAAAGCCACCAGTGACCTCACCCCTTGGAGTTAACCGTTGCGAGTGAATCTAATCTAGAAGCATCGCCATCCTCCTTTAGCTAAAAACTAAATTACTCTGTAACTCTTGTTCCTTCTAAGACATTTTCTTCCAATATAACAAAGCTCCCGACACATTTCAAGACGATTCGGGGCTCTTGGTTCTGGGTCCTGGGGCCAGGTGTGCCCTTCAGAGGCCAGGGCTGGTGAGGGGTGTCTGTCACAGTCTGCCAGGAGCAAAAGAGCCGTCCCATCCTTGGCCTCAAGAACCCAGCAGAGAGGAGGGATGGGGGTTGCCCCATCCAGATTTCTGCAACCAGAGGAGGATGGGCAAAGACAGAGACAGAAATGCACAAAAGAGCCTTAGCACCCCGCATTTCTCTCCTGCCTCCCGTTAATATACTCTGGGCATGTCCCCCCAACTGCAAGGCCTCTCAGGGGCAGATGGGTGGGGTTTGCAATTACTCCATATTGCTATGAATTAGACTAATACTCAATTAGCACATTGTGCATTTAAATGACTTATTTATGATGCATAATTGATACAGTTGCGTCTACACAGCCTTGCTGAGTCACATGAAAAGTTTCAAGGCCTCGGATGACGACTAAGCTTCCTCTTGGCACTTGGCACCCTTGCCACCTGCCCTTTTGGGGCCTGTTCCACCCAAGAGCCGGCGGCTCTTGCCCGGGTTTGTGACTTTCAAAGCAAAAATGGCTGCCTCTCAGCTTCTGAGAAGCCAGGGCAAGGCCTTGTGTTCTTGCTGCCAACTCAGGAGGGAAGGGCAGTGTAAACAGCAGGTGTGGAAACCGGACCTCGTCCTCCAGGAGCTAACAGAGCAGAGAGGAGCGGCTGGCTGAAGTGGTACCAGAGCAAGTGTGAGGGGAGAGCTCCCCATGCGGCCTGTGTTTCCGGCCACAGCTTTGGGGAGGCGCAGACAGCTGGACGATCCGGCGTTCTGTCATGAAATTTCAGCGGCTGCCTTCGTCAGTCACAAGATCACAAGATGGCAGCCCAGGCAGGCTCAGTAGGCAGACAACTTGAGCCCGGGACAAGTTCATCTTTGGGGGGGGGCAGGGCGTTCGTTTGCTGCCACAGAAGAGTACGGCAGACTAGGTGCGGTGAGCAATAGAAATTGATCTCCTCACCATTCTGGAAACCACCAGTCTGAGATCAAGTGGCCTCCCTGGGTGGCTCAGTCGGTTAAACGTCTGATACTTGGTGTCAGCTCAGGTCATGATCTCACGGTTCGTGGGATCAAGCCCCACATCGGGCTCCACGCTGATGAGCCTGCTTGGGATCCTCTCTCTCTCTCTCTCTCTCTCTCTCTCTCTCTCTCTCTGTCTCTCTGTTCTTCCCCCACTTGTGTTCTCTCTCTCACTCTCTCAAAGGAAATCAATAACCTTTAAAAAAACAAAAACAAAATGTCGGCAGGGTTAGCTTCTGAGACTGCTCTCCTTGGCTTGTAAGTGGCTGTCTTCTCCCCATTCATCTCATGTCCTTCCCTGTCTGTGTCTATGTTCTAAGCTCTGCTTTTATAAGGTCACTGATCATTGTGGATTGGGGCCCAGCTCATGACCTCATTTTAATGTAATTACCTCTTTAAAAGCCCGGCCTCCACATTCTAAGGTACTGGTGTTTAGGACATCCACATACAAATTTCGGGGGAACAAAACTCAGCCCATACCAGGGGCTCTCTCACCCCGTGAATGCATCACCTACACCTCCTGTGTGCTCTGTCCAGAATCCAAGCAACGGTGGGGTGCTGCTGGCCTCTGCAAAGAACGCTGAGGGAGAAGAATCACAGTAGGAAGGCCAGTGTGATCCCTTTTCTCTCATGAATTTAACAGGAAATCTGTAAAACCTCCCCACTGGCTGTAGGAGGAGAGAAAAGGCCCAGCGACAAGAAGTGTGGAACTTCAGTGCAGGTTGAAGGGCACTTCTGACCCCACTGCTGGAGGCCTTGGAGCCACCGAGGACCCGGGAGTGTTTTCCAGATCCAGGCATTCTGAGCTGTGGCCACCCTGGGGTTTGGGTTCTGAGGCTTCCGAGCAGTGACATGTGAATCGAGATAATCAAGCCCCTTGTTTGAGCCAACCTAGCTGTGCAACTACCACTTACTTGCAAGACACGAAAGAGCCTCAAGGGCAGTACGGATGTGATACAACCAACACAGGGGATTTTTTAAATAATTTTCTAGTAGACGTGCTACGAAAAGGTTAAAAGAAGCCAAGAAAATAAATTTTAACAATTACTTCAGTATGTCCAAAGTGCTATTTCCACATGTAATCAGTATTAAAACGTGTAATGAAATTTTTATGTGTTTAAAATTAAATATAATATTATCATATATAATTATATAATGTTATAAATAGAAGTATATATTATAAAATAAATTACAGTCATATATTACCATTAATTATTATACAATACATGTAACATGATAACATATTTGCCCATCTCTAGGGGCCCCTGGAATGGGGGCGTCCAGTCCCACCAAGTACACAATTAAAGCCATTATCTCGATCATTCAGGTCCTAAGGTCATCTTTTTCTCTGTTACCTAAATTGAGTGATCAGAGCACCTGGCTGTCTTGGTTAGTAGAGCATGTGACTTTTGATCTTGGGGTTGTGAGTTCAAGCCCCAAGCTAGTGTAGAGATTACTTAAAAATAAAAATCTTGGGGCACCTGGGTGGCTCAATCGGTTAAGTGTCTGACTTCGGCTCAGGTTGTGATCTCAAGGTTCATGAGTTCTAGCCCCGTGTCGCGCTCTGTGCTGACAGCTCAGAGCCTGGAGCCTGCTTCGGAATCTGTGTCTCCTTCTCTCTCTGCTACTCCCCCGCTCACACTCTGTCTCTCTTTTGCTCTCAAAAATAAACACTAAAAAAATCATAAAACGTACATAAATAAAAATCTTCAGGCGCGCCTCGGTGGTTCAGTCCATCAAGCATCCAACTCTTGAATTTGGCTCAGGTCATAATCTTAGGGTTTGTGGGCTCGAGCCCCATGTTGAGCTCTGCTCCAACAGCCTGGAACCTGTTTGAGATTCTCTCTCTCTTCTCTCTCTACCCCTCTTTCATGCGTGCAAATACACTCTTTCTCAAAATAAACTTTCAAAAAGAAATTAATGACAATAAAAGTCTTTTAAAAAATAAATTGATTTGTTTCTCTAGAATCCCAACTCCGACTACCTTGGAGCACAAAGACATATTTACCTGGAATCTATGGATGCACCCTTGCTTCCAGATTTGGAAATAAGGCGAAGGTTGGGATGATCCGGCAGCCTGGGGAAATGTGCCAAGGACCCAGCATCTTGGGGACTCACCCAGCCTGTACCACGGCGGTAGGCCAACCCTGGTAACCTCAAACCGCGTCCAGCTCTGTTGAATTGTCAAGACAGCTTTTGCAGAATGAACAGTGATCCCTCTGCCCCTTACGGATGAGGAAGCTGACGCTGAAAGGTAATGTGACTTGTGCAGGCCACTCACCAGGGAGACGGAGATCCAAGCCTCGAACCCGGGTCCCTCTGATTCCAAAATTGGTGCTTTGCACAGCGCCCAAGGTTTCTAGGGTCTCAGGTGTAAAAACAACTGTCCCAGAAAATAAAAATCTAAAGTGAGGGTGGGAAGTGCTGTTGTCGTTGTTTTAGCGGATTACTCGGGTCCCAACCTCAAAGGCTCCACGTGCGCAGGCCTCCCTTGGTTGAGAGAGCCTGACCCCGGCAACTGGGAGAAAGTCTGGTGCCTTCCTGTTCTGCTGAGAATCCTACGGTCAGACCAGCCCTGACCTTGCTGGCCAGTGCGTTGAACGGGCAGCAAAATCCATCCTCCTTGACGGGTGGAGTAAGATGATTAAGATGATGTCTGTTAAGCACGTAGGACTTCTTGGCATCATGGCGCTCTCCCAAACTGATCGATAAACCCCGTCATCTGCCTTAAGCACGCCATGCTGCCTTCAGGATGAACCTTGTCTCCCTCCCATCTGCGGGATTACTCCTGCTTGAGACCCAGCCCAGGCCTCCTGATCCCTCGGATGTCTTAAAAGACTCACCTGTGTGGGTCTGAGTTTAATTATACTCGTCAGCCAAGGGATTTGGGGAGCTTTAATTTAAAGACGGTGTTGAACGCTTTTAAATTATTTTAAATTTTCTGAGGCACCCAGCTGCAACACACGCCTTTCATAAATTACAGAGCAAATGCGGCGGAGGCTGTGCGCGCAGAAGGGCCAAGGATCAGAACAGATCCCCAAAGGATGAAATATATTTCTGGCAACGAGGAAGAGCTTAGCGCACACCTATCATTATTGTTAATGGCACCGGGGTGTCGGGCTCCCTCTCAGGGCACACCACAATGCAAACGCGGCTCTTGGAATTCAGTTCCTCGCTGCTCCCTGGCCGCTCGGTAGCACTGAGCCCTGGTGAAATGTGTGTCAAGTTCTTCAAAACAATTATTGCTGCTAGAGGAAAAATGATCAGCGAAGTGCTCTGAAGTTAACACCTCCTCAGCGCCGGAAATGGAAATGGAAATGAATTCTGGAAATGTCTGCATTCTGTTGAATATGAATCTACAGACATCTCGGCTGCCGTGTGCAGAACGGGAGAAGGGACTGTAAGGGAGGATAATGAGCTGACGAAGGAACTCACAAGGTCTAGAGGCCAGAGTAATGGACTGGTGGTCACACTCCCAGGTTCTTGCTACGGTTCTGCTGCGGGACCCTGGGTGAGCTCTTAACCTCGCAGAGCCTCCTTTCCGGAGGCTAACTCACAAAGGCGTGGAGACCAACAATTTATGCTAGAATCTAAATAATCATGCAAGTTACTTGGAAGAGTGGCTGCAAGGCCCACCGTGTGTGACTGAAATCTTCCCAAGGGAGCTTCAGCAGCGAGGTGTCTGAGGGAACGCTCCCCGGAAAGGAAAGCACCTGTCACTCCTGGGGCCACTGTGTGTGGCTCAGACGTATTGGCTCCTGGACACAGGGATGATTTGGGGACAATTCCAAAGGTGAGATGGTAGACTCCTCGAGGGAGAAGATCCCACCCGCACTGAGCAGTAGAGCCAGAAAATTCTGACATGGACCCCAAGGCACAGAGTAGGTTGGTAAAATGGGACTCAGTATGACTCAGTCTTGGTTAAAGCTCCAGAAGCTGAGAAGTATCAGTGAACGCCAGGAGCCAAGAAAGGCCCCATCATAAGTGGGGTGCTGGGCCATTTGTGCAGGCAGGCCACTGCACAAATGCAGATTTCTTTTCTTGCCATAATCTCCCTGGTGGATCCAAAAGGTTGGGGCTGGGAAGATTCCAGACTTTCTTTAAAGACAGATGAGGGCACACCGAGCCCCCTACAGGTCCTCCCTCCTACTCTGGGGTCGAGAAGGAGAGGCAAGACTTCCTCCTTTCAACCCAGCTGAGATAGGCTTCCGAAGAATCACTTGGCAAGTCTGACCTGTGTCCCCGGGGGTATGCTGGGGACAGAGGCTGGGTCAGACTCACACCTCAAGAAGCCCACAGGCAGGGGCTTGCCAAAACAGCCTGCTGGCAGAGCCAATATGCCCAGGGCCAGCTGCACGTCTACAATGACCATCTCCCAAGGATTCGATGGGGGACCCCAGGAATGGAGGTGGCTTGGCAAAACCTCAGACTCGACTCCTTTGGGACACAAACAGGTGTCCACTCTGAACCCAGAGCCACTAAGTAAACGGCAAAGCCAGGATTCAAACTCACATCTTTTGATTCCTAACCCAAAGACCTTTGCTTATTGCTGTCCCTCTTTTTATATTTTATCAGCCAGCGTTAAGAGGTAAGTGTGCAGTCTAGAAACTCAATTTCTCCCGCACGCCTAGATAAAGGAACTGCTGAAAATAAACCCATGTAAACACAATCATTTCATATATGAGACAGCAAATGCAATCATTGGCCTCATTTTATCAGTATTGTTCGAGATAGTAATTGGTGCACTAATCGAGTCTGACATCAGAGAAAGCTCTAATTTGATAAACTCCTGATTCAGGATTATAGAGCGCTGATGCTTTCTCATGAGCGGCACATAAGAGTAAGCAGGCAACAGAGTCCAGTGTATTCTCCAACGTTCTCTGGAGTGCTGTCAACCTGTCATGATTAATTCCAAAAGGAGAGAGCAGAATATGGTTTGTGGAGGTGACGAAGTTGTCCGTTTGTCAGACAAGAGGACAAGAGTCTAAACAGGGTGACAAATGTAAAGTTTGGGGGTTTGCTTTCATTCACTTGGACATTTAATAAAAAAACATTTTTTTCTCCAGAGAAATGACCATTTGAATTGTTTTTAAATTTTTTTAAGCCTTATTATTCATTTTGAGACAGAAAGAGAGCATGAGCAGGGGAGGGGCAGAGAGAGAGACTCCCAGTGCAGAGCCTGATGTGGAACTTGAACTCACAAACCATGAAATCATGACCTGAGCCGAAACCAGGAGTTGGACACAACCCACTGAGCCACCCAGGTGCACCCAATTTGATTTTCTTTTTTTAATTTGAGAGAGAGAGAGAGTGAGAGAGATCACGAGTGGGGAGAGGGGCAGAGGGAGGGAGAGAGAATCGTAAGCAGGCTTCATGCTCAGCACAGAGCCCAACTTGGGGCTCAAACCCACGACCCGGAGATCATGACCTGAGCCGAAATCAAGAGTCAGATACTCGACTGAATGAGCCACCCAGGCGATTCAAAAATCCGTATCCCTGCTTCACAAAACTTCAGGAGTTTCAAAGAAATGAGTGGACATGTGCTGGTAGTGGACCAGCCACGAGTTCTAAGGATGCAGTGCTGTACCTGAAGGGCAGAAAGCGGGGAGGTGGGGTAGGTGGGCCCCGATACGGCAGATCAGCATTTCTATAATCTCCTCTCGACCCCCTGCTTCGTGGCTGCTAAACTCAGGATTGGAAGAGCAGACCTTCTTCTACCACGACCTGGGACGCAGCGAGAGGTAGCTGGGAGCTAGAGGGCCACATGCCCTGAGGCACAGAACGTGAGGTACGGCGTCTGGCGCAGTCAGATTGTAGGTGGTCAAGGTATGTTCAAATGAGTCACTGTGTGCGTGCAAAATTCCTGAGAACGGTGGGCTTCCCGGATCTTGCCCTCAAGGGGCACTTATACCTTAGGGTGGTAAGTGACTTACGCTATCGTTTGGTCTATCACCTGATGTCTGGGGTAGAGCCAAGTGCTCTATCACGGTCACTTTAAAGCTTGAGAAACTGCTATCTGCCCATCCACCCGTGTGTCCATCCATCTGACACAGAACAAAGGTATTATAGGAGCACAGAACCCAGGGCCTGACCACGCCTGGGGTCCTCCGCTTTCAGGCAACCCTGCTGCCCCAGGTGTGGGTCTTTAAAGAGGGTCACAGCCCATGTGAGACCACAGCTGGCAGGGATGAGGCCGCCCAGGGCGCCCTGCACAGAAGGACGTCTTTGTGCGAGCTCAGTGTGGAAACTCAGACTTGGGGCAGTGCGGGCTTTCAGATGGATTTCCTATCATTTATCTTCTTATCAAAAGGTTTAATCACTTCCCGCTCTCCTGACTGTACGGGAATAATGACCCTATTCTATCCTTACCAATACAATGCACAATAGAAATGGTTCAGAGTCTCTCAGGCCTCCTAAAATGAATGTCTTATTGTACGCACATCATTCAAACCACAGTAAAAGGAATGTTTAAAGAAGAGAAAGAAATCTCAGTAATCCCACGCACAGCGATTGCATATTGCCCGCCAGTCTTTGCATGTGGGCACGCCGAGATGAATTGCACGTTGAAAATTACTTGTCCTGTCATTTCCCCAAGAGGCCGAATGTATTCTGACACGTCGTGGACCTGTAGCTTCTGGAGAAGTACAGCATGTCCCCCTCTATGATTTTCAACTTCTCTATCCAGAATGAACAAGTACTGAGAAACTTGAAAACGAATCGCAGTGGTTTCTGCCCAGCGTTGGGCTGCTGAGGCCTTGTTCTGGAAACAGTTAAAAGCTGTATTACATTCCTGGAGGGCAAGGGCTGTATCATATACCTTGATGCCTCCATTAGCTCCCCACCCCCACCAAACAAAGCTCCTTTCTATGAGATCAGGCGTATTAAATAACAACAGCAGCACGAAACCTGAGACACCCTCACGGGCAGTGGCTGATGCTCACGAGGCCTTATGCAGACCGATCGAGTCCTCAAAGTGCTTCTGGCTTCCCCAGGCTCCCCAGGTCAGAGTTAGGACCCTCATCCTCTCTCCAACACCAGAAGGGAGAGTTTTTTCACAACTCCCCGTTCATTGTATCCTACGGAAGGAAGAATTCATCACTGATACTGTGACTTGGGCTGTTTAACCATTCCTCGGGTTGTATAAGAAGGGTGGGGGGTGTTATGCACCTGTAAAAGTGGGTGAAGAGATATGGAAGCAAAGGGCCTGTAAAGACACCCTATAGTCTTACTACTAAAAATGTGGACCTCGGACCACCAGCATCGGCATCCCATGGGAGCTTACTATAGAATGCAGAAACTCGGGCCCCTCCCCGGTGCCATAGATTGGATCCGAATCCACACTGCAACGAGACCCCAGGTGGCATGGATGTGGTTGATGAGGGACCACACTTTGGAAACCACTGCTCTAGGGTGTCTGGGTGGCTCAGTTGGTTAAGCGGTTTGGGCTCAGGTCACGGTCTCACAACCCGTGAGTTTGAGCCCCTCATCGGGCTCTGTGCTGACAGCGTGGGACCCTGCTTGGGATTCTCTTTCTCCCTCTCTCTCTGCCCCTACCCTGCTCCCTCTCTCTCTGTGTCTCTCTGCAAAATAAGTAAATAAACTAGAAAGAAAGAAAGAAAGAAAGAAAGAAAGAAAGAAAGAAAGACAAAAGAAGAAAGAGACAGAAAGAAAGAAAAACAAAAGAAGAAAGGAAAGAGAAAGACAAAAGAAGAAAGGAAAGAGAAAGAAAGAAAGAAAGAAAGACAAAAGAAGAAAGAAAGGAAGAAAGACAAAAGAAGAAAGAGAAAGAAAGAAAGAAAAACAAAAGAAAGGAAAGAGAAAGAAAGACAAAAGAAGAAAGAGAAAGAAAGAAAAACAAAAGAAGAAAGGAAAGAGAAAGAAAGAAAGAAAGAAAGAAAGACAAAAGAAGAAAGAGAAAGAAAGAAAAACAAAAGAAGAAAGGAAAGAGAAAGAAAGAAAGACAAAAGAAGAAAGAGAAAGAAAGAAAAACAAAAGATGAAAGGAAAGAGAAAGAAAGAAAGAAAGACAAAAGAAGAAAGAGAAAGAAAGAAAAACAAAAGAAGAAAGGAAAGAGAAAGAAAGACAAAAGAAGAAAGAGAAAGAAAGAAAAACAAAAGAAGAAAGGAAAGAGAAAGAAAGAAAGACAAAAGAAGAAAGAGAAAGAAAGAAAAACAAAAGAAGAAAGGAAAGAGAAAGAAAGAAAGACAAAAGAAGAAAGAGAAAGAAAGAAAAACAAAAGATGAAAGGAAAGAGAAAGAAAGAAAGAAAGACAAAAGAAGAAAGAGAAAGAAAGAAAAGAAAGAAAACCACTGCTGTAGAACCAGTCAGGGAATTCACATACCTGAGTATCCCCCTGGGGAATTTGCCTGTGGGTGTAGAAGAGGCAAGTAGTGAGTTTTCATTTCCGTGAAGGTAGAGGAGACCACCAGGCAGGGAGGCACACTCACCCACTTACTGCTGCCTGCTGTCTCCTGGGTCCAGACTACCCTGCAGGCCACCCCACCCCCACCTCCCCTCCTTCCAGTCTCTGCCCAAGATCTCCAGCTCTAGGTCATCAGGCACATGGGATCCCATTTCGTCACCACGATGCACGCAAAGCCAATCTGAACCATGTGATATAAAATAGTACTCACTTAACAGTCTCATGCGATACACAAAATTAGAATTAACGTGAATACTCCAAAATTTTTTTTAAAAAGCCATCAGGCATTTCATAATTTCAGGTGCCTGGATGGCTCATTTGGTTAAGCGTCCGACTTCGGCTCAGGTCATGATCTCACGGTTCATGGGTTCGAGCCCTTGCATTGGGCTCCGTGCTGACAGCTCAGAGCCCGGAGCCTTCTTCATCGTATTCTGTGTATCTCACTCTCTGCTCCTTCCCCACCCGCACTCTGCCTCTCTGTCTTTCAAAAATGAATAAATGTTAAAAAAAAAACTTTACGAATTGCATAATTTCAAGACCAGGGGAGGTCCTGGGAACCATTTCTACTTTTCCCACACGCCAGGCCACAGAAATGCCTGCCATCTTTTCTCAGCATCTGTAATCCGTGAATCTTCTTATTATTTACATATATCAAAGACTTTGCTAGCATCCTGGTGATGATTTTGCCAATATTTATCTTCACTGATGTCATTTACTGTCACCTAAAAGATCCCTGAATGAGGATGTTCGTGCTAAGGCTGATAAAAAGTTCCCCTAAATCGAAATCTGTGCAAGGGAAGTTAGATGTGGTAAAATGCCACAGTGAAACCCGTTCACACACTCTGACACGCTATTAATATAGGAAAAGGCTCTGCAAAATATTAAAGATAATGCTACGGGGAGTGGGGTCGGGGGGGGGGACAGAGCTTTCAAACCAAGAGACAACGTAATAATTACAGATTTATGCTCTCCTGGAACACATCCCCCTGACTCTACATTTATTGCCATGGGAAAGTTTGTCTTGAATTATGCAAGGTCTTCAAAAAAGCACCCGTTGCATAAAATGTGACCACAACATACATGAGAATGTTTAATTCTTTGGGTCACCGAAGACAAAAATGTATCCTGATGCATCCAACATGATTTCTCCCCTTGGTTATGGAACTCGACCCCTCCCCTTGGTCAACTCCCCTTGTCCAGACTCCCTTTGTCCCCTGGGACCCCACACATGGCATTGCATGTATCAGACACACGATAACATGATCACCAGGCCATACCCACCGAGAGAATTGGTTTTTAACTAATTCTCTGTTTTTGTTAAAAATATATATATTTTTAAATATTTTTGAGAGAGAGAGAGAGCAGGGGAGGGGCAGAGAGAGAGGGAGACACAGAATCCGAGGCAGGTTCCAGGCACCAAGCTGTCAGCGCAGAGCCCGATGAGGGGCTTGAACCACAGAGAGATCATGACCTGAGCCAAACTCAGACGCTTAACTGACTGGGCCACCTAGACGCCCTGTATTTTTTTTTTTTTAAGTCAGATTGATATTTTTTTGAGCCTTGGCTTTGAGCAAGGGCCTTGATCACTCGGCCAGATGGCTGTTTCACTTCTCAGTGCCTCAGTTTTCTGTCTTTGCAAAGAGATCTGCCCTCAGCCTGACAGTCATTGCTCTGGGGGAGTTGTACAAAGAGGAAGACAGTACCCTTGAGGGTGAAGAGGGGCAGGGGTCGCAGCTGTGTGACCCGAAGTGGGCATATAAATCCATTCGCACTCTGGGGTGAGGGGTGAGGGGCCATCACAGGTGGGGCACAGCCCTCACGCAAGCTCTTCCGCAAGGCCTCTCCAGCTGAGACATACGAAGGGTTGTATCTCAGGGGAGAGGGTGGAGTGTGCCCTGGGGTCTGTCTAGGAAGTAGCCAGTTGTAGCCATGAGCCGATGAGCTTGAGTATCAAGAGGTAACTATAGAGCGCCTGGGAGGCTCAGTGAGTTAAGCCTCCAACTTTGCCTTAGGTCATGATCTCATAGTCCATGAGTTGGAGCCCCAGGTCAGGCTGGGTGCTGACAGCTCAGAGCCTGGAGACTGCTTTGGATTCTGTGTCTCCCTCTCTTTCTGCCCCTCCCCTGCTCATGCTCTGTCTCTCAAAAATAAATAAATGTTAAAAAAAAAAAAAGAGGTGACCACAGATGGAGATCAGAGCTGGGGGAAATAGGGATTGAGACAGGTGGAGTGACAGGGTCCCCACATGCGACAGTCCTTTTGCTTCCTCCTGTGCAAACTCCTCTTTGGCCCTTACTCCAAAGGAAGCTCACAGAGGCACCAAGGGAGAAAGAAGTGTGGAGTTGAACCATCTGAAATTGCCATTTTCAGGCACCAACCAGTTGACTATTGGCAACGGCACACGTGATTGAACCTAAAATCACCCAGTGGAAATGGTGGGGAGGGAGGGTGTGAAACCCTCTCAGATTTGCCTGTGGCAGGAGCTAGGCAGGGGGAGGCTAAGCTTCGGAGGAGACCTCTGTCTGTGCCCCACCATGGGGGAGGTGGCACAGACTGGGGACTTCGGAAGTGACCCTGCTCCCTCTTAGTGGTGGATGCCGAAGACAGAGGGGTTATTTCCATGAGCTGCTTGCAAACGACCACTGCCGTCCTCACTCTGCCTTGTCAGGATTTGTTTTCAGATAATGTCTTCAGGGCAGGGTAGAGACAGTCTCCTAGTCTCCTGTGTATTCCTAGCAACTTGTCTGGGTTCCGGATACCCACTGGAGGCTCCAAGAAATGATTACTGGATGGGGCGCCTGGGTGGCTCAGTCAGTTACGTGTCTGACTTTGACTCAGGTCATGACCTCACGGTTCATGGGATTGAGTCCCATGCCGGGCTCTGTGCTGACAGCAGAGCCTATTTGGGATTCTCTCTCCCACCCTCTCTCTCTGCTGCTCCCCTGCTCACGCTCTCTCTCAAAATAAATAAATAAATAAACATTAAAAAAAAAGTTAGAAATAGGATGGCAGTATTCCCTAAAATTATTGGATGACAAAATAGATTGTTTTCATGGCGCATCTCCCAGGACTGGTGATTCTCCCAGACTGTATTTTGGTCCTTCAGACAGAGGTTGGGCTGAAATATATTTATGCATGAGCTATGAACAATAAATTAATAAACTAGAGGTCAAGGTAGAAATGGGTAAAATACTGAGGAGGAGAAAAAACTCTTTCCAAAGACTTGAGAAGTATTTCAGAAACATCAAATACGTGTAAATAATTGATATAATATCAGTCATAACTTAATTATTCATTGACATAGGTTCCCTAATGATATGGATGAAGAAAGACTGGATTAGCCTAGTTGAAGGTATATATTTGAAAATAATAGGACTACATAGCATCAAATATATTCTCACTTTTCAATAATTCAAGCTAGTTCCACCATTTTCTTCCGTACTTAAAGGTTTTAATGTGTCTATGTAATTTGCTAATTCACCTGAAAATATATGAAAGGCACAATGTTTGGTATCGTGGGTCTACAAAGATGAATCAAAGGAATTTGTCTTCAAGTCTCTCTATGAAAACAGGTGGTAAACCAGGAAGATTAGATTAAATGAATATTTTTCAAAGTAGAAAGGGGTAAGTCGGTATGTGAGAGACACAGACAAGTGCTAGGAGTTTCTGAGGGACAGAGAGATGTTGCCTTCCAGCTGCGGGAGGAGACATGTCTTGGTGTCGGGCATTCTTTCCGGGAAGGCGGTCTGTGGGTGAGGAAGGCCATGGAAGGCAGGAGGAAAGAGCGTCCTCTAGTGGACACTATGGATTGTGTTTAGACGTGAGCACGTTTGTACGGTCAAGTAGCCAACATTAGCCAGTGCCAGTGGGTGTGTGAGAGGTAGAACTGACAGCTGGAAACCCACAGAATGGGTTTGTAAGGGCCTATAATGGAAAGTTCTGTGTGAAAACCAATGATGTGTATTTTGGAAATGTGAAATCCTCAGCTCTGCTCTGTCTGCCTTGGTAGTACAATGATCCGCCAACCAATACCTGAGAGTCACCAAGGAGATCCTGGAAATGTGCACCAAGTGCTTTGCCCAGGGAATGAGGATGGAAAGGGCCCCTTGGGTTCGCACTATTTAAGATAATGTAGGGACAAAATAATGAAACCCGGTCGTTTCCGTGTGAGGACGCTGGGAAATGTCCTGGCAATAGCACCTCAGTCTCACTTGGGGTCATCGCTAACGGAATATGGCCATGAAGAGGTGGCTCTACGCGAGCGGTATGTGAGCAAATGAAAACCAAACATGGCGCCTGGGCTTTCAACAGACTACAGCCAGTATTTCCACGATGACTGAACACCTCCCTTGTGCTCTCATTTCTTGTTCCTATCAACCCCATACATTATATAATTCCCTTTTTATACCTTTTATAAGTAAGCTTAGGCTCAGAATGGTCTAAAAAAGCTAAAAGATGCGAACTCGCAAGCCAGCGGCGGGGCTTTGATTTGAATGCAGGTCCTTCTGATTCCCAGCACAGGGCTCCCCAGAAGTCACAGCCTTTACCTCATAGGTAAAGGGGCCAATTCCCCCCTTTCTCAGAATCTTGGGACCCCTGTCTGTAAAGGAGGGTGTGAGGATGGGGAGGAGTATGCACATACCAATACGAAGTCTACTCACATCCCAGGACCATTTTGCAGCTCAAATGTGAAAGCATGTTTTCTTTTTTAAAAATATTTCATTTATTGTTGAGAGAGAGAGAGAATGGGGGAAGGCAGAGAGAGAGAACACGAAGCAGGTTCTAGGCACTGAGCTGTCAGTACAGAGCCCGATGCCAGAGCCCGATTCAGGGTTCGAACCCATGAACTGCGAGATCACGACCTGAGGTGAAGTTGGACGCTTAACCGACTGAGACACCCAGGTGCCCAAAAGCACATTTTCAACACTGAGGTAAGGACTATATTAACAACCCCCATAGGGGTTAGAAAAAAAAACGAAGCCCTGCAAAATAAGAGCTCTTCCTGGGGCGCCTGGGTGGCTCAGTCAGTTGAGAGTCCGACTTCAGCTCAGGTAATGATCTCTTGGTTCATGGGTTTGAGCCCCGCATCGGGTTCTGTGCTGACAGCTCAGATCATGGAGCCTGCTTCCGATTCTGTGTCTCCCTCTCCCTCTGCCCCTCCCCCACTCACACTCTGTCTCTGTCTCTCTCTCAAAAGTAAATAAACATTAAAAAATTAAAAACAAAAGAGCTCTTCCTAAAAACTGCAGAATTGGCACAACTGGGCCATAATGGGAGGGCTGTGCCTTTAAAGGGTGTGGTCAGTCAGCAGCTGGAAGGGTAGAGGGGAAACTTCTCAGGCTCTCCACTTTTGCCTGAGGCCATCTTCAGGTCCTAAATACGTGGGACTGGACTTAGCTGTCCTTCCCCTTGGCCATCAAGCATAGCACGTAAGCCCAGAGGCCAGGGCTAGGCCTGCAGAGGCCCTTCCCTGAATGCAGCTTCCACTGGCTGCCTGCACTGTGTCTGCCTTCACCGGCCAGGGCCCCGCACCCACGGCCAGGCGCTTGCCCTGATAGAGAGCTCAGAGCCAAAGCCACCACCAGTAATGCTGAGGGATTTGCTCTGGGGCCACGACATTGTCCTGCCACAGCAAAAGAAATGTATCCAGATGGACGCCAGGAAGCCTTCCGTTCTCTGCTGGCAGAGGGGGCCCATGTCTCCCCACGGTCTGCAAGATAAATCCGTTCAAAGACCCCAGCTTCCAGGGCACAGGGGGACCCCCAGGCCAAACTCAGAGCGAGTGCTGCCAGATTTCTTTTTGAATTCATAAGTCTTGGTGGATCAGAGCCTGCCCTCTCAGCTTTGCTGAATCCTCTCTGGCAGGAGCTGTGCACAAAGCCATGGCCCAGGACAAGAGTCTAGGGCCAGAAGAAAAGGTGCCATGTACCTAGCAAATGACAAACTTTTGGTTTGAATTTCCAGTGTAAGGAAATATTGATGGAGGGTGGCCATCACCCATTGATGGAGGGTGGAGCCTGGGTGGCTCAGTCAGTTAAGCCTCTGACTTTGGCTCAGGTCATGATCTCACGGTTCATGAGTTCGAGCCTCGCCTCGGACTGTATGCTGACAGCTCGAAGCCTGGAGCCTGCTTCGGATTCTGTGTCTCCCTCTCTCTCTGCCCCCCCCCCCCACCCCGCTCTGTCTCTCTCAAAAATTAACATTAAAAATTTAAAAAGAAAAGAAAAGAAATATTGATGGAAGGGAGGGAGGAGTTGTCTCTACCTTATCCTGAAAATGCCCTCTGCCTTCCTCTTGGCTCACAGGTGGATAATAGCTCTTCAGGGCTTTGGGCTGCCTTCCAATGAAAGTTCCAATCCTTCCAATGGAAGTTCCAATCCGAAATTTTTCCTGGGCTCCAGACTCCCAACAGGCCTTTGGCTGAATGTCAGTGGGTCTGTGAACTTGAACTTGTCTGCATCTAGTCTATACTGCACATGGCAGGAAGAGTCCCTATTGGTTCCCAACCAGCCTCTATTGGGATGTTACAGGGCCCAGAGCTTCCTTGTGTCTTGAGACATCCATGATCCCATACGGACTGTTGCTGCAGGAAGATAAGACTCCTCTGTTCTTCCTCTCTGAGAACCGGGACCCTTTGTTCCCAGACTTCCATGAGTGGTTTCGTCTGCCTAGAGCATGAGTGGCAGACAGGGTCCAAGGTGTGGCTCTGGAATTTGTACTTAGATTTGCAGAAACTTGGCCTCAGCCTCATCCTTCCCAGCCCTGCTTCTCCCTCAATAAAGCAAGTTTCTTTCTTTCTTTTTAAAGTTTATTTATTTATTTTTGAGAGAGAGAGAGCGAGCACATAAACAGGGAAGGAGTGACACAGAACCTGAAGCAGGCTCTAGGTCCTGAGCCGCCAGCCCAGTCGGGCTCGAACCCACGAACTGCAAGATCATGACCTGATTCGAAGTCCGACGCTTCACCGACTGAGCCACCCAGGTGCCCCCAAGAGAGCAGGTTTCTAGAACCATGGAAACTGATACTCAGTTACCACTGGATGCCCGCAGGGGACCTGGTGCGGGCAGAGTGCAATCTGCAGAGAGACTCCAAAGCCTCTGGATCTGCAAGCTGACTAGCCCCAGGAAAAGAATGTTAACAGCTCGCCCTGAGCTGAGCGAGCTACAGAATCCTGTCTTGAAAGGAAGAATACCACCTAGAGGTAAACAAGAACTAACAGAAGGGGCCGGGCAGCAGCCCCCGCTAGCCAGAAGAAACAAGGCAACAGGCGGAATCCAGGATGGTAAAGAGCTGGCTGAAAACATCCCAAGGAAGTGTCTAGATGCTACATATTTCCAGTGCAAGAACACAAGCAACAGCAACCACACAAACAGTTTCGGAAGCCAGGGGCGGCAGGGCAGGCAACAAATGCGAAAGTCACCCAGCCAGGGAGCGCCTCTCCTCTCTGCAGAAGTCCTGAGGTCCGGCAAAACCAGTGGGGCGAGGGGAGGGGGGCACTGGACGCTGGGCTCCTGTGAAAGCCCAGAGACCCCGCAGCATCCCGGCTGTGTGGCCCCTCCACTTGGGAATGCAAACCTGGAAGAGCCTGGCTCCTAAGAAAAGGCTCAGGTCCATGCCCTTAGCACAAAGCTCAGGAAAGCCAGTCTTCTCCCTCCTAGCACAGCATCCTCCCTCCTGGGCAGTTCAGTGCATCCTCACTGTGGCCAGTCGGTTGTTTGGCCGCTGCTTCTGCGGAGCAAAGGGGAAGTGTAGGAAACAACATCTTCCACCAGTTGCCTTTCTCTTTTTAACAGTGCACCTTGCTCCCAGCCCCATCTCCAGGGGGGTGTGGGGAGTGGGGCAGCAGAGGCCCTCCTGACCTTGATCAGCCTGGCAATCTGACGGGCATGGGTAGTGCCAGAGAGGCCAAGCGGAGGCAGAAGCAAACAGGAGAGCAAACTCTCTTGTTGCCATCAGACAACGGGAGTCCAAAGCCACCGCCGTCGGATAGGCTGATCTTTCAAGAGAGGCAGGACATCTGCATCTGTGTATGAAATGTCCCGTTTACAATGGTGGGTTGAAATGTTCAGACAGTAGTTTTTGGTGGGGCAGGCTCCGCCAGGTGCCTACGCCGCTCCGTCTCTCCCGTGGGTAGGTAAGCGCTCCTGCAAGGGCACCACTCGGCCAGCCCTGGGCTGCCCTGCTCCCTCCAAGCCCACCGGGCGATGCCCCAGAGCCTGGCAGGGCACCGCCTTACTGCCATCCAGAGCAGCCTGCTCTAGAAGAAGAGGTTTCCTCTTTCTGGAAAGTGCAATCTGCCAATCTGAGCAAATAATTCTGGCCCCTCTGCGGGCACCGTTTCTAGTCTGGAACAAGGCACCCATCCTTGTCCGCTGTGGAATCTGAAACACGAATTGGTGGGATGGCGCCCACCGTTGCCTCATGTGGCCACAGGGGAAGAATGATAGCCTTTGGGCATTTGGAGTCCCTCTGAAAACAACGACGAACTGTTAAGAGTTTTGCCAAAGAATTACTGTACCGAAGTAATAGTTATTGACATCATTGCAAAGCCTCAGTCCTGTTCTGCCTAGTGTCTGTGAAATACCAGAGACACCGACTCTTCCCCATTGTATGGACTGAAGCTGAAGATTGAAAAGGTTAAGATTGGTCAGCGCCCGGGCACCCAGGCGGCTCAGTCAGCTGACTTTGGCTCAGGTCATGATCTCAAGGGTGGTGGGATGGAAACCCGCACGGAGCTCTCTGCTCTCAGTGCAGAGCCTGCTTCAGATCCTCTGTCCTACCCCTCACCTTCTCTCTCTGCCCCTCTCCCATCATGCTGTCTCCCTCAAAGATAAATAAAACATTAAAAAAAAAAGACTGCTCAGAGCCCCCATCTGCAGAATCAGACTTAGGATTTGGACCTCAGGGGTGGGGATCTCTTTCTAAAGTCCCTGCTTGAGGCCACCTCCAGTCCTCCAAACTCTGTAGAGATTCCACTTTTCAAAAAAAATTTTTTTTAATGTTTATTTTTGAGACAGAGAGACAGAGCACGAGCAGGGAGCAGGGGAGGGGCAGAGGGAGAGGGGGACACAGAATCCGAAGCAGGCTCCAGGTTCCAAGCTGTCAGCACAGAGCCCAGAGCAGAGCTTGAACCCACAAACCACAAGATCATGACCTGAGCCAAAGTGGGATGCTCAACCGACTGAGCCACCCAGGTGCCCCTAGAGATTCCTCTTTTATTCCAGGGTAGGGACCTTCTTTCACCTTTTTCCTCTTCTTTCCTTCCTCCCCTCACCCCTTCTCAGGAAGTGAGAGCCAAAAGTCAAAGGCTTCGTTATCATAATAAGCCACCACAGTTTTGCACGCCAGAGGGGGTCCATATCAGCAAGAGAAAGGGTTATTTTGCTACTGGATTATTTATTCCCCTGGGAACCCCATGAGGGCTCCTACCTGGTGAAATGGCAAACTGTCTGGCAAGAGACCACACCTATAGCACATCCCAAGTATTACAGACAAACACAGAGTTACCCAGTTTCATATGATTCCTTGGGAAACACACAATATGGAGCTAAACTGGATAGTAAGTAGAACAGCGTATTCAACCTCCTCTATGAATGTATCACTCTCTGGTTTACCAGGGTACCACGTATCCCCACTTACACAGAGGGGAAAGTCCATCATTACTGGTGACCTTCAATATTTTTATGCATTCTAGTGTTGCTTTTAAGCACAGAAATATTGCTCATGGTCTTTCTTTCTTAATCAATCAGCCAATCATTAACAACTTGTCATCTCTGCCCCAGTCTTTAAAGAATATTTAGAAGGAGAATTAGAAATACTGGGTTCTTCATTGATCAATGGAATATGTATAGGCATACATGTATCTATACACACATATATACTAATAATACAAAAGAATATCAAGTTAAACTGCTAAATGTGTAGAGACAGCAAGTTCTTCAAGAGTTCAAAGAGAGGGTCGAGGGATTACAATGAAAGATAGAGAAATCAGGGAAGCTTCCTGGAGTTGGTGATGTCTGAGCTACAGCTTGAGAAACAGGAACAATTTCCCTGGAGCTTTAGGGGCAGGAATGACCTTGCTTTAGTTGATGGAAGAAATGAAATTCTGATTGGGTGGCAGTGGGGCAGCAGAACCAGTAAACAACACAGATAACACTTTGGATAACGTGATGGGGAAATATCTGGCTTTTTAGTTCAGCGTGTGTTTGAACGGAGTTGAACAAAATCGATTTGTTAGTGGTGCTTAGCAGAATACACAGGTGTCAGAAAGGGCAGCCAATGCTGGGGCGCCTGACTTAGTTGGTTGAGCAGTTGAGCGTCCGACTCTTGATTTTGGCTCAGGTCATGATCCCCCTGTTTGTGAGATGGAGCCCCATGTCAGGCTCTGCACTGATAGGTTGGAGCCTGCTTGTGATTCTCTCTCTCTGCCCCTCCCTCGTTTACACTCTCTCTCTCTCTCTCTCAAAATAAATAAACTTAAAAAATTAACAGTAACAACAAAAAAAGACAGGGTAGCCAATGCTAAGCACTAGGGTGGGCAACTAATGTCTATTAAGAAGAAAGGAATCTTATCAATCGATAGGAAAATAACCAATATCTTTTTTGAAAAAGTGGGCAAAGGACAATATTAAGCATGATGCAAAAGAAGGACATGCACAGCTGGTAAGAACAGCTGCTTATATTTGGCACGACGTGCAAATCTTCAATTCAGCAAGGAAGTCTGCCTTTTAACGCATAGCCTCAAGAAAGAATTCAGAATTTGAACAAAATCCTGTGCAAGGATTTTCAGTACCTCGAGCTTATCTTGGTCAAAAACTAAACTAAGTTCTTAAGTGGGAGAGTCAGGGACAATGTATAAGAAATGTGTTTATTGATTTTGAGGGTTGGTTGCTATATATTCGCAGATTTTCTAGAAGGCATCAAGCAGATCATGCGACCCTGTGCGGTGTGTATGCCATTTGTGCATAAAAGTAAAAACAAATAAAACTATCCAACCTAAATACGCACACACACACACACACAAATATACACACACATGCATAGATATTCATCCGTATTTGTTTTTCTTTCCATCTATATGTATATATAGGGATACCTGCACACACATATGCATATATACATAGATGTCTATATGCCTAGATGTTAATACTCCTTATTTCTAAGTAGTAGGATTATATGTAACGTCTATTGCCTTCTTCTGCATACGCTTTATGTTTGTTTTATAACTGTTTTCCACAACAAGCATCTTTTTTTCCTTTAATTTAAAAAGAAGGAAGCTCAGAGAGCCCTGTGCAGCTCCAGCACGGCACCAGCCTAATTGCCATCGCACCCAGCAGTCCCTGCCTCGCCCTCGTCCTCAAGGTCAATGCCAAGCACAGGGAGCAGCGGCAGAGGACTCACATCCACGACCTCTGCCTGCTGGGTCAGGGTCATTGCAATGAAGCTTTGGGGAACAATAAAATGGTTCCTTGTAAGAAACTAATATGGTTTCAATAAACAAAAAGGACACTGAGGAAGACGTATTTTGTACACCAAGACAGCCATAAAGAAGAAAACCCCAGGAAGAACTTTCTCAGTGTAGTTGGTGGAGAGACTGGAATTTGATCTTGTTGCAGGAGAAAAGGGTACAGGGGCAGCAAAGGTCACGCGCCCTGGTGGGGTTCCAGTGCAAGGCGGTGACACAGCTCACCAGAGGCATTATAGACTATCCAAGATCGTCCGGGTTCTCCACACACTCACCAGCGGAGCTACCAAAGCGATGAGAGTAGGGTGAAAAGAGAGGGGATGGCTCTTGGAGGGCTCCCCAAGTTCAGGGCCAACAGTCCCAGCACTCCCATACTGCGCGTAGGCTCCCAGCTTCCTGCTGAGCACAGACTGTGGGCGTGGACCCCAGGATCCCAGCCCTTCTGCTGGGGGAGAAAAGGTGGAGGGGGCTGACAAACGGGGTGCAGGAGAACAAGGTAAGCCATAAAGACAGAATGTGTATCGGGGTTATAGACCACGACTTCGCAGGGGTCCCTCCTTATCAAAGACGGCCTAGAGAGGATGGCAATGAAGAAGGTAAGGGGAATCAAGGAGATGAGACCCAAGGTCAGCAGGTCCCTCAAGGTTAGTACCCACAAAACTTCAATTTCCCACACAGGGGCTCAGAAAACTGGAAACCGCTGGATAGCACAGAGACCAAAGCAGCGGACCCACCGGCTGAGACTTTTGCTCCAGCATGAGCAGTGCAGGGCTGAGTAAATGCTCACTGACCGTCTCTACCACCGGCTGGTTGAGGCATCCAACAAGAATGAATATGAAATTCCAGCAATAAGAAATGAACAAAAGATTGGAGCTGAGGGCCTGAAGTACTTGCTTTTTGCCCATTGATCAGATACCCAAACTATCTGCATTATCTATGCAGGATGGGGTTTCTATTATTTTTACCTAATCTCTTTTTGGTCATGAGAAATGTGTGTGTGTGTGCGTGTGTGTGTGTTTTAAAACCTGGTTTTTCTCAACACACCTTTATTTTTTTCCTATGTGGTCAAATTGAAATTTCTAGGAACCTCATTTTTAATCTATAATAATAGTTTCCGACTTGCTTTTTCGAAAGGGTCAACAAACAGCAAACATGTGTTAATAAAGATCTTAAAGGTACAACTTCTTTGTTTTCTAAGTTTATTTATTTATTTTGAGAGAGAGAGTCAGGGGAGGGCAGAGGGGGAGAGACAGAGAGAGAGAGAGAGAGAGAGAGAATCCCAGGTAGGCTCCACGCTGCCAGCACAGAGCCCAAGCGGTACCTTGAAGCGTCGAACCATGAGGTCATGACCTAAGCCAAAATCAAGAGCCTGACAATCAATCTACTGAGCCACCCAGGTGCCTCAATAAAGACCTTAAATAATAAATAAATAACTTTAGGGGCACCTGGGTAGCTCAGTTGGTTAAGTGTCTGACTTCAGCTCAGGTCATAATCTCATGGTTCGTGGGTTTGAGCCCTGTGTTGGGCTCTGTGCATACAGCTAAGAACGTGGAGCCTGCTTCAGATTCTGTGTCTCCCTCTGTCTCTGACCCTTCCCCACTTGTGCTCTCTCTCTGTCTCTCTCTCTCTCTCTCTCAAAAATAAATAAACATTAAAAAAAATTTTTTTAAATAAATAACTTTAAAACTGTAAAGGTCAGATTCTTCTGTTAGAGCCCCAGTTAGTAGGATGGACAGTGCAGTGGTAATTTATTATGGTAGAGAATGTCCTGAGGAACCAGGCAATTCTGAAAGAAGCTTCCTAAGGTTTACAGCCCAGAGCCCAGCATCCGTGTGGCTTAGCAGTGGGAAATGTTGCTTGCCTTCCCGCAGTTGTACTTCCCAGCGTGTATTTCAAAGAGCAACAATCAGAGGTGGCAAGAGGAGAGGACACGAAACTTCAGTGACAGCCCGGAGGCCCAAAAGGGAAATAGTGGCAACAGGGCAGAAAACCCAGCCTTGGAGGCTGCCGTTTTGCACATAGTGCCCTGGAGAGCCAAATCATACGCTCACAAGTGGCTTCCACATTCTGAAAACGTTGAGGCATGAATCCACATTCCAGAAGGGAGATGTCTGTTCCAAGAATCACCCTCAAATAAGGCAGAGGCATTTCAATTCAGCTCAGCAAGCTGCCGAGTGCCCTCTACTCGAGTGCCTCTACTCTGAAAAGCAAGACTCCTTCCCTCCTTTCCTCCCTCTCCTAGAGGTAACAAGGCCCACAACGAAGATATCATCCTCTTATGAAGTATTTCTTCTGTCAAATCACTCACTCTTCACAACAGCATCATCATGTAGATGGGTATTATTATACCCATTCTACAGATGGGGAAACTGAGTATTATTATACCCATTCTACAGACTTTGGGGCACAGCCAGGACTTGACCCCAATGTACTAACTGCCTCCTCCCTAGGTGACTTTTTGGGGCATTTACCAAACAGAACTCATTCAAAGGCAGGCGTTTGTACCAAATGAGACACCGCAGTGTTTGATATTTAAGCGAAGGTTAGGGCGCGATCATGCAGATGTTGTTTACCATCGTGCCTCATTACACAATCAAATTAAAGTTGCTGACACACTGAACTGCGAGCCCAACGTTGTGTTTTGTTTTTGTTTTGTTCTGTTAATCCCACAATGGAATTGCTGATCCACTAATCAACCTTCAGCATGGCCTTTCCTCCTTGGGAGGGCCCTCCCGCCCGTGGAAGGAGGAAACACACTCCTTTGGAGGAAGCTGACCCAGCCCGGCTCTGGTTGAACTCCTGGGCCCGGGGTCTCTGCTCTGTCACCTCTCCCCAGCAGGGCCCTGAGACAGACTATGTTCGCCAAGGGAGGAAGAGAGGGCATGGGTGATTTCCTCCTTCATTTTGCTTGCTCTCTCTCTCTCTCTCTCTCTCTCTCTCTCTGGAAACCTCTTCCCTGGGATTTGAAACAGACTGCTACTTTAAAATTTTTTTTTTGTTTTTTAGTGCTTATTTTTATTTATTTTTGAGAGAGACAGAGCACGACCTGGGAGTAGCAAGAGAGAGGGAGACACAGAATCCGAAGCAGGCTCCAGGCTCTGAGCTGTCAGCACAGAGGCTAATGCGGGATTCAAATCCACAGACCACGAGATCATGACCCGAGTGGATGTTGGACGCTTATTCGACTGAGCCACCCAGGCACCCCTAAACTGCTGCTTTTAAAGTAGAAGCTGCAATCTTCGAAACTGCAATCTTTTTTGCACTGAAAAATAAACCTGAGAGGACAAAAGACTCTTCTTGAGGAGCGGGGGTCTCTGGGTGGTGCCTCCAGCCTGGGCAGGGACCCCCTTGATTTAGGGAACAGTGCAGACAGCCTTTCAATTTAATGGTTTCCAATAGGCAATACATTTGCAAAGTTCAGAGACAAGAATAATAGAAGAGAGACTACAAGGGGAAATCTTTTTAACTTATATTTATTTTTTTAAGTTTATTTTTCTTGAGAGAGAGAAAGCACGAGTGGGGGAGTGGCAGGGGGAGAGGGAAAGAGAGAGAGGGGGAGAGAAGGTGACTCCCAAGCAGTCTCCGTGCTGTCAGCACAGAGCCCCATGTGAGGCTCCAACGTACGACCTGAGCCTAAACCAAGGGTCAGATGCTTAACTGACTGAGTCACCCAGGCGCCTCTTTTATTTTTTTTAAGTCGTAAGTCATCTTTCAACCCCGGGGGGTGCTCAGACTCACTACCCCCAAGACCAAGAGCCCCACACTCTACCCACTGAACCAGCCAGGCACCCCTATGTGGGGCAATCTTGATCACACCTTTGTGCCCATCTTCCCATCAGCTCCCTTCCTTATAGGCAACTAGCTTTCTCAGTTTCTTAAGTAGCCTTCCAATTTGTTTCATAATATATTTTCTCACTTTCTTATCGAAGAGGCTTCCTCAGTTGGGGTGATACCACCCCCAAGGGGGTGAAAATTGATTTTGGGAAGTGAAAAGTTCTTCCCCTTTTTATGTGTAAATCACAAATATACATTAGACACGCCGCATATAGACAGATATACATGATATCAACATTTCACGGGGGAGGGATGTCTTTAAAGGTTTCTTGGTGGGGGGGGTGATGATGATGAAAAATTTAAGAAACACTGTTCTAGAAAGCAGTATAGGATACAAACTGTTCTGTACCTTGCTTCTTTCCATTTACAATATGTCCTAGAGATCTTTCCGTATCAGTTCATGCAGATTTGCCATTTTTTTTTTTTATAGTGGCATGGTATTCCATTGTGTGGCAGACCATTATGTGTCTTACCTGTTCCCTATTCATAAATACTTGATTTTAGTCTTTGGCTACTGTAATGCCATAGTGAACAGCCTTCTGCACACATGGAATATACACACAGGTCTATCTGTATATCATAGATGCCTGGAAAGTGGGTTTGCTAGGTCTAAGGCTCGAGTCCTTTAAAATGTAGGCTGATATGCCAGATACCCTCCCTGCCCCGCACCCCCCCCCCCATTTTGCACTAACTGAGTCTGTCATCCAATAAGAAACAGGTTGGTTGCTCTTTAAATGGCTGTCTGATGCCCCATGAGGATTATGTTAGGGGCTAGGGGCAAGGTGGTCCTAGGGGCTCTGGGGGCTCCTCTAGGCTGTGTGGTGTGCCTCAGCTAAGCAGAAAGTGGGTCCTCTGTGATAGTACTCAGGGTACTCAGGAAAGGAAGGGGCCTCCTACCCTCCCCCCTAGTTGGATGAAGAGCTTTGGGGTCTTCAGAGGGAATATTGCATGGGATGACCTCAGGCCGTGGCGTGGGATTTGGCAGCCCTGCCTCATAATCTACAGCCTCCAGTTTGTGGGAGGGCAGCTCCCGGTACAAACTGAGCACACCTCAACCTTGACTTTCCAGCCTGGGAGCCAAGGCCTGGCCAAGGGCGGTTCGCTCTGCATGGAACATTCAGGGTGCCACGCAGCTCAGTTCCTGACACAATTCCCTTCCCACTGTCCCGCGCTGGGAGGGAAATCAAGGGGTAGCGGCCTCCTCTTCCCCGGAAATCTCGGGAAGGAGCCTCCCCCACTGCGCATGCGCAAGGCAGGTGCGTTGCCTTCCCTGCAGCTCCGCTCCTGCTGTGATCTGGACTGAGATTTTAATTGCTCACAAGACATTCGTGCTTAACACCTCAGCCGACTCCGCAAAGATTTTATTTGGCCTTAAATGATTTAAACCACTGTAATCATATTTGCTTTCAACAGAAAACTGCCGTATTTACTGGCTTGAAAGGGACTCAATGAAGCCCCTGGGGTGGGTCACCACCGCTTTGGGGTCTACTTGGATCCGCCCCTCCCCAGACAGACATCCCTGCAGGGCTGGGGGCAGGGTTTGCACTGGGTTTTCTCGTGCTTATAAACCGAGGTCAACTACATCACAAAATACAGAAATTTACACTGCCTTACAATCATGTCTAAGCTATCACTGGGAAGGATTTTGACGCCGTCATTTAGTCAAGACACCCTCTCCTTCCTGGACCAGTCAGATCTCTGAGCCTACCTGGTCTTTCCCGCTTAGTTCTGCAAGCAACTGGGGACTCCCACTCTGCTCAGAGAAGGCTTTTAGGTCCAGGGGATGAATTTAAATAAAGAAAGAAACATCTGCTGTAAACACGATTTCAAGGACAGAGTGGGCACTGTGGTTCCCCATGCCTCTGCGTCTTCTCTCCGTAAAGCTGAGTAAAGCTCCGAGCCAGAAGGGACATGAGAAAAGTGTCAAACAATATCAATCGTGAATCGTAAGTCACAGTTCCATTTGCTCTGCCACAGTGTAAAAATTGCGAGTTTTTCATTAAGAAAGAAAAGAAGAGCTGTGAATGCTTCCTATCACTTGGCTGCCATGATACTCTCATCATCCACACCCACCTCGCTGGTGCACCTTCTCTCTCCCAGAAGACTGGCCTTCCCCAGGGCCAACACTTACATACCTTGTCTTCCCTGGGTGTACATGTTCCTCGCCCTCCCTCGGGTGACGGATATTTTGGATGGGATCCACGGTTGTCTCATTCATGGTTAACAACAGTGGGAAAAGGTGTTGAAATTGAAATCTCTCCTTTTTCTCCTTGGTAATTAATTCATATTCTCTCTCTCTCTCTCTCTCTCTCTCTCTCTCTCTCTCTCTCTCTCTCTCTCTCTCCCCTCTCTTTCCCATCCCCATATTTTCTCTCACCTGCTCTAGAATTCCAAAGAGAGCTAGAACAGGAACAAGCAGAACCCAGGCTTAGCAGAAACAATCAGGTCCTTTTACAAATGATCTTCAGAACTATGGACAGCAATACTTGTGAGGAGACAACTCCCAAAATTTGAGGGGTCATACCAGGTCTATGACAAAAATTCCATGGCTTCTCCAAAGCCCTTCCCAGACCTGGGGGTGTGTATGAATCGCTAACTTCTACTTCTAGGACCCACATCTGGCCTCAGTGGGCCCGTCTCTACATGGCGGGTCAAACAGTATTGCCAGATGCCAGGCACTATGAGAGAGAGACCTAGGCCAGCAGTGATTTATTATTTATTTATTGCTAGAAGGCTTGACTTGAACTGTGGACTCACAGAGGGTCAGGACTGGCTTTATGCCACCTCCACACAATGCCACCAAGAGGGTTTCTATACTGCCTCTGGGCAGTGATGAGATGGCAAGCTGAGATAGAAAGAATGATCATCTGATGTATTATATTTAAGAGGTGTGTTAATAATATCATTTAAAGTCTATATCAGTTTTATCAAGTCTCCTGTAACTCAACTAATGGAGGAAAATGAGACCAGCTTGTAAGGAACGCAAGTCTTATTTATTCATTGGACATCTATTTATTTATAAATAAATGTGCATCGATACGCAAAGTAAATAAACATGTATCAATATGCAAAACACTGTGGTAGAGTAGAAAGTTAGACAAGATGGACCCCTGCCATCAGGAAACTTAAAGGAAAAAATAATAATAATAAATCATATTAATAAACACAACCAACTTTGCTGGGCTAGTTGCTAGTCCCAGTTCTACACACTCAGCAGAGCTTTGCTCATTTAATTTGTACAACAGTCATACGTGATAGTTAGTTATTATCCTCATCTTACAAATTGGCACACAGGTTAAATAATTTGCCCCAGGTCACACAGTGAATACGTAAGCCCAGCTGTGCACCCAGAAAATCTGCCTCCAGAATCCACATACTTAACCACTGTACTATGTACTTAGACAACCATCAAGTGATGCAGAAATGAATGGGATCCTTAAAATTTAGTCTGCCATAAATAGGGGAATTCTAGGGGAATCTAGAAAGAAGATCACCTTCGGTGGGAAGCAGGAACTCTGGGATCTCAGCCAAGGCCTCATAGAGGAGATAGCATTTGTGCTCAACTTTAAAAATGGATGAACTTGGAAAAAGTGGACCGATCAGAGATCTCTGGGTAGACATGATGCGGTCTTAGAAGCGACAGAGAAACACCCAGCTTGCACAGAAATGGCGAAACATCCAGGTAAAGAGTTAAAGGAGAGTCGTGTGGTTTACAGAGAGGAGGTGCATTTTATATTGCAAAATAAATCTTCCAAGCACTGTAGGGCTCACTTTGGTCTGACTCTTTCACAGAATAGCATATAAATGGCAGGATATAAGAGCATCTGTCTGGGGGTGCAAGGAGAAACGGGGAGGTCTGAGGGCACCTGGCAGTAGTCCTTTCCCTGTCACTACGGACCCCTCTGAGGAAAACATAACTTTTTATTATCAGAGCTGGAACGGGCCCAAGCCGAGGTCCCAAATTGGCTCAGTTCCCTTCTTAGGCTGAAGTGTCATTGTGTTCCAAGGAGAAATGACTTGATCTTAGCAGATGGCTGTTCGGGCTGGCTGGTGACCAGTCTACTGCCCTGTCCTGTGTCCTCCTGGAGATGAATGGCAGCTTCTTTCCTTAAGTTTCCTGGCTTGCTCTGCTGCTGAAAATACCATTCTGGAAACAACACAGCCTCCAGTGGGCTCTGTACAGGGCTGTCCCAGCCTCCGGGCTCTGGGCAGAGTGACCTCCACCAAGGAAAGCTTGCCCCGACCACGGAAGTGTGGAGGGGACCCCGCCCAGGACCTTCCTGGGGCCCAGCCTGCAGCTCTGACCTCATCCAGAGTGGGAAGAGGTGCACAGGTGATGAAGGCCATAGCCGTCCTGAGACAGAGGAAGCCTGGCTGGAAAGGCCAAGAAGGGAGGCACAACACGTACAAGGACGACCATCAGCGTCCTGGTTTATACAGGCTCTCGATTGTTCCTTTGATGTAATATCTAACTTGGTGAACAGATGGTAATCAGGTGACATCAAATGCTTCCCCTTCCTCCAGCTTCTCCTTCCTTGTCCTCAAAAGAGTTCCAAGTTTCTTTCTTTTGTTTTGTTTTGTCTTGTTGTGGGTTTTTTTTTTTTTCCTTTTTCCTTTTACAAAGGAAATTAGACCCAGCAGAATGTAGAAATCACTGGCATGGTGTGTAAGGGGGAGGGGAGACGCATGGTCTTTGCAAAAGGGAGGCTGGCCATCTTTTCCGTTCTGCTTGGCTCCGTGGCTGAGGAAAAGGATCCCACCAGTGAAGCGCAACAGGATTTCAGTTTCTGGGCACAGGACCACAGTGGGCAAATTCATTAGGCTTCGGCTCGCAGACGAAATCTTCTGCAGGGCAGAGCACGATGACACGGAGGAGGCAGCTCGGAGATGCGCCTCCTGTAATGAATTCTCCATCCCTTGCTGGGGAGAATAAAACATTTTCTTACACGTTTGTTTCTCAGACATCTTGGGCACACAGAGGTGGGGGGGAACCCCAGAACCCAAAATAGCACAGCATTGCGTGGGAAGAATGATAAAATTATGGCATTCTGGTGACAGACAGGAGGTTTCATTTTATCTCTCTGTCACAGGGCGTCTTGGGAGGTTCACTGTTTCCACTTCTCTCCTTTCTCCCCGTCCCTATGTTTTCCTCCTGTGAACATATACATGGTTACATATTTTACTTCCATTTTGGATGTTTTTCCTTTTCTCAGCCTGCCTTGGATCCATGCAGCCTAGCTGCTCCGGAGGGCTGTGATCGGCCCCACTCTCCAGTGCTGCCTCCCAAGGGGCCACTCCTATGTAAACGCTTGCGGCCCCAGCTGGCCCCTGCGCAGCACCATTCAAGGACCGGGTACAGATGCTGTTGCTGCTATGAAGGCAAATGCATCCCTCAGAATCTGCAGCATGGGATTCCCTGGGATCCCTCCCCACTACCAGTTCACAGACACCAGGCAACAACCTGCTGCCCCAAAACGAAAGCACTGCCCCTCTCGCCGCCAGTCACGGCAAGCTTTTGCATGGCAACCTTCATCCTGTCCACTTCCCTTTGAGCACGCTCTTCCTCCAGTTGTGGTCACGTGCACAAGCTCCACAACCTCTGCGTCAACCCCAGTCCCAACCTCAACAGCCCAGGAGAGAAAAGGCGTGGTGGGCGCCACAGCCTCTGAGATGGGGATTGGCAGGGTCCATGCTGCCTCGTTGCACGTGAACTCTTAGACGTGAGGTGTGGCTACCACTGTACCTGCAATTGTGAGGGTCTGCATGTGTGATCAGCTGTACCCACTGGATCAGGTGGGGTCTGATCAGAGAAGGAGAACCTCTGGGGGTAATTTACCAAGGGAGGATTTGTAGCGTTTACGGGGGCTAGACCTTCTGCAATGGAGACTGCAGGCTATGCTGGCCATGCAGTCCCTGCAGGCTGCTGCTTCTGTGTCTCACCTCCAGGTGCAGTTACTATAGGTCAGCCATCCGAGGAGAAGAAAGCCGGATGCAGGTGACAGCAAGAATGAACTAGAGCCTGCAGGGGTGAGGGGAGGGTCACATGACATCTGGAACCAGGAGGGAAAATGGAACCTGCTTCCGTCTCTCATCACCTTGACGCCGCGGGTGACCCGCGGGAGAAGTGGGTTCCCTGTGCCGAGAGCTGTGTGCACACTGGGGCCAGGACTTGGCAGAACCTGCCGCCCTGGGCCACGTTCAGAGCTTGCCAACGCAAGAGGGGGGTGAACTTCCGTGTTCCTCACCCCCACCTGTGGAAGAAACAGCAATCCCAGCGCGGTACATTCATTCTCATCCTTGTGTGTTGTGTTGGCTGATGAGGGAAACACAGGCAAGAGAAATGTAGCTGAAATTAAATCTCCCTACAGCTTGCAGCCTGAAACATGCAGAGAGTGACCTTGCTCAAGCAATTCATGGCCGTCTTACTTCCTTCATGTTTCTGTTTCATTAAAGACTAAAAGTAACCTTATCTTAACAGCAGCTAGCCCCTCAAGGTCCTGAAAGCCTTGCTTTCAAACTCCGTAGAGACTTAATGCTCTCCCTCACCTCCAGAAACTTAAAGGTACATAGTCAGTCACTCCTCACAACCCTGGTGCAGCTCTCTCTGCCCACAGGTCCTGTCCCCGGGCTTTAATAAAATCACCTTTTTGCACCAAAGACATCTCAAGAATTCTTTCTTAGCCGTTTGCTCAAGAACCCCATCGTTCACTGCCACTAGAAGGTGCTTGGTCAAGTCCAGAGACCATCCCCACAAACTCTGATCCTTCTGCAAGTTTTCAACCCGCTCTGTACTTCTACGGCAGTCCAGAAATTAAGCGGGCATCTGCGGAGAACTTGCGTTGAGCCAGATCCTGGGCTGGGTCCTGAAGAAAATGCAAAGAAAAGCAGAGAAGGCCACTCGTGCCTGCTGGCTTAAGAGGTGACATACGTTCATCTGAAGCTGACTGACTTCACAGTGTCACACTGGTAAGAGGCGAGGAGGAATCCCTATGGGGACTTCAGGGAGGTTTCCCAGAGTTGCAGGACTTCCACCAGTGCGTGAAGACGGATGGAGACGAGGAGGAGGAGGAGGACAACAGCAGAGGAGCACAAGCCAGAGTTCAAAAGGCTCACTTGGGGCAGGGAAGGTCCCCCCGACCCCCGCCCCAGCGAGCTATCTGACTGTGCAGAGAACGGCAGAAAGTCAAGGCTCACGTCGAGGAAGATGCTAGGATGTGATCCCCCCGCTGCCTGAGCTCCCTCATCGCCGCGAATGCAAAAGGTGAGCCTAATGATCTTCAGTGATGGCAAAGAATAGCTGACGCTCGGGGCACTTACAGTGTGCTGGGGCTGGTGCGTGACCACGTAATCCCAAACTAACCCGCAGGTAGTTGTTATTATTGTATGGTATTTACTGTATTTATTTTATACTTCTGAGAGAGCGTGCAAGTGAGCGAGGGGCAGACGGAGGGAGAGAGAAAGGGAGAGAGAACGAGGAGCCCAAAGACGGGCTCGGGCCCACCCGACGCGGGGCTCAAATGCACAAACCGTGAGGTCATGACCTGAGCCGAGATCAAGAGCCGGACGCTGAACCGACCGAGCCACCCAGGCGCCCTCACGTAGTCACTCTTATTCCCACTGAAGAATGAGGAACCTGAGTCTTAGAACATAAGGTCTCTCTCAAGGCCACATTCCTCACCCACGGCTTCAAGGCTGCCCACCTGGCCCTGCAGTTCCAGGCTCAGTGACACAGATGTTGCAGTAGATGCCGGCAACCTACCCAGTGTTGCACTCATGAGGCCCTTCTTCTGTCATGTAATTTCAGGTCTGATTAGGGAAGCAAACCCCCCAGGATTCGAGCTGGCTCCATTATAAGAGACGTCGGCTAAGAAAGTGGCTTTCTCTACCCAGGAGGCTGGATGGGCGAGAGGGCCTCCATCGCGGTGCGACTCGCATTTGCTGTGCAATGTGCACTGGGTAGTTGTTTCCTTTTCATTTTTTTTTTTAAAGTTTATTCATTTTTGAGAAAGAGACAGGACACGAGCAGGGAAGGGGCAGAGAGAGAGGAAGACACAGAATCCGAAGCAGGCTCCAGGCTCTGAGCTGTCAGCACAGAGCCTGACATGGGGCTCAAACCCACAAACTGTGAGATCATGACCTGAGCTGAAGTCGGACGCTTAACCAACTGAACCACCCAGGCACCCCATCTTTGCTTTTCATTTAATTGGGGGAGGGTTCCTCCTGCAGATTCCAGGTTTCTTTTGTGGGGGTGGGGGAGCATTTTCAGTTTGTAAGTTGAAAAGCACTCGTCGGCGTCAGTAATGAAAATGTGCGCACAGAGAAATCACCGCCGCCCCCCAGGCAGGGCAGCGCTCCCTTCCCCCCATCCCCAGGCCCAGAACTGCTCCAGTGAGCAGAGGCCGGCTGAGGCAAGGAAGCAGGAACGGGGAAGGAGCTCAAGCTAGTAAATGTGTCAATTTACTTGGGCTCCCTGCAATTTAGAAGCTGATTTCAAAGAAAAATTGCTTCGGGCCTCACGCTCCTTCTGTTGTTGCCAAATGTGGCCCAGTTTTACAGCTGACTGACCACGGGCTAAAAATGCGGGTCTCTGGTGGTCTCCGCAGGCCCCGCTGGCTCCCGGCCGCCCCCCAGCAGAAGTCACAAGCATAATTACAGCTAATGGAGGCAGGTCGGGGCAGGCCGTCCCTCACGTCACCGCCACCTGCTTCCCCAAGGACTGTGCCTCGGCTCGCACACGCAGCTGTTGTGAATCCCCAGTCAACAGCTGACATGACTCATTAGAACCTCACGCTCCTGCCCGGCAATCCCCTCACGCCTCTTGAACCTTCTCTGCTAGCCTTCATGCCCAGTTCACGGTCTGTGGCTGCGTGCTCCCTGCCCTCCCTGTCTCCCACCCCTGCCCTGGGTGACTCCCCGCCCAGGGTTAATCATGTTTTCTCCAGGGCCTCCACCCAGAAGGAAAAGAAACAGTCTGACTTCAGTGAGGGTGACGGGGCAGAGGGGCAAGAAATCCTTTCCCCACACGCAGAAATCCACGCACAGGCCTTTCTCTCTGGCAGCTTCCATCTGAGTGTGTCTCACTTAAAATCCATTCCTCTCCGGTTGCCAGCCTGACATGGGGGATGAGGGGTTAGGAGATTGCTCTGTGGTAATAGGGACAAATTCATCTCAGCTGAACTTCCAGAGAGATGCTGGGTGTTTTGTTTTGTTTGGTTCAGGAAGGGCAGTTACTCAAATAGTGTTGTTTGGAGAGTGAATCATTAATAAGTTGTCCCCGCAACAAACCCTTCAAGAACCTATCAACCTGGGTGGCTCAGTCAGTGTCTGATTTTGGCTCAGGTCATGTTCTGCGGCTTGTGGGTTCGAGCCCCATGTCGGGCTCTGTGCTGACAGCTCGGAGCCTGGAGCCTGCCTCGGATTCTGTGTCTCCCTCTCTCTCTGCCCCTCCCCCGCTCACGCTCTGGCTCTCTCTCTCAAAAATAAACATTACGAAAAAGAAAAGAACCTATCAATACAGCCTCAGTTGCTCAGAAGAAAGATTCCTCCCACACACGGCTTATCTCCGGGCAATTGGAGGATGCATAACGTCTGTTCAAAGAGCACCTGTTTGGGGAAGCTTTGGGATGGCGTCTAAGCCAGCAGGGCTACTCTAGGCTACGGTGAACCGTGGGAGGCCAAAAGCAAACGGATGTGCCACCTGCAGGTGGGGCCCAGCCGACAGAACAGGGTAGACCAGATGACCTTTCTCCTCTGGTGCTCTCTGGTTCTGGGCTCCTTACCTGAACTTCCTTCTTTTGTGAAGACAACCGTCTAGACGAATGGAGATGACCTTTGAAGACCAATCGCGACCTTCCACTGGGACATTTGCATGTGATTCCTACGGAAAGGTCACCCGAGAATTCCGTGGTTGAAGAGCATCTTTTCAAACAACAAATGTGACAATTAAAACAAAGCACCCTTCTCATGTGGTGGCAGTGCGGAAGCAGCTGGGCTCCAGAATGGCTTGGCCAGCGCAGGCCTGTGGCATTTGTCACCTAAGGGAAACAATAGCATCTCTGTAGGCATTTCTGTCTGAAAGGGCGAGAGCTGTTGCCAGCTGCTCGGCTCAGGCCAACAAGAGAGGGGCAACAGGAGAACACCCATTGTGACTGTGGGGGCATCCTCGCACCTTCCCAAAGCCCCCATATTGTCCTGCCCCCCTCGTGACGGCGTGCGCATGCGCATACCGGTGACAAAGGCAGGGTCTTGATTCCGGAGCGGGACATGAAGCTTCGGGCACAGGGTAGACGCGGTGGCTGTGGGTGTGTCTCCTCCATTCCACTCGGAAATAGCCAGGTCGCTCACAGCTCTGTCCTCCAATTGAAAAATGTGCGTTGGACTGTGAGCCACAAATACACATCTCACTTTCTCCCATTTTTTTTCCAGTCTCCGGTGGAACCAAGTCTTCCATGGAAGCGACCATTTATGGATAGATTATGGTTCCTCTTAAAAGACTCTCAAATGCTGGTCATCCTGGTGGATACTCTGTTCAGAGGGAAACTGACCCATGTAAAGCCCTTGCTGCTTCTCCATCTAGATCCCTCCCACACAGCTCATCGGGTCAAGGGCTGGGGCCTAACCCATAAAAAGAACCAATGGACACCTTTCCAATGACTTAGGAGCCATATGGTTTCTAAGAAAATAACTATGTAAGTGGAGGAGGAAACATTGAACCTATTACATTCTCTCTCTCTCTCTCTCTCTCTCTCTCTCTCTCTCTCTCTCTCTCTTTCTCCCTTGAAGCTGAGCCATGAATAAGAGAATTTCCCATTGGGAGGAGAAATCATTTCTGAAGAGTCATGAAGTAAATTTAGAACTAAAGAAGCCAAAGGTAAGGGTGAGTTGGGACAGTGGGCAAACACAAGGAGCCACTGATGGTTGTGAGTGAGCAAGAAAGAGACACAGCAGGTAGGTATTTTGTCCTGATGGTGCAGGACCCCACAGAAGCCCCCTTGAATCCTTCTGTTCCATTTCCAGATGACCCTTCTGTACCTCGGTTTTCTGTCCTAGGCTTCGGACTTCCTCATTGTTGCACATATACCTTAACATTAATTCCCCTTCACTTTGGCTAGCTTCAAGAAGTCTCTATCCCTTCCCTGAAGATAAACCTGGAAAACAGAACAACAGACACCCTGGGGAGACTAGCTTTCCCAGGGTCCAAAAAAGAAAGGGTGATTATATTAAGTACACATTTAAGGGGTGCCTGGGGGCTCAGTTGGTTAAGCGTCCGATTCTTAATTTTGGCTCACATCATAATCTCACAGTTTTGTGAGTTCGAGCCCCGCGTCGGGCTCTGTGTGCTGACTACACAGGGCCGACTTGGGATTCTCTGTCTCCCCCTCTGTCTCCCCCTCCCCTGCTCTCACTCTCTCGTCTCTCTCTCAAAAAAAAATTTTAAAAAGAACACATTTAATTGTTGCTGTTCTATTTGATTAAAGGAAGGAGGAAAAAGAATTCTGATCTACAAGGCGATCACCAGATCCAGGGAAGGTGATCAGGCAGCCAAAGGCATTGGCTGTAATTTATACAGATTATTGTATATTATATTGTATATTATAATCTGTAATTTATACAGATTATTGAGTAACCTGACTGCCTCAGAGGGAGAGAGAGGGGAGTCTGATCTGTCCTGCTAGGAGGGCTGTCCCTTTGGAGACGTGAAAAACTGAAGTCACGGCAGGCAGCTTTCATATCCCCCCTCTGGGAAAGACCAGCAACATTGGCACCCCAGCACATGTGGCCTAAGAGGTCAAAGCCCTATTCTGCCTGGTTCCTTGAGCCTTGTGGACACTGACCCAAGATGAGAGATTCACATTCCAAACTGGGTGTCAGTCACTCAGGCGTTTTATCTTTTTTCCTGTTGTATCTATAATGAACACGCTCTAGGAGAGGAAGAATGCACAGTATTTTAACAAGTGTCAAGAAGCTTCTATGCCATTACATATTCATTACAGCCTGTTTGAGGAGGCTGGGAGGACCCAGGTAGAGCAGGTTATATAATATTTAAAAACCTCAGCTAACCAGGGGCGCCTGGGTGGCGCAGTCGGTTAAGCGTCCGACTTCAGCCAGGTCACGATCTCACGGTCCGTGAGTTTGAGCCCCGCGTCAGGGTCTGGGCTGATGGCTCAGAGCCTGGAGCCTGTTTCTGATTCTGTGTATCCCTCTCTCTCTGCCCCTCCCCCATTCATGCTCTGTCTCTCTCTGTCCCAAAAATAAATAAACGTTGAAAAAAAAAAACCTCAGCTAACCAGAAGTCAGCTAACCATAACTTCTCAATTAACCAGACATTTAACTGTTACTTTTATAAACATAGACCAAAAACAATAAAAATACAAATAAAAAATGTCAGACTAGGTTATGTCTCAGCAGCTACACATTAGAGATCTCTAGGACCAGGACCTTGAGATGTTGCAGGATCTTGACTCGTGTGAAAATGTTTGGCTTGCTCATCAACCTCTACTGACAAAGGCATGGGTGTGATCACAAGTATTTTGGGCAGATTTGCAACAAGTTTCTATTTTGGAAGCAGGGAATTGGATGTTTAAATGTCCCCCTATGAGATCCTAAACATAAGTGTTTAAGATTATACCAGCCTGAATATCACATTTTCTTCTGGAGAAGAGGGATCTTGAGGGGGGATTTGTCCACATGCCAAGCTAGACAAAAGCCTCAAGTACTCAAAGTTATCAGTGAGCCATTGGACAGAAACAGGTCTTGGGATTTGGACTCATTTGGTCAAGAGACATGGGTTCCAGCCTCAGCCTTGCCAGTCAGGGAATGACTTTGAGAAAGCTTGGTCCCATTTTCCTTGGCTGCAAAATGGAGAGACTGTATTAATGTCTAAAATGGCCTATCTTCAGAGATGACCTCACTTCCAAAACCTGCTCCATCAAGTGGAGAGTAAATTTAGAGGCTACCTGTCTTATTTTGAGCCTCAACTCAAGGCAAGTGATGGAGGAAGATACCTTTGAGAAAATCCCAAGCTCTGTATTACAGTTTTGCCCTCTGAGGGAAGCTCCACCTGGGATAATCATCCTCCATATGTAGTCCTAGTTGTAGTTCACAAACTACTTTTCTTGATATAGAAAGATCTTGAAGGTTCTAGCCCATCACTCAGATTTGGCATTTAAAGACATATTCCTCCCACACTGGGAACTCCCTGACCAGAACTGAGATTATGTAGCCATGAAGACCCCTTTTAGTGTCTCTCAGACCCTTCATCCCAGATCAAATCCAGAAGTTCTTCCAAATCCATTTGGAGGTGAGGCAATGGGAGGTTTTGTGTGGGAAAAGGATGAGATGCTTCCTTCCTCTTAGAGCTGTGTGACCTCCCTCTTCAGGATTCCCACAGCCTCACTGGCCAAGGGGTCAGGGGCCTGTAAAATAGGGTAGAACCGGGTTTCCTCTCAGACCCCAAAAATCAACCCATTGCAACAGGTGCGTGTGATCTATCTACTGTAATCAGACTGGGAGAGAGAATATTCCTAATGGTTACTGCCTTGGGCTCTGGGGCCACAAAGTTGGGACAAGTGACTTCATCTACTAAGGCTTTAATCTCCTCATCTGTAAAATGGGCTTAAAAACAGTCTGCACTTCATAAGGTTGGTGCACCAATTCAGTGAGAGAGTTTATGCCAAGTACTTGGTGTGTACGAAGTGTTTAGTAGCATGTAGCTCATGTTTTGTTGTGTCCCAAGGATCCCCCAAACCCTTCTGTGTTCGCCCAAAGTCTCCTGAAGACAGGGCATCACAGGAGTTAAATTTGATATGACCTCCGTGTCTCATCTAGGAGAAGGAACTGATGAGCCTTCCGATTTGTGGTGAGCACGAAGTGGTTCATTGGGTCTGAGCCGACAGCTCTGATTTTTGCACCTGTGACTTCACTCAGTCCAGAAGCGCCACCTCTGCTTTCCATAGATAAAGGTGAGAAATTAGTCATTTTTGTCACCTTCCTTCCAGCCTCGATAATTTCAGTTGCACCTATGTTCGTTAGAGTTCCATAACTTTTAGTTGAGGATTGGGCATTCAAACACACCCAGGCTCAATTAGAAAGGAAGAAGTTGCATCATTTCATAAAAAGAGGAATAATACCCAGAGTCTTAGTGTGGCACCCGAGGCTGAACCAAGGGGATCAAGGGCACGGTCAGGGGTTCACTCATTCTGCCTCTGCCATTTGCCAGCTGTGGACAAGTCGGACTTCTCCAAGACCACACTTCCTTCTTTATGAGGAGGAGAAGGTAAAAGCCTGGCAATGTTCCCTTCCTAGGGTCATGGTGGAGACAGCGTTCTACAGCTCACTATTTGTTGGTGCCGAGTCTACTCAGCTTCTCTCCCAGACCCGTTGATGGCTGGTAGGCAACTGCATTAACCGTTTGGTATCTCTCCATCAACTGGCAACCAAAAGCAGGCAGCTAGCTCATCCACCCGCCGGACTGGACTCCCAACTTGGGGCAAGTCTACCTACATGGACTGCGCCAGTACAGCCCTGAGCCTGCAAATCCACCACCGGCAGGGGGAGCACTTCCCCATCTCCCACAGGTAGTCACCCTCCCCCACACCTGGGGGGGAGGGGGGAGCAGGCTGGAGGCAACAGAACGGGGACCTTCAGCACCTGATTCCTACTAAAGATCGCCAGCCCCTAGACAGAGTCCACATCCAGCTGGAATGTGGTAGGGACGTCATGACTCCGGGTTGTGGCTCTGATAAGATACACAGAAAAGCCTCCTCCTCCTCCTGTCCTTCTCCTGAGGATCTCTGAGTCCTCCAGTGGAACTCTGCCCTGCTCCCCCATCTGATGTCCCATCAAGTCTTGGTCACAGCATTTCCAACCTGGCCTTCACTGTTTCTTTGTTTCATTTTTTACTATTCAACATTCAGTCATTCATAGCAAGGACCCTGGTCTCACACTACCTGAATTTCAATGCTGCTTCCTACATATGCGACATTAGCCAAGTTACCCAATCTCTCTGTGTCTCCTGTTCTGCACCTGTTAAAAAAAAAAAAAAGGTAATAATAGCTCCTCCTTTTATACAGCTGTCCTGAGGACTGAGTGAGTTTATGCAGGTAGAGTGGTTGTCAGAGTCTAAACACTGTATTACTGCTGGCTTCTTGTTACTGTGTTCTTATGCCTCAGTGACATCTCGTAATTAGTGGCGTTGTGAGGAGGTATCATCTCACAGGAGGAAGGGAGCAGAGACTGTCCAGTCAGCTCTCCACCAGGACGCTGAGTGAATCCATTGTGTTGCAAAACACAGTTGGACTCTTCTTTGTTTATCATGATCCTAGGGCAGCTCAGTCCTTCCTGTTCTTGGGATGGTTTCTCTTCTTCCGGAACTTTCTGTTTATTTCTGTAGATCCACCCTCCCCAGTTACACAGAGAGAAATAGAGATCTATATTTTACAAAAAGACATAGATAATTTTTTTTAAAAAACTCAAACTACCCAAACACGTCAACCTCACCACTGTCATGCTTAATCCCACACCATGGCGCGAGATGGGGAAGAAAAAGGCAGTTATGCCTGTTCTCGCTCTCCCTAAATGCGGGATGGTTTGGTTCTTCTGAATATTTATCCTGAAGAGCCATCTTTTTAATGTCTTCAACAACAAGGGGCACCTGGGTGGCTCAGTTGTTTAAGCGTCTGACTCCGGCTCAGGTCATGATCTCGTGGTCCGTGAGTTCGAGCCCTGCGTCAGGCTCTGTACTGATGGCTCAGAACTGCTTCAGATTCTGTGTATCCCTCTATCTGCCCCTCCCTGGCTTACACTCTGTCTCTCTCTCTCAAAAATAAATAAACCTTAAAAAAAATTAAACAATAAAATCTTCAACAACAAGAGGAGTAGAATTAATGAAGAATTCTCACAGGTAAACCTGTCTTTTTTGGCCACTTGGGTAAAAGTGGAAATAATGTTCCCAAACCCTACCCCACATCCTCTCCCTACCCAGACCCCAATCCTCACAGCCCTGATAGCAGCTCGGGGACAAAGTCATCTTCCCAGAAAGTGCTGGCCAAAGACACAGGGGGAGGAGGGTGGGGTGGGGGTGGGGAGGGAGCTACCTCCGCTTTGAACCAGACTCTGCACCCTGCTCACACCCCACCCCCCCATCCGGGTGGCACAACGTATACCCCGGGCATTTCCAAATCATTGCCCATCAGCTTCCCAGTAAAACAAAAAGGCCATAGCTGGCACTTTAATTCTCTCCCCACCCAAGCTGTTCATGCAAGAAAAAAAAAATTTTTTTTAAGACTACAAGTTGAAAGGCTTTTTTTTAAGCGCCTACCCACATTAAAGGAGGACTATTTAATTCTAGAGCTACAGCTACAAGATCAAAAATAGGAATAATTAAAGCCTGAGATGTAACTGTTAAGAAAGGCGTTTTTTATTTTCTTTGCCAAGTCCTTAAACAGGTAAACCACATATTTAAAGAAAGCACTAAGATTTGAAAATCCCAATAGGAATTTTTTTTTCTTGTTTAAGGCATAACGAATTCAGTCTTCAGAGACCACAGAGCAGAGTTTGTTAAGCTCCCTGAACTGTCAGCTGAATAATTATCTGGCAAAGCCTGTGTGTAGGTGACTCCCCACGATTTCACTTCTTTCCTGTTTTGAAACAGAAGGTCACCAACCTCTGGAACAAAATTTGGCAAACTCAGGGAATGTCAGCTTGTGGCCTTCCTTTGCATTAGGGGATATTTCATTTTTAAGTCTTGCAAATATGTATACTGAATGCCACTCAAGTACATGTCCTAGAGAATGTAGAATTTAAAAGCAAAAGAAACAAAATTAAAAAAAAAAAAAACCAACCAAACACAAAAACAAATCTCCCTTTTTTCAGAGTGGCTGGAGCCAAATGAACCTTATGTCAAAACCCATGAACAGTCTGACAATTTATATTCCAAGGAGAAGGTGAAGCAGGAACATTGAGGGTCAAATGCAAAAAAAAAAAAAATCTCATTACAGCCAAACCTGTTGGTTTTTTAATAAGATTATAATTTTAAATTGTGGCCTTAAAATACCTGTCTGAGTGCTTGGACGTTACTGCTTTAAAATCTCCACTTGAGAGGCTGTGGCTGTGGGGGTTCCGGTTCACCTAAAAGGAGTCTGGACAGCTGATTCATGGGCGCTTCCTTCTGTCACATGAACCTCGTCCTGTTCTGAAACTGAAGTATTCAGTCTCCGTCCCCATAGGATGCAAGGTACCTTCAAGGAAAGACAATGCATGTCATTATCCTAACTTGACTGAAGGCAGAGCTAAGTAGAGATGAGACTTGAGATCTTGAACTTGAGATCAGACGCAAAACCTGACGTGGAGCAGAGATCACGCCTGGCTTGCCTTTGTCCCAAAAGAACGTTGCCTGGGTGTCAGGCAGGACTGTTGGCTACACCTGACCAGGTGTGGGGAGGTGGGATTTGCAGAAGGGAACACAAAACCTCAGTTCCTTGTAAAGGAGAAAAATGAACAGCCCACCTGCTCCAGAACTGGCCAGCTTCTCTCAAGTTTGGCCAAATAGGACATTCCGTTGTTCTTATCCTAAAACCAGAAAACTACCTCCCTCGCTCCTGCTACTGCCTCTGTTATCTGCCAAATGTCAAAATGGGCCTGGAGTAGGCTGTCTGCTTTGCTCTCCAGGGTAGTAGAGTTGAGAGAGGGGCAATGATCAGCCAGTGCTGTCCTAGACTCATGTCTACAGCTGGAAATCACCTAGCCACACAGTCTCCATTATCCGTGCAGACAAAGGTGGTTGAGAAAAGAGGCAGGTCCCTGATGCAGCCGTAACTATTCCTGATGGGACCTTATTTCTAGAATCAGCAGCCTACACTGTGTTCCCGGGACTGGAACCTGATAGATACACCCTCTACATTCTCTGGACAAACCAAAGGATGACGAAACAAGCACAGAGAAACGACCCTGTGACCATGTGTTTGATCATTTCTCTTTGGAATCAGGAGTGAAGTTGGTCAATTGTTTTAGTTTGCCCTGATTTTTTTTCAGGGCACCCCAGCCCTCAGAAGGTATAGGTTTATATGACTGCCCCTTGCCTCAAGAAAAGCTGCAAACTCCTTGGGAAACCTTTCTATCCTGTCACCTGTATTTCCCAAAGTTTGGGGCGGGTATTCGTCTCCTGTCTTTACTTAGGCTACTTGATTATCAGTGTTCCAAGAACCTTAAACATCTAAGTCTTTTTCACCGTTTCTCCCTCAAGCTCTAAAGCCCTTGTGAAAACTGACCCTCAAGGTGCATCCTGATGTCTTGTGGACCCCAGGTGGGACATGAGGATTACGCCGTGATGAGTGTGCAAGCCAGTTTCAAATATGTGGTCCATGCCCATAAACCCACGAGAGCTTGAAAGCTGCCATTGTTGATGCCAGCCTGACTCAAAAGACAGAAAATATCCCAGCATACCCAGATATTCCTCTCAACCCCCCTTCCTGTCTTCTTTGATAACATTAACTCCATGATCACTGTTGTTACCAAATTCCGGTCTTTGCCTGCTGCCCCAACACCAGCCTTCACCCCTCCAACCCACTTTCTTTCTTTCTAGAAGCCACAACGATTGTATGACTTGCTCCAACCGAGCAAGTCAGTCAATGGCCAGAGGTCATTCTGAGCATTAGCTTTCCGTTCTGCAAAACCTACACACCAAATTGAAGAGCAGACAAATAAACCCACAGCTTGGGGTCATCAGGGTAAGGGGCTAAACTAAGATCTCATTTTATTTGACAGGTGCATGGAATCGGGGATTTAAATTTCAGGAAATCTCCATGAGAGAAAGTAAACCCATGGTCATGGTCATGGGTAGTCATCAGTCAAGTGTTACAATGTGGACACATTTCACCCAGATTGGTCCCCAAATAATTCCTAAAACTTCCTAAGTTTCTTGCAATCTATGAGAAATGTTTCTGGTGCCCCGCCCCCCACCCGTTTAGTTCTTACACATTTTTTAGTTTAGCGTTCCCAATATTGCAATTGTTTATGAATGGGGTGTAGTATCTGGCCAACTTACTGAAATTCTCTTACTAGTTCAGATCATTTTGCGGTTGATTGAGAAGGATTTTCCAAAGAGACAATTATACAGTCTGCAAGTAAAAACAGTTTTGTCTCTCCTTTTTCAATACTAATACATTTTGTTATTTTATACCGTTTTATTCCATTAGCTCGGATGTTGAATAATAACAGTGTTCGTCTTTGTTTCTGATTTCAAACAGGTGACTCACCGCTGAAGATGAGGTTTGTAGAGGGGTTTCTTTCCTTTATGAAAATGAGGCTGTTTTATTTTAATTCTGTTTTGTTAAGTGTTTTTCTTTTTTACGTCACAAATGGGTCTTTGTTGAGCTCATTAAAACAGTTTTTCTGAATCTATTGAGATGACGTTATGATTTTTCTTATAATTCTTGATCAAATGAATTACATTAATAGATTTCTTCATGTTGAAATATCCTGGCATTCCAGGGATAAGCCCTGCTTTGTTAAGACGTATTATTCTTTTAGGACACAGATGGATTTAATTTACTACTGTTTATTTAGGATTTTGGTGTCCTTGTTCATAAATTTGATTGATCTATATTTTCTTTCCCCTCGATATCTTTGTTTAGTCTTGTTATATGGTTACACAAGCCTCATAGATGAGAAGCTTCCAAGTTTATTCTAGGTTCAGAAAGAAGTACTAGACCCCCCAAATTATCTGTTTCTTGGTGATCTGAGCTTTATGATTAACTTTGCCTAACTTTTAAATGTTTCTATAACTATACCTCTTTAGTCAATTTTAGAATTTATATTTGCCAGGAAATCACCATTTTAAAATCCACATTTGCACATTTATTTTAAAAAGTTGAGCATGGTATGTCTTTATGTTTTAAATCTTCTAACAGAATATATACCCTTTCTTATTTCTGATGTTTCATCAATTTTCTCCTTATTAATAATTGGCCTCGATCAAAGCCTTGATCATTTTTCTTTTTTTGCATTTACTCCATTAACTGCTGCATTTTCTCATGTTTATTCTCTCCTACTTTTGGGGGGATTACCTTACAATTTGTTATCTAGCTTTTGATTCATAAGTTTAGTAAAAAAACAAAAACCAAAAAAACCTCCTCATTATCTAATTAGACTATTTCAAACTGTAAAATGTTTTCTGCCTATTATTTTGCATGCATCCCACAAATTTTTTCTTTAATGCTGTGCTCACATTCTTGTTTATTCCTAACTCGTTTGTAATTTCAGTAAGATTTTCTCTTCAATCTAGGAGTTATTTAAAAGTCTGTGTTAAAATGTCCCGGTAATTGTATCTAGACTATATAAAGAACTCCTACACATCAATACAGAAAAGACAGCTCATTACAAAATGGATAAATAAACATTGGAACAGGCAACTCATCAAGAAGATATATGAATGGCTAAAAAAACATGTGAAAAGGTAGTCAACATTAGCAGTCTTCAGGGAAATGCAAATTCAAACTACAATGAGATACCACTTGCCATCCACCAAACGGTTGCCATTTAAAAGATGTGAAAATATCAAGGGCGCCTGGGTGGCTCAGTCGGGTGAGTGTCCAACTTAAGCTTAGGTCATGATCTCACGGGTTCATGGGATTGAGTCCCACGTTTGGCTCTGTGATGGCAGTGCGGAGCCTGCTTGGGATTCTCTGTCTCCCTCTCTCTCTGCCTCTCCCCTGCTCATGCTCTGTCTCTCTCTCTCTCAAAAAATAAACATTGAATGAATGAATAAATGAATAAATGAATGAATGAATAAATAAATAAATGATGTTAAAATATCAAATATTGGTGAGAAAGAGGAACAAAAACTCTCGTATGTGGCTGACAAAAGTATAAAATGGCACAACCACTTCGGAAAAGAGTGGTAGTTTGGTGGCAGTTTCTAATAAAATGAAATTTACCTCAACCCGATAAGCCCGAGATTCTGTTACTAGGTACATGCCCCAAATAAATGAAGGCACATATTCAGAAAAGTCCTTGTACAAAAATGTTTCGGGGCGCCTGGGTGGCTCAGTTGGTTGAGCGTCTGACTGTGGCTCAGGTCACGGTCTCATGGGTTGTGAGTTCAAGCCCCGCATTGGGCTCTGTGCTGACAGCCCAGAGCCTGGAGTCTGCTTCAGATTCTGTGTCTCCTTCTTTCTGCCCCTCCCCCACTCGCGATCTGTCTCTGTCTCAAAAATAAATAAACATTAAAAAAATTTTTAAAAAATGTTTCTATTAGCTTTATGCAGGTGCAATAACCCCACACTGAAGTCTGGATTACCACACAGTAATATATCTGCACAGAGACATACTACTTAAAAAATGAGTAAGTAAATAAGGGATGAACAGTTCGTACGTACCACAAACAACAGGGATGCATCTCAAAAACATGCTGAGTGGAAGAAGCCAGATACAAAAGAGTATCTGCTATGTGAACCATTTACATAAAGTTCAAGAACGGTGATTGTCTCTGGGTGGGGGCATGACCAGAAAGGGGCAGGAGGAATCTTTTTGGGGTGATGGAAATGTTCTAGATCTTCAGCTGGATGATTACTGAGGGGTGGACATCAAAATTCTGTGAGCTCCACAACTGAATTCTTTAACTATATAAATTATACTTAGAAGAACACCAACAACAACATGAAGTGTTTCCCTTCCCCCCTCCTTTTGTAGTTAATTTATACTATTATTGCATTTGGCTAGTAAATTTATTTAAATACATTCAACTACTTAATATTTGCTGAGATTTCCTTTGAATCATAGTAGATAGTGCATTTTTGTTACTGCTCCATAAGTATTTGAAAGAATATATGTTATTCTGTTAAAAATAACCTATACAGCTTGTAGTGTCTTATTCAAATATACCAGTTTTCTTTTTTTTTTTTTAAATGATATTTCTATTTCTGAGAGACCTATGCTAAAATTGTGGCTTTTTCCACTCATTTCATCCGGTAAACATTTGCTGAGTTCCTACCCTTTGAGGAACATACATTAACAGTTGAGAGGAAAGGGTGTGGAGCTAGAACCCTTGGGCATGAATTCTGACTCTGGTATCGACTAGTTGTGTGACAGTGAATATGTCACGTAGCCTCTCTGTGCCCCAGTTTCTGTATCTTTAAGATGTGGACAGTATAGTATCTGTCTATGTATCTGTAATACCTATTAAATAAGTACATGTGAAGTCCTAGAATAATGCTTGCATATAATAAGGACTTAATAAATGTTACCTATTATATGACAGAAACTATGGTAAGCCCTGGAGACATTACAATGAAAGAGAGAATATAAGACATGGTCTGAGACCTCCTGGGGCTTACCTTGCAATGGAGGAGTCAGACTTTTTGTCAATTGCATATATAAATGTATAATTACGCTGGGATAAGTGCAATGAAAGAAAACAGTATCATAAGAGCATATAAATGAAACATCATCTATTTTGAGGGACTGGAGAAGACTTTCCTAAGGAAGTAATATTTGGGTCGAGGAGAATGTGGTTATGACTTTAGAATACAAAATAATTTCTTAAACAAGTCACAGTAAGTATAGTTCATAAAATTTTATTGCATTAAAATTTAAACTTGTATAGTTCAGGGGCACCTGGCTGGCTCAGTCAGAGGAGAATGTGACTCTTGATCCTGGGGTCATGAGTTTGAGCCCCATGTAGACTACAGAGATTACTTAAATAAATAAAACTTAAAAAATTTTTTAACTTGTATAGTTCAAAAATACCATAAATAAATTGAAAAGACAAATCAAAGACAAGGACAAGATATTGCAATGCATATGGCTGATAAAAGGTTGCAAATTTATAAAGAAATTCTACAAATCAATAAGAACAAGGCAAAATGTATAAATGTGTGGACAGATGACAGGAACAAGCCATTCACAATAATCAATTGGAATTGCCAAAAAAAGACACATGTAAAGATTCCCAACCTCATTAGTAAGTAAGGTAACACACAAAATACAGTAACAATGAGATAACATGTACCTGATATAGTGGCAAAAATTTTAAAGTCTAACAATATCAATATTTGGCAATGGGAACTCTAATGCTACTCCAAAAATAAATTAATATAATTAATTTGGAGAGCAATGAGGCAATATCTAGTAATATATACTCTTTGACTCAGAAATTTTACTCCTGGGTATATACTCCAGAACTAAGCTTTCCAACTTTTTCACATCATGGCCCACAGTGGATTTTATTTTCCCCAGTTAGTGAGTCTCTGTCTTTTAATAGGAGAAATTTAGCCCATTTACATACATTGTGATAACTAATATGACTGGATATATTTCTAAAGCCTTATTTAATGTTTAAAAAAATTTTTTAATGTTTATTCATTTTTGAGAGAGACAGAGTGTGAATGGGGGAGGGGCAGAGAGAGAGGGAGACACAGAATCCAAAAAAAGATCCAGTCTCTGAGCTGTCAGCACAGCCCAACGCAGGGCTTGACCCCACGAACTATGAGATCATGACCCGAGCTGAAGTTGGATGCTTAACCGACTGAGCCACCCAGGTGCCCCCAGCCTTATTATAATGTTTACCATGTATCCACTTTAAAAATATCTTTGTTAGTTTTCCTTTTTTAAACCATCTGTTTCAATGGATTTTGAATTCTTTGAGTTTTTTTTCCTCCAATAGTTTAGACATTATATACCCTATTTCTATTTTTTCTGGTGATTATCCTTATACTTTAAAACACACTTAAGCATATATCTTTCTATGTATCTCAGGTATTTGTCAATATCTCTATACTTACCCTGAAAAGTTATCTATTGATTTGATGTAATTCCAATATTAGCCTGCTTTCAATTTCTTCTGTGTCCCAAACCCACCACACTGAAATCATTTGGGATTTTAGTTTTTGTTTAGTTCTATTCATTATTTTTCACATCACGCTATCAAAATCTTTTAAGATTTAACAATTAAGCTTATAGGTTTATTGGCTTACCACCTTCCTGTGACTTGATCACTTTCTTAGGGTCGCTTTTCTTCTTTCTAGAAACACTCAAGTGTATCTTCTCAGAGAGGATCTTTGGGGGCTGAACCCTTGCATGTCAGTCATTTTATCCTGCTCTTCAATTTCACTGCTAATTTGGCTCAGCATAACGTTGTAGTTCTCTGGAGTTATTCTTTCTCCTGCAGTTGAAAATGAATGTATTCCCCTAAACTGCTATCCTTTAAAAAAAAAAAAAATTTAATGTTTATTTATTTAAAAAAATTTTTTTTAATGTTTGTTTTTGAGAGAGACAGAGACAGAATGCAAGCGGGTTAGAGGCAAAGAGAGAGGGAGACACAGAATCCGAAGCAGGCTCCAGGCTCTGAGCTGTCAGCACAGAGCCTGACACGGGCCTCGAACCCATAAACTGTGAGATCACGACCTGAGCTGTAATCAGACACTTAACTGGCTGAGCCACCCAGGTGCCCCCAAACTGCTATCCTTTTGATCTATTGCTGCCTTCCCTTATATTTCAGTTTGACAGGTATTTGTTGCATCCCTACTATGTGCTGAGTGTATTTCTAGGTATTGGGGATACAAGGGGGCTCGACATAGGCCTGTGTGTGGTGTGCTGGGTTCACTACCACCACTGTGTATGGACTTCCTAGGTTTCCCCCTGATGACTGGCCGAGGGGCCGCCCTGCTCAAAGTTAGTCAACGCCTAGGCTGGCCTACAGCACGGTGTGGTCTGATAATCGACAAAAACCCAAAAACAATAGCAACAAAACTGACCTGTGCTGATTCAGTTCTCATTCTTATGCATTTCAATGGGGAAATGCCCAAAGAACAAAGCTATAAAAATAACCCTGCCTACTCTCTGGCCATCTGCCCACCAAGGGCAGAGCTCAGGGCATCTGGTCCTTTTGATAAATGCTCTGGCCCAGCTCTGCCTGACAAACCACATCTTTCCCACTATCACTTTCTGGGCAATGACATGTGAGAAAGGAAAGACCAGCTTCTTGGCACAGCAATTCCCTAAAGAAAGAAAACAGGGCTGGGGGTGAGGGGAGCATTTATTAAATCACCTGGAGGACTTTTTAAAAATGCATGTTCAGGGTCCTTAACCCCAGAGAATAAGATTTGACCTCTTGGGATGGTGGGGTAGGGGTTAGGGGAACTTGGAAGCAAATATACATTTTGAAAAAGTATCTCAGGGAATTATCACCTCTATTGTATGTATGACCACTCTGCCACTTCCGAGTTGACAGCCACTGATGTTATCCAACCCTGTCATTTTATAGATGAAGCAACCACGGTCCAGAGAGGAAAGGTGATTGATTTGTTCCAGGCCATACAGCTAGTAGATAGCAGAGCCAGGATGAGACTCAAGGACACTTGATTCCTAGACTGTGCTTCTCCTGACTACCTATAATTCATCTTTAGCTCTTGCTCTTCTTGAGATCATTATCATCACCATCATCACCATTAATGTCATCACCATGATCACCATGATCACCACCATGATCACCATGATCACCACCATGATCACCATGATCATCATCATCACCACCATCATCACCATCACCATGACCACCATGATCACCATGATCACCATCATCACCACCATCATCACCACCATCACCATGACCACCATCATCACCATCATCGCCACCATCATCACCATCACCACCACCATCATCACCATCATCACCATGACCACCATGACCACCATCATCACCATGACCACCATCATCACCATCATCACCATGACCACCATCATCACCATCATCACCATGACCACCATCATCACCACCATCACCATGACCACCATCATCACCATCATCGCCACCATCATCACCACCATCATCACCATCATCACCACCATCATCACCATCACCACCATCATCACCACCATCACCATGACCACCATCATCACCATCATCGCCACCATCATCACCATCATCACCACCATCATCACCACCATCACCACCATCATCACCATCATCACCATGACCACCACGACCACCACCATCACCATGACCACCACGACCACCACCATCACCATGACCACCATGACCACCATCATCACCATCATCACTATCATCCTCATCACCTTCACCAGAAGGCTACTGGCCACTTATATAAACTTATCTCTCCAACTGACAATAATCCTACAAGGCAAGTGTTGTCTCTGTTTCTTACTCCTTGTCCACGTTCCCAACTTTTATGTACTATTCATCCTGACACACAGGATCTGTCATCAGCAGCAAATGCCTCTATCTGTGCCCTGTGTCTTTTGTTGTAAGGTGTCTTCCTATCTTGCCCTAATGGAAAGTTGGCTGTGCTCTGCAAACGCCACCTCATCCGCAGACTCTCAAGTGGAGGTTATTTGGGCTTCATCAAGGCTCAAGGGTGGGATAGCTGTCCCATTGTACCTGTAATTCAGTTCTCTTCACTCCTCCTTCAAAACTCCCATCCTTCAAAATTCAGGGCACACTTTACTACCTGCCACCGTTATCTACCAACTTACTCTCCTTGATTCATTAATGACTCTCCATGTTTATTCCTGACACCATTCTTGGTGACTTAACAACCTTGAAGAATAGTGATCCGTTCCACACCTTGCTCCCTGCATTCTATGACCTCCTCACCTCCAACAATCTTTCATTTCTACTCCCTGGTGCCCCAGCCACACTCTCATGCTTGTGTTCTAAACCCCAGTATCAGTTCTCTCTGGTCTCAATCCATGACTTTACCACCTTTGTATCTTTCTTTATAAAGATACAAAATACAGTGAAGCTTTGGTTTGCAAGCATAATTCATTCCAGAGACATGCTTGTAATCCAAAGCACTCATATATCAAAGAGAATTTCAAGAACCATTAGCTCAGTTGTGATCATGTGACATTTGGTGTCACGTACTACTCTTATTGCAAGACGTCGCTCGCTTATCAAGTTAAAATTTATTAGAAGTGTCTGCTCATCTTGTGGAACACCTGCAGAACAAGTTACCAAGTTACTCACAATCCAAGGTTTTACTGTATATGCAAAGATAACATATATGTCCGTATAAATGCAAAGATTATTTATATGTAATGGGATTGTATATATAAGGAGATATTAACATATGTGATATGTATATATATCTCCTCATATCCTCACTTGCCTCCTTGTTCTGCTTAATTCCATGATGTATCATTATAGTGACTGCTTTGTGTATTCTCTCATTTCCATGGCTTTTTCTTTTCATCGAATTCATCTGGCAAAAGCCCATTCAAGATTAAATCCCTACCCGTAGAGTTTGTGACCACAGCTGAGAGGCTCGAAGTTGTGACAGAAGATATAGAGTGGCTGGAGGGTTTACTTTCAACACATTACTGCACACCCCAAATAGGACCCCAGCGCGCTCGGTGGTTTTACAATCCTACTCTGTGAAAAGATTGTTCCACCCCTTCTCCTCCCTCTTTAAGCTTTATACATGGCTGGCTTCATGTGAGTTCCCCTAAAAGCTGTGCCTGAGACACAGGTCTACCTGAAGGTAGTTTATATGGGAAGTGATCCCAGAGATCCAGAGAGAGGACCTGAGGAGTGAAACAGGAAAAGTGGGAAAGGCGATGGATGACCTCTGGTAGATGGGCAGTTCAGCACCCATGACCTGTGGGTGATGGATGAGTTACGGGTGATGGATGACCAATCTCAGGGACCTTCTGAAGAGCCCGAGGGGCTGTAGCTCAGATTTTTCCACTCAGGGAATGGAACGGGTGAGCATTTACCTCCAGGCTCCTGTCTCCCATTGCTCAGTGGGGGCCTCTTGCAAGAACTTCCCCACATCTCCAGGCCATCCCAGGGTGAATGCCACACAGCAACTTCTAGAACGCCCGGGGCCAGACACTGTCACATTGTTCTTGGGCTGAGCTGCTTTGAAGCCAGTCCAGAACGGTCCCTCCAACAGTCTGTAAAGTAGGGAGTGTCTCCCTGAGAGGAGAATTGAACTGAGGCACAAGGGAAGCCCCCTGCACCCTTCACATCTGTCACGGATCCTCCAAGTCCAACTGAGTCTTTACCCAAAGCTGCGACTTCTGCCAGGACTTCATGCAAGAGAGAGTGATATGAGCTCCAGTCCCCCTGCTCCAGCTAATCTCAAGGCCATAGCCGATACTGTCCATTTCTACCACCCATTCTCCACTGCCCTCCACCTCAGCCAGCACTGAGCAGGTCTAAGTTGATTGCTGTATGCAGGGTCAATGATCTTTGTCCCCTGAGAGGTCTGCCTCTCAATGCCTTGCGTTTACATCTGGTCATGGGTGCTGAACTGCCCATGTACGTAGTTATTGGACAGGAAAGCATTGAAAGCCACTCATGTAGGTCTCTTGGGTGCAAACACAGATTTCCCTGCTCTTGTGGGTTGGCTGGCTGCTCACCCCACTGGTTCCCAGGGCAGCATGAGGGGTGTGAGGGCACTGGACCTGGGAAGAAGGTCGGAGGTACAGAGATAGGAGTTGTTAGAAGCCGAGAAGGTCAGCTCCAAAAGTCTTCCACATGAGTGGGACGTAATGCCAAAGACCTTCTCTGTTAACCTCACAAAGAAGGACCTGTCTTCTCTCGAATACATATCGTGTGCCAGGCAGCCTAGGTGCCTTGTTTTCACGTGAGAGGTAGCATTGTGGTCCCCATTTCCATCAGGGGGAAACTGATCAGAGCAGGAAGCCACCTCACCAAGCCGGATCTCGCCCACAGGATGGATCCCACAGCCCTTCCCGTCAGCCCTGTGCCTCCAACCTGGGGGTTGAGGCCAGTCAGGTGACAGGTGAGAACATACCCTGCAGGGCCCAGAGAGCTCGGCCCGATTAGATGTGTGTAAAACACGCACGGAATCGAGCACAGAGACATGGCCAGCCACTCGGCATGCCCCCTGGGGTCTCCCCCCTCCCCCCATGCTCTTCCCCATGGCACTCTCTCTTCTCTCCCCACTGTTCTTGTAGGAGCGGCGCATCTCCGGTAGAGCGGTAAGTGGGAGTCCTTCAAGTCCATCCAGGGAAGGCAGGCACCTTTCTCCTTCAGGGCTCTCCCTTCCCAGGAGGGCCCCATCCACAACATCCAAGCAGGTCACCCTTCGCAGGGTTGGGTAAGGTCCAGAGGCACAGCAAACCAGCTTCAAGGCCACCTCCTTCCTCGAGGAAACCCTGGTCTGTGCCGGGAGGAGTGATACTGCGGTAATGACAGCTCACAGGCTGGGGCAGGGACGGGTGCAGGCAGGACCCAAATCAGAGACTGACCTCTCTCGCAGGAGAGGCAGGGAGGCGGCGAGGTGCTGGGGGCACACCGGCCCCTCTTACAGGTACCCAGAGACTGAGGAAGAGCAATCAGATGGAGAAGCTGCAAATCTGGATATGTTGGGAGAAGCAGCAGGCCACCAGGGCTGACCCATGATCAGAAGCATCAGGGCCGCAAACAGACTGTGTGGATTTCGAGAACACCCGGCATAGAGAAGCTGTGGCCTGGGTGGGGGCAGCCGGAACAGCCCTGGCCGACCCCAGCTCCCCAGCCCTCAGGCTCCCTGCCTGGCATGTCCCCCTGACCCAGCCTCCTCTCCTCAGATCCCATTCCCGTACTCGGTCTGCTGGTCCCACGTCACTGTCCTTTCCTGAGCGGCTCCAGCAGGTCTGAGGTAACGAGAGAAAGGGCTCGTGTCCAGAGTGTGCCTCCTCCCACCAGCCGTGGCCCAGCCCGGGTGCACCTGCTCCAGGCCACACTCCTTGCCTGGCCGTGAGACCATGCACAAGTCATTTGGTTTGTCTCTGCCTCAATTTCGTCCTCCATAAAACAGGGATGGCGATGGTAACGAAGACACTACCCTCCTACTATGGTTGTGCGGATTGAAGCGATATGTATAGTTGTGAAAGAGGTACAGAGCTGATGTATGTTTTGAACCATTTCATTTACTCTTCCCAACAGTATAATTGGTCCCATTTTACAGACGGGGAAATAGAGGCTCCAAAATGAATAGGCATTCACTGAAAGGTATGCATGAAGTAGGAACCGCAATTTGAAACCCAAACTTTTTTTTTTTAAGTTTATTTATTTATTTTTGAGAGACAGGGAGCACATGCGCACATGCAGGGGAGGGGCAGAGAGAGAGAGAGAGAGAGAGTCCCAAACCTGATCCAGGCTTGTCCCAGGGCATTGCCTGATCCAGGGCTCGATCGCACGAACCGTGAGATCATGACCTGAGCCGAAATCAAGAGTCTGACGCTTAACCGACTGAGCCCCCCAGGCGCCCCTGAAACCCAAACTGTGTGACTCTGAAGCCCGGGGTCTTTTTGACCTCTCAAAGTCAGAGGCCCAGACAGGCAGGCAGGTGAACAGGGAAAGGGCGCTCCTGCCACAGCCGGGGCTTGAAGTGGTGCTGCTTCACTTTTGCTTCTGTGCGGCGTCCCCACAGCAGACCGCAGTCCAGAGCCAAGATTCCTGCTGTGGAACTCGAGGCCTGACCACAAGCTAGACGGAGGCAAGAATAGAGACCCAGGTATCTTTCCCAGCCCCGCCTCCTCACCTCCCCCCCCCCCCCCTTCCTGCAGGCAGGGCCACCTGCTGAGAAGCCCTGGGCTCTGTGCAGGAGAGATGGGCATATGCCAAAGCAGGAGTCACAAGCTAGTGTCAGAATCGCCCCCAAAGTCCTTCCTTCAGCTTCTTGCAGCGCTGTTTCTGGACAGAAACCAAGCGGAAGGACGGATGCTGTGGAGTCTGCGCCTTGTACAAAGGCTCTGGCCAACCGCATTCCCCAAGCTCTCCCAGGACTTGCTTCTCTTCTCAGTTTGCTCCTTGCAGCCGCGTGCCAAGCATTCAATTAACCACCCTGCTTCTGCCCCCTCCCCAGCCAAATGGGTACCAGATGCACCATGGAGACCTCGCACAAAGGGGGGAAGAAAAACTTTACTCAGGCAAATCAGCAGAGAAAACACAATTAGGCAAAGCAAACAGAGCCAAAGAGGCAGCGGCGAAGCCAAGCGTCCGGGAGCCCACCTGCAACACATTTCCAGGAGCCCCTCAAAAACCATGCTTTTCTAATGGAGGCCATACAGAAGCCCCCGCCAGGCAAAGGGAGGCTCTGTGCCTAGCAGATCAAGACAGCCTCCACGCCAGGGGCTGGGGAAGTGGGGAGAGGGGGGTTTGCTTTTGTTCCACCCTCGCGTCTCCAGGAAGGATGTAGGTAGGGCCTGTGGCTGCTGCAAAAACACGAGAGCTCGATGCCAAGAAGCCACCAGAAAATTGGCCCCGCTCCTTCCTTATCTTGCAATCTAGACTTCCAGCCAGGGCCAGGAGCAGCAGTCACTGGAAGAGGGAGGGGTTAAGGCCAGGTTTGCAATAACTCTTTTCTCTGGGAGGCCCTGCTCAGATCACTGGGCTGAGAATAATAGCTGCTGCCCCGGGGAGCAGGGCAAGGGCTCCTTGATGGCCTGCTCAGAGCATCAGGCAGCCCTGGAGGAGCTTCTGCCAACAGCAAACACCCAGAGCCCCAGGTAGCGTGATCCTGCCAGTTCCCGGGAGCAGCAGCCGAATGCGAGGTTCAGGTGTCTGCTACCAACATCACAGATCCGGAAGTGCAATGTGCAGAATGGCCTCTTACAGAGTGGTACACTCTTAGCCCTCCCCCCACCCACGTGCCATCCCCAGAGCGGTACAGGGCAGGGAGGCAGTGCCGGGAGCACAGCCTCTGGCATCAGACAGAAGCTCAAATCCCAGTTTCCACTGCTTATGAGAAGCTGTGCAATGCCCAGCAAGTTACTGAACCTCTCTGGGCATGTTTTCTCATTGGTAAACTGAAAACGGACACCTAAGTTTGCCAGGAAGATTAAGTGAGATTTGGGCACATACGGTGGTGAATACATACCTGGCACCTGGTGGGAACTTAATACATGGCAGCAGCTTTGTGCCGAGCTTATTAGGAGGAAGCTTGGGAAATCAGGAGGTGGGAGAGAGAGGAGGGAACCGGCAGAATAAATGTGGAGCGGAGAGGTGTGAGGCCACGAAAAACCAACAGTTGAGAAACATGTAGCTGAGCGTTGGTGGAACCAGCTCGTGAGCTCTGCTAGCTTATTAGCAGAGGAAGGTTCTATTTTGACAAACCAAACCAGCCCAAAGGAGGCATCAGCCATAGGGCGTCTACGTGGTGGAAATGAGCACACAGCTCTGTTTCTTTTCCATCTCCAGAGCCTTGCATGGTACCTGAGCCAGCCCTGAGCCCTCCACCCCTCGCAGGACTGTGTTGACTCTACCCACTCCCCATGCCCTTTATTGCATAAATAATGCCAGAAAGGGGGCGCCTGGGTCGCTCAGTCAGTTAAGCATCTGACTTCAGCTCAGGTCATGATCTCACGGTTCACGAGTTCGAACCCTGAGGCGGGCTCTGTGCTGAGAGCTCAGAGCCTGGAGCCTTTTTCAGATTCCGTGTCTCCCTCTCTCTCTGCTCCTCCTCTGCTCACGCTCAGTCTCTGTCTCTCAAAAATAAATAAACATTAAAATAGAAAGAATGCCAGAAGGAAGTGGGAAATTCCACCTGGAAAGGCAGGCGTCCCGGAATTCTTGAAGGAGGCTGTGTCATGGCTAAGTCCCAGGAACTGGCCTGGACAGCCCAGGGGTGTGGCTGACCTCATGGGTGGCCCAGAGGTCACCACCTCTGTCCACAGGTCTGATGCCCCACACCCCTCGGTGGGACTGGCGTCCTCCGTGAACCTCTCCTCAGAGCTGGCCAGAGCTGTGGGCCTCACGCACTCACAGGGAGAGCTGCAGGGGGGAGCCACGCGGCTGGAATCTGGAATCTTCTATCTTGTGATTTAATTTAACAGTGTAACAATGAACTTCAACCTAGAAATACAGCTTTTTCACCAGTCTCTATGCATCTATATGGTCCTGCGGCGGTCCCAGGGTGGAATGAATGGGCTGGCTGCAGTCAACTGCCCCCCAGAACACAGGGAGAGGAGTCAATACAAATTGGCAGCCAGAGACCAGCTCCTGAATGACAGAAAGGCGGCAGGGAGTCGAGCCTTTGTCCCCCGTGTCCTAGGACACCACCACTGGTATTGTTCTGAATGGCACGTGAGCAGGGGCCCTTCCCCGCCGGGCACGGGTGGCGGAGAGCACAAGCTCTGCCATCAGCAGGCCTGTCAGAATTTGAGGCTAGCATCTTCTGTGTGGTCTCACGAACTCGAGACTTAATCTATTCCGCTTCAGCTGCCTGTAGCGCTCCACGACCAGGGTTTCTGTGAGGATTAGGCGGCATAAAGTATACGCAGGGCCCGGCTCAAGAGGGGCCGATCCCCTTTCTCTGTGGCTTGAGTTCACAGACCAAGTTTGCGGGGTCTGGCCAGACCTACTGTGCTGCTCCTTCAGGGCCCGAGCCCCCTGTGCCGAAACACAGTCCCTGCCGGCTCCCCATCCCCCGGACCCCACACACTCGGCCCTTCCTTCCACCTGCAATTGTCTCTCTCCAGCTCCTCGGCACCCACAGCCGTGAGTGAGCTGCTCCAGCCACGCTCCAGTAGACAGCCCTACAGCGTCTCCCCGCTCCGACCCACCCTGAACCACCCAAAAGCCACCACTCAGGACATAGAAACAAAATATGTCCCGCACAACGGCAGAAAGGTCAGAGCATAATCTTTTTCTGCGACAAACTGGACAGGACAGTACGCAGGAGAGACACGTCCGTTTTCCAGGAAGCCTATGGCATCAAGAGGTCTGAGACCCAATCTGGGCTTCAGATCTACCAGACGACGGAAAAGAAAAACCAGCAGGATAAATCTGCGGGGAAATGTGAGTTGGTTTTTTGGATGAGCAGTAACTCTGGGGCCCTGTCTTGACTTTTTTTTTTTTTTAATTTTTTAAATGTTTATTTATTTTTGAGAGAGGGAGAGAGAGAGAGACAGAGTGTGAGTAGCGGAGGGGCAGAGAGGGAGACACAGAATCGGAAGCAGGCTCCAGGTTCTGAGCTGTCAGCACAGAGCCCGATGTGGGGCTCGAACTCATGAACCGTGAGATCATGACTTGAGCTGACATCGGACGCTTAACTGACTGAGCCACCCAGGTGCCCCTTGACTTATTTTCTATCTGTGCATGTCCATCCTGGAGGCCAATGGGGTGGGGAAAAGGGCAGACCCTGGATGAGAGACAGTCTCGGCCTCTCCACCTGTGTCACTCATCCCAAACCGGGTAAAGCAGTCATATTTGTATTTGGGGCTTGCTTAAGTTATTCTGGGGCTCAAAGCAGAATTTTACCAAAACTCTTTCAAGCCTACTACCTGTTTCAGAACAAAAGCTGCTGGAGGAGCCAGCCTGTCTTGTCCGGGATCATGTCTTCTGTGTCTGCCCCAAGGCCTGGCACCTAGCAGGTCCTCGGTAAACGTTGTGGAGACTGAACTCCTCCGGTCTGCCGTGGATCTGTGAGAAGAGAGATAAGGCAGGTAGACATTTTGAACTCCAATCCTTGGGGCTTCAAACCCAGAGTGATGGAGCCATGTACAGGAAGGTCCATAGAGCTATAGGGATTTGATAAAATGCAGGGTGGAGAGGAGATCTCTCGGCTACTAGATTTATTTGGATCACTTATTCACTCGCTTAGATAAGGACAACCACTTGAAGGATTAAAAACAAAAACAAAAACAAAAAGACATAGTCATGCCTCAGACAACAGGTTTTTGGTTCTTCACAAGCACGAGAGAGAGAGAGAGAGAGAGAGACCTCAAATTTTGGAACCTCCAGTAGGATTATGTTCCAACCCAGCCTAAGCCAGCCCTTCCAATCCAGTTGCTAACCACAAAGAACCCAGCTGCCCGCCGCTACGATACTACCCAGGACGCTACCCACCGGGCACCCAGGATGGCGGTATTTCAGACATTCCCAGTCCACTGGTGAGTGGAGCCTGTTCTGGTCCCTCCTCCTGGGTGAGGAAAAGGTGAGCCCTGAGGCATGAAATATAGCCTCTCTTCCTGATGGCCTCCATACAGCCAGTCTCCCATCTGGCCCTTCAGGATGGTTTCTGACCTGGCCTTTAATCCTGTCTACATCTTGTTGAGTGTTACCTGTAGTAGAACATGTATCTGGCAACACGTAGGACAGCAGCATGTGTTACAAGGAAATACTCCTCAACAGAAACCGTCTGGAAGGCGGGACGTCTTTGTTCTTGAAAACTACAATATAATACCACCCTAAACTGGCAGGGGGAGGCAGAGGGTTATGTGTATGAGGGGAGAAACAATTGAGTGACAAAGCCAAGACATGAATACCATGTCTCAGCAGTTAAGTCTGTGAGCAAAGTCCCTATCAGATCCCCGACATGGGCAATACGCCTGCAGACTGAGCGGCTGCCACCAAGAGAACGTGGGGCCAACGTGACATTTAGCTCTCCTTTACTCCCAACTAGTGCAACATTCTCTAGACAGGCCAACTCTTCCTAACAATGGTAGCAGAAACGCATGCTAGTTTTTTAAGTTATGTATTTATTTTGAGAGAGAGACAGAGAGAGTGTGTGTATGCATCCACAAGTGGGGAAGGGGCAGAGAGAGAGAGGGAGAAAGAGAATCCTAAGCAGGCTCCATGCTGTCACTGCAGAGCCCAATGCAGGGCTTGATCCCACAAATCATGAGATCGGGACCTGTGCCGAAACCATGAGTTGGACGCTTAACCAACTGAGCCACCCAGGAGCACCAGTGCATCCTAATTTTAACCTCTAAGAAGTGAGTAAACGTGGGTATCTAACAAGACTTTAGTAACTAATAATTCACAGCTTCTGAACTTATTTACGCTTTTCAAGGAATCATCTCAGAAAACCTTATGTTTTAAAATCCAGATCGCTTGCTTCTCCCTAACTATCCACAGATCACTTGTGGCTTCAGCATTGAGAGTTCTGTGTAATGTCCACAGGCCCCTGTTTCTCCTGCCCCCACCCATGAAATGTAGGTGGCACCGTCCCCCCCCACCCAAACATAACAAGACAAAACCCAATGACCCAGCAATGGGCCTCCAACCAACTCCAGTCAGTTGCTGAACAACTTTGTCCCCTTTGTGGTTAAGAACATCGCCTGCCTCCCCTCCGTGGCTTCTGCTCTGTTAGGCAGCTTACTTAAAAAAAGAAATTTTTTTTAATGTTTATTCTTGAGAGAGAGAGAGAGAGAGAGAGAGAGAGAGAGAGAGAGACAGAGCACAAGCAGAGGAGGGGCAGAGAGAGGGGGAGACACAGAATCTGAAGCAGGCTCCAGGCTCTGAGGGGTCAGCATGGAGCCCATTGTGGGGCTCGACCTCACAAACCATGAGATCACGACCTGAACCGAAGCTGGCTGCTTAACTGACTGAGCCACCCAGGTGCCCCTATGCAGCTTACTTTTAATAGCCCAACCACGCCCTCAGACACAGTCTTCTTGCCTGCCCTGCTGCTCCCCTCTGTACTTGCTTGAACAATTTGTAATGGAACTGGGTACAGCAAAAAGGTAAATATTTTGAAGAGAAGGGAAAGGAAAGGAAGGAGTCGAGCCTCAGGACTAATGCAACAAAGGACCTGACTACTTCCAGATTCTTCTGTTTCCAATCTCCTCTCCAACCTCCTCTGGTGTCCAGTCCATTTTCCTAAGGTTAGCTTCCTTCACCTGGTTGGAAACTGGCCATGAGCCACTCGCACAACATACAGCCTGTCATGAGAGAGGGATTAATCTCTTTCTACAGTGTATGTGCACACACACACAATCCTAGACAAGGATTCTGAGTGACCTGGCCTCGTGCTAGGGTCTGCATGTTTGAGTCCCCTTCTCCCCAGTTCACATGTTGAAATTCTAACCCCCCAAAGTGATGGTATTAGTAGATGGCGACTTTGGGAGGTGGTTAGTTCATGAAGGAGGATTGTTGCCTTATCAAAGAGGATCCAGAGAGATCCCTAGCTCCTCCCACCACGTGAGGACACAACGAGAAGTCTGCAGCCTGGAAGAGTGCTCTTACTTGCCCCCCCCCCAGCACCCTGATCTCAGACTTCCAGCCTCTAGAATTGTGAGACATGAATTTCTATTGTTTATAAGCCATCCAGTCTGTGGTATTTTTAGCAGCCCGAACAGAGTAGATACTTGGTAATCAAGACAATCAGGTTTTGTGCCCATTTCCATGACTATTGGGTATTATGATTGAAAGTACCGATAAAATGATGTGGAAGGAATGGAAGGTAAATTCCTCCAAAGAAAAGGGGGGGTGTTGTTTCAAGATGAAAAGAAGGGTGATTACAGGCCAAAAAAAATGATGCCCACTATACCTTCCTTAACCAGAATCTTTCTCAAAATACACTGCTTAAGATTGCTATGGCCCAAAGTGTCCCTCAGACAACTTTCCTGTGACTATTCTTCTCACACTCACAGGTGACATTCATATCACATTGTTCCAGAGCCCAAGACAAGAATGTTTTAAAATCTCCAGTTGTTCATTATATGTGCAGACACAAACACACACACACACACACACACACACACACACACACACACACAGTTGTATTTTAAAGTTGTATTATAAAACCCCCCACAGGGATACCTGGGTGGCTCAGTCAGTTAAGCATCTGACTCTTAATTTCGGCTCAGGTCATGACCTCGTGGTCATGGGATCAAGCCCCAAGTTGGGCTCCACACTTGAGTGAGGAGCTGCTTGGGATTCTCTCTCTCCCTTTCTCTCTGTCCCTCCCCTTTATCATGCATATGCTTGCTCTCTCTCTCTCTCTCTCTCTCTCTCTCTCAAAATCAATCAATCAATCAATCAATCAATCCACCCGTCCCACAAATTATTATCACTGTTTATACAATCAAAGTTCATTTAGGCTTACCTGCATATTTTCCATTTTATTCTCACTTTATTCCTTCTATTTTACACGTTCCATCTGGAATCACTATCTTCCTGCCTAAAGTACATGCTTTAGAATTTTCTTTGGAGTGAGTCTATCAATGGAAAAATCCCTCCATCTTTTTGTTATGATTCTAGATTTTATGTTTGTATATTTTATTTCTTCTTACTCTTAAAAAAGTTTTTTTTTAATGTTTACTTATTTTTGAGAGAGAGACAGAGAGAGAGAGCACGAGCAGGGGAGGGGCACAGAGAGGGAGACACGGAATCCGAAGGAGGCTCCAAGCTCCCAGCTGTAAGCACAGAGCCCTATGTGGAGCCCAAACCCACGAGCCATGAGATCATGACCTGAGCCAAAGTTGGACACTCACCTGACTGGGCCACCCAGGTGCCCCTATTTCTTCTTACTCTTGAAGACTATTTGCGTGGGTATAGAATTGTATGCTGGTAGAATTTTATTCTTTCAACATATGGACCTCATCACTTTACTGGTCACTAGCTTCCATGTAATTGTTGAGAAGCCAGCTGTCACTCTAGTAGCTATTCCTTTGTTGATAACCTTTTTTTCTGTACCTGTTTTGTGATTTTCTCTTTGGTTTGGTTTTCTGTGCGTCACTGTGAAGGGGTGCATTTCTCTCTGTTTACACTGTTTGGCATATGGCGGGTCCCTTAAATCTGTGGTTTTAGTTCTAGAAATTTATCAGCAATCATCTCTTTTAATTTGCCTCTATTCTGTTCTTTCCCTCTTCTTTTGGAACTGTTTTTACACTTATTTTAAGTCTTCTTACACTATCACTTGCGTTTCTCATCCTCTCCTGTATTTTTCCTTTCTTTAATTAATTTGTTTTTTGTTCTTTCTGTACTGTGGTTGAGAGAATTTCTTTTGATCTATTTTCCAATTTACTAATTCTCTCTTCAGTCTGATCTAATGTGCTAATAATCTGATTTACTGAATTCTTAATTTAAATTATATCATTTTTAATTCTAGACATTCCATTTGGCTCTTTTTTAAACATCTGCTATATCACTGTTCATACTTTCCAATTTTTTGCTGATAAAATTGACCTTAATAAGAGTTTTATAGTCTGTATATGATAATTCTGATCTTTTAAAATCTATTTATGTTATATCTTTGAGCTGGTTCTTGCTCAAAGTGTCTTATTTCCTTGTATGTTTAGTTTTCCTTGAATGCATGCTGGCCACTGTACTTAAAAGTAAGATGTTTTTAGAAATAATTCAAAGCTAACAAAGATAAAGTTACCTTCCTTCGGAAAGGACTTTTGTTTTCTTTGCTCATCACCAGTCTGGGATCACCTTAATCCAAGTTCAGGGCTGGAAGTTGTTTTGGACCAAGGTGATGTTAACTCAGGCTGCAAGGCTGAGGGGTGGGGGAGGGAGGGAGGGAGGGAGAGGAACAAGAAGGAGGAAGAGAAGGAGGAGGAGGGGAGAAAAAGAAAAGGAAGAAAAGGAGGAGAAGGAGGAGGGGAAAGGGAAGGATGAGGAGGAATGAAGAGAAACTGAATAAAGAAGGAATCACTTTTGATTCATCATTTTGAGGATGAAACCAACCAGGTACCAGCTTAATAGGTATATGGAAGAATGGGTATCAGACTTACATCTTGAGCTGCAAATCCTTGTCTTTAATTTCTGTTTCCCCTGTCACAAAAGAGGTCATCACAACTACAGCTCAGACAGCAGTTGTTTCTTCCATAGTAGCTAATGCCCTCAGAGTAAAAGTTGCTTTGAGTGAGTAACTCACATTTCCAAGATTTCGCCTTGGTAATTCTTCCCTAACAACTAGGCTCCATAGCACTTTAAAATTGTAATTTTGGGGTGCCTGGGGGGCTCAGTCGGTTCAGTATCTGACTCTTGATTTCAGCTCAGGTCATGATCTCATGGTTTGGTGGGTCTGAATCCCGCTCTGGCTCTGTGCTGACAGTGCAGAGCCTGCCTGGGATTCTCTTTCTTTGGCCCTCTCTCTGCCCCTCCCCCATTTGTTCTGTCTCTCCAAATAAATAAATAAACTTAAAAAAATTTTTTAATTGTAATTTTTATATTTCATCTGGAGTTTTGATTTTTCCAAGAAGAAAAGCTAATCAAAATTTCCTACCTAAGCATTTCAGGAGGTATTATTATATCACATGTTAATAACAAATGTCAAAGCACAAATTATAAAAGTAATCTGAGATACCATTATCAGAGGTATATTATTAAAATTAAAGTTATAGTAAACTTCTTTTCAGAATTCTTTGTATGCATACATCAACATTATTCTATATAAACCTATGTTACTAGCTAGTAACTTTTGCCCAATAGGATCATTTTCCATGTTACTATAGATCTCACCATTTATAATGCTTGGATAAGAACCATATCTAACACTTACTGAGGACTTACTACGTGCATGGACTTTCAATGTAATTAATTCATTTAATCTTTGGAACAACTTTCTGAAATAAATTTTAATAGGTTATGAAGCTATTGTAGAGATTTTAAAACATTTTCTCAATTAGGAAAAATAGGCAAAAAAGATATTAAATAATGTGATCAGAATCACACAGGTGATAAGTGGTAGGGCCAGATTTGAATTCTGACAGACTGACTCCCAAGACTCTGCTTAATTTTTTTTTAAGTTTATTTATTTATTTTGAGGGTTTGGGAGGGGCAGAGAGGGAAGGAAGGAGGGGCAGGGAGAGAGAGGAAGAGAGAATCCCAAGCAGGCTCTGCACTGTTAGTGTGGAGTCTGAGGTGGGGCTTGAACCCGTGAACTGTGAGATCATGACCTAAGCTGAAATCAAGAGCTTAACTGACTAAGCCACCCGGGCATCCCTGAAGCCTATGCTTGTAAGAGCTGTGGAGTACATAGCATTTCACTGTATTCCACTTAATGTATTAAATCAAGCCACATACTCATGGATTATTAAATTATTCAAAGTCTGTTTTGCTATTATATAAAAATAAGTTAAAACAATTCCTTGCCATACATCTTTATGTACTTATTTACCTATGTCCTCAGAATAAATACCTGCAAAGAGAACTGCCATGTCAAGACTATACATGTTTAGGGTCACCTGGATGGTTAGTTAGTTGAGAATCTGAGTCTTGATTTAAGCTCAGGTCATGGTCCCAGGGTACTACCCCCATGTCTAGCTCTATGTTGAGCTCTGCGTCAAGCCCCATGTCGGGCTCGGCTTCAAGAGTGGAGCCTGCTTAAGTCTCTCTCTCTCTCTCTCTCTCTCTCTCTCTCTCTCTCACACACACACACACACACACACACAAAGAGTGTATACATTGAAAATTTTAGATTTTGATACATATTGCCAAATTGCCCTCCAGAAAGTTTTGCCAATTCACAGTCCCTCCATCACATCAATTTTATAAAAGTGCCGATTCATTGGCAGCATGCTTTTTAGCCCTGAGTTTTGTTAATATTTCCCTTCTTTGATGCTCTGAGCATTATTCTCTGCGTTTCTTTCCAAACTGTGCTTCTGAACTGTGACTGTCTGGCGGGCTATCTGGATCCCTATGTATTGCATTTCCTCTGTTCAGCCTTGACTTTGCTCTGCTTTCCCGCCCTTCATTAGTTTGTCCCGTGGAAAGTTCATCATGCTGGTTACATTTCCTTTCAGGACAGAAAGCGGTCTTTAGGATGCAGGATTATTCAGAGTCTCTCAAACCACATTTTCTGGTTAGGATGCAGTTACCTGAGTGACAAAGATATTAATTTCAAGGCTGAAAGTATTTTCTCTCTTTATGCTCCAGAATCTGCTCACTTCCTCTCACCTTTCTAATCAAAGAAACTGAATGACTGGCAGTATCTCAGCAGTTTTTTCCAAGCCTGTAAAGTCTTCTACTTAACAGTGGGTGGGCTTTAGAGAATGCAGATTGAAACCTGTTGCATTACGGAAGGTGAATCCACAACCCATCTAAGAGCTGTGTTATTATGGTCAAACAACTTCAGTCTAGAGACTGGAACAGAATTTTCAAGGTAACTCTCCTTCCTCCCTTCCTTCCTTCCTTGTTTCCTTCCTTGTTTCCTTCCTCACACATTTCTTTCTATATCATTTTAAAAAAAGTTTTTATTTGCTTATTTATGGGGGGGGAATAAGCGGGGGGGGGGGGCAGAGAGAGAGGGAGACACAGAATCCGAAGCAGGCTCCAGGCTCTGAGCTGTCAGCACAGAGCCCGACGTGGGGCTTGAACTCACAGACCGCAAGATCATGACCTGAGCCAAAGTTGGACACTTAACCGACCCAGCCACCCAGGCGACCCCCAAAAGAACAATTCTTAAAATTCCACTTCTCTCTTCATTCTACTTCTCTCATATATTCCATATCCTTCCCCCTTGTATTTCTCTCTCAAATTTCCTCCCTACAGTTTGCCTGTTACCCCTTATCTTTCCCCTTTTCTTCCAAATCTGTAACTGAAGCTCAGAGACTACCTCTAAAAATGGCAGATTTCCTTGGAGGGCAAAGGAGAGAGAAAAAACTGAGCAGAGGAAACTGAAAAACAAGATCCTTCTTCCATGGAAGGCAATGGAAATGCTAGAAAATGGAAAAAGCTATATGCTAATAATCATTTTTCATCCCAGCAGAAACACAATGCACGGTGTTTTAACAGGAGTCCAAGTATTTTCTGGTCCTTTCCTTCTGATAAACTGATGAACAGTGATAATATGCAGGTAAACCCTGTGGCTGGGTGGGGGTGTCAGGACAATGAAGTGACCAGGTGTGATTTCCTGACTTGGGGGAGACAGGAGAGTTACACTTGGCTGTCACCGATATCAGAGCAAGCCGATGCCACAGTGCCAAAAAATGTTAGAGATTAGAGAAAGGAGTCTCAGAGGTCCTGAGCTTATCATGCTCTAAACTCTGTTCTTTGGAACACTAGGTCACATTTAGATAGTTGGGGGGGGGGGGGAGGGAGGAAGAAAAAGAAACTATAAACTAAACAGTCAAACAATATTCCTTACTACAGGATCGCTCTGACATGTTATATGGTAATATGAATTACATATCTCCATGAGGAAGATATGAAATGTTGCTTTAATATATTTTTCATTTTTTTAAACATTTATTTCTTTTTGACAGACAGAGAGAGACAGAGTGCAAGCAGGGGAGAGGCAGAGAGAGAGGGAGACACAGAATCTGAAGCAGGCTCCAGGCTCTGAGCTGTCCAACGTGGGGCTCGAACCCATGAACCAGGAGATCATGACCTGAACCGAAGTTGGATGCTTAGCTGACTGAGCCACCCAGGAGCCCCAATATTTCTTAATTTGACCACAGGACTCTTCTCCTTCTGGAAGCCCTAATTTTTACAACAAAATTTGGGTAAGAGTGGGTATATTTGTATTTCTGTCTTCATTTTTATGGATGAGATGCTTTATAGCTCCACATGCTTTATTTGGTAACAATGCACACAGTGACTGTGGGGGGAACTGTACAACAGGATGCAAGGGGTTTCTTTATGTTTAAAATTTTGTAAGGCATTAAAGATTTGAATTTTTCTAAATGCCCTTTAAGCTGACTTAAAAAAAAATACATGCCAATCATAGAAAATTTATAAAATATATGTGATCCAGAAGATATGGAAAATCTTATCAAGAAGAGAGCACACAATTCCAGGATACTGAGTTATCCAGAAATAATCCTCTTAACGTGTTGTGTATTTGTTCTTGTGTTTGTACGTAATACGATGTGAGCATGTGAATGTGTACACATAGGTTTTTAGCAAAATTAGGGTTATAATAGTTATGACACTTTGCATCGTTTCAACACATTATTTTTAAGGGCTATTCCTTCATTTGTATGGCTGAACTAAATTTATTGAACTCTTTCCATGTCAGCAAATACCTATCTCTAATCTTTCACTGTTCTAAGTAACACCATGATGACCATCTTGTATATAAATCTTTGTTTTTACTTCTGCTTAATTTTCTCAAGATAAATACCCCAAACTGTAATTGCTACATTAAAAACTTTAAAAAAAAAATCTGCTACACGTCACCACACTGCTTTAGAGAAAGATACATGATACTTATTGCATAGACCTCATTTCATGTTAGCACATGAAGGATGCTCTCATCTATTTTAACAGCTGCCTGGCATTCGCTGTATAAAATGAACTACAATTTTTTAAGTTTATTTATTTATCTTGACAGGTGGGGAGAGGCAGAGAAAGGCGGGAGAGAGAGAGAATCCCAAGCATGCTCCATGCTGTCAGTGCAAGAGCCGACGTGGGGCTCAATCCCACAAACTGTGAGATCATGGCCTGTGCCAAAAATCAAAAGTCTGACGCTTAACGGACTGAGCCCTCCAGGCATCCCTGTATTACAAATTTTTAAACCAATTGTCTATTGATGGACATTTGTGTGATTACCAAAGAGAAGAAAAAAGAAAAGAAAAGAAAAGAAAAGAAAAGAAAAGAGAAGAAAAGAAAAGAATACCATTTCACATGTGTACAGAAATATGCAGACCATGTTCTTAGAAGCAGAACACTCTGTGAGTGTTCTGCGAGATGAACAAACATTTCTAACACATTTTAACTTGACAAACGAACGATGTCTTGCAATACAAGTAGTACATGATGCCGAATGTCACGTGATCACAACTGAGCCAATGGTCCTTCTCTCTCTCACTGCGGGATTGTGGGTGATGGTCTCCCACGCTCAGATGCTTGGTCTCAGGCTGTGGTGTTTGGCAGAAATCAGTGATTTTTCAGAAGGTTGGAAGGTGCCCACAACTGGAACTAGTGTATTTTTTGTCACTTCAAAGCACTATGGACAGTCCTTTGCTTTTCCACCCAAGAGCAAGCTTAGGAATGCTTTGCTTCATTCTAGGTCATTGGACAGGTTCCTTGTTAAAGTTGTGTGAAAAAAAGAAAAAGATTCCATTGAGCCAATAGATAGCAGTGATTCCATTAGTGATCATGAAAAGTCAATCTCCACAAAAACCCCCCTCTTTCTTGTCTCCCTCACACCAGCCATGAAGGTTTTCAAAGGTAAGCGTAGGTTGATTTATTTTTCTTTATATTTTATATTTTCTTTATTATTTTGTATTATGTTACAGTATTGTAATCATTTTTATAAGAATATTCTTGGGTTGTGGAACGAATCATCTCAGTTTCCATTATTTCTTATGGGGAAATTCACTTTGGTATAGTAGTGCTTTGGATTACAAGCATGTTTCCAGAATGAATTATGCTGACAAACCAAGGTTTTACTGTATTAACAAAATTCCACATGGAGATTGTGCTGCTTTATATTCAAAACAATAATAGTATGAAAGGGCTTGTTTCCCCTGTTTAAGTGCAGCCCTTGGTAAGAACAGAATGCTCTGGCATTCTGTGTTGGTAAATTATTAACAACTGGACTTCCAGCAAGAAAAAAACTTAGGTTTAGCTCTCTCCCTCTTCTCCTCTGTTTATTCGTTCATTCATTCATTCATTCATTCATCTTAAAGTAGGCTCCATGCCCATTTGGGGCTCCAATACAACACTGAGATCAAGAGTCGCCAGCACTTTTCACAGAGCTAGAATAAACAATCCTAAAATTTGTATGGAACCACAAAAGACCCTGAATAGCCAAAGCAATCCTGAAAAAGAAAAGCAAAGCTAGAGGTATCAAGATTCTGGATTTCAAGCTATACTACAAAGCTGTAGTCATCAAGAAAGTATGGTAGTGGCACAAAAACAGACACATAGATCAATGCAACAGAAGAGGAAACCCAGAAATGGACCCACAACTATATGGTCAACTCATCTTCAACAAAGCAGGAGAGAATATCCAATGGAAGAAAGACAGTCTCTTCAGCAAGTGGAGCTGGGACAGCGACACGAAGAATGAACCTGGACCACTTTCTTACCCCAGGCACAAAACTAAACTCAAAATGGAGGAAAGACCTCAATGCGAGACTGGAAACCATCACACCCCTAGAGGAAAACACAGGCATCAACCTCTTTGACCTTGGCTGCAGCAACTTCTTACTAGACATGTTGCTGGAGGCCAGGGAAACAAAAGCAAACATGACCTACTGGGGCTTCATCAAGATAAAAAGCTTCTGTACGGCAAAGGAAACAATCAACAAAACTAAAAGTCTACGGAATGAGAGAAGGTATTTGCAAAACACGTATCTGATAAAGGGTTAGCATCCAAAACCTATAAAAAACGAATCAAACTCAACACCCCAAAAACAAATAGTCCAGTTAAGAAATGGGCAGAAGACATAATAGACATTTCTCCAAAGAAGACCTACAGATGGCTAACAGGCACAGGAAAAGATACTCAACATCACTCATCATCAGGGAAATACAAATCAAAACCACAATGCAGGGCACCTGGGTGGCTCAGTCGGTTAAGCGTCAGACTCTTGATTTTGGCTCACGTCATGATCTCACCATCATGGGATGGTGTCCTGGGTCCAGCTCCATGTGGACAGCCCAGAGCCTACTTGGGATTCTCTCTCTCCCTTTCTCTCTGGCTTTCCCCAGTTCATGCTCCCTCTCTCTCTCAAAATAAAAACAATAAACAAAAACAAAAACAAAAACCCACAATGGGACTGTCAACCTGTCAGAATGGCTAAAATTAACACAGGAAACAAGAAGTTGGTGAGGATGTGGAAAAAAGGGAACCATTTTACACTCTTGGTAGGAATGCAAACTGGTGTAGCCACTCTGGAAAACAGTATGGAGGTTCCTCAAAAAGTTAAAAACAGAACTACCCCAAGGGGCACCTCAGTGGCTCAGTCGGTTAAGTGTCTGACCTCGGCTCAGGTCATGATCTCACAGTTTGTGGGTTCGAGCCCCGCGTCGGGCTCTGGGATGACAGCTTGGAGCCTGGAGCCTGCTTCAGATTCTGTGTCTCCCTGTCTCTCTGCCCTTCCCCATGTTCATGCTCTGTCTGCCTCAAAAATAAACATTTAAAAAAAATAGAACTACCCTAAGACCCAAAAATTGCACTACTAAGTATTTGCCCAAAGGATACAAAAATACAAGTTCGAATAGCCACATGTACCCCAATGTTTATAGCAGAATTACCAATAATGGCCAAACTGTGGAGAGAGCCCAAACATCCATCAACTGATGAATGGGTAAATTAGATGTGGTGTGTGTGTGTGTGTGTGTGTGTGTGTGTGTGTATAATTAGGAATAATATATTAATGATATTATTACATGTAATAAATATAAATATATTTATAAGTAATATGACATATAAAATAATATAAATAATATAATAATTATAAAATATATACAATTGAATATTACGCAGCTATCAAAAAGAATGAAATCTTGCCATTCACAATGATGTAGATGGGGCTACAGTGTATTATGCTAAGCAAAATCAGTCAGAGAAAGGCAAATATCATATTATTTCACTCATATGTGGAATTTAAGAAACAAAACAGACTGATGAACATAGGCAAAGGGAAAAAAATTGGGAGGCAAACTATAAGAGATGGTTAAATGTTGAGAACAAACTGAGGGTTGATGGAGGGAGGAGGTGGGGTATGGGCTACATGGCTGATGGGTATTAAGAAAGGCACTTGGGACGAGCACTGGGTGCTATATGTAAGTGATGAATCACTCAATTCTACTCCTGAAATCAATATTACACTGTATGTTAACTAACTAGAGCTGAAATAAAAATTTGAAAAAAAATTGTCACATGCTCTATCAACTGAGCCAGCCAGGTGCCCCTCTTCTTGCACTTTAAAGGTGTCATTTTCACATGTTCTTCAGAAGCCTGCTGTCACATTTAGCTTTATTTCTCTAGATGTAATGTATTATTTTTACGCTTAAAAAGTTCTTTTTAATGTTTATTTATTTTTGAGAGACAGAGACAGAGCACGAGTGGAGGAGGGGCAGAGAGAGAGACAACAGAATCTGAAGCAGGCTCCAGGCTCCGAGCTGTCAGCACAAAGCTCAATGCAGGGCTCAAACTTACGTACCGTGAGATCATGGCCTGAGCCAAAGTCGGACACTTAACCGAGCCACCCAGGTGCCCCTATTTTTATGCTTCCTAACCTTCATTTATTCCTTTTTAATGTTCTTTCTTCCTTTGTGTAGATTCAAGTTTCTGACCAAACCATTTTCCTTCTCTCTGAAGAACTTATTTTAACATTTCTTGCAAGGGAGATGCACTGCCAACAAATTCCCTTAATTTTTGGTTGTCTGAGAAAGTCTTTCCTTTTCTCTTTTGAAGATACTTTCACAGCACACAGAATTCTAAATTGGTGTGGTGATTTTATTTTTGTCTTTCTCTCTCAACACTTCAGATATTTCTCTCCACTCTCTTGCTTGTGTGGCTTCTAAGGGTAAGGTGGGTGCAACTGTTATCTTTGTTCCTTTTTAGGTAAGCTTTCCCCCCCTTCAAGAATTTTTCTTACTTTTTGAAAATTCTGTAGGTTTAATATGATACGTGTCGCTATAGTTTTTCCTTTTTATGGTTTTTTTTTTTTAATTTTTGCATTTATCTTGCTCTGTGTTTCTGAGTTTTGGATCTGTGGCTTGGTGTCTGACATTGATCTGGAGGAAATTCTCAATCATTATTGCTGTAATGCAGTAATGCAGCAACATCCAACAATGCTGTTGGATATTGTTGGATATTCCGTTCCATTTTAAAAAAAGTTTTTTTTAATGTTTATTTATTTTTGAGAGAGAGAGACAGAATGTGAGTGGGGGAGGGGCAGAGTGGAGGAGACACAGAATCCCAAGCAGGCTCCAGGCTCTGAGCTGTCAGCACAGAGCCCAATGTAGGGCTCAAACCCATGAACTGCATGATCATGACCCGAGCCGAAGTTGGACTAACCAACTGAGCCACCCAGGTGTCCTTCTGTTCCATTTTTTAAAGGCTTTTTTTTTTTTACCCTGGTTTTTCATTCTTAACGTTTTTATTCTCTCATCTTCAAGCTCAGAGATTATCTGTTCAGCTGTATCCAGTCTATTAATGCCTACTACTAGGCATTCTTCATTTTCATTACTGTGAATTTAAAAATTTTTTTTAAATTACATTTATTTATTTTTGATAGAGAGAGACAGAGCACAAGTGGGGGAGGGGCAGAGAGAGAGGGAGACACAGAATCCGAAGCAGGCTCCAGGCTGCGAGCCATCAGCGCAGAGCCTGATGCGGGGCTCAAATTCACGGACCGTGAGATCATGACCTGAGCTACAGTCAGAGGCTCAACTGAGTGAGCCACTCAGGTGCCTCTCCATTACTGTGATTTTTAATTCCAGCATTTCTTTTTGCTTCTTAGAATTTCTACCTCGCTGCTTATATTACCCATCTGTTCTTGCATGTTGTCTATTTTTTCTGTTAGAGCCCTTAATGTATTCATCATAGTTATTTTTTGGAGGGGGTGAGGGGAAGAGGCAGAGGATGAGGGAGAGAGAGAACCTCAAGCAGAGTTCCACACCCAGTGCAGAGCCTGATGTGGGGCTCGATCCCATGATCGTGAGAGCGTGACCTAAGCTGAGATCAAGAGTTGTACACTTAACCAACTGAGCCACCCTGGTTCCCCAATCATAGTTGCTTTAAATTTCCAACCCGATAATTCCAACATCTCTGCCATGTCTCAGTCTGATTCCACCTCTTGCTTTGTCTCTTCAAACTATGTTTTGCCTTTATAAGCCTTGTAACTTTTCGGTGAAAGTCTCATATGCTATATTGGGTAGAAGAAACTGTGGTAAATAGGTCTTTAGTTATGTGGTGGTAGGGAATGAGGAAAGGGGAAGCATTCTATTCTACAATCAGGTCTCAGTCTTTTAGTGAGCCCGTGCCTCTGACAGTGAACTTCACAAGAGTTCCTCAATGTTGTTCCCTCTTGGGTGGGACAGGATGGCTAGAGGGGACTGGAGTTGGGTACTTCCCTTCCCCCAACTTGTTTAGGCTCTAGGAAAACCCCATTAGATGAAGCTCTGATAAAATCGTTTTTTCTCAAGTGTAGGCCTGGTTAAGAACAGAATGTCCTGGCACATTTCAAAAATGTGTCCCTCCCCTCCTCATTCCACATAAGCTTGAGGGATTTTTTCCTCCAATATTCATCATGAGACCCTGGTAGGGCTCCTGGTGGTGAAACAGCTGAAGTGTGAAGGCTCCTCTCTGACTAGTCCCTCTGGAGTTTCGAACTCTCCAGCTCATCCACACTGAGCCTTCGGCACTTCATCATTTACAGTTCAGGTATTCTACCTGGTAATGGTTCCCACAGAGCTTTGTGCGCATGGGTTTCTGCTCCAGTACACTGTGATTCTCTGAACCTGTCTTTCTCTCTGATGTGGGGGGCAGGTGTTTGCCCTATGACCTCACTTCTCTGACAGATCTAAGAAGAGTTGTTGATTTTTCAGTTAGTTCAGCTTTTTACTTATTAGGACTCAGTGACGGGTTCCAAAAGCCTTACATACCAAACCAGAAGGCTGGGTGTCTTTTAAGACACACCCTTTATTACTGGCTTTCAGCAATTTGGTTATGATGTGCTTTGGTATGTTTTTGTTATGTTTTTTCTGTTTCAGGCTCATTGAGTTTCTTGGATCTAAGGGTTTCATGTTTTGCCGAATTTGAAAAAACATTGGTCACTTCTTCAAATTTTTTTTTTCTGCTTCCTGCCACTTCCTCTCCTTCTGGGACGGCAATTACACATACGTTTGACTGTTTAATATTGCCACGCAGCTTGTGGACACTCTGTTCACCGTTTTTTTCAAAATTTTTTCTCTGTTTCACTTTGGATACATTTTTCTGTCTTTGGATTTATATTCTAAAACTCCAAGTATGCTGATCTTCCCTTTTGCAGTGTCTAATCTGCTCTAAAACCTACTCAGCATGGTTTTCATTTCAGATATTGTATTTTTCATTGTCTGAAGTTGCACTGAATTCTTTATTTCTTCCACTTCCCTTCTCATCATGTCCATGTTTTTCTTTAATTACTTGAATAAACAGAACATATTTATCATAGCCATTTAACATCCCACTAATTCAATTATCTCTATTATTTTGAGTTCATCTTTATTGATGATTTTTCTCCCAATGTGGATTGCCTTGTTTCTTTATATGTAATTTTTTTTGAGTTTATTTATTTGAGAGACAGCGTGTGCATACATGAGTGGAGGAGGGGCAGAGAGAGAGCAAGAGAATCCCAAACAGGCTTGGTGCTGTCAGTGTAGAGCCCAACATGGGGCTCAGTCTCATAAACCATGGGATCATGAACCAAGCTGAAATCAAGAGTCAGACGCTGAACCAACTGAGTCACCCAGGCGCCCCTACGTGTATAGTAGTTTTTAGTGGTTGCCCAGACATTGTCAGTTTAACACCGGTGAATGCTGAGTTTTGTTGCATTCCTTTAAATAGAGTTCAACATTTTCCGGCAGGCAGTTACTTTCACATTAAATTCGACCCCTTTGAAGTATTTTTTAAAAACTCTTTATAAAAGGGCCTAGAGGAGCCCTTATTCCCCACTTCTAAGACTTGCCCTTCTGATGTCTCTACTCAATGTTCTTCAACTCAACAGTGCCTCTTTGCTCTGGCTGGACATTAGGCAAACAATTCCCAGTCCTGTGTGAACCCTGGTAATTGTTTATTTTATAGTTTTCCTGTAATTATACCACATTGGAAGTTGCTCTTGTCCAACTTTGTGGGATGTTTTCCACTTTGGTACTCATTATGTTCATGTTTCCCTTTAATTCCTTGAACAAACAGAGTATGCTCAGACTGGTAACCAACCAAAGACTCAAAAGATGCCTATGCATGCTTCTATAGCAATTAATCCTTCATGGACAGTAGTAGAAACCGCTGTGTCTATGTTTCTTGGGGATGGAGGGAGATGCAGGAATCTTGTACCGTGTTCTTGCTCTCAACTTCACATGTTTTCAAAGACTAAAGGGACCAAAAGTTGTTTCTGATAAATGTTGTCCAAAATATTTATGTCTTAACGATTTAGACTTTATTATTAAAAAACAAGCTGTTTTCGACCATATCTAAATTGCCTGATAGCCAACAGCAGCTCTCTGGCCCTTGCTCTACGTAAAGCAGGGAATACCTGGTGAAGGGTATTAGTACTTGACTACCATAAACGATCCCGCTTTTAAAGTTATGTAAAATCTATTGCGCGCTCTATGCTTTGATGACTACAGCTTTGACTTTAACCTCTATAATGTAGTTGTGTCCATTCCCACCACCCCTTGACACTGAATGAAACAACGATGCCCATTCCTTCTCCTTGCCTCCTATCACTCCAAACAGAAACGCTCACAGGGGATATATTATTACAAAGACGTTTGACAGTATCTCCAAATGTTTCCTGGGTTATCCAACCCTTCTTATGTCAACAACCCAACACCCTGCTCTTTTCTGACCTGTGAACTGCTCTGGCTGGAACATATCAGGATTTTGGAAAGACAATCCACTGCCAGAGAGATCTCAGCAGCAATTCTTAAAGCCATTCTGTCCAATAAATGGCACAGGGCTGAATTCTGATAGCATACCCAGTCCTGACTTCTTTTCTGCTGAAGAGAGAAAAATTGGGGAAATCGTATTTTCTGAGATGAAATAGTGGAAAGGAAAATAGATTATACATAATCACTTTAAATGTTGGTATCAGCAGAGCTGGAGAAAATCCCCTGGCTAAATCCCATGGTGAAAATCCCCTAATTCTGAGGGGATTAAATCAACTGAATAATTTGGATGGGCAGATAATGGAAGTAACCATTCTGAAAGTTAAACTTCTCCAGGGAAGCAAACTTAATTTTTAAGTCTCTGGCAATAATTGCAAGTAGAATTTGGTATTTTTTAAGCTATGCAATGGGGACTGTTTCTTATGATACAATTTACATTTCTATAATCTTTGCATGCCAGGAGTGTTAACATTTTATTCAAATCCAAATTCAGAGTTTAACTATTACTGGCTAGAAATCATTAGATAGTAATCTCCCCATTTGCCTTATCAAAAAAGGACCCAGGCATGATTGGATCTGGTTGATATAATAATCCCTATAAAAGATTTTTTTTTTCCATTTTCAACACAGTGGCAAAGCTTTGAGAATGGCATTAATGTGTTTAGCAGAGGAGAGTGGACCATGGGGTCAGTTTCAAGCTATGAGAAGCACAAGCCTTTCTCATTTCTTTGGCTTACAACTTTCTGCCTGGTTTGGCATTAATTGGAGAGATATAAAGTTGGCAGAAGATACAGGCAGGAAGGAGAAACAAAAGACATCTCATTGAGCACATTACTAAAGCTTGTCCCTTAGCAACTGCTAGCGAGGCTCTCAAACATGCAGAAAAAGCTGTGACGAGACACTGGGAGCTCCTCTGGGGCAGAGATTTGTGCTTCATTTTACCCCTGGGTTTACAGTGTCTAGTGCACTGCTGGACAGAGCAGGGGCTCAGCACATGTGATGTATCATCAGTTGTGGAACCCTGGGGAGCCCCCCTCTCTGAGAAGAAATATGCCTCTCCCCCTTTCCTTGCTGAAATGGTGGTCAAGAGAAGCAAAATGGACCCAGATGGAGCTCCCCTTTTCAAAGACAAATCTTCCCAGATGGACTCATCCTTTACCATTATGGCCAAAATGTGAAGTCTTATTGTTTTTACCTGTCCTCGTGTCTTGGTTGTGAATTAGGGTATTTCCAGCAGAGGAATAGCCTGTGTTAATGTAGGGCATGAGACTGGATGGTATGTTTTTGAAACTGTTCTCTCTTTCTCTGTGTTTTGTTTCTCGTTTTGGCTGTGGAGAGTGAGTACAGAGGTCAGAGTGAATCATATTCCTTTGTTCGTGGCATATTATCATAACTGGTCTGTTTAGGTTTCTCTTGTTTTATTTATACATCTATCACTTTTTCCCGTAGACTGGCTTCTGGCTTATGACATACTAAGGCTCCCACTGATAACAGATAAACCCCGTAACAAAAAGCCACACCATTTTTCTTTCTAGAAGTCATTTGTATAGAGATATCTGAGGGGATAGCAGAGACCAACATTCTGGAGACAAAATGAAGAGAAGTGAACTGATCCTCTATAGCCACTTTATCTCCTCAGGCATTTGTTGATTTTGGCCAAAAAGCAGAATGAGAAAAATCAGAATTTTTTAGCCATCTCACAGGGCTAGAAACCTGCGTGACCTCACTACACTTCCAGTTTTTTCCCTAAAAACACCTGCCAAATTCTGAAGCTACACCGACTGTGAGCTTTAAAAAGCTAAGTAGAAAATCTGTGAAAAGCAGAATGGACTTTGGGGTAGTCTCACAGTGATGAGAAGACAAAGGCTAGAGTTGCAGAGTTGTTACCAAGATGGGTGTACCCAGTGGCCACATCAGGACAGGCTTGGAGGACTATACCCTAGAGCAGGGATGAACCAGAGGTAGACTGAGACTTGACAAAAATTGCAGCTAAGCATTTTCTTAGCTGAGTCTCTGACTAAGTCATCACTCCCCACTCTGTAAGTCTCATAAAGGAAATGGAGGATCAACTCTAGTGAAAGAAAACATAATTTGAAGCCTCTAAAAAGTTTAAAAATCCACAATGTCCAGTGGACAACAAAATAAAACTAAAGTTAAGGAGGAAAGAAACTAATAATCAAGAGATAAAACACTTAGTAAAAGCAGACTGAGAAATGAACCAGAGAGGAAAAGTTTGCAGACAAGGTCTTGAAAATAAATAAGATTCACAGAAAAATAAAACAGAAAAACGGATAGAACTTCTGAATGGAAAAAGTGAATCATTGCAACAGAGAACTTGTATCTATATTTAAAAAGAATCAATACAACAGTGAGCACTGGGTGTTATATGTAAGTGATGAATCACTAAATTCTACTAAAACCAAGAGAACACTATATGTTAACTAACTAGAATTTAAAAACTTGAAACAATAAATAAATAAATAAACAAAAATAAAAAGAGTCAAACTGACATCCTAAACCTGCAAAATATGATTGAGTTTCTGCTTCTGGTTTAGAAGGAGTGTACTCCTAAAAAAAAAAACAAACCTATGCTCCTTCAAATAACAGCTATAACCCCTAGAAAAAAAATACAAAATGGGGAAAAAATTACCTTAAGACTCTGGAGATTGAAAAACACAGGCTGGGGCGCCTGGGTGGCTCAGTCGGTTAAGCGGCCGACTTCGGCTCAGGTCATGATCTCAAGGTCCGTGAGTTTGAGCCCCACATCGGGCTCTGTGCTGACAGCTCAGAGCCCGGAGCCTGTTTTAGATTCTGTGTCTCCCTCTCTCTCTGCCCCTCCCCTGTTCATGCTCTGTCTCTCCCTTTCTCAAAAATAAATAAAACGTTAAAAAAAATAAAAAAAAATAAAAAATAAAAACACAGGCTAATTATGGAAGGGAGCTGAAATTTAGAAAAGTGATCGGCACAGAATGAATGTCTTGTTTTTGTCACTTTACCCTGAAGGGAGCCACAGATGTGGTGGCAACAATGCCAGGTCACTAATGCTTTGGTAGGAAAATCCACCAGCTTATTGTCTGTCAGAAGCAGAGAAAGAAGCCTGGGACAAGCATAGCCATCAAAGAAGAAAAAGAGGGCATGTTAGAAAGGAGAAAGCCAGAGAGAATCCCATTGTAATTCTGTGTGTTAATTTAGCCCAAGTCTTTGACTGATTAATGCCTCATACACGCTGGGGAGAGCTGGAAGGAGCCCGTAGCTAAAACTTAGACAACTAGATTCAGAAGGAAGCCACCACCCACCACAGGCCTAACAGTACGCAGCTTGATTATTAATTAGTATGATCCTCTATGTTTCACCTCTTGAAGTCAGAATGGGCTCAGAATCATGCCTCAAGTGGGGCTTTTGGGATTATCACAGGATCTGATCATTAGCAGGAGCCCGTTGGGACTGTTTTATGGCTTTAGCTGCCACTATTTGTGGAAAGAGGGCTTAGGAATAGTTTTAGTCATTAATTCATCCCTCATTTCTCAACCCCCTACTGTGTTTCACCACCATCTGGCTTTCTGTATTTATGAACAAGCCGATCTCTTACCCCAGCGGTACATAAATGTGAAGCAGATATCTGGGCTCCTCGAAAGAAATATTTGCATTTCAGTTCCCAGACTGTGGGAGGGAGCTATCCCACTGAATCCTGGGACACGCATCATGATTTGGGTCCTGCCAGATCTCCAGTAGTAAGCACAGTGTCTGAACCAGGTAAGTGCTTGCTTTAATAAATGCTTGTGGAGTGGACCTAAAATTTATTTGCGATTTTTGGAGAAAAATTCAGTGATGTCACCCCAATTCTCCAAGGACATATTTTTTCCCGCTACCTGTCACCTGTAAAGGGTAAAACCTCTAAATCCTGTCTAGGAGTCCCTCAGGCTGTCTATCTATCTAGATAGACAGTGGCTATGTGGCTACCAGGACCTTCATATACTTCACACATATAAAGTAGGAACACCAATTGTTTCTGATCCTTGTGTAGATTCTTGCTGGAATCAGCACTGACTGCGTTCCTGGGCTCAGGCCACATTTACTTTCCAACAAATGGACAATAATATGTACTGATCAAGAAGTTCTGCCTACTGGGAAGATATTCCTGCCTTTCCATCTTTCAAGGCACCTTGAGCGGGACCAGGATACTGCCGCTGACCTTTCCAGTGTTTCCAGCTGCCTACATTTCAAGCACAACCATCTGTAATTACACCTGAATTTAAAATTCTCCCCCTCAGGTAGCTGGTCTCATAAACATCACTTCTACCCCATAATGGAATGCTTCTTAGCTGGCTCATCATTACAGACAGGGAGAGAAGATAGCATTCATGCTGGGGTGGTTTGGATCATATGGTCGCTTAGCGCCCCATGTCCAACATTCACCAGAGCCAAGTAAAGAGCCGAGAGCAACGTCTAAAAGGAGAGCTATTGCCTGTCAAAGGCTTTTTGCTCCAGAGTCTTACTGGCCTCGCTGACTTTATATGACATTCAAGTTGCTACAGATATCAAAAGCTCTTGGAATCTGCTGGGTCACTAGCCCTGGTTTCTAGACTCACTGGAGTGCCCTTTCTTTCCTTAGGACCTACTCGAAACTTGCAGCTTTTTAAACATCACATGGTTGGTGTGCCTGGGTGGCTCAGTAGGTTGAGCATCTGGCTTTGGCTCAGGTCATGATCTCATAATGCATGAGTTCCAGCTCTGCTTCAGATCTTCTGTCTCCCTCTCTCTCTCTGCTCCGCCTGCACTTGTTCTCTCCTGCTCACTCTCTCGCTCGCTCTCTCAAAAATAAACAAAACACTAAGAAAACACTAAGTGAATAAAAATCCCCTGGCAAGTGAAGGCTAGATTATTCATTAAGCAGAAAAAAACATGTGCTCAGGGGAGAAAGAGGGACAGACAGACAAAGAGAGGGATACTGATGGATTCACCTTTAATGAGCTTATTGCGATTTTTGAAATATGAAAATCTAGAAACTTTTAATTTTAGCAAACTAATTCTGTCTTTCATAAAGTGGAATTTTATTTTGGATTACTTAGTAGGCTAGCAAAATATTTTCACTTACTAGATCATCGAAAGATCTTAATCAGGTTATTGCTAAATGGGCAAAGCTGCCACTCCAACAAGAAAAATTCTGCCTGTAGAATCCAAATGAGCCCACCAAGCATGATGTGCTCTCTTCAATGTAACAGGACCTAAGGTTCATCAACTTGTTTGGTAGGTACCTGACCACTAACCAGATCCCTATGTATTTCACTGAGGTGTAAACTCCCTATATTTTCACGGATATAGCTCTTTCCCACTGACACAAACATCTTTCCAATTTTTCAGGCTGCAAGCAGTCTAGTTAAGGGTTCAAAACTCCTCTATGATCTACTCCAATGTGCTGAGCAAGTATTTTCTGTGCATAAGAGCACGTGAGAAAAAGTTTAGGAGGCACTGAGGTAAGTAACGTATGTTAACAGTCATGTGTGGTCAAAAGAGTTCTTAACATTTCCCTGGCGGCTATACTGAATTTTGCTCTAGCATGCTTTTCCCAGGGAACACTACCTTTTTCTTTAAAAAAAATTTTTTAAGTTTATTTATTTATTTGAGAGAGTGAGAGAGAGACACAGAGAGAGGGAGCAGGGGAAGGGAAGAGAGAGGAGAGAGAGAATCCCAGGGAGGCTCCATGCCGCCAGTACAGAGCTCAATCTCACAAACCATGAGATCATGACCTGAGCTGAAACCAAGAGTCAGATGCTTCACCAACTAAACCACCCAGGCACCCCCAAAAACTACCTATTTCTGAAAACATATCCTGATTCTTGTTAGAAGTTTCTAGAAAATGCTTTATAATAGCTTACCTAATTGCTAGGAAAAGTCTAAGCTTTGTGCCTATTTGTCCACCACTGGCGTCACCACTCCCCTGGGCATAGTCATCAGTTCTGAAGCACAGAAACGATTCATCAGGCTTTAGAAAGCTTGCCCCAGTAACTTAAAGCTTTGAATGATGAAGAATGACACTTAAGTAGAAGGAAATCTTAATATGCTTCCTAAAACGTCTAATCATGCAGCCTGTGTTTTGGACCCAAAGTGTCTTGCCATTTGACCCTGAGAGGCGAGAGGGCGGGGAGAGTGATTTTATCTAGAACAGTACCTAGAGCCACAACATTTATGGAATGCTTGATCCAGTTATGAGCAGACTTTTGGCCTCTTTGTCCTGGGATGCACTCCCTGGGTCTCTAAGGAGGTGGCTCAGTTTCCAGTTACCTCACCAGCACTGACACAGAAAAAAATTTTATTATTATTTCTATTTTCTATTTTCTCATGCAAAGAATTACAGTGTATGTGTGGGTGTGTGGGGGGGCGGGGATGGGGTGGGGGTAAGAGCACAGTGAGAGTCACAGCTAAAGCAAAACAGGCACGTAAGTGGCTGCATATGTTCCTGTTCAAAATGTGACCTCCTGAGGTTGGGAGAACATAGTCACAAGGGCCTTCCCACCCCTCTGTGTGATTCCTACAATACAGGGCCTGGTGACCTCATGAAGGTCATAGAAAGTAGACACTGAAGTCCCATTTCTTCCTCCTGGCTTCCCTCACTGGAGGGGGCTGGGAAGGTGTTAGGATAAACACTTTCTCTTAAAGTGGTACCTTTTTAAGCCCCAGACACTGTCACTTGGTTACAAGGTGGTGGTTCTTTTATGTATTGGTCCTCCTCAACAGCAGGACCTGGTCAGCCCTGGTTACTTTTTCTTGCAGAAAACAAGCCCCAGAATCCTTTTGGCATTCAGATGAGAGCTAATAATCTTTAGAACTATTAGGCTGCACCTACCTCAGTTTTCCCTGCTAGGTTATGGGAGCCCCTGACTTCTATAGAGTGGAATAAACCTCTGTGAGGCCATGAGTACAGCTACCTAAACCCCTTCTGTCAAAAGTCAGTGAGACACATCTCCCCGGGCTAAGCGCTCAGGTGAAGCATATGCTTTACTGCTTTTTGCCTAAAATAGAAAATTCCAGAAGGCCTTTCATCCTAAAATCCCTCTGCGTAGACATTAGGGTTACTCATTTCAATGTAATTTATTAAAATTTCAATGTTTTTAGCGTCAGATATAGAAAGCAGAAGTCCTGCACTAGGGTAGCCAAGTGAGGCACTGACCTCAGGCACAAAATTTAAGGGGAAGCTGCAATCAAGATATATAATATTTAATGCAATATTCAAAAATTCAAAAGTAATACAGTGTTTTCACAATGAAGAAAATATCAAAATTTTAAATAAAGATAAGATCAGCAATAGTGTCATTCTGAGCTCTGCTGAAACCTGAGGCAAATAAAATATTCAGCAATGTTTCGTTCATCACAGACACGTGATGAACCTTCACACTGTACAAGAGGTAAAGTAATGATCAGTGACAGACTCAACTATGACACGGATGTTGGCACTATCACACAGGATACTGAAAACAGTTATGATTAACAATATTAAATGCTATAATGAAAAAGGTAAACAATATACAAAGTCAGATAGGTTTCTCAACAGAGAAATGTAAACCATAAGAAAGAATAAATGGAAACGTAGGAAATAAAAAACACAGTAAACAGATAAAGAATGCCTCTAATAGGCTCATCGGTACAAATAACACAGACGATGGAGAAAAAAAAAATATCAGTGAACTTGAAGAAGAGTCAGTAGAATTTATGCAAATTGAAAGCAAAAAGGAACGAGATTAGAAAAAAAAAGAATTAGAAAACACATCAAAGAGATGTGGAACACTATCAAATGGCCTGACATGTGCAAAATTAGAATCCCTAGGAAAGTAGAGAATGGACTCAAATGAATACTTGAAGAAACAATGGCTGGAAAATTTCCAAAATTAATGACAGACACCAAACCCAGATCCAAGAAACTCAGAGAACACCAAAAGGATTAAAACAAAAACAACCCAAAAAACCTAGGTAAACATATCATAGCAAACTGCTGAGAACCAAAGAAAAAAGAAAATCTTGAAGGCAGTCAGAAAACAAAAAAAAAAAAGACACATTATCAATAAGAGAACAAGTATAAAAATTAGAGTCAATGTCTTATCAGTAGCTATCCAAGCAAGAAGACAAGGAAGAGAGATCTTAAATGGGCTGAAAGAAAAACACTGTCAACCTAGAATGCTATATGAAGTGGAAATATCCTTTTACATGGAGGAGAAATAAAGATTCTCTCAGACAAAACAAAAACTGGGGAACTGAGGGAATTCACTGCCTTCTACAAAAAAATGTTCCATCAAGTTCTTCAGGCAGAATAAAGATGACAGAGGTCAGAAATTTACTTTAATACAAAAAAATGAAGAGAAAATGAAATATTTGACCTTGCTTAATTTTACACTGTTCTACAAGACAACTGACAATTTAGAGCAAAATAGGAACAACGTATTATGTACTTATATCTTATCTAGAAGTAAAACATATAACAACAATAGCACAAATGATGAATGGGAGGCATTGTTGGTATGTTAGAAGGTCCTTAAACCACACATAAATTACTATAAGATGATTTGACTGTAGATTCAGATTACTTTAAAAATGTATATTGTAGAGGTGCCTGGGTGGTTCAGTTGGGTAAGCATCTGACTTGATTTTGGCTCAGGTTATGATCTCACGGTTTGTGAGTTCAAGCCCTTTGTCCGGGTCTGCACTGCCAGTGCAGAGTGTGCTTGGGATTCTCTCCCTGTTTCTCTCTTGGCTCCTCCTCTACTCATGAACATGCTCGTTCTCTCTCTCTTTCTCTCTCTCTCTCAAAAATAAACAAACATGAAAAAAGTATATATTGTAGGACGCCTGGGTGGCTCAGTAGGTTAAGTGTCAGACTTTGGCTCAGGTCATGATCTCATGGCTGGTGGGTTCAAGCCCTGTATCAGACTCTGTGCTGACAGCTCAGAGCCTGGAACCAGCTTCAGATTGTGTCTCTGTCTCTCTCAGCCCTTCCACCATTCATTCTCTGTCTCTCTATCTCTTTCAAAAATAAATAAACATGAAAAAAAAATTTTTAATGTGTAATGTAAACCCAAGGAAAACCATTAAAATTCTACATAAATAAGTCAATAGAGCAGATAAAATGGAATAAACAAAAAACGCACAGTTAAATACAGAGAAGAAGAAGTTAAATACAGAAGAAAAAGAAATAAAGAACAAATTATTTTAATCCAACAATATCAGTGATCACAATAAATGTGAGTCCTCTAAAAACATTAGCTAAAGGACAGAGAATGTCAGATGCGGGGGTGGGTGGAAAAGCATACCCAAACTTATGACCTCAATAAGAAACCCACTTTAAATATACAGATACAGATACATTAAAAGTAAACAATGGAGAAAGACATATGATAAACATTAAACAACAAAAAACCTGGATTATATTAGCTATTTCAATTTCAGATGAAGTAGACTTTGCAACAAGGAATGAAATCGGAGATAAAGAGGAGGTCTACATAATGATAAAGGGGTCAATTCTTCAAGATGACACAATAATTCTAAATGTGTACGTGCTTAACCTCAGAGTTTTCAAAACAAATAAGGTAAAAACTGATAGACCTGAGGGAAGAAATATGCAAATCCACAATTGTAGTTGGAGACTTCAACACTCCTCCCTTGGTAACTGAGAGAACAAGTATGCAGAAATCATAAGAGTATCTGATCTAAACAACTATCAACCAACTTGTCCTATATGACATTTATAGGACATTCCATCCAGTAATGAAAAATGCACATTCTTCTCAAATGCAGAATATTCTCCAAGATCGCCAATCTTGGAGACTGGCCACAAGTTTTGTGGCCTGTCAGATTTTTATATACTTATACAAGAATAGAAAACATCCAAAGTATATTTGTGGCCCATGCCAGAATTCAGCTAAAAAATAATAACAAAAAAAATTGGGGGGGAAGCCCCAAATGTATGAAAAATTAAACATTACACTCCTGAATAATCCAGAGGTGAAAAAGGAATTCCTAAGGAAAATGTGAAAATTTAAATTGAATGAAAATCAAAACAAAATGTGTCAAATTTGTGAGACACAGTTAATGCAGTGCTTACAGAGAAATATATAGTATTATATGCTTATGTATTATGAAACAGCATCTACAAGGACTAACCTAACCTTTCATCTTAAGGAGCAAGAGAAAGACAAATAGATTATATCTGAAGAGGTAGAGAAAAGAAAAATACTAATAAATATTAGTGTAGAAATCAATGAGATTGAAAACAGAAAAATAATAGAGAAAATATATTAATTAAAAGCGGGGTTTTTAAAAAGATATATAAAGTTGATAAGCTTTCATCTTCAGATGAAATGATATGATATATGAATATGATATCATTTTCAGATGATATCATATTCATATCAAGAAAAAGACGAGATGACATAAATTACCAGTGTTAGAAATAAAAGCTGAATATCCACTGCAGACCCTACAGATATTGAACACCTGCCAAGGAATTCTTACGAATAACATTATGGCCATCAATTCAACAGTTTGGAGGAAATGGACAAGTCCTTTGAAGAAAGAAATGAGCAAAGTTGACTTAAAGACAATTCAAAAACATAAAGTAACTAAGTGTGTCATTAAATCGTTTGCCACAAATGAAACTCACATGGCTTTATGGTCAAGTCTAACGACACTAAAAAAAATTGATAATCCAGCACAATATATAGTGATAAATTTGGATTGAGTCCCAGGAATGTAAGTGTGGTTGAATATTCAAAAATCAGTCTGTGTCATCCATCATATTAATAGAATAAGGGAACAACAAAAACATTTTCCTCTTGTCAAAATTCAACACTCCATCATGATAAAAAGTCCCCGCAATCTAAGAACTTTCTCAGTCTCATGGATGACATACACCAAAAACTTAAAAAAGACTTGTGATGGGGATTAAGGAGGGCACTTGTGATGAGCCCTGGATGATGTATGCAAGTGCTGAATCACTATACTGTACACCTGAAACTAATATAATACTGTATGTTAACTAACTAGAATTACAACAACAACAACAAAAAGCCTTGCTTTCCTTCTAAGATAGGGAACACAGCAATATTATTTGTTCTTATCACTTCGATTTAATACTATCCCGAGGGGCCCTCTTAGTGCAATGAGAAAAAAGTTGCATAGATGTAAGAAAGGAAGAAGTAAAATCATCATTTTCCTCAGACTGCATGATCCCAGGGGAAGAAAATCCAAAGGGACCCTCAAAAAGCTACCAGAATTAAGAAATGAGTTTATCAAGTTCACAGGAAACAAGATTAAAATACAAATGTCAGTTGTATTTTTAGATACTAGCAGTGAACAATTAGAAGGTAAAATATAAAAAATGCCATTTTACATAGCGTTAAAAACGGAAACCCCACGAGATAAATGTACTAAAAAACAAGTATAAGACTTGTGCACTGAAAATGACAAAACATTGTTGAGAGAAATTAAATAATTAAACAACTGGAAATTCACTGTTAAGATATGAATTCTTTCCAAATTGATCTATAGGTTAAATGCACTCTCAGTCAAAATTACATAGGCTTTTTTTTTTCCTTTCCAGCTGAGAAGTTAATTCTAAAATTTAGAAAGAAATACAAAGGATCTAGAATATCCTAATCAATCTTGAAAAATTATAATGAAGTTTACTTCATGATCACTATATAGCTAAAGTTATTAAATAGTGTAGGTTCAGTGTAAGGATATGGGACCATGTAAGGAGTCCAAAATAGACCCTCATAACCAATGGTCAAATGATACTGACAAAGGTACCAAGATGACTCAGGAAAAGATGCTCTTTCAATGACAATGCCAGCTAACTGGTTATCTATTTAGAAAAAAAAAAAAATGGACCTTGGCCTTTACCTCACACCCTTTATCAAAATTACTTTACTTCTTTAAAACATTTTTAAATTTATTTCCGAGAGACAGAGTGTGAGCAGGGAGGGGCAGAGAAAGAGGGAGGGAGACACAGACTTGGAAGCAGGCTCCAGGCTCTGAGCTGTCAGCAGAGAGCCCGACACGGGTCTCGAACCCATGAACCAGGAGATCATGACCTGAGCTGAAGTCGGACACCTAACCAAGTGAGCCACCTAGGCGCTCCATAAATTACTTTAAAATGAATTATAGTTTGGGGCACCTGGGTGGCTCAGTCGGTTGAGCGACTGACTTTGGCTCAGGTCACATGATCTCACAGTTTGTGGGTTAGAGCCCCATATCAGGCTGTGTGCTGGCAGCTTGGAGCCCAGAGCCTGCTTGGGATTCTGTGTCTCCCTCTCTCTCTGCCCCTCCCCCACTCATGCTCTGTCTCTCTCTGTCTCAGAAATAAATAAATATTAAAAAAAATGTTTTTTGAAAAAAAAATAAAAATAAAAAAATAAAATGAATTATAGTTTTAGCTTTTATGTTTAAAAGCAAATACAGGAAAAAAAATGTGTGTGAATGTGAGGAAGGAAAAGATTTCTTAGGACACGGAAAGCATGAACCACAACAGAAAAGAATTGCTAAAAGTAGACTTTTTCAAAATTAAACACTCGGCTTTTACAAGGCAAGCCACTGACAAGGAAAAATATATACAGTAAATATAACTGATAGTGGAGTTATTTCCAGAAAATATAAAGAACTGTTATAAATCAACATTAAGAAGACAATCAGCATGATAAAAAAAAAAAGCAATATATGTGAAAGGACAGTTCTCAAGATATATGGATGGCCAAGAAGCACAGAGAAATTGCTCAATAGCATTAGGCATCATGGAAATGCAAATTAAAACTACTACCCTCATCTAGAAAAGCTAAAATTGGAAAGACTGACAATACCAAGTGTCGGACGATGTGAATCAGTAAGAGCCTTCATAGATGAATGGTGGGAACATAACGTGCTACAACTACTTTGGAAAACAGTTTGGCAACTTCTTAGGAGTTAAATATTTTCCATACAACTCATTACTTCCCAGGCATTTCCATAAGAAAAATCAAAACGAAAGACAGACACAAATGTTCAGATCGGCTTAACTCATAATAGACCCCAAACTGGAAATAATCCAAGGACCCATCAACTGACAAACAGATAAACGTTTTGCAGCCTAAGCATTCGATGGCATATTCTTCAGCTATAAAAAGGAACAAATGCTGCATATAAATACGTCTTAAAAATATGGTGAACAAATGAAGCCATAGTATACACACTGTATAGTTCCCATTTACATAAGATTCTAGGATAGGCAAAACCAATCTACAAAGACAGGAAATAAATCAGTGGTTGCCTGGGGCCACAGCTGGAAGATACTGAGTGCAAAGGAATACATGGGATCTCTTAGGAGGTGAAAATGTTCTGTATCTTAACTGTGATGGTGATTATGTGATTCCATCTATATGTGTGTCAAAACTTAGTGAAATGTATAAATAAAAATGAGTATACTTCTTTGTATGTAAACTGAATCTCAACATATGTAAGCAAAAATAACAAATAAATTCTAGGTTTTGGTGCCTGTCTTTGTTATTTTTTAAAGTTTATTTATTTTGACAGAATGACAGAGAGAGTGGTGGTGGCAGTGGTGGGGGGGGTGGGCAGAGAGAGGGAGAGAGAAAATCCCCAGCAGGCTCTGCACTGTCAGCACAGAGCCCGACTCGGGGCTCAAACTCACGAACGGTGAGATGATGACCTGAGCTGAGATCGAGGTGGATGCTTTACCGATGGAGCCACCCAGGCGCCCCAGTTTTTTTTAATTTTGTTTTGTTTTTTAGTTTGCAGACAGACAGCCGGGGCTTGTGCATCTGGGTGATGCATGGTAATGGAACAAGGTCTGCCAACGCCTTGGGACTGCTTTCATTCAAACACAGTGACATCCCAGCTCTAGGAGTCCACTATTCTGAATGTCTCTGTTTACAGCACCCTATGCCAGGTGCTAGGAGAGGGTGACGAGGTGGTAGCTAACCAGCTAGAGCTGCTGTACTCCCAGAGTCTAGCACAGTGCCTCTTGGATGGACGAGTAAGACATGGGTAAAAGAAGCATATTTCCAGAGGAAACCTCAGATCTCTAGAATGGTACCAATGCAAAGACTGAGAGGGGGGGCTGGGGGAGGGAGCCACGCAGTGGCTTCAAAGAAAACCATCAGGCCAGGAAGTGCCTCAGTACTGGCTCTTAGAGCAAGCCCCGGCCAGGGAGTGCACAGCCTAAGCATTTCCAAATCCTAGCAGCGTCCTTCTTCATTGACTTCACTGGGCCAGGTCAACAGAACCATCCTCACTGGAGTAGATTTCCCAGTGAGAGATTTTATATCCATGCATCTGCAACCCTCAAATAAGGTGCATCTCCAGTCAGGGCCAGCCTGCAAAGTACAGCTCTCATTTTACCGGAACCCCTTGTGGAGCATCTGGCCTCTCCCAGGCCACTCCCAGGCAGGCTTATTTTCTCTGCACCCAGTGCCTCTTGCTTCCCACCATAGAAGCATATGCACATCCCAAATCAATTAATCAGCATGGGCTTCTTCCCAATGACAGCCAACAAAGACATTCTAAACATGGCTTGACTTCGTGCACACAGCTCTTGCTACATCCACACTCCCCCTTGGCTCATATTGTGACCCATCTGTTGATGAGAAATTAACGACACACAGTGTGTCACATATGCCCATACGTTTATTGTAGGATTCAAGCTAGAAGTCATGCTTTTGGGAAAGCTGCAGAGAAGTGTGCGGAACAGGCTGTGTTGGCTCTCTTCCATTAAGTAAGATGGGCCTCGGCTCCCTGGGAAACATCTGATCGGAAATAGCAAAATGTCCTGCTAAGTAAACCAACATGATAAAGGAAAATCATGAGCATGATGAAGCCACAGACATTAGAGATGAGTGATAGAGGGGAGTTATGTGAGGGTGTGGGGTCACCAGTGATGCTTTGAGGAGGGTAGGGCAGGGAGGACTGTGCTTTGCCCCACAAGCCTGGGATGCTGGGAGTTAATAAGTGCTCAATTACCTTAATGATCATCAAACCCAAAGTTCAACATATATTTAAAATAAATTTTTGTTCAAGGTATATTCATTTTTCAGAAACAGAGACAGAGCATGAAGGGGGGAGGGGCAGAGAAAGAGGGAGACACAGAATCCGAAGCAGGCTCCAGGCTCTGAGCTGTCAGCACAGAGCCCGACGCGGGGCTGGAACTCACAGACTGTGAGATCATGACCTGGTCTGAAGTCGGACACTTAACTGACTGAGCCACCCAGGTGCCCCCAAATTCAACATATTTGACAGACTTCTAACTGCTTTCCCAAAGGTAACAGCATTGGCAGAGGAATTTCTTGGATTCCCCAAAAGACTCTTTTGAACTACTAGGTAAGGGATAACTATGTTTTGGGGTATTTTCCCCCACTTTCGGAGATGGCAGTTTTGATCACCACCTCTTTCTGCCCAACTTGAAGAAGCAATACAATGTAATTAACGGTAACGATTTGGACTGAGGATCATGAGACTAGCTTTCCTCTTTTTATTTTTATTAAAAAAAAATTTAACATTTATTTATTGTTGAGAGGCAAAGAGAGACAGAGCACAAGCAGGGGAGGGGCAGGGAGAGAGGGAGACACAGAATCCAAAGCAGGCTCCAGGCTCTGAGCTGTTAGCACAGAGCCCGACGTGGGGCTTGAACCCACAAACCGCGAGATCATGACCTGAGCCAAAGTTGGATGCTTAACTGACTGAGCCACCCAGGCACCACATGAGACTAGCTTTCTATTCCTGGTGCTGCCCATTAGAGGCCAAATGACCTTAGATAAGTCACTTATTTTTTCTGAACCTCACAAGCGGTTAGACCACACTTGGAATTTCCCTAGCTCCTTCTGAATCTTTCCATGTTGTATCCAGAATGTTCCTTTAGCTTGTCTTCTAGTAACAACAATTTACTTGGCCTCCCAGTGGAAGGCCAATGCTGTTGCTCCCACCTGGCATTTGATCAACTTTACTAGTGCAAGAAGACCTAACAATTGTAAATATTTAGGCACCCAACATGAAAGAACCCAAATATATAAAACAATAACAAACATAAAGGAACTCATCGAAATAATACAATAATAGTAGGGGACTTTAACTCTCCACTCACAGCAATGGACAGATCATCTAAACAAAAAATAAACAACGATCAACTTTACTGAACAAATGAATGAAAAATCACATATATAAATGAATTCCTGACTCCTTCCTGCACACTGGCTTTCTCTGTGGGCTGCTATTGCTTCCAATCAAACAGGAGTGTAAAAATTAATTTAAATTATGCTCCGTTACTCAGTCCTTATTCAGGACCTTCTATGTATCAGGCATCAAAGTAGGAAATGCTTGCACTGGTCAAAGACATACGAAAAGATCCCTGCCCGTAAGAAACTCCACGTCCTTTGCTTTGTCTGCGACTCCACACCAACAGTTAGGACATCAGTCAGGGTCCAATCAGGAGACAGATACTATATAACTATTTAAATAAGGGAAGCTTAACATAAAGAATTATTACCTAATGACAAAACAGTAACTATAAAAGAGAGCTTTATAGGGTACCATAGGGCTGAGAGAGAGTACCCAAAGTCCCGTACCTGGTTGAAGAAGGTAGAGTTGAAGTCTGTCGGATGGAAGAGAAGTGTGTGGGATGGGCCAGGCCAGAGCTGGTCCACAGTTCCTGGGAGAGCAGGAAGCAACCTTCTGAGAGGTAGGTAAGCCACAGCCAGTGACCAGATGTTTCGAGGAGGCATGGCGCACCTGGTGTCCATGTCGCGAGGGCAGACCTGAGGGGGAAGGGGCGTATGAGCAGAGGGAGCCATGGCTCGCGTGAGCAGGCATATGGAGAGGCTAAAGGTCACGGTCTGGGCAGAGGACCTACCGCATGCAGTGTCTGTGTTGAAAGAACCGTGGGGGAAGTGTGAGGGCAGCACTGAAGGGTCACTAGGGGACTGAGTACCCTGGGCCTCTGGCTGGGGCAGAGAGCCACCAGATGTCTTCACGTTCACAGGCGTGACTGATGGGGCTGCTGGCAGAACCCACAGGAGAAGCCTCTTCCTCCTGCTCTGTTCCTCCAGCGGCCTCCACCAAGAAAGCTTAACCTGTGATCACTGTAAAGAAGACCTTAAAGGGATTCCAACCATTATTTTCAGAGCAGCTGTTGAAGAGGACATTCAGAGCTGAGAAGCAGAAGCTGCTATCAAAAGGGCCCTACGCTGGGGGGTGGGGGTCAGACCTTCTGAGTGCACCTGAAACTTGGGTGTCTTGGCTTTATTCATCTGTGCCACGGAGAAATACCTGTTTAATTTACTAACCAAGAATACTGTGAGGCTCCAATAAGCAGCGTGAAAGGGCTCTGCAGAGCGTAAAGTAGTACACATCTCCAGCGGGTCCCTGCCATGTTAGCTGTGCTCAGTGTTACATTTGCTGCCCCAACAAGCTGGGTGATGTGCCACCTGGTGTTAAGGCCTCGGTGATGAGACCCTGAGACCCTGTCTTATGTATTTTGAATTGCTGGCAGCTAGTGCTCTAGGCACAAAGCAGGTGGTTAATTGGTCTTTGTTACCAGAACTATATGTTTCACTTATTTATTGAGAATCTCTTTTAAGGATTTTTTTTAATGTTTATTCATTTATTCTTGAGAGAGAAAGGTAGAGAGTAAGCAGGGGAGGGGGAGAGAGAGAGAGAGAGAGAGAGAGAGAGAGAGAATCCCAAGCAGGCTCCACACTGTCAGCAGGGAGCCTGATGCAGGGCTCAAACCCATGAACTGTGAGGAAACCAAGAGTCAGACGCTTAAGTGACTGAGTCACCCAGGCGCCCCAGAGTCTCATTAACTGAGGTGCGGAAGCTGCAGGCCATGTTGTATCTGACCCATGAAGGGGTGGGCTCCTTGCAAGTGAATCTCTCTCATGCTTCCCCACCTTTCTTCCTACCACCAGAAAGCTGCCGGAGGCATCGCTGAGGAGAGCCTCTTAGCCTCCTGACCAGCCTCTTCCTGGGGACCTGGGGTGATGCCTTCATTGTAGATCCTGATACTCAAGCAAAACAGGAGTTTCAGTAGGACCTCACTTGCTGACCCATTACGAAGTGGGTGAATAACGTATAAATGAATGAATGAATGAGCAAACAGAGTTGCCCAGCTAAGGTCTTGTACAGTATCCTATTTGAGTGTGATAATCACGAGGCTATCAAAATCAATTGTTCCTTAAATATATGTCTTTAAAAAACAAAAATCTTTGTCCATTCCTTTCTCTTATTACTCCCTCCCTTCCTTTTTTTTTTTTTTTTAAGTTTATTTATTTTGAGAGAGAGCGAGCAAGCAAGCACACAAGCAGGGGAGGGGCAGAGAAGGAGAGACATAATTCCAAGTAGGCTCTGTGCCATCAGCTCAGAACCCGATGGGGGGCTTGAATTCATGAACCGTGAGATCACGACCTGAGGTGAGATCAAGAGTCAGACACTTAACTGACTGAGCCACTCAGGTGCCCCTCCCCCACCTTTTATTAAATCAATGAAGAAATATGGGTATATATGCAAAACAACTTATTGGATTTTTGCAGCAGAAAGCTCACAGCACAATACACCGTGGTTCTGTCTGGGCATCACGGATACAGCTCTTGGAGGTCAGAAGAGTCTCACTCTGTATGAAGGGTAAGTTCCTGGGCATCCGCAGCCTCCACCCTGCTCATCCTGGCACTGCTGTTGATTCAGGTAGGGAGAGAGCTGGAAGCAAGCTGTGGCTGGAGGGGGCAAAACCTGTGGACATGCTGATTGGTCTAGGAGAGAAACCTCCTGCCATCTGGCTCTCCTCCCCCATAAAGGTAGTCCTGAAGGAGAAGTAGAAAAAGGCAAGCATGTTTAATTAGTCTCAAACATATCCTGGGACATTTCAGAGATCCCTGCAGGAAACTGAAGCATTGCATGCTTTTTAAAACTAAACGTCACTGATGCAATTAGAATTTGGGTGTTTTTTGTTTGTTTGGTTTTTTTTTTTGTTTGTTTGTTTTTTCTGCCCAGGTTAGGACACATTTTGTGGATGAAGTTCAACCAGTAAGCCCTTAGATAGATTTCGGCATGGTGCTGGTTAATTGTCTGAGGCAGAAACAACTTGGCATTGCAGAATCAGTTTGTTCTGCTTTTGATACACAGGAGGGTGGGTTCAATGCTGCAGGGTGAAACTAACATATGGAAGAAGTCTTTCATTCATTCATTCATTCCCCTGCCTGAAGCAAATCCTGTGAGTTTCATATAATGTGAATGAGATCTACTTGCAGATAAGGGAACACATTTAGAGAAGGAGGCACAGAGGTGGCCCTGAAGTGGGTTGGTCTTCTGTACCACACAAAGGTAACCTGATCAGTCGGTTGATATCTCATCCACTCTTTTTCTCAGTTTCCTCTTTGGCTGTGCTACACTATCAACACTTAGTCTGGAAAGAGAGGGAGCACTGTTTTCAGTTGTTCTTTTCCCTCCACAAATTCAGCAAATGGTAAAAAGAGAGAATCACGTCAGGCTACCAGAGGTACAATCCTCCTTGGCTTCCTAGGGAAGTGAAGGGAGAGGTTGAAGTTCAAGTTCTCAGAAGTGTAGAGGAAGGTGAGGGTGAGGTCCATTTCCTCCCTGTAGGAAACTGGTCTCACTGCTCTGTTGTGGCAGGTGGGTAGCCAGTTGAAAGGGACTCAGCAATGTTTCCCCCGTTTTCAGAGAAGGGGGTATTTTGTTTATTTAGAATGGAGGGTTAAGAGTGTCAAGCTGGTCTTCTGCCTTGAGAATCAGTCATTGATTTTAAGGACTTCTCTTACTCAGTGTCTACTTGAGAATTGAAAGGTATAAACGATGCCTTTGATATTTTTGTCCATAGCCCTCTAACATGTTTACCACTGAAAAGATCTGTTAAGAAAAGCTACAAGGGACACAGAGAAAATTGTGATTGCATTCAATGGCACTTGAATAGAGAACTCCAAGTGCCCAAATCTTGTCCTGTCAATCACTCCTCAACTTTTGACGTTCCCAAGGGAGCTGCATACAGAAAAACTGATAGCAAATGGGAAGCAGAGTGAGACTTTATTATTACTCTTCAGAGCTTCATATAGCTGGATCAGAGCACATGGCTCACTCTTAAGACTTAAGAACGGCCCCCCCTCCCCTATACACTCTGCTTCACCTCAAATTCTCCAGTATCACTAGCTCCTGCCAACTATATGGCATGTAACTAAAACAACAGCATTTTACTAAGGTAGAGAAAGATGGCTAGGCCCCAAGGGATTCCTGGTTCCACTGATAATTCCAACCCATGAACTGAAAGCAAGGAGTGCAAGAGTACCAGGAGAGGATTACCATGCACAGACATGGTCTTTTGACATTACTCTGTTCGCTGGTAAACATGGCCAACAGTGTTTCCTTTTTTTAATTTTTAGAAAAAACTTGATTTCAGTACTGTTGACACACAATTTTATGTTAGTTTCAGGTGTACCACATGGTGTTCAACTTCTTTATACGTTACGTTATGCTCACCACAAGTGTAGTCACCATCTGTCACCACACAATGCCTTTACAATACCGCTGTGTTCCCTATGCTGTGCCTTTTATTACCGTGACTTATCCATTCCATAATAGGAAGCCTGTATCTTCTACTCCCCTTCGCTCATTTTGCCCATCCCCCAGCCCTTCTCCCCTCTGGCAACCATTTGTTTGTTCACTGTATTTCTAGGTCTGATTCTGCTTTTTTTTTTTTTCCTGGATTCTGCATATGCATGGAGTCATCTGGTATTTGTCTTTCTCAGCCTGACATATTTACTTAGACTGATACCTTCTAGGTCCATCCATGCTGGCACAAATGGCACAATTTCATCCTTTATAATGCTGAGCAATATTCCATTGTTCTACACCTTCTTTACCCATTCATCTATTGATGGACACTTGGGTTGTTTCTCTATCTTGGCTGTTGTAAATAATGCTGCAATAGACATAGGGGTGCAAATACGTTTTTGAATTAGCGTTTCTGTTTTCTTTGGATAAATATCCAGTAATGGAATTATTGAATAATACAGTATTTTTATTTTTAATTTTTCGAGGAACCTCCCTACTGTTTTCCACAGTGGATACATAAATTTGCATTCCCACCAACAGTGCACAACTCCTTTTCTCCAAAGTGCACAAGTCCTTTTTCTCCAAATCCTCACCAACACTTGTTAACTTCTTGTCTTTTTTTATTTTGGCCATTCTGACAGGTGTAAGGTGATATTTTATGGTTGTTTTGACTTGCATTTCCCTGATAATAAGTGATGTTGAGCATCTTTTCATGTGTCTGTTGGCCATCTGGATGTCTTCTTTGGGAAAATGTCTATTCAGGTCTTCTGCTCATTTTTTAACCAGACTGTGATTTTGGTATTTAGTTATATAAGCTCTTTATATATATTTTGGATATTAACCCATTATCAGATATATCATTTGCAACTATCTTCTTCCATTTAGTAGCTTGCCTCTTTTCTTGATGGTTTTCTTCACCACACAAAAGCTTTTTAGTTTTATGTGTCTCAACAGTTTATTTTTGCTTTTGTTTCCCTTGTTTCAGGAGACATATATAGAAAAATACTGCTATGGCTGATGTCAGAGAAATTATTGCCTAATTTCTCTTCCAGGAGTTTTGTGGTTTCAGGTCTCACATTTAGGTCTTAAGCCATTTTGGTTTATTTTTGTGTATGGTGTAAGAATGTTTCATTCTTTTGCAGGGAGCTGTCCAGTTTTCCCAACACCATTTGTTGAAGAAACTGTTTTTCCCATTGTATATTCTTGCCTCCCTTGACACAGAGTAATTGACCATATAAGCATGGGTTTATTTCTGGGATCTATTCTGTTCCATTGATCTATGTGTCTATGTTTGTGCCAGTACCATACTGCTTTGATTACTACAGCTTTGCAGTATATCTTCAAATCTCGAATTGTGATACCACCAATTTTGTTTTTCTTTCTCAAGACTGCTTTGGCTATTCTGGGTCTTTTGTGGTTCTGTATAAATTTTAGGATTATTTTTTTCTAGTTCTGTGAAATATGCTATTGGTATTTTGATAGGGATTACATCAAATCTATAGATCGATTTGGGTAGCAGTCTGGACACTGTACAATTATGAACCCTTCCAATCCACAAACATGGAATATCTTTCCGTTTGTGTCTTCTTCAAATTCTGTCATCAATGTTTTATAGTTTTCAGAGTAGGGTTCTTTCGCCTCCTTGGTTAAATTTAGTCCTAGGTATCTTATTATTTTTGGTACAATTATAAATGGAATTGTTTTCTTAACTTCTCTTTCTGCTACTTTTGTAATTAGTGTATAGAAACACTACCAATGTCTGGCTATTAACTTTATATTCTGCAACTTTACTGAATCAATTTATTTCTTCTAGGAGTTTTTTAGTGGAGCCTTTAGAGTTTTCTATGTATAGTATGATGACAACCAATATCTTATAATTGATCCAATGGAATGGCAAATCATTTTCCCTTAAGAGACACTGGAAAGCGAGAGAGAGAGAGAGAGAGAGAGAGACACAAAGAGAGACAGTTAATAGGGACAATAGGAAAGTAAGTAGAGAACTAGAAATAGTTTTCCCCTATAAAACATTCACCCTCTCTGCACAATAAATGTTCTATTTAAAACTTGTACAGAGAAGCTTGTGAAATAATAAAATATATGATTCTTTAGTAAAATGTAGAATACATATTTAGTCTTAGCTGATGAAATAGGGAGTAATTATTTAATTATAGGGCAATTACTCTCTTCTCAAAGATAGGATTCCACAGAAAGAAAATTAGACTTTTTGAGGCCCCACCTTTTCAAGTAGACACTTTTGTAACCTGGATGTCCCAGCACAGAATACACTAAATATAGCAATTAACTAAATAACAGCTAAATATAGCAATTAACTGACATACAGAAAACCTGAAAGACTCTACCAAAAAATTACTACGACTGACAAGTGAATTCAGTAAAAGTGCAGGATACAAAATCACTGTGAAGAAATCTATTCCATTTCTTTTTTTTTTAATTTTTTTTAACGTTTACTTATTTTTGAGAAGAGAGAGACAGAGCATGAGGTGGGGGGAGGAGAGAGAAAGAGGGAGACACAGAATCCGAGGTGGGCTCCAGGCTCTGAGCTGTCAGCACAGAGCCCGACATGGGGCTCGAACTCAGGGACCACGAGATCATGACCGGAGCCAAGGTCGGATGCTTAACAGATTGAGCCACCCAGGCACCCCGAAATCTATTCCATTTCTATATACTAATAGTGAAGCAGCAGAAAGAGAAATTAAGAAAACAATACCATTTATAATTGCACTAAAAATAATAAAATACCTAGGAATAAACCTAACCGAGGTGAAAGACCTGTACTCTGAAAACTATAAAACATTTATGACAGAACTGAAGAAGACATGAAGAAATGGAAAGACATTCCATGCTCACATATCAGAAGAACAAATATTGTTAAAATGCATATAGTACACAAAGCAATCTATACATTTAATGAAATCCCTTAAAATACCAATAGCATTTTTCAGAGCTAGAACAATCTTAAAGTTTATATGGAACCACAAAAGACCCCAAATAGCCAAAGCAATCTTGAAAAAGAAAAGCAAAGCTGGAGGCATCACAATTTCAGACTTCAAGTTATATTACAAAGCTATAGTAATCAAAATACTATGGTACTGACACATAAATAGACAAAAGATCAATGCAAGAGAACAGAGAAACCAGAAATAAATCCACACTTACATGGTCAGTTAATCTTTGACAAAGCAGGAAAGAATATCCAATGGGGTGAAAAAAAAACATCTCCTCAACAAATGGTGTAGGGAAAACTGGACAGCAGATTGCAAAAGAATGAAACTGGACCACTTTCTTACACCATACACAACAATAAACTCAAAATGGACTAAAGATCTAAATATGAGATCTGAAACCATAAAAATCCTACAAGAGAGCATAGGCAGTAAGGTCTCTGGCATCAGTCATAGCAACATTTTTCTAGATAGGTCTCCCGAGACAAGGGAAAAAAAATAAATATAACCACTGGGACTACATTAAAATAAACTCGTGCAAATGAATGGAACAACGAATAAAACTAAAAGGCAACTTATGGAATGGGAGAAGATATTTGCAAATGACATATCCGATAAAGGGTTAGTATCCAAAATATATAAAGAATACAACTCAACAAATAATCCAACTAAAAATGGGCAGAAAACATGAAAAGACATTTCTTCAAAGAAGACATACAGATGGCCAACAGATGCATGAAAAGATGCTCAACATCACTCATCATCAGGGAAATGCAAGTCAGAACTACAAAGAGATATAATCTCACACCTGTCAGAATGGCTAAAGTCAAAAACATAAGAAATAACAAGTATCGGCAAGGATGTGGAGGAAAAAGGAACGCTCTTGCACTGTTGGTCGGAATGCAAACTTGTGCAGCCAGTCTGGAAAACAGTATGGAGGTTCCTCAAAAAGTTAAAAATAGAACTACCCTACAACCCAGTAATTGTACAACTAGATAAATACTAGGTACTTATCCCGAAATTAAATACAAAAACACTAAGTCAAAGGGACACATGCACTCCTACGTTTATTGCAGCATTATTTACAATAGCCAAATTATGGAACAGCCCAAGGGTCCATCGATAGATAAATGGATAAAGGTGTAGTATATACACACACACACACACACGAACATTATTCAGCCATGAAAAGAATGAGATCTTGCCATTTGCCATGACATGGATGGAGCTAGGAGGTATGATGCAGTCAGAGAAAGATAAATACCATATGATTTCATGCATAAGTGGAATTTAAGAAACAAAACAGATGAGCAAAGGAAAAAAAAAGACAGAGAAAGACAAACCAAGAAACAGACTCTTAACTATAGAGCACAAACTGATGATTACCAGAGGGAAGGGGGTGGGGGAAATAGGTGATGGGGATTAAGGAGCTTACTTGCTGCGATGAGCACCGAGTGATGTATGGAAGTGTTGAATAACTATAGGGTATACTTCAAACAGATATAGCATTGTATGCTAACCATACTGGAATTAAAAAAATAAAGACAGACATATAAAATTGTGTAGAATGAGAAGGCAGAAATAGGGCTAAAGTAGAATGACGCTTATTAGCATTTAAGAATATTTGAACTTTTTAATAGAAATACTATTGGGATGCCTGGGTGGCTCAGTTCCTTAAGTGTCCGACTTCGGCTCAGGTCATGATCTCATGGCTGGTGGGTTCAAGCCCTGCATAGCGCTCTCTGCTGGCAGCACAGAGCCTACTTGTGATTCCCTCTCTGATTCCCTCTCTTTCTCTTTCTTTACCCCTCCCCAGCTTGTGTTCTCTCTCTCTCAAAAATAAACATTAAAAAAAAATTAAAACCAGAGAAACTCTAGTGAGGATTTTTGTTAAAAAAAAAAAGGAAGTAATTTTAAAATGTCTTTGAGATTATCCAGATTGTAAATTTAACTGAAAGTGTAACCTAAAGAAAAGGGATCCAAAAGTATAAATGCATTTAAGGGAATACGATGAACCCCAGGAAAATGACCCAGGAAAATCAGGAATGGGAGAGTGGTTCCTGGAAGCCAGTAGAGGAGAATCATAGCACTCTTAAGATCAGCACACTTGGGCAGATTCTCAGAGAGTGCCTGAAGGAATAACCCTACAGATGGTGGTTACACTCTCCTGGTCCAACAGCTCAGGGCACCTATCAACACATCTAAGCCTGCCAGGCAGAACTTAGTAAGGTCACTGACCCAAACACACAAAGGGAGGTTAAGAGCATCCCTAGTGAAGGCAACTATTCCCAAAGTTCTCCGAGCCTGCTGAATGAGGCACACATGCTCTGGGTAATCTGCAAGTCCAGAAGGTTGATGCATCCAGACTTGCTTTTTATTACTACTCTAATCACTTGAGACCACATGCAGTGCAGAACATATGATGCAGTAAGAAACACCAAAACTTGGACAGTGAGAGGACTTTTGGCCATGAGGTAGAAAAGCTGGATGTTATAAATCATCACTCAAGAAGAAAATCATCCCTCACCCTGGACTCTACATCTAAAAACACAGTTGGCTGCATAGGGAGATTTTTAATTAAAATGTTACTGAACAGGGGCACCTGGGTGGCTCAGTCGGTTATGCATCTGACTTTGGCTCAGGTCATGATCTCATGGTTTGTGAGTTTGAGCCTCACATCAGGCTCTGTGCTGACAGCTCGGAGCCTGGAGCCTGCTTTGGATTCTGTGTCTCCCTCTCTCTCTGCTCCTCCCCTGCTCACACACACACACTCTCTCTCTCAAAAGTAAATAAATATTAAAAAAAAATTTTAAATGTTACTAAACAGCTTTCTTCATGGTTCTCTGCACCTTGCTTGCGTCCTGCCTTATCTAGGTGAACATTTTCGAATTTTTGCCCCGCCTGTGTATTTGGGATGACCTGAAACAATCTGTGCCATGTAAGTGGAGACCTCTTTCTAAAACCTTGTCACTGAATCACCCCACACCAGTGAGGAAAGCCTCTTTGTAGGCAGTATGTGTATATGTGTGTCATTAATCAAGGTAGACTCTTTGACAGGAAATTAAAATCTGGATGATGAGCTCACAAAGTCTATATATACTTTACATACACCTCTATGTAAGAGGGTTGCTGATGTCTTTCCGGAGCACCTCATTTGACCCTGCTACATAAATCATCTCTGAATTTGGTAGGAATGTAATTACTTTCCAGTCTTCAGGACATCGGCACCAAAAACCTGTCTGGGTCAACTTCATGACTATCACATATCTCAGAGCAGTGGGAGATCTTGCTTTATTTTAACACTCTGGCTGGGAGAAAGCTGGGTGTCTAGCAGGTTAGCCGGCTGTTACCCTGTGCAGGTACATTTTCTGCTTGATGAATGAAGGCTCAGTGACTTTCCAGAGATCCTCCCCAGAAGAGATGTGGCCATTCCCTGGTGGGACGACTAACGTATTGCCAAATCAGTTTTGAAAGGTACTCTTGTAAATCTGAGAGTTATGATGGTTTTGTTTAAAATCTTTTTTTATTTATTTTTGAGAGAGAGAGAGAGAGAGAGAGACAGAGTGTGAGCAGGAGAGGGGCAGAGAGAGAGGGAGACACAGAATCTGAAGCAGGCTCCAGGCTCTGAGCTGTCAGCACAGAGCCCGATGCGGGGGTTGAACCCACGAACTAAGATCACGACCCAAGCGGAAGTCGGACACTTAACTGACTGAGCTATGCAGGTGCCCTGGTTTTGTTTGTTTTAAAGAGTTCAGATGGTACTGTAAAAATAAGAGAGGCGTGGGGAGGAAAACTATGTACTCTGTTAACCCCTCAGCCAATACTTCTTAAGGACCCTGATGTCCACAGGATTACTTACATCAGCGTGTTAACAGGGTGAGAGGCTGGACTTGCAAAGTAGAGCACATGGCCTGGGATGGATGAGTCACCACTCTCTCCGATCGCTTGGAAAATTACTGTGTTCTGCTGCCAGAGCATAACCCCATTTGTGGGTGGGGAGGGATGCTGAGGCATCCAAGGTGGCAGTGATACAGCCACCTGGTTCTGGGGACAGCTTTGTCCGTGACTGGCGTGGAAGAAGAGTGTGAAGTGAACCTGTAGGAAGAATGTGAAACACGGACTAGAGACAGCAGAGAAGGAAATCTGGCATCATCGGGAACAAGGCGGCATGGGGAAAGACCTTTAGAAACCACGCAGCTCTGTGCCTCCGGGTGAATCTACATTTATTACAGACGAGAAAAACCTTGTTATTGACTTTTCCTTAAACAGTTCAGGTGGGATGTATTGTGTTCTTCAAAACTCAGTTCCAGAAATAAATGCAACTGGCAAATGTACTATTAATGTCTTTCTTTCCCCTTCTGTCCTTTACCTACGTTCCTCGGAAGAAAAAATACTTTAAAAAACCCAAGTCATTTAGAAAATGAGATTCTCAGATTCTCATTAAAAGATGCTAAAAATGACTGAACTCTGGGTTTTTACTAAGGGAACCTGATTACATATTCATTATTTTTCCTGCCAGTTTCACTAATCCTGTGGCATCTTCTAGATTTTTAGACGGACCTGCTTCAACCGTCCTCTCTTTGCCGGCTATTTCTTTTGAAAGAAAAAACTTTCCATTTCAAATAAACAAAGCAGGCTGTGAAAACTGCCATCGCTTGGATTTAAATCGTAGGCCTTCGATCACCGAGAACAACCTCACACCTCAGAGAAAAGCAGAGGACTATTAAAAGCCTCAAAAGTACATGTTTGGCGGCGGGGAGGCAGGGAGGGAGCAGTGATCAAATCCTTGAAATTCTCTAAAATTATAAATGCCATTAAGCTTTACTATAAAATCCTTCAAATTAATGTGTTCCTAATTTTAGCATTCAACGGGGCTGTTGTATCAAGTAGAACTATTTGCATAATGATGACAAAAACCAAAGTTTCAGGGAAGCAAAATGGACTCATCTGAAACTCACATTCTAATTCCTGAGCAGCTTCTGACTAATGAGCCAGAACAAGTCAGAATTGTCCTGGCCCTCTTCTTCAACAGGGAAAAAAGGATTATGGGAAGCCTTTGGGGGAAATTTACAATACATATCCATAGGCTTCTCAAACTTTTCCCCCAAGGAGCCACACTGGGGAAGGGGGGTGACCTTCTCAGTAGCCTCATGGGTTTAGCCTATAGACTGTCAGCACAAAGATTTTTAAAGCTTCTCATTTTCTCCTTAACATGTATATGTATTCTCAACTATATGCCACAAAATATTCATGTCTCTTTAAAAATATAAATGCTGTCAGGGTGCCTGGGTGGCTCAGTCAGTTGAGCATCTGACTTCGGCTCAGGCCACGGTTTCACGGTTCGTGAGTTCGAGCGCCTGCATTGGGCTCACTGCTGTCAGCGTAGAGCCTGCTTCGGATCCTCTGTCTCCCTCTCTCTCTGCCCCTAACCTGCTTGCGTTCTCTCAAAAATAAATAAATCTTTTTTGAGCAACCTCCGCACTGTTTTCCAGAGCGGCTGCACCAGTTTGCATTCCCACCAACAGTGCAAGAGGGTTCCCATTAGTCCACATCCTCTCCAGCATCTACAGTCTCCTGATTTGTTCATTTTAGCCACTCTGACCGGTGTGAGGTGGTATCTCAGTGTGGTTTTCATTTGTATTTCCCTGATGAGGAGCAACGTTGAGCATCTTTTCATGTGCCTGTTGGCCATCTGGATGTCTTCTTGAGAGAAGTGTCTATTCATGTTTTCTGCCCATTTCTTCACTGGATTATTTGTTTTTTGGGTGTGGAGTTTGGTGAGTTCTTTATAGATTTTGGATACTAGCCCTTTGTCCGATATGTCATTTGCAAATACCTTTTCCCATTTCGTCAATTGCCTTTTAGTTTTGTTGATTGTTTCCTTTGCAGTGCAGAAGCTTTTTATCTTCATGAAGTCCCAAGAGTTCATTTTTGCTTTTAATTTCCTTGCCTTTGGAGATGGGTCAAGTAAGAAATTGCTGCGGCTGAGGTCAGAGAGGTTTTTTCCTGCTTTCTCCTCTAGGGTTTTGATGGTTTCCTGTCTCACATTCAAGTCCTTTATCCATTTTGAGTTTATTTTTGTGAATGTGTAAGAAAGTGGTCTAGTTTCATTCTTCTGCATGTTGCTGTCCAGTTCTCCCAGCACCATTTGTTAAAAAGACTGCATTTTTTCCAATGGATATTCTTTCCTGCTTTGCCAAAGATTAGTTGGCCATACTTTTGTGTGTCCTATGACCCAGCAATAGCACTGCTAGGAATTTACCCAAGGGATATAGGAGTGCTGATGCATAGGGGCCCTTGTACCCCAATGTTTATAACAGCACTTTCGACAATAGCCAAATTATGGAAAGAGCTTAAATGTCCATCAACTGATGAATGGATAAAGAAATTGTGGCTTATATATACAATGGAATACTACTTGGCAATGAGAAAGAATGAACTATATGGCCTTTTGTAGCAACGTGTATGGAACTGAAGAGTGTTATGCTAAGTGAAATAAGTCATACAGAGAAAGATAGATACCATATGTTTTTGCTCTTATGTGGATCCTGAGAAACTTAACAGAAGACCATGGGGGAGGGGGAGGGAAAAAAAAAAGAGAGGGAGGGAGCCAAACCATAAGAGACTCTTAAAAACTGAGAATAAACTGAGGGTTGATGGGGGGTGGGAGGCAGGGGAAAGTGGGTGATGGGTATTGAGGAGGGCACCTGTCGGGATGAGCACTAGGTGTTGTATGGAAACCAATTTGACAATAAATTTCACATTAAAAAAAATAAATCTTTTAAAAAAGTCTCTAAATAACTGGCTAATTAAAATCAGGTTACCCCCATATTAGTTAGGCTCGAGGTTAAGCAGCTGTATTAAAAAGTTCCCCAACACAGTGGCTCAAACAGAGATGTTTAACTTCTCATGTGATGGTATACGGATGGCAGCTTGTCAAGGGCGTATCAGCAGCAGTGCTTGACAGGACATTGAGGGACCCAGCTTCTTTCTACCTTGTTGCTCCCTACTCCTGACGGCATTATTCTCGTCTGCTCAGCCAAAGCTGACCCAGCTGCAAATCTATGTTTTTAGCCCTAGAGAGGGCAAAGAAAACTGGAGACAAATGTCATTTCCACTCACATTTCATTGGTGAGACCTAGTCACATGGCTATAGTAGCTGCAGAGGATGGAAAATGTAATTTCCAATTGATGGCCACATGGCTGGCAAAAATTACAGTGATGCTACGAAACCATATACCAGATCCACCTTAGAGATTTATGTAGCCCATGGCAACTGCTGTATTCCTCTAGGGGTGCACCGGGGAAGCACGGCAGAAGGCACGAGTCTGCAAATTTTTCCTACAAAGAGCTGTGTAGTAAATGTTTTAGGCTTTCTGGGTCAGGTACTCTTTTGTGACTACTCATCTCTGCTTCTATAGTGCAAAAGCAGTCAGAGACGACACGATTCCATGTAAACAAAAGAGCACGGCTGTTGTTTTAGCCATCCAATACACTCTAGCAAATTACTATACAGTTAGATGTTTATTCATTTATTTATAGATTAATTAAAAATTTTTTTTAAATCTTGTTTTTTTTTTTATTTTTGAGACAGAGAGAGACAGAGCATGAGCAGGGGAGGGGCAGAGAGAGAGGGAGGCACAGAATCCGAAGCTGGCTCCAGGCTCTGAGCCATCAGCACAGAACCCAACACGGGGCTCGAACTCATGGACTGTGACATCATGACCTGAGCCGAAGTCAGACACTTAACTAACTGAGCCACCCAGGCACCCCTAATTAAAAAATTTTTAATGTTTATTTAGTTTTGAGAGGGCGGTGGAGGGGCAGAGAGAGAGGGAGACAGAATCCAAAACAGGTTCCCGGCTCCCAGCTGTCAGCACAGAGCCTCATGTGGGGCTCGAACTCATGAACCGTGAGATCCTGACCTGAGCTAAAGTCAGATGCTTAACTGACTGAGCCATCCAGGCGTCCCCTACAGTTAGAAGTTTAAATCAACACACATTTATTACCTCACAATTACCATGGGTCAGGACTCTGGGTCCTTCGTGTAGACTCTCACAAGGCTGCAACCACGGTCAGTTAGGACTGTGTTCTCATCCACAGGCTTGACTGGGGAAGAATCCACTTCCTAGTGCACTCAGGTTGTCTTGCAGCTGTAGGGCTGAGGGCCTTGGGCCTCGACTTCTTATTGGCTACTGGTCAGCTCCTAGAGGTCACCCACAGTTCCCTGACACGTGGCTGTGTCGACAGCCCCTGTCACAACATGGCAGCTTGTTTCTTCAAAGCCGAGAAGGGAGAAAATCTCTACAGTGAGTTTGGTAGCATGACAGAATTTTATATAACATAACCATCCTGGGGGTGACATACCATTTCTGTGCCATATTTGAGTGGTTAGGAGCCTGTAACAGGTGGTGTTCACACTCAAGGACAGAGGATTATAGTGAAATGTGAATACCAAAAGGCAGGGGTCACTGGGAGCCTGTCCACTAGAGCTTTGTTCCAATAAAACTTGATAAAAACAAGTGGTGGGTGGAACATAGTTTGTTGAGCCCTGGAATAGTGAATAAGGTGTAGAAGACGTTCTTTAAGGTAAGAGGGAGAAATTCATAGAATAGAGTCAGAGCAAAAGACTGGTCAGAGCCAGAAGGGCTTTGTAGAAAGAGAGTCCCAGAAAAATAAAAAATTCAGATTCCAGACCCATCCCATAATACATTGACTATGGGAAATTACTATTTTTATAATAATATATAATTTTATAATAAAACTGGAAAATATATCTATATACTTTTTACACAATCCCACCCCTAGTAACCTATGCTAATATAATGACAGATGAAGTGTTGGGGTTACAGATATAAAAATATGCACCAATGAGTTCTTTAGTATGTTAAAAAACTGGAAATAGTCTAAATGTCCAACAACAGATTGGCTAACTAGAGAAAGTATAGCTCATGCACATGGTGGGCTATTTAATATACATTAAAATTATGTTTTAGATAAAGGGCAGGAAAAATGCTCTTGTAGAATGTTACATAAGCAAAGCAAAGTACGAAATGGTATTTATGGCATTATTCCAATGTATTAGGAAAGGAAGAAAAAAGAGAAAAAAGGAACGAGAAAGATATAAGGGTAGGAAAAAAACTCACTTCAATAAAATCTACCAAAATGTCATTTTAACAGCCATTCGGGATGATAAGATTCTATAATTTTATGTTACCTCTTTATTAGTTTTGGTTTTTCCTAATTCAAAATAATTACAAATTATGACTGGAGAACTTCAGATATTATTTGCAGTAGGTGTAAAAATATCACGTTGGTTCCTTTCTAGCAATTGGTTCCTTTCTATTTGTATTCAATACTCATGCCAAGCACTCACACGAGAATGCTAAGAGGTTTCAGTTCCCATTTGTCCTTACACCCATCTTATTTCTGTGAAAAAGTAGCATGTATTTAATATTGCTTGGGAATGATATTTTCTTTGACCTGTGTATTGTAACGATGGTGGTACCTTAAGGAATGAAAGGATCCGCAATTAACTACATTTCAGGAAGGGGCGCCTGGGTAGTTCAGTCGGTGAAGCATCTGACTTCGGCTCAGGTCATGATCTCGCAGTTCATGGGTTCGAGCCCCATACTGGGTTGTGTGCTGACAGCTTGGAGCCTGGAGCCTGCTTCAGATTCTGTCTGTCTCTCTCTCTCTCTCAAATAAATAAATGTTAAAAATTATTTTGAAAATACATTTCAGGAAGAAACTATCTTCTCAGTTGGAATTACACCTTCTACTTGTCCTTTCTTCAATGCCTTTGGTCAGACTTTCTTGTACAAGACTCATGGAGAGAAAACTACCTACCACATTTTTGTACAGGTTTAGATATACTCTTTAGAGAGCATAAAAGCAGGTCTTTTAGGGAGTGTAAAATGAGCTACTAATCGAGAATTTCATTTTGGAATGTCACATTTAATTTAGGTACCTACACTGGGAGTTAAATTGGCTATTAAACCAATGAAAACTTCTACCTAGCCATATGGTCACTGTCAGGAAGGCCTAACAAATTTAACTTGAGATGATGTATGTTTTGTTGCATATAAGAAGTCTGAAAGAATATTTACCAAAATGTTTAAGCAGTCAGGTAGTTCCCTCTGGAAGTGGCAGAACACAGCATAAAAAAATAAGGCAGCTCCCATAAGCTGGATATGGAAATAAAGGCCATTACATTATAAATATGTCTTCCTGATATCTTATCAATGGAAGTTAAAGTTAAAAAAACTTTTCAAATTAATCAACTATGGACAGCAACTACAAATTACTTTCTGACATAATCCAAACTCCCAATTCTAAGCAACATTATAGCACACATAAATAATGGCATAAATTCCATATACTGAACATTTATTTGAAACACCTTTAACACTTGTATTTTGCAGATGCATTTAATCCTGATGGCTCTGTTTGTTTAGCCACAGGACATTTCTGAAATCAAATTCCTTCATATGAACAAAGTTGTGCTTACGGGCACTTGGGTGGCTCAGTCAGTTAAATGTCCGGCTCTTGACTTCGGCTCAGGTCATGATCTCATGGTTCGTGAGTTTGAGTCCCACAACGAGTTCTAGGCTGACAGCATGGAGCCTGCTTGGGATTCTCTCTCTCCCTTTCTCTCTGCCCCTCCCCTGCTCATGCTCTCTCTCAAAATAAATACATAAACTTAAAAAAATAATTATACAGAAAGTCATGCTTGACTCAAATTAATCTCTAAGTCTCTTATCATTTTCTCCTCTGCTCCTCTCCCTCTGTCTCTCTGGAAACAACACAGAACAGATATTTCATTTCATAAAAAATCCAATTGATAGTATTGCTTTTATAGGCAACCATACTCACATTTATATATAGTCAAAGCATGAAACACTGTGGACTTCAACTAATTCTAAAAGATAAAAATTTTATTGACTAAAATTAATTAACATATTTACAGAAATAAAGTGTCAAAGGCATCTGTTTCAAAATTTTAAGGATACCCATATTTCACACTCACTACAATTATTTTTACTTACGATCTGAATCCGCCTTCCATACTATGAAGTGAATCATTATTAACTTGCAGTACAAAGAAAAGAGCACAAAAACCTAGACTATTATTAAATCATTACACTCAGAGAAAAAATTAAAGTGCACAGAGAAGCTCACACTGGAATCAACTGATGTACCACAACCAGCTCTAGTTTAAATTTCTTTCCTATGTTACTTCCCAACCAAACATACTCATTATATTCAAGGAAAAAGGAAGTATCTGATTGCATTTGGTTCTGTTCTTGCTTTTGTTAATATAAATAGCCACGTTCTGTATTCCGAGGTACACATTATACTTTGCATCCATGGACTACCCACGAACCCTCCTTGATACATAAAGGTGTCATCAAAAATGTAAAAAATAAACAGGTCAGGCAATAAAGCAAAAACAAGACAATAAAAACAGTATGGTATTTACTGCTGTTTCCTTTATTTTTTTTCCCTTAAAATTTAAAAAATGTTTTTATTTATTTTTGAGAGAGACGGACAGAGCATGAGCAGGGGAGTGGCAGAGAGAGAGGGAAACACAGAATCCCAAAGCAGGCTCCAGGCTCTGAGCTGTCAGCAGAGAGGCTGATGCAGGGCTCGAACTCCCAAACTGTGAGATCATGACCTGAGCGGAAATCGGAGGCTTAACCAAATGAGCCACCCAAGCACCCCTATTGCTGTTTCCTTTAAAGCAAAAGTATTCTTAACAACTGTTTGCTGCTGTTTAAAGAACGAGGGGATGTGTCCTAGAAGCTATGGAAACAATGATCTCCCTTGGCGGTTATTTCTCTCAGAAGTGATAAGCCGGGTAATTTACAAGAAGAAAGCTACTGAATCCTTCTGAAAACACAACCTGGCAGTCTATCTTCAGGGCGGAATGATGAGGTGGCAAGAGTGTGATGGGGAAACCAGTCTTCGAGAACATCACGTCAGGGAATCCAGCTGTGCTTGTATGGTCTCCAGCTATTTATAAAGATAAAACAAGAGAACAAGTTGCTGAAAGCAGAGAAATGCTATGAAGGTTTGTTCAGAAACTTGCAAATAGAAGGGAAAGAATGGCAGTGGCAACCGTGCATATTAAATCCATTTACACAGCAACAGATGAAGCACGCAGAAAAGTTTTCTTCTTATGGGAAGATATTACAATTCACGCCTGCAATTTAAGTTTACAAATTTGTAAAGGAGGATTTCTAAACATGGTTTGGGGTGTCTGGATGGCTTAGTCAGTTAAGCATCCGACTTGGCTCAGGTCATGGCCTCACAGTTTGTGAGTTTGAGCCCTGCTTAGAGCCTGGAGTCGGCTTCAGATTCTGTGTCTTCCTCTCTCTCTGCCCCCATTTGTGCGTGCTCTCTCTCTCTCTCAAAAATAACTAGACATTAAAAAAAAAAAAAAAAACCTGGGGCACCTGGGTGGCTCAGTCTGTTGAGCACCCAACTTGGCTCAGGTCATGATCCCACAGTTCATGAGTTTGAGCCCCACATAAGGCTCTGTGCTGATGGCTCGGAGCCTGGAGCCTGCTTCAGATTCTGTGTCTCCCTCTCTCTCTTTGCCCCTCCACTCGTTCTCTCTCTTTCTCTCAAAAATAAAAAAAATACACTTAAACAAAAAAGGGCTAAATACAGTTTTAAATATACTCAGCTGTTTTAATTTAAGTGATCACTACATAAGATTTTTGAAGGTGGGGAAAAGGAGGAGGGGGAGTACATTTCCCTGGATTACAAAGTCAGTATTTGTAAAGAAACATAACATGCACTCAAAGTTAAATCTTTACAGGCTTGGCACCTCCCTTTTTCCTTGGGCCCAGAATTAAAATATTTAATGTTAAATTATAAAGTGCCAGTGTGGCTAGGTACCACATAGTTCATTCCTTAATGCTTTACGTTAAAGTAATAATCCTATTGCCTTAATTAAAACCATTTCCACTTTCTTCCTGATTTAGGCTGTCAGATTCTCTCCATCTCCGCAAAGCTTCCTGCTGTGAAACATAAGGTGTTTACAAGGGATGTTTAAAGAACTTAGCGCCATAATAGGGCATTTAAAAATAAGGATTCATAAAAATGAAGGAAACATTATGCAAAACCCCACACAGCAGAAATTATTTGAAAAATACAGACCTTGTTATAGAAATCAAACAACTCCTGGTGACTGAATTCCACAAGAACTTTCTCCACGCTCTGCAAGGAAGAACAAGAAAGAAGAAAGAATTCAGTTGTACGCAATTTGCATTGCATTTTTTTTTCTTTCTCTCTCTGGCTGGCCCCAGAAGATGCCCTATTATTCTCTGAGTGGTTTAAAAAAAAACAAAACAAAACACTCACCTGCTCTACTCAACCCCACCGTTCCTAGAACTCACAGCTGCACTTAATAATGCTCCACTTTTAGCAAAAGGTTTCAACTCTAGAGGGACATCTGTTCTTTAAAGTTGACTCCACAGAGGTTAATAAAATATAAGCCGGCAAGAGAACAATTTCGTTATCTTTTTTTTTTTTCTAGACCGAGATACATGAGATTGTATTTCATTTTTCTCAGCAGTCCATTTGAAATCGAGTAAATACCATCACACAAAGACATTGGAGGCGGCACGTCTGATTGAACTCATCTAGGCATTAATGCCTCCCATCAGCACAGCTGCTGCCTCTACGCATTAATCTAGCAGTTATGATCTTAACATGCTGAGATGGTTACCTTTCCTAATGTACGGACTCAGCAAAAGTTCGCAATTAACATGACAGCTTCAAAGCGGAGACCGAAACACGCTCCTTCCTTTTGCTCCAGACGTGATGGGGAACCTTCCTGGGTGCTGTGGGCACCAAGGAATACTGTGCACGTACGTGTGATGGTGCAGCAAAGCGCAGCGGTAATCCAGCCCAGCCCAACCTACTTTTGGTTCGTTTTGTAAACTGAGGCATCACTTTGAGTAGTTTCTGAAGATTGGCTAAACATGTCTTTATTTTTATTTGTTTTTAATATAAATTCAAGTTAGTTAACAAACAGTGTAGTCTTGGTTTCAGGAGCAGAACCCAGTGATTCCTCTCTTACATATGACACCCCGTGCTCATCGCAAAAAGTGCCCTTTTAATGCCCATCATGCATTTAGCTCATCCCCCACCTCCTCTCCAACAACCCTTTGTTTGTTCTCTGTACTTAAGAGTCTCTTATGATTTGTCTCTTTACTCAAGGTGGCTTTGGGAAGTGAAAGTTAATAAGGAGAGAAAGCCAAGAACGTGCTACCCGCTCTGACCAGACTGGCACCAGGGAAGGTACCTGGGTGGCTCAGTTAGCTAAGTGACTGACTTCAGCTCAGGTCTTGATCTCACTGTTCAAGGGTTTGAGCCCCGTGTCGGGCTCTATGCTGACAGCTTGGAGCCTGGAGCCTGCTTCAGATTCTATGTCTCCCTCTCTCTCTCTGCCCCTCCCTGCTCGTGCTCTTGCTCTCTCTCTCTCAAAAACAAATAACATTAAAAAAAAAAAACAAACCCAAAAGCAGGCACCAGGAACTAAAGAACTGGACAAATGTTGAAAACGACATTAATTCATGTACTTAATCGCTTGTGATCATTTACAACATTCTCTTAATTCTACTTCTCAGTTTCTATGGCTACTTTTTTTCCCTTTGTTTTATCTGTTGGGTTTTTTTTCCCGATTTCTTTTTTTTAAGTTTATTTACTTATTTATTTATTTTGAAAGAGACAGAGACAGCACAAGCAGGGTAGGGGCAGAGAGAAGGAGAGAAAGAGAATCCCAAGCAGGCTCTGTGCTGCCAGCGCAGAACCTGATGCAGGGCTCAAGCTCGCAAACCATGAGACCATGATCTGAGCCAAAACCAAGAGTCAGAGGCTCAACCAAGTGAGCCACCGAGGCATCCCGGTTTTAAGGATTTCCATTTCTGTTGACAAAACCAGCATTTTCAAAACAAGTTCACTCCAGCACACCCCAGGAGAATCGATGGGGCTATCTTCAGATACAGCATTTCCTTTTTCAAAAAAGCCAAGGCACTGGGGCGCCTGGGTGGCTCAGTCGGTTGAGCGTCCGATTTCAGCTCAGGTCACGATCTCGAGGTCCGTGAGTTCGAGCCCCACGTCAGGCTCTGGGCTGATGGCTCAGAGCCTGGAGCCTGCTTCTGATTCTGTGTCTCCCTCTCTCTCTGCCCCTCCCCCGTTCATGCTCTGTCTCTCTCTGTCTCAAAAATAAATAAATGTTAAAAAAAAAAAAAAAAGCCAAGGCACAGAGGATCAAATTCCACACTTCTTCCTTTTCTCTTGTAACACCTACTAGAATAGTTAAACTTTACAATGAATAAGGACAGAAAGCTGCTTTAAAGCCTCATCCTTTAAATGATTAAAAAAAAAAAAAAAGTAGTAGGCTAACTGCCACACATCATTCAACCCCAAAGGTTGAGATCAGCATTATCTAGCAGTGCTGTATTTCTTTCCAGCAGTTAAAGGGAGAGGGCAGGCCTCAGTTTACCCTATGAAAATCAAGACAAGTTCATTACTCTCTCCACAATCCAAATGTTAGGAGGGACTGAAGACTGAATTAGTATGTGAACAAGTGATTTGCTGTATGGATACTTACAGGTAGTGGTCAAGCTAGGTTCTTGTTTCCTGAACTTTGCTTTGTTTCAAGGTAGTGTTTTTCTAAAATGTTACACTGAGGAAAGGGAAGGAAGGCAACTTTGAAAACATACTTCTTGAAATAACAATAGCTAAAATGATGTGTGTACATACACACACACATGTGAGTATGTGTATGTACGTATACATATATGTATACATTGGGAGAGATATGTATATATTGTCTTGGTTTATTGAAATACTTAGCCCCAAGAAGGGAAAATGCTGATACCTGAGATAAAATATGCAAAGAACTTATACTGATGTCTGGTAGGTATAATCACTGGTAGCCATTATCATTATCATTTCCCATTTAACCTGCAATGATTTAGGGAAGACCAGGAGAATTCTGGAGAATACAGGAATGGTTTTAAGTGTTGCATATCTATGTGTATAGAGATTATCCTTAGAATTTGAGAAGCTATGTTTACCCAAGGGGTGGCCAAGGGCAGTTGTTTTAGGGGGGTCATGATGGAATTTAGTTGTGTAGGACAAAAAGGAAAGGGGGGCTGGCGAAAACTCAACTCCATAATGTCATGCTCTGACATGAACTTCATGGAGTTCAAGAATTCTAAATTCAAATCTTTCCTTCTGGGACATTACTGAAGGTATATTATCACAAAAAGAGCACAGGTCGCATCTATTTAATAGTTTGAGAGCTTTATTTATGACATTAAATTTCGGTATATGGCCCATGGCCTCCATTTTTACTCATGCTTTAGGTCCCGCACATATTAGGAACAGGTGTGGTCAAATCTTTCCTTGGACCGTGACATTTTTCAGAGGAAAACACACTCTGAGCTTTATTTGAGAATGTAATTAGAAAGTCACAAATGTGCTTTATCAAACCACAATCAACTCTCTACCTGCACTGCTCATTCTGCAGAGAATGTATGGAAGATTCTTTTCACTAAGGAAGCATGTTTTCAAACAACTTCTCTTTAGTTTCATGTCTGGTCACAAATCAGTGGCAGTCCAGAACCAACAAAAATGTAAGAAATGCATTAAGTTAAATGTCAGTCCAATTATTGGTATTTCAGGGGTGCTTGTGCTTGGATTGTCTAGCTCTGTAAACACTCCATGACTTAGACTCAACTCATGGTTCATTAATATCTTTGTTAAGGCAAGAAGAGAAAATGAAACTGAAATTCAAAAATGCCATCTCAGCTATCAGTAGCAACTCTAACAATAGGCTTTCAGAAGGACTATGTAGAAAATCCTGGCTACTGTAGTTTTATAGGCTGTATTTGACAATGGGTTTAAATATCCATGTGCTTCCTGTCTATCACTGTCAATAGATAATGAGACTTGACTATTTGGTCCTATTTTTTTTTCCCCTAAAGAGTCAGAAAGATAGTCTGGATAATAAAAAGTAGCCTGTTATGTCATAGTAAATAAGAAGAGAAATATCTTTGTGACATAAAACTACAGTGGCAAAAATCACAATGCACTGTCATCTTGTCAATCATATACGGTAAGTATTTTAAACTTGAACTACATACCTCTAAATCACACATGTGTATTTTTCATATGTGTGCATATATATACACATCTGTAGATAGTACTGTGCCTCACTTTTTACATAGTCAAATGTTTAGGAAAAAGTTTATGAGAACATTATATCCCCATTCTTCCAGTAATTAGATACAAAAGATATTTACATATAAGGCAAACTATATTTTAAGTTAAAAGAATTAAAAAAAATGATAATTCTAACAGAGAGTTTATACTGTCTTCCAGAGGAATATAATAACTAGGTAAGTACTAAAAATTATTTCTGGAAGGGCTTTTCATTGCTTGTGTGTTTAACAGGCCTATCAATGGATACTGCTATTATCCAGGATAGCTCATGGGTAACATTTACTAGATTTGGTGGAAAAAAAAAAAGAAGTAAATTCAGACATAAAGGAAGAAAATGACAGTAATACAATAATAGTAGGGGACTTTAGCAACCCACTTACTTCGATGGATAGATCATCTAGACAGAAAATCAATAAGAAACACTGGCCTTAAACAACACATTACATCAGATGGACTTAACTGACATATAAAACATTCTATCCAAAAACAGAATACATATTCTTCTGAAGTGCACATGGAACATGCTGTAGGAAAGGTTACATGTTAGGTCACAAAACAAGTCTTAATAAATTTAAGAAGACTAAAATCATATCAAGCATCTTTTCATACCATAATGGTATGAAAATAAAATCAATGACAAGAAGAGAACTGGAAAAACCACAAACATGTGGAGGCTAAACAACATGATAATAAACAAACAATGAGACAACAGAGAAAGAATAAATAAATACCATGAGACAAATAAAGATGGGAACACAACAGTTCAAAATCTATGGGACACAGGAAAAGTACTTTAAGAGGGAAATTTATGGCAATACATACCCATCCTAAGAAACAAGAAAAAATTTAAGACAATCTAAGCTTACACCTAAAGGAACTAGAAAGAGAACAAGCAAAACCCAAAGTTAGTAGAAGGAAGAAAATAATAAATATCAAAGTGGAAATACATGAAATAGAGACAAAAAAAAAAAAATCAATGAAACTAAGAGCTAGTTCTTTGAAAAGACAAACAAAATTGTTAAACTTTTAGCCAGACTCCTTAAGAAAAAACAAGAGAGGGCCCAAATAAATAAAATCAGAAAGGAAAGGGGAGAAATTACAACCAATTCTTCAGAAATACACAGGATCATAAGACACTACTACAAACAATTATATGCCAAAAAATGGGATAACCTAGAACAAATGGGTAAATTCCTAGAAACATACAATCTTCCAAGACTCAGTCCAGAAGAAAGAGAAAAGGTTGATTCATGACTAGTATTGAAATTCAATCAGTAAAAAAATAAACAAAACAAAAAAACCTCCCTAGAAACAAAAGTCCAGGACCTGATAGCTTCACAGGTGAATTCTACCAAATATTTAAAGAAGAGTTAATACCTACCCTTCTGAAACTATTCCAAGAAAAGGAAGAAGGAATGCTTCCAGACAATGCTTCTGTGAGGCCAGCATTACCCACATACTAAAATCAGACAAAGCCACCATAAAAAAAGAACACTACAGGCCATTATCCCTGAGGAACACTGATACAAAAATCCTCAACAACATATTAGCAACTGATTTTAACCATACGTTAAAAGGATCACATGCCATGGTCAGGTAGAACTTATTCCCAGAATGCAAAGATGGTTGAACATCACCAATTAATCAGTGTGGTACACCACACTAACAAAAAATGATAAAACTCATATGATCATCTCAATAGGTGCAGGAGATGTATTAGATAAAATTCAACATATATGTATGATAAAAAGTCCCAACAGAGTGGATACAGAGGGAATGTACCTATGAAAGACCCACAGTAAACATCTTACTCAGTGGTGAAAAGCTGATAGCTTTTCCTGTTAAGATCAGTAAGAGCCAAGGATGCCACTCTAGCCACTTTTATTCAACACAGTATTAGAAGTTCTAGCCAAAGTATTTGTACAAGAAAAAGGAATAAAAAGCATCCAAATTGAAAAAGAAGACGTAAAACTGTCACTATTAGCAGATGACATGATACTAAATATATAGAACCTTAATAAAAGACTCTACCAAAAAACTATTAGAGCTAATAAATTCAATAAAGTTGAAGGATACAAAATTAACATATATAAGTCTGTATATACAATATGCATAAATGTAATTGTATAACTTACGTAATATATATAAATTGTAATCTATACAATTACAACAAAATATCAGAGGGGCATCTCGGTGGCTCAGTTGGTTAAGCATCCAACTTTGGCACAGGACATGATCTCACAGTTTGTGAGTTCAAGCCCTGCATTGGGCCCTGTGCGGACAGCTCAGAGCCTGGGGCCTACTTCAGATTCTGTGGCTCTCTCTCTCTCTCTCTCTCTCTGCCCCTCCCCTGCTTGTGCTCTATCACTCTCAACAATAAATAGTAATAAAAAAAAATAATACAACAAAATAACAGAAAGAGAAATTTAAAAAACAATACTATTCACAATTGCTTCAAAAGGAATAAAATACCTAGTAATAAATCTAATCAAGGAGGTAAAAGAGCTGTACTCTAAGAACTACAACACATTGATGAAAGAAATTGGAAATGACACAAATAAATGTAAAGATGTTCTTGCTCACGGATTGGAAGAAATAACATCATTGAAATGTTATTACCCAAAGCGATCTGCAGGTTCAATGCAATTCCTATCAAAATATCAATGGCACCTTTCACAGAAACACAACAAACAATCCTAAAATTTGTATGGAACCAAAAAAGACCCCAAATAACTTAAAGCAATCTTGAATAAGAAGAATGGAACTAGAGGTATCACAATCCCAGATATCAAGATATAGTACAAAGCTGCAGTCATCAACCCAGCATGGCAGTGGCACGTAAGTAGACACGTACATAAACAGAACAGAACAGAGAGGCCAGAAATACTATGCTTGTACAGTCAATTAGTTTTCAAAAAAGGAGTCAAGGGCATACAACAGAGGAAAGACAGTCTCTTCAATAAATGGTGTTGGGGAACCAGGACAACTTCATGTTAAAGAATAAAACTGGACCACCTTCTTACACCATATACAAAAATAAACTCCAAACAGACTAAAGACTTAAATATTAAGACTGAAAATCATAAAACTACCAGGAGAAAACACAGTCAGTAAGCTCTTAGAAATCAGTCTGAGCATTATTATTTTGGCTCTGTCTCCCCATGCAAGGGCAGTAAGAGCAAAAGTAGGCAAATGGGACCACATCAAACTACAAAGATTTTGTATGGTCAAGGAAACCATCAACAACAACAACAAAAAGCAAGCTACTGAGTGAGAGAAGATACTGCAAATGATATAACTGACAAGGGGTTAATAACCAAAACATATAAAAAAACTCACACAACCACCAGCAAAACCCCAAACATTATGATTAAAAAATGGGCAGAGGAACAAGAGTAGACATTTCTCCAGATGGCCTACACCCGCATGAAAAGATGCTCAACATCACTAGTCATCAGGGAAATGCAAATCAAAACCACAACGAAATACCACCTCACGACTTGTCAGAATGGCCATTAACAAAAAGACAAGAAACAACAAGTGTTGGTGAGGATGAGGAGGAAAGGGAACCCTCATGCACTGTTGGTGGAAATATAAATTGGTGCAGCCACAACAGAAAACAGTATGAAGTTTCCTCAAAAAATTAAAAATAGACCCACCATTTGCTATGGTCTAGTAAATCCAATTCTGGATGTTTATGGAAAAAAACAAAACCAACCCAACAAAAAACAAATCACCAATCTGAAGAGATACATTCATACCTATGTTCACTGAACATTATTTATAATAGCCAAGATATGGAAGCAACCTAAATATCCATCAACAGATGAATGGAGAAGATATGGTGTATATATATTCACCAGGGAATATTACTCATAAAAAACAATAAAATCTTGCCTTTTTTGAAAACATGGATGGGCCTAGAGGGTATTATGGTAAGTGAAATAAGACAGAAAGACAGAACAGAAAGACAAATAGTATGTAATTTCACTTATAAGTGGAATATAAAAACTAAAACAAACGAACAAACAGAACAGAAAGAGACTCATAGATACAGAGGACAATCTGGTGATCGCCAGTGGGCAGAGCAGGGAGGGGTAGGTGAAACAGGGAAAGGGGATTAAAAGGTACAAAAAACTTTCATTTATAAAATAAGTAAGGCATAGGAATACTATGTACAGCATAGGGAATATAATTAATAATATGTACTAATTATGTATGGAAACAGATGGTAGCTCGATTTATCATGGTGATCACTTTGTAATGTACAAAAAGGGGATCACTAATGTTGTATAACTGAAACTATAGTCGACCCTTGATCAACATGGGGGTTAGGGGTGCTGGCCCCCCATGTAGTGGAAAATCCATATGTAACATTTGACTCTGCCAAAACTTAACTACTAATAGCCCACTGTTGGCCGGAAGTTCATTAATGTATATTCTGTAAGTTACATGAGCTATATACTGCTTTTACTTTATATACTATATGTATGTACCATAAAATAAGCTACAAAAAAGGAAACGTTAAGGAAATCACAAGGAAGAGAAAACACATTTACAGTGCTATACTATATTTAAGAAGAAAAATCTGTACATAAGTGGACCGGCACAGTTCAAACTCATATTGTTCAAGGGTTAACTATAATATAGTATTGCACATCAACTATATTTTAAGAAAAAGAAAAGAAAAAGAAAATTCACCCTAGGGCTTTAGCTGTAATGGGTAACTCCCAGGAAAACTCTTCATAGAGATGGACCACATACGTCCCACAAAAATTGTTTGGTTGTATGTTTTTATATCATTCCCTTTTCCTGTTAATATGGATAACATTTAATTCCATAAATGTGATTTTATCTATCTATCTATCTATCTATTTATTTATTTTGAGGGAGAGAGAGACAGACAGAAAGAGTACACATGAGCAGGGGAGAGGGGCAGAGGGAGAGAGAAAATTCCAAGCAGGCTCCATACTCAGTGTGGCTTGACACTGGGCTCAATTCCACGACCCTGGGTTCAAGATCCAAGCCAAAACCAAGAGTTGGATTCTTAACTGACTGAGCCACCCAGACGCCCCATAAATGTGATTTTAAATAGAAAGCATTGCAGTTGTTTTTCTCACACAAATAAAGAACAGGCTCATGTGGTTATATACATTCTCAAAGTCCTGACACTGGTAACATTTCAAAACACTTTCACCTACATTAGCTCGCATTAACTTTAAAATAGTCCAAGGAGGTGGGCATGTCATACAATATGACCCTTTAACAGATGAGGGCACAGAGGCACACTGTGGTAAGAAAGCCACCTAAGGAAAACAACCATGTAACAATGGGCAATGAACTAGAAGAGTCAGAGCTGGAAATTAAGGCCTATTCAGGACTGTTTCTTAATGTGACACAAAATACAGAGAACAGTATCAATAGGTAAATGTCACTAGGAAAAAAAGGGAAGTAATTTATGATAGCCAGCTAGGTCAAGATATTATTATACATTCCCTTCCACATAAATGAAGAATTTTTCAAACATAAAAGTGAAGTCGGTAAATAAGATAGTTGTGTGTGTGTGTGTGTGTGTGTGTGTGTGTGTGTGTGTGTGTTAGTTTGCTTTGTTGCTACTGTTTGGTTGGGAGGAGAGAGGGTGGGTGATTTGTATGGAGTCATCCACACTACTGAATGGTCCCTTTTTTGAGACAAAAGTCAGTACTCAAGATGTGTTGGAGGCTATTGTAAAAAAATTTTTCTTAATGTTTACTTATTTTTGAGAGAGACAAAGACAGAATGTGAGTGGGTTAGGGGCAGAGAGAGAGGGAGACACAGAAGTAGAAGTAGGCTCCAGGCTCTGAGCTGTCAACACAGAGCCCGATGAGGGTCTCGAACTCACGAGCTGTGAGATCATGACCTGAGCCAAAGTCGGATGCTCAACCGACTGAGCCACCCAGGCGCCCCTTTGCAGGCTATTATAAATGATACTTGCTCATGTGACAAAAAAGCAGAATAACGTTTTTCTTATTCTACACAATCCTCCTAGATCTTTTTTTTTTAATGTTTATTTATTTTGAGAGGGAGCACGTGCATGCATCAGTGGTGGAAAGGCAGAGAGAGAGGGGGAGAGAGAATCCCAAGCAGGCTCCGCACTGCCAGCCCAGAGCCTGATAAAGGGCTCGATCTCATGACCATGAGATCATGACCTGACCCAAAATCTAGAGTCAGACACTTAACCGACTGAGCCATCCAAGCACCCCTCGGATCCAACTTTCTGGTTTTATTTCCCACAAGGCCCTCTCGCCACCACCCTCCACCCCTGCCCACCAAAAGACCTCTGTGCTCTAAGCAAACTATTGCACTCATTCTCTCCCCAATATCCTACACTTTCCTGCCAGTTTTTATTCATGTGGTCTCCTCCTTCCAGATGGACTGTACTTCTAAATGGTAAGTCAAGACAAAAAAGCTAAAAGAAAATACATGCAAACTTCTCCATAATCTTGGCATATATAGAGACTCCTTTAAAAAGACATGAAGATATGTGTTAGTTCACAAGTAAGCTGTGAGCAGATATACCAACTCTAAAGGAAATGACTAATAAATGAAAACATATTAAAATCTAAAACTTCCATTCATCAGGACACATCAAAAGACTAAAAGGTAAGCCACAGAGACTCAATCAAGAATATAAAAAATTACTACAAATTAATGAAAAAAGAGGCAAAACGCCATTGAAAAGTGGACAAGAACATGTACCCAATCATTGCATTGTACATCCAAAATTAACACAGAGTTGTGTCAATTATACCTCATTAAGGCAAAAAAGAAAGCCACCTGGGTGGCAGTGTTAGGCTGCAGTGAAGAAACTATCAGTTCTAGGCACTACATATACATTTACATAATGAGCCACAGAGACAAACTATCATGATGCCAGATGAGATTCTTAAAAGGGACTCCAGCTAATGTGCTGCCCTGGAAACCTGGCTCTGGGGGGGGAATACAAGTGGGAAAGAAACTAACAATTACAGACAGTCCTCCTCTTGGTAGGTTTCCCGGAAGTTTCCCTGCAGAGAGGGGTACCTCCAGGCTGCTCAAGAGTGCCCTGGCTTGACAGTCTTGCTCTGATTAAAAAAAACAACAACAAAAACAAAAGAAGACAAGAAAAAAGAAAGAAGAAAAAAAAAAAGACAAGAGACTTGATCAGTCACTTCGCAAAAGTTGAAGTCCAAAGAGCCAAAACCACAGTAACACATATTAGTAACCATACTGCTGGAAGGAGTGGAAACCTGTATAATTATTGTGAAAACTTCTTTGGTATAATTTACTAGAGCTGAATATACTCATGCCCCATTACATCCAAATTTACGCCTAAGTATGAGCGTTGTGCTCAATAGAAATGTGCACATTTGGACACCATGAAACAGGTATGAGAACGCTGATAGCACCAATATTCAAAAGAACCAAAAAACGGAAGTAACGAGTTTCTTTCAACAGAAGAATATATAAATCAACTGTAGTACAGCAACAATGCAGACATGAAAATAAACTAGAGCTAAATACGACAGCATGCATGACTCTCAAACATAATGTTAAAAGTCAGAGGAAGGCACAGAAGACACATTGATTGGTTTCATTTATGTGGGGATTTAAAAAACAATAGTAAAAAAGGTTTCAGAGACAAACGATTGGGTGGTACAACCACCCAAGCTATAAAGTAACAAAGCAACAAAGATGTTACCAGAAGTATCTGAATAGTGATCACCTCTGGGTGACTGGAGAAAGGAGGTCATAATTGAGGGGAGGCCATTCTGACGTAATGGCAATAATGTATATATTTCTCGATCTTGGTGGTGGGTAAAAGGTGCTTTTTTTTTTCTTATGACAAATCACTGTACTCTTTTTCTGTATGTGTGCTATATTTTCCCAGTTAGAAAAAAAAAAAAAGAATGGCATTGCTAGGTGTAAAATTCATTCATTCATTCTTACTCAACAAATACGAATTAAAAGCCTACAAGGGTTGTTCTAGGCACTACATACACATTTACATATTGAGCGACAGAGACAAAAATGTCCCACTTTCTAGTTGATGAAGACAGAAAACAAGATTTGTGATAATAATAACGGTAACAATCCATATACATACATGTAGAAATGTCTGTTGGTGTTAAGTGCTAGGAAGAAAAAGCAAGGATAGAGAATGTGTGTTTGGAGGTAGGAGGAGATTCAGTGGTAGATGGTCAGAAAAGGTCTCACTGAAATGGTGACATGTGAGTTCAGATTTAAAAGAAGTGAGGAAGAAAAAAGACAATTCACAGAATGGAAGAAAATACTGCAAATCACTATCTAATAAGAGTCTAATACCAAGAATACATAAAGAACTCTTATAATTCAACAACAAAAAGACAAGCCCAATTAAAAAAATTTTTTTTAATGTTTGTTTATTTTTGAGAGAGGGACAGAGACAGAGTGCAAGTGGGAGAGGGGCAGAGAGAGAAGGAGAGACAGAATCTGAAGCAGATTCCAGGCTCTAAGCTCTCAGCACAGAGCCTGACGTGGGGCTCAAACCCACAAACCCAGAGATCATGACCTGAGCTGAAGTCGGATGCTTAATTGAGTGACCCAGGCGCCCCAAGCCCAATTTTAAAAAGGCAAAGGTGGGGCGCCTGGGTGGCGCAGTCGGTTAAGCGTCCGACTTCAGCCAGGTCACGATCTCGCGGTCCGGGAGTTCGAGCCCCGCGTCGGGCTCTGGGCTGATGGCTCGGAGCTTGGAGCCTGTTTCCGATTCTGTGTCTCCCTCTCTCTCTGCCCCTCCCCCGTTCATGCTCTGTCTCTCTCTGTCCCAAAAATAAATAAAAAACGTTGAAAAAAAATTTTTTTAAATAAAAAACTAAAAAAGGCAAAGGACTGGAACAGACATTTCTTCAAAAAAGATATACAAATGGTTAAGTAAGCACATGAAAAGATATTCGACATCCTAAGTCATTACGGAAATGAAAATCAAAACTGCAATGAGACAGCTCTTCACACTTAGTAAGAAGGATATACGGTAAAACCTTGGATTGGGAGTAACTTGTCCTGTGAGTGTTCCACAAGACAAGCAAACATGTCTGATAAATTTTTTAATTTGATAAATGATTGACGTCTCACAATACAAGTAGTATGTGACGCTGAATGTCACATGATCACAGCTGAGCCAACGGTTTTTGAAATTCGCTTTGATAGGAGCACTATGGATTACAACCATGTTTCCGAAATGCACTGTGCTCGCAAACCAAGGTTTTACTGTTATTTTTTTTAAATGGGGAGGGGGGGTGGAGAACAAGTGTTGGTGAGGACATAGGGAAATTGGAATCCACATACATTGCTAGTGAGAATATAGAATGGTGCGGCAGCTGTGGAAAGCACTGGCCATTCCTGAAAAAGTTAAAGAAACGATTTCCATATGACCCAGCAATTCCACTCCTGGGCATCCACTTGAAAGGAATGAAAAGAGGAATTCAAACAGACACCTGTGCACCAATGTTTCCGGTATCTTTTCAACAGTAATTTAAGGTAATATGTTGACCTAATGACAGTTAAGATTTCGATGAAAAGATAGGAGTGGAGGTAAGACCATAAGGAACATAGAGACATTACTCAGAGTAGTACATTCTGTTCATGTTTACTCCTCCATTGACCATCAGTTTAGGCCCTGTTGTGGGCTGAGTTGTGTCTCACCCCAATTCACATTGAAATCCTAACCCCCAGTAACTCAAAATGCAATTGTACATAGTGTTAGTGTCTTACAGAGGTAATTAAAGTAAAATGAGGTCATGTGGATGGGAGCCCAGTCCAACATGACTGGTATCCTTGTAAGAACAGGAAATTAGGACCCAGACACACACACAGAGGGACAACCATGTGAAGACACTGGGGGAAGATGCCATCTACCAGCCAAAGATACGGGCCTTAGAAGAAACCAATCCTAATGACATGGTGACCTCAAAACTTCTCATCTCCAGGCTGTGAGTACATAAATTTGTTTTTTAAGCTACCCAGTCAGATGTACTCTGTTATGGAGGTCCTACCAAACTAAGATAAGCCCCAACACCTCTTTGGGGATGGACAGAAGAGAAGATCTGTCCTCTAAGAACAATGGAAAGCCACTGGAGAGTTTTAAGTATAAAAATTATATGATTACATCTACATATTAACAAGTGCCCTTGGCTTCTATTCCCCTCACTCCCCTGCCTTGGCTTTCCTTTTCTTTTTTCATTTTTTAAAGTTTGTTTGTTTGTTTGTTTATCTATTGGGGAGGGGGGGAGGCAGCGAGAAGATTTGAAGAAGGAGATAGAGAGAAAGAGAATCCCAAGTAGGCTCTGCACTGTCAGTGCAGAACCCAATGCGGGGCTTGAACTCACAAGCTGTGGGACCATGACCTGAGCCAGAAACAAGAGTTGGACGCTTAACTGACTGAGTCACTCAGGCGCTCCATGGCTTTTATTTCTAAATGGAGTTGGCCAAACTCGATGTGAGAAACCAATGAGGAGGCTACTGCGTTAGTCCCGGCAAAAGACAGTAATTTGATCTAATGTGATGGCAATGGTGATAAAGAAAAGTAGAAAAACTTGAGATGTGGATTAGAGGTAGAAGAGACAGTACTTGGTGACAGATTTGAACGGAGGTGTGTGTGTGAAGGAACAATAGTCAGAATGACTCTCAGGTTTCTGGCAAGAGAAAGTGGACAGAGGCAGTGGAGACAAGGAAACTCTAGAGAAGATCTGAAGAAGGAGAGCATCAAAGGGGCAGTTTAGGACACAATTAGCTTGATATGTCTGTGAGACTTCCCTGCAAATAAATGAAATAAGTCTACGAAGCCAAAAAAGAGACTTAGGTAAGAGACGTACATTTGGTATTTCCATATTATATACTGATATTTAAAACTGCAAGACTGCAGGATGCCCAGCTGGCTTAGTTGGTAAAGCGTGAGACTCTGGATCTCAGGGTTGTGACTTCAAGCCCTATGCTGGGCATGAAGCCTACTTAAAAAACAAAACAAAAAACCCCAGCAAGAGTAGATGTGACCGCCCAAGATAAGAATGCTGTATGAGAAGAGAGGCAAGCCTGGGGCAGAAATCTATGGAATTGCAACATTTAGGGTAGGTGGATGTTCCAGAAACAGTAAGTACCAACAGGTCCACAAATGTGTTCTGCGTGGTATGTGGAAATGTATGGTGGGCATACATTTATTATTACATGGATTATTATGTGGATCAAAATAATTTAGTGAGTTAGTATACAGGCAATAAAACTGGGTAGCTTATTTTTAAATATGCCTTCAATATTGCATTTTCCAGTAAAACCCATTAAAGTCACTAATATTGTTAAGTAAACACACACAGACTAGAAGATTTACTCTCTTTCTTCCGCCTTATACATATAAGATTACAGCCAAGAACCCACTTAGGAAATTCATTACTTATGTCGCCTAAGCTGGTCTCCTGCATTGAAACTGAACTTAGACTTTCTGCGTCCTATCTGAAAAACACCACAAAGTGAAAATCGAAGTGCAAAGATTAAAATTCTGCCAATTTCTTAAAAGAGAAGAAAAATGTATTGGTTTGCCCATTCCTTTTCATTTTTAATTTGTAATGCTGTCTACACGTACCTGGGTAATGTTGCACATACCCATTAGCAAAATTCCCATGGAAATATAATGTAGCGAGGCCTTCAGAGAGGTCTAACTTGATGAAAGCTGACAGTAAAAATATCCTCTGCCTTCCCATTAGTTAGGAATTGGGAACACCTATACATTTTCCAAGAGAGAAGTGCATTAGCCTCTGTACAAATTACCCAAGTAAAAATAGCCTCTAAGTAATACAGATATAAACTGGATAAAAGTTAAACCACATTTACAGTGCTTAGCTTTTAAACTTAAGTTGGATATCCGAGTTAGAAATGAAACAATTAGCTTTTCACCTAGAAAATCAGGAATAAAGAATGCCAGGAAAAGAAAAACTACTAATCTCATGTTCTGACTGATCTAAAAATACTTTTCTAGGTATTTCAAGAGGAAGTGTTCTCCTTTTCAGTTACAGAAATGAAGGGCAAAGATAATATATAAGTATTTCAAGTTCTACTGAATGCTCAATGGGTTTATAGCACATAAATCATTAGGCACCATTTATTTAACAAATATATCTACAGATTATGTTCTACATAACTATATACAATATGTTAATTGTGAATATATTCTAGTATCTCTTTTATTACTTGTTGACTATCTTCACTATTATTGTTCAAAAAACCCTGGGGTGTAATTTAAGCTCTCACCACCAAAAGAAAAAAAAAAAAAAACCCATGAAATTCTACTGATACATACAGGCATTAGCCATTTCCGTCACCTGTAATATTCCATCATTCAATAAACATTAGAGAGTGCCAATACAAAGGTAAACAGGAACGTGTATACCCTTGACCAAAGAAAGGTCGTTCTCTAAGCAGGCTGGTTGCCCTTTACAGCTAAGCTCTCAACTACAGGAAGAAGGTACATAGGAGAGAAGGGAGAAAGGGATCCTCTGCCCATCTGTCAGATCCGTGGAATCAATCCTGGCAACCAAAGGGGGTAACAGATGTTACAATGGGCTCTGATTCAGAGGGTGCCAGCTTCAGAAGGGGCAAGCAAAAGCTTGCTGTAGGTGGAGGGAGAGCAAATTTCTACTCTTCTTTGAAGCAGCTTGACTATGTGACCTCCCAAGGTTCTTTTCAGTTCTATGGCTTGACGATGTTGGAAGGTGTACCTGACATAAGCAAATTAAGCTAGTGAGCTGAGAATCACAAAATGGTAGTAAGAAAGAGCTTTGGCAATAACCTAGCTCAACCCTTTTGTTCACTAAATGAGGCAGCAGGTCCCACAAAGATGAACTAATACGCAGTATATCATGGTGAGACCAATCGCTGTTCTTTCTGCTTTACTATTATGATAACTCAAGATAAAACTGCACTTTCAAGCTAATTTAAAGAAAGCATTTCTCTCCATGAATTTGCACATTTATGTCCCCTGTCTAATTCTACACAGAAATACATAAAAGCTGTTCTGAGAGTACATATTTTGATAAATATGGCTACATAAGGTAATGTTTGTCTTGGTTAAATTAATTAAAAGAAGAAAAAAAAAAAAAAGAGGAGCGCCTGGGTGGCTCGGTCGGTTAAGCATCCCACTTGGGCTCAGGTCATGATCTCACAGTTCTTGAGTTCGAGCCCTCCATCGGGCTCTGCACTGACAGCTCAGAGCCTGGAGCCTGCTTCAGATTCTGTGTCTCCCTCTCTCTCTGCCCCACTCCAGCCTGTGCGCTCGCTCTCTCTCTCCCTCTCTCCTCTCTCTCTCTCAAAAATAAACTTAAAAAAAAACAAAACACTGGGAGTATTTCATAGAAGTTAACACAGCACTCCACCATGCTCAAAATTCTAATTCCAAGCACACAAAAATATGTCAGCCCAATGGATAAAGTACATGAATCAGAGACAGAGGAAGACAAATAATCACTTGCACCTGAATATGGAGCTGATGCCTGTTGCTCCACTGACCCCTGTGATTCCAAAGGCTCTTCATGAAAACTACTGCCCGGTCCAGCAGGCCCCCGACACCTCCTGGGCATGGATGGTCCTGCTGCTGGAGGAGGGTAGTAGGCAAAGTGGAAACCCTGAGCTTTTATCAAGGCTTGATAAAAGTCATAAAAGGACAACTTCAGCAAAGAGATGGAACACAAGTTACAAAAGGCATTTATTTCCTGGGGTTAAGTCAACCAAACTCGAACTTTCCTTTTCGCCGTCTTTGAAAAAATGCAGCTTGACAAAGACACTTGTCCATTTAAGAATACAGTCAGTACATACACAACAAGAGCAAATTTCATGCTTGTTAGTGTGGCAGTCAAGACTTCCAAAATCTGGCCCCCAACGCTGCCTACAGCCTCGCGTTCTAGCACCCTCTGAATGCACTGTGCACACCTGCAGTCCTAGCAGGCTTTCCACAATGCCCTTTGAGTCTCTGTTCATGCTGTTCCCTGCGTTCTCTCAGCAGCACTCCCCACAGCTCTTGTGCGTGCACGGAGCACACACGTGCATTTGTCTAGATCTTTGAGTCCTTTTTTTTTTTAAGTTTATTTATTTTGAGAGACAGAGACAGAGACAGAGAATGAGGGAGGGCTGAGAGAGAGGGAAACAGAGAATCCCAAGCACGCTCTGTGCTCAGATGTGGAGATCGAACTCACAAACCATGCGATCATGACCTAAGCCAAAAATCAAGAGCTGGACACTTAACTGATTGAGCCACTCAGGCACCTCCAGATCCTTTCACTCTCAATTCAGTTGACCTAATAGCTCCTTGTGCATGTCAGTCACTGCCCTTCCCTAATACACTGTATGGAATTGCCTACCTTTGTACTATAGATGGGAGGAACTTCAAGGGCAGGGCTATGGTTTCTTTATTGTAGACCAATAGCCTAGCTTGGGATTGATCACCAGTACCCGGTATCACAGATGTTTATTGAGCTCAATTTTAAGAAAAGGTAGCTGGTAAATTAAAAAAAAAAAAATTATTCTTTATTTTTGAGAGAGAGAGACAGAGATACAGAGCATCAGTGGGATAGGGACAGAGACAGAGAGGGAGACACAGAATTCGAAACAGGCTTCAGGCTCCAAGCTGTCAGTACAGAGCCTGACACAGGGCTTGAACTCACAACCTGCGGGATCATAACTAGAGCCAAAGTTGGATGCTTAACCGACTGAGCCACCCAAGCGCCCCAGGTAGCTGGTAAATTTAAATTTACTTTTTCCCCCATGGGAGAAAATACTATATAGAGAGGATCAAAATAATTGGATTTTGCCTAAATGATGACAATATTTTCCAATTATACTATAATATTTGCCCTAGTGATGACAGTAGTCTTGTTGGTCTCCTAAGTCTTGTTTATTCAGCATGTATGTGTGCTATAAAGTACAGTAATTTTGCTATTGATTTCCTAGTTAGCTTGAAAAATGGCTTTTCACACTTGAAGGGTCCTGCCTGAGCTGGTGAAATCAGAAGATTTGAGGTTTTGCACATATTTAGCTAAAACCACAAATTTTGGCTGTCAAGAGAACAATAAACCATTTTTAACCAGAAACCTTTATTTAAGAGATAAGTGGTGTCAAAGTGTCCATGCCATATTGTCACAAAATGTTTAATCAGAGGTAACTATTTCAGCTGTGAGGACATTTAACCTGTTTTCTGTATGGGTCCTTTGCATTCTGGCTAAAATATTACTTCATTCTTGTGTAGACAAACAGTGTGTATGGCAGTCATCTCATGACCACATTTTCTATCCTCTGAAAAATTACAACATTCTGGGCTCCTGGGTGGCTCAGATGGTTAAGCATCTGACTTTGGCTCAGGTCATGATCTCACAGTTCATGGGTTCAAGCCCCATATTCAGCTCTGGGCTAATAGCTCAGAGCCTAGAGCCTGCTTCGGATTCTGTCTCTGTCTCTCTGCCCCTCTCCCCCCTTGCACTCTGTCTCTCTTAAAAAATAAACATTAAAAAAAATTACAATGTGCTATGCATGAGCAGATCACAAACTTGGAGCCAATCACAATGCACCTCTTAGAGTATTCATTAACTGTAATTTATTATGTGTATGCTGATATGTCATTATGATTTTCAGCTCTGGTACTGAAATATTTAGCTATGGTTGCTGAATATAATCAGCAAGATAAGAGGTTTTGAATATGATTACAAGAAGCTCCTTAAATGTAGTGAGAAATTATGTTAAGAGCACTGACAGCTAAAAAAAAAAAAATGGAGCATTTCTCTGTAATAAATATTATAGGTGATGCTATCTTTTTCTGGAAATTACTCTTTATTCTAATTATAAGCACTTATCTGATTACTGAAGCATTATCATTACAGATTTAGAATGGCTGCATTACTTAACTTCTCAAAACATGTGTTAGTATCCCAGTTGAGGGATTCCGGGTAAACTAGACACTAAATTGAAATCATGTTCCCAGTGCGTGGTTTCTAAAGACTATGAGCTCAATGCCCAAATTGGGGTTTCTCCTTTGTTCATAAAATCACTTTATTGTATTCAGAGACAGAAATTTGGATGATGTGTGTGTACTTTCAAGAGCTACCATGCATTCTGCATCCTAAATTAAATAACCTAATATAATTCACAGTGTTAAGAAAAAGGTAATTAGAAACATATGTTGGTTTCATTTTTTTCTGTCTTGTGCCATCACGTCAGTCTTCAAGGAAAAGAAGACCACTATGTGCATCTAAATGAGTATTAATTTCACAATTTAGTTACAATTTATACTTCTTATTGGCTACCTGGAGGCTCTGTTTCTGGAAAATAAACACAAGGGTAAATTCAGCATTTGCTTCATGTTCTGAAGGGCGCTGAATTTATCATGTAACGGGCACCCAGAAAGGCAACGTTTGCAAATCTGCAGCATAACCAGAGGACACCCCTGATTCTATTCTCAACCATTAGGGATCCTAAGTCCTAGAGACTGGCGGGAACAATAACAACTCATCATGGAGTTAAGGCAGTAACTGTCTATTAGAAACTGTTATCTTGTAATCATGTTCCATTACAAATTTTTAACTTGTAATGGTGACAGATGAAGACTGAGCTCATTTTTCCACCCACATTAGTTCCCTGCTAACCTAACTACCTGATTACGATTTGCAGAATCCTCTTGGAATCATGAAATTAACTAACAATGCACAGTCCAAAAATAAAATGGTCCTAATGAGTTATTACTTTTCTATAATCCTGAGTATATCCGGAGCTTGTGAATAAGGGTGCAGTATCTGTTCGTACAGATTAGTTTTTTTAAAAAGTTCATGCTCGGGACTCCTGGCTGGCTCAGTCCGTTGAGCGTCCGACTTTGGCTCAGGTCATGATCTCATGGTTCATGGGTTCGAGCCCCACATCGGGCTCTGTGCTGACAGCTCAGATCATGGAGCCTGCTTCGGATTCTATGTCTCCCTCTCTCTCTGCCCCTCCTCTGCTCTCACTCTGTCTGTGTCTCTCTCTCTCAAAAATAAACATTACAAAAAATTTAAAAGCTGATGCTCTTTGATCCAGTAAATACTCTTCCAAGAAATCTACTCTAAGAAATAGGAAGGTTGAAAGAAGATTAATTTCAAAGAAATTCATTGCCATTCAATGGAACATTACATAGCCAGTAAAAATTGTATTTACAAAACTTTTTTTTAATGTTTATTTTAGAGAGAGAGACAAAGGGAGACAGAGAGAGCACACGAGCAGGGGAGGCGCAAAGAGAGAGGGAGACACAAAATCCAAAGCAGGCTCCAGGCTCTGAGCTGTCAGCATGGAGTTGGATGCAGGGCTCGAACTCATGAACTGTGAGATCATGACCTGAGCGAAGTCAGACGCTCAACTGACTGAGCCACCCCGGCGACCCCAAAATAGTGTGTTTAAGTGAGGCACTGATATGGGCAAATGTAGACACTATAATTACTACACATTAATGGGGCATACTACTGTGTCTGGCCTTAGCTACTATGGACTCAACACAGAGAATGCTGGCAGACAGTTCACTCTGTGCTACGGTACTTGAGGAAAAGGTGGAACATGGGTTTTATTTTCAATCTAGGGAAAATAATAACATTGGAGAATTTAATATTTTTTTAACTTTATGGAGATATTAATACACCACACAACTTGTCCCTGTAAAGTGTGTAATTTGGTGGTTTTGAGAGTATTCACAGAGTTGTACAACTATAAGCACAATTAATTTTAAAGCATTTTCACCACCTCCAAAGAAACCCCATACCCTTTAGATATTATCCACCCACCCTCCTAACCCTAGTCCTAGGCAACAAGCAATCTGCTCTCTGTGCCTGTATGTTTGCCTATTCTGGAAATGATATAAATTTTAAACAGATCTCTCATGCACACCAATATTTAAGGAATGGTATAAGCAAGTGGAACTTTGTAAACACAAAAGAAATGAGGAATGCCTTGAGAGGCAGAATTAAAAAAAAAAAGAATAAAAAACAACCTAGAAAGTGTTATCATGGACCCTGAGGAAAGAGTTTTAAGAAGGAAAGAATAATTCAAATGTCAAAGGCTCCCAAGAACCAAGTGAGACAAGTATTGGTAAGTTTTTATTTCAGATTAAATGACAAAGAGAAGGTTAGTGACACCAGGGGTTGATAAACTCTAGTCCACAGGCCAAATCTGGCTTGCCATCAGTTTTTGTAAATAAAGGTTTATTGGAACACAGCTCCGCTCACTTGTTTCGGTACTGTCTACGGCTGCTTTTGGGTTACAAGCTTAAAATATTTACTATTTGGCCCTTTGCAGAACAAAGTCTGCCAACCTCTTGTAGACAAATGTCTCAAATCATTAGTGCTATTAACCAAAAATGACCCAATCATCATCCACATTCCATGGTACAGTCACTGCTGCCAGTTTTAAAGGCCTGGTTGTTTATAGGCAAGGGGACAATTCAGCTGTACTGAAAACAGAGTAATCGCTACTCATCTCAAGGTTGACAACTTCCGACTCTCTTTACCACAATCCGATATACTGCTGTTTTACAGCACAGGCTGGTGACAGGTGCAGAGGCTGTTAGATCGTACCTTCCGAATATGTAGGCTACATCCCTTAGTGGCTCCTATTTATGTAATTTCTCAAACATGAGTAAAATCTGATCTCATGCACACTTCCTTAAGAGAACACAAATGTGATTTATAAATTGATACTCTGTAAAAAGTAAATGCTGGCTCAAGTTTTATCTCTTTTCTAAAGTTTACTACTCACAAATGCTTTTTTGAATGATTAGTTCCAAGTGTTTTATTTTAACGAGCCGTGTACTCATATGAAGTCCATAAGAACTCCGTTCAAGTGTTTGAGTGCTAAAGCTCCAGTGTGTCTACAAAGAGAAGTAAGAAACCAAAGGTTTGGGTCAGAAGCATTAAAACGGAATTGTTCAGCTTTTGCTTGTCCTATGTGGTCTCTGCCTGGAATGACTCATAACATAATAAAGCTACACAATTTGGTTTAATGCTTTGTATCTGTTGATGATTAGAGAGCCTTAATGCCTTGCTAGTCTAGTCATTAATATTAATGAGTTTTGTGACCTAGGCCAAGTTAATAAAAATAAAACTTTAAATATCCAATTAAGAAGTTCTCAATAATTTTGAAGTTGAAATTACTTTACGGATTTTTTTTTTATAGTGCTGGAAAATAAACAAGGGTTTCAAAGGCATTTCCTATCCTGATGGGGAAAAAAAAATGACAGAATGGTAAGAGCATCTATCAAATACCACTTTTTGATTACAGGTCACATAGGGCTGCTTCAAAATCACAGATTAATGGAAGAGGGAATTTAGATGTACATTATTCCACAGATGACTGGAATACAGTATTGGAAGAGGTTAGATCTGTTTAACCCCAAAGCGATTACAAGTAATTTTTACTTTCAAATCAGATCTGAGTTAATAAATGGAAAACTGATAAGGTTGGTGGGATTTACCCAAGTAGCTGTGAAACAATTACTCATTTGTGGCACGGAACTGGAAAAAGTCAGTGATTTTGTAAAATTATAGAATGTTTGTGTGAAGCAATGGGTATTTAAGGTGGGGTGAAAGAAAGATTTCTCTTTTAGACATTTATAAAGAGACTGGCTTAAGCAAAAGTTTGCAGAAACCTGTAGAAGCAGCCAAAGACTGTGTTGCAAATCAGAGCTCTGCCAAATAGACAGGCTCCATGCAGACGAGCCAGACTTAATTTGAAATCTGTATTGCTGGTAACAGAGCTAAATGATGTTCTTGGAAGATCATCTTCCACATGGATGACCATATTACTGGTCATGATCTTGGCCTGCGGTCTTGGTTTGGAAATGTTAACCCAGTTCACGGAGAGGGCTTATATTCAAAGCATTAATAGCCAGATCTGAGAGAGGCAGTATACAAAATGCATTAAGCAGAATTGGTAATATACTCGAACATTCATTCCAGAACGCTTACCAAAAATAGAAGGAGCATTCCTTCCCCTTTCCTCTCTATTCTCTATGCCACCACCTGGTCTAAGAACTTATTTAACAAAACCCAGAATGCTGAATTTTCTTAACTTCCATCTCTTCAGGGGGCACCTAGGTGGCTCAGTCAGTCGGTTGAGTGTCCCACTCTTGACTTCAGCTCAGGTCGTGATCCCAGGGGGATTGAGCCCTGTGTCGGGCTCTGTGCCGAGCATGGAGCCTGCTTGGGATCCTCTCTCTCCCTCTGCCCCTCTGCCCCACATGCGAATGCTCTCTCTAGAATTAAAAAAAAAAAAAATCCATCTCTCCAGTTTCATCATTCTCTAGATCATTCTAAATACTGAGGCCAAATCCAGTTTTCTACGTGCCACTTCAACAGACTGCTCTTCAACTAACAATGGTCAGTATTGCCATTAACGTCAGTTAAAGTTCTACCTCTTTTGCCTTAGAGCTCCAAACTTTCCATAAACTGGTCCTAGTTTATCTTCTCCTTTTAAATTACAAAATATTTAAAATATTAAAATTATAGGGACTGATTTGGCAGATATTCATGTATTCCCAAGACTCATATTTATCTCATATTTACTATTTTGCCTGTTGAAAGAGTAAATATACAGTTAAAGTCTGACACCATCCATCAGATTTCTTTCCCTTTAGTAGGATGAAGATTTACTGGAGATTAAGATATAAAGTAGGAAACAGGAGACAATGAACAAAAGACTTAAAAATGTAAAAATATAATTATTAACTACACTAAGATAAGAATTCTTTTTTTTTAATTAAAAAAATTTTTTTCTTTGTTGAGAGAGAGATTGAGAGACAGAACATGAGCGAGGGAGGGGCAGAGAAAGAGTGGGACACAGAATCCGAAGCAGGCTCCGAGCTGTCAGCACAGAGCCCGATGCGGGGCTCAAACTCACGGACCGTGAGATCATGACCTGAGCCAAAGTTGGACGCCCAACTGACTAGGCCACCCAGACACCCCAAGAATTCTTTTTTTTAAATGGTATCCATTTATTAGTCTTAGATTGAAAAGTTGAAAATAAGAAGGAAACAACAAAACGGCAGTTAATATCTCTTTTTACCTTCATTTCAAATTTGCACAAGAGGTGAAGTCGGACTTCGTGTTTCAGGATGGGATTTGAATATTCAGAAATAGGGTTAAGAATGCTCAGGAATTCTCCCTCTTCTATCCCTTATTCTTTAACAAAATGTAGAAAATGAAGACTGGCAAGGCATAGATCAGAAGTGGTTAGAAGTTAATTTTCTTTAAAAACCTGTATGTGTGTGGGGCACCTGGGTGGCTCAGATGTGGTTAAGTGTCCGACTTCGGCTCAGGTCATGATCTCACAGTTTGTGAGTTTGAGCCCTGCATCGATAGCTTGGAGCCTGGAGCCTGCTTGAGATTCTGTGTCTCCCTCTCTCTCCACCCCTCTTCCACTCATGTTCTGTCTCTCACAAAAATAAACATTAAAGGAAAAAAAAACCTATATATGTGCAAACCAAGATGGCTTGCAAGCTGTAGAACCAAAACACAGCAAAACCTTGGATTGAGAGTAACTTGTTCTGCAAGTGTTCCACAAGATGGGCAAACATTTATAATAAATTTTAATTTGATAAATGGATGATGGCTTGTAATACGAGTAGTCTCTTTAATGTTATAAATATCAGCAAGTTACAGGAAGAGATTTAAAGTAAAAAGTATAGTGAGAGTAATTCTTTACTACTACTACTATTTTTTTTTTTTTTGAGAGAGAAAAAGAATGCAAATAGGGGAGGGGCAGAGAGAGAGGGAAAGAGAATCATGTGGGGCTTGATCTCATGAGTCGAGATCATGACCTGAGCCGATATCAAGAGTCAGAGGCTAACTGAGCCATCCAGGCACCCCAAGAGTATTCTTTAGAAGGTAGGTTTATTTTTGTTGCATTAACACCAAACCTATTAGTTCAGCTACAGATAGTGTCTTTTAAAATTAGACATAAAACATTAAAATATATAAAACATTTTATAATATCTTTACAGGAAAGTGATGTTAATGTGTAGCACCATGGCGAGATTCTAGTTTGGATAATTCTCTTCCATTGAACAATTCTCCTACAGTTAAAGAAGAAAAATGTAGCGATTCAATTTTAAGATAATCTACAATTTGGATCTATAATTTTCTAACACCTCCAAAATGATGTAAAGTTTCCAATTTTAAATAAAAACATGTGTGTTATATTCAAGGATCTGTTGAGCACAAAGATTTTCCTATTCTATATATTCAAACTAACTTTGGCCACTCTCGTTTTCATTTAGTTACAGAGTAAAATATATTTTAAGTATGTGATGCAATTTCTATCTATGCTCTCTGCCCAACTTTTAAAAAGTTCCCGGGCCACTCTCCCCTTCCCACTTCATTTCATCTAACTCTGACCACGGACTTCTTTCTCTAGGGTTTAGGTCTTGTGAAGATTCTCCATTATGGGCAGAAGTCCAGATTCCTCAGGTTACCACTTCAGTCCTTCCACAACTCAGGTTGAATTATCTTCTTCCTCTTACTTCCCCAAGGATGTTATTATACAAACTTGCTAATTACTACCCATGAACACTTGTGTTTTCTCCAAACAATGCCTTTGTTCCCAGTGCCTCCTTCAATGAGAATATACTCCTCTAACTACCGTATGGCAAAGTCCTGCCATTCTTCAAGGGTTAGCCCAAACACCTCGTCTATGAGGCCTTCCCCCACCTCCCAAAAGGAATGCATCTCTCCCTCTGAGCTCCAATATCTTCCATACTTGAGGTAGTAATGTAGCACCAGAAAAATTCTACCCAGTACTGATTTTTTTTTCCCCCAAATATATCATTCCCTTTCTAGCAGGATGAAAGCTTCTGTTGGGTAGGGTCTTGTCTTCATTTTAGTATGGCACAGTGGTTAAGAGTGTGGCCTCCTGTGTCAAACTGCTTGTGTTTTAAACCAGTCTTTGTAAGTCATCGGCATATTTTATGCTCCACGTGCCTTTTAGCCCAGAGCCTTGAATGTAACAGACATTTCATATGTGCTTGCTAAGTTGAATAGAATTTTTTTTTTTAGCTTCTTAAATCGAATGGAAAATAAAGCCATGTGTAAAATACTGAGTAGGGAAAGTAAAAAACAAAAACTCCCTCCAATGTAACATCTTAAATAAGCAGTAAATAATTAAACACACAGAGTTATATAAATGTTGTCCAAATATATTGCTTTTTGGAAAGGGTGTAAAATCACTGCTTGGATATAATCTAAATATGGTTACAATTCTGAAAGCTATTTTCATACCTACATGTTGTCTGAGAGACCCTTTACATGTAAAATGAAGGTCACTGGTTTCAACAGCATTATCAGAACTGCACAAAAAATCCTGGCTTTGGGCAAAGAATGAAAAAAAAGCCAGTATGTAGAATACCGATCTAGGCAGAGAACATGGGGAGTGAAGGCTTCCTTTCCCACATGACACTATTTCTTATTAAAATTGCAACTTCCGGGGATGCCTGGGTGGCTCAGTCAGTTAGGCGTCCGACTTCAGCACAGGTCATGATCTTGCAGTCTGTGAGTTCGAGCCCTGCATTGGGCTCTGTGCTCACAGCTCGGACCCTGTTTTGGATTCTGTGTGCCCCTCCCCAGCTCATGTCTGTCTCTCTCAAAAGTAAATAAACATTAAAAAAAATTTTTTTTATTTTAATTGCAACTTCCAGCTATTTTTATATGTAATGTCTCTTGAACACAGACCACCAAACAATGCAGAACTAGGTTACTGTTTTGTGAAGTAGACAAAAATGACTTCAATAGGCTGAGTCTATGGAGTTCATTTCCACCGGTGACCTAATCCAGAGGGGAAGCCATAATATCGGTATCAGAAACATTTTCACTGCTCTTTTTCATGAATAACGTGCAAGCAAAATGAAATGCCAACTATTCCAAATATAGTCAGTATCCGAGACATCTTACTTGAACTTACTTGAATCTGGACATGAACTTACTCGTGGTAAGTACTATATAGCCATACGGTACAGACTTGTACTCCAGGACAGACTTGTACTTGAAACAAACATAGACTTGTTTTAAACAAGTACTGTATTATTCTCGATGGCAAGGCAGATAAATCAAATGATGTCTCAGACTGAAAGAACTGACCATATTTTTCATGGAGATGACACCTACCTTTCAAAGAGTTCAAGGTGTTTTGCAAAACCTGACAGAAACGGGATTTCTCCCCATCACACTCCTAATTAGGAAAAATACATGCTAAGACAGGCAAGCGAGAAATCAGCAATACAATGCAGGGTCACAATGGAGCTCACAATGCTGTGTCTGTTATGTCAACAAGTAGGTCTTGAAACTGGATGCTTCTATTTTCAATTTAGGTTTGTGTTTTACGTGACACTGTGGTTGATGCACTTTCCTCTTCCGATAAGAGAAGAAACTAAGACTTGTCGAAAATCCAGCTGTCACATGCTGAGCACTGTGGTGGGGGTACGGGTGGCGGTAGGTGCTGTGAAGTGTTACAAAATGGCAGTCAGATTTTGGTGAAGGGATATCTTGAGTAGCTGAACCTGCACCACGCAGTACATTTTCTAACTACTGAAGGGGATGAACTAGAATATTAAACAGTGTTATGGCTTCCTCCATACATTCACAATCTGACCTGAATTACTACTGAACAAATCTGCAAGATTTGTTTCATCCCCACAGCACCATGTCCTGCACTGTAATCACCAGGGGAAACGTACACCCGAGAAAGTACAGCCAGATGCAGCCGATCTGGCAAGAGGCAGGCAGAGCCTGGAACAGTCTGGCCTGATTTAGGGGCCACACTAGTAGTGAAAGGCTCTTAAGTGCTGGCATTTGAAAAACCAGGTTCACACTCTGGATCACGTCCAGCTCTCTTGAGTTCTTAATCTTTCCGGCAAGTATGGTTTGCTGCAATTCAAATACATTTGAGCATTTAACACATGTTCAAGGAAAGTCCTTGAAGAGCACGGCATGAACTATGCATTTTCTAAAATGCATGTGTGTCTAAATAAAAGCTTATCTGTTAGTGAAAAACTGTAAAACCATAGAAATTTTCAGTCATGACAACCAGATATCACAATTCAAGTTTTTTTTTTCTTTGCTACATTAACTGTTTCTATTACAGAGACTAAAGAGACAATTTCCAGAGCACCATGTTTGAATTTTATACTTTCTTTTTTTTTTTTTTAAGTAAGCGTCGCACCCAGCATGGAACCCAACATAGGGCTTGAACTCATGACACTGAGATTAAGACCTGAGCTGAGATCAAGAGTTGGACACTTGACTGACTTGAGCCACCCATGTGGGCCTTCTATTCGTTTTTAGAAAGGTAGTAACATGCCTTATAATACACTGGCTACTTTAAGTGCAAGACTGTAAAATATTTGACATAGAAATATTGCCAAATATTGTCCAAATGGGCCTAACTTGCACCTCAGATTGTTTTGGAAATGAGGAACAAAGTTCTGAAAAATTGTTTTTCTTGTGCGGGTACAAAATGCAAAGAACAAAATGCAGAAGCATTTTTATCTTTGACTCACTTCAGAATGAAAGACTTGGGAACGCATACATTTGGGCCTCACAACCAATACTTAGCCAGTAATCTGTTTCTAATGAATAGAGTCACACATTTCCATATAATGAACAATGAAAAAACTGGGCCTGGATTCACTCTTCAACTCTAAGAAAATCATACCTTAATCGCTAACGATAAAATCCAGGCATTATAATGTCTTGTTACAGTATTGGCAATTAAGAAATAAAGATTTATGGATAAAATAAAAACGCGTATGTACACCACCTATAAATCCTCTTAGGTCTAACTCTGAACCCTGTGATGATTGCTCTCCTTTCAATTTCATTCCAAAGGGCAACAAAAAGAAATTTGTCCATAACATGTCCTCAAGCTTCCACTCTGTTGCAAATTACACTACCTGATATTTGGACAGTTTTGAGGGATGTAGAAATTTTTAACATAATAGGTAAGTGTGGGTCAAACGAAAAATGTAAAAACGTAGACTCAAACAGAAAATGATGAGAGGAAACACTGATTCAAAAAGCAGCAGAGCTCTGAGAAGTTAAAAGCACTGACTCTGGGGTCAGACTGCCTGTGTCTGAATCCTGGTTCCTCCAGCTACTGAGTGGTGAAACTTCACAGAAAGTAATTCATCTCTCCGTGCCTCACACTCCTTATCTGTAAGTAACTTAGCTGAGGACTGTAGTGAAGATCTTATGTCATTTAAGGTCTTGGAAGAGCAAATGACGCAAAGTAAGTGCTCAATAAGTATTCATTAATATTATTAAAAACTAAGGGAAACAGTATTTCTGACGCCCAAACTCTACAAATGGCTGGCTAGTATTACCAGGGGTTGACGAGAGATCTAGAAGACACAGAACAGGGGCATGGAATCTGCTGGTAAATCTTAAACCAGAACAACTAGAATTGATAAATGAAGATAAAATGAAGGGAAACTAAAACTCAGTGCAGGTTGACAGGAATGAAAAAGCCACAGATCTGTACATATGCAAAAGGCTGCAAAATAAAAATTAAAAAAGGGATGAAAATAAAGAAGAGGCAACAGTCAGGTGTTTTGGTCAATAAAAACCACAAAGATGTCAAATAAATGCACTGAAATGAAAACTATACATAGTAAGATAATTTTTTTTCATGGTAACATATCTTTGAAAGGACCCAGCTACAGGCTGTACTAATCAACTTGATAAAAGAATTTTACTAACATATAAGAAGAGTACATATTAACATCACTCTAACTTTACTAAAAACTAAGAAACATCACCTCCCTCCAAACTGCTCCCCCCCCCACTCTCCCCAAAACCAAGAAAATCCTCCAAATACTTGTAGAACTACTTAGTATTACCGTGGCAAGATTAGCCAAACTTAAAAAGGAAATAGCAATTGTCACATCAAGATTTTTCAGATTCGGTATCTCCACGGGTACATCTCTGATTTCTGATTGCATCCAGATTTTCTGTTCAATAAACAGTTTTGAACATTATAATCAACTTCTTTTTAATCAAAACTAGTCATATTGGCAAATTAGGTAGTACTGAGAAATGTAATTCATTATGGCAGTTTTCTTTTTAAGTATGTTTTTAATCAGTTTTGGATGCAGGTGCACTTTTAAAAGAAAAGCAGCAAATTTCCATGGGCGACTGAGGTCTCTAAAGCAGAAATTGGTTTTGGTAGAAAAAGTAAAAGAAAAATTAAATCAAATTTTGTAAGTCTCCATGAGGCCGTTCGTATACAAAACCACTCGGACTGATTTGTTAATAATTCCCAACTTTCATGTTGTTTCATGTTCTCCTATTTCTGAAGAGTTTCATGGAAAAGTATATAATACTTATACCATAAATAAATCAGTACTGTACAGTGTAAACTAAACTCTTTACTTTTTCTCCTTTAAACACTTATTAGCAAACTTTGTTTCAGAAAACAATTAGGAAAAATATGACAAATTCAAGCCTGGGGTCTAATGTTAAATTGCATTCATTTTTCCAGAAATGTAATTAATTACAATGAGGTTATAAAGAAATCAATCTGTCCGTTTTAGCAGATAATTAATTTACTTGCACAGATTAGCCGCTGCTTTGCATGACTATTAATATAATCCCTGACTTTCTCTTTCTACTGCATTATGTCTAGAAAAAGACAGTGAAATTCTTTTATAATGCCCACTAAAGTATGTGTTTACTTCTCTTAATGTTGATAGTTAAAATGTACTGATCAAAATGTTGATACACCATGCTACTTTTGAAAATAGCACGCCTACTTAATAAATTGGGTCAACACAGAATACTGAATATATCAAAATAACCCATTTTAGTCCAAGGTAACTAAAAATACCACTTAATTGGGGCACCTGGGTGGCTCAGGTGGTTGGGCAACTCACTCTTAATTTCGGCTCAGGTCATGATCTCATGGTTTGTGGGATCGAGACCCGCATCAGACTCCGGATTGGCAGTGTGGGACCTGCTTGGGACTCCCTCTCTCTCTCTCTGCCCCTCCTTCACACACGTTCTCTCTCAAAATAAATAAAACATTAAAAAAAACCCACTTAAACAACTTTTTCTTAAATAGGATGACTAATAATAATGCCCAAGAAATGACTCAAATCTCACAAGTCAACTTTAAATCTGCTTTCTGGGGGCGGGGTGGGGGTGGTGGGAAATGAACTCTCGAAGAAGGTTAATGCTAAATAAATAGCTTTTATAGATTCATTACGTACTATAAACATTCCTAACATTTTCCTCCCTTTAAAATATGTTGATAAGCCTCCATTAAATGGTTTCATCATTTTCCCAGTTTCTCTTAATTTCAAAGTCTGTACTTTTTTACATTTTATTTTTGAGAGAAAATGAATCACGATGGCAAATGAGGACACATTTACCTCTTTCAGTTTCCCTGAAATTCCACACAGAATGTATTAAAAAATAAACATTAATAGTTTAGGAAAACAAGAAAGCATACAATTGCAGAACAGAAAATGAGAGGAAGTTCTATAAGCTAAAAAGCAGAGGAGATTCGATTAAAGGGAAAAACACCAAATCAGAGAAAACTGGAGTAAAAATAGGCAAAGGAGAAGCCATTACAGAAGCTCACAAAAACAAAGCTCCTGATCAGTAAATAATAAAAGGAGGAGCATATTGTCTCACATGTGCTTCATGACCGTGCAGAGTCCCAGAATGCAAAGTGGGATTAGAGGAACAGAGCAAGGTGTCAGGTCACTTATGGGAAGGAAGTCTCAAGCCCAGATGCCATATTCCTGCAACAAGGCACACCCAGCCCTGTAAGTCACTGGCTGAAGGCTTCGGTGGTAAGAATCTTCTTATCCCCAAAAATGAAGTGGAACAGATTCCCATTTGGACTGAGGAGTAAATACCCTACAACCACCAAAACTGTTCTACCTTGAGTTTCAACTAGACATACAAGTAACCAAGAATCACAATCACTTGAGGAGAAATTAGCAAGAAAGTCATCACATTGAAACTAAACAAATAGGGGCACCTGGATGGCTCAGTTGGTTGAGCGTCCGACTTCTTGATATTGGCTCTGAGTCATGACCCCAGGCTCATCTCTCATCTCTCTCTCTCTCTCTCTCTCTCTCTCCCTCTCCTTCTCTCTCTCTCTCTCTCTCTCTCTCTCTCTCTCTCTCTCTCTCCCTACCCCTACCCCTCTCCCCTGCTCATGACTCTACAAAATTATATATATAAAAAAAAGAGACATTCTTAAGTGAAATGAAAACACATCAATGACAAAAAAGAAGGAACAAGCTCTTGGTATTTTGATAGGATCTCATTAAATCTATGTTAAATCTAATCCAAAGTAATCTACAGACATTTTAACAATATTAATTCTTCCAATCTGTGAGCATGGTAAATCTTTGCATTTGTGTGTGTGTGTGTGTGTGTGTGTGTGTGTGTGTGTGTGTGAGTGATCTTCAAGTTCTTTCATCAATACCTTACAGTTTTCAGAGTACAGGTCTGCCACCTCCTCAAATGAATTTACTCCTAGGTATTTTATTCTTGTTGATGCAACTGCCAGTGGGATTGTTTTCTTAATTTCTCTTACTTCTACTTTATTATTACTGTACAGAAGTACAAGGCAGAAATGTAATGTATTTTAGTTTTGCATCCTGCAACTTTACTGAATTCATTTATTCGTTCTAATAGTTTTTAAGGTGGTCGTTAGGGTTTTCTATACATATAGTTTCATGCCATCTCCAAATAGTGGTACTTTTACTTCTTTCTTACCTATTTGGATGTTTATATTTCTTTTCCTTGTCTGACTGCTGTGGCTAGGACTTCTAGTACTAGAATAAAAGTGGTAAGAGGGGCATGTTTATTTTGTAGGAATAGCTTTCAGTGTTTCCCCATTGAGTATGATGTTAGCAGTGGGTCTGCTATGTAAGTCCTTTATTATGTTGAGGACATTCTTTCTACATCCACTCTGTTGACAGTTTTTAATCGTTGAACAGATGTTGAAGTTTGTCAAATGCTTCTGCATCTACTGAGATGATCATATGAGTTTTGTCCTTCATTTTGTTAATGTGGTGTACCATGTGAACCGAGTTACAGATCCTGGATCATTCTTGTATTCCTGGAATAAATCCCACTTGATGTTGCTGAATAATCCTTTAAATGTATTGTTGAATTAGGTGAAAGGGAGTAAGAGGTACCAACTTCCAGGGGCGACTTGGTGGCTCAGTCGGTTAAGCGTCCAATTCTTGATGTCAGTCAGCTCAGGTCACGATCTCAAGGTTTGTGAGATCGAGCCCCATGTTGGGGTCTGTGCTGACAGCGTGGAGCTTGCTTGAGATTGTCTCTCCCTCTCTCTCTGTTCCTCCCCCATTCCCTCAAAATAAATAAATAAAACATTAAAAAAAGAGAGAGGGATACAAACTTCCAGGTACAGAATAAGTCATAGGGATAAAAAATTGTTCTTTTTATCCTATAACCCATAAGGAATACCGTTAATAATATTGTAATAACTTTGTATGGTGACAGATGACAGCTACACTTACTGTGGTAAGCACTGCACAATGTATGGAATTGTTGAACCACAATGTTGTGCACATGCAACTAACAGAAAGAACACTGAATGTCAACTACGCTTCAATAAAAAAGACTCTTTTGAAAAAGTCCTACTCAGCTAAAAACATGATAAAATGACAAAACAAAGCCTAAAAAAGGGACTGAAAATGTAAAGGACCCATCTAAAGATCAAACTTTTGAGTTTAGACGAGGACAACAGAGTCTCCACAATCCACTGCAAAATGAGAAAAACATAAGAGAAATGGAAGGCAGATTTAGAAGCTCCAGTAGCCACCTAACGGAAGGATAAGAGAGAAAGAAGTGGGTGAAAAAGTAATCACAGAAATAAAAGAAAAAAATTTTTCACGTGGTTAAGAATAGATTTGGGCTTTCAGACAAGACTGGGTGGAGGCACCTAAAGGAGAATGCTAATAATAAAAACTGATACTTAATCACATGTTTGTATAACAGCAGAACTCTGGACACAGATTGCAAAATCTTATGGGGGGGAGGGTAGCGAGGAGGGAAAGAGACAGAAACAGAGGGCAACAGGTTATTTACAAAGGTATGAAAATTGTATGGATATCAGAATTCTTTTTAACAAAATCAGATAATGAAAGTCACTACAGCAATGTCTTCACAATTCTTCAGTGCAGAATTGTTAAGTCTAATAAGCAGTCAAGTGAGAGATTAAATAAATGCACACTTAAAGTCATGCAAAAACTCAGGCTAGCTTACACCTTCAGATATAATCTTAAAGAAATGCTGAGCCACCTGGATGGCTCAGTCAGTTAAGCAACTGACTCTTGATTTTGGCTCAGGTCATGATCTTACGGTTTGTGAGTTCAAGCCCCACATCAGGCTCTCTCTCTCCCTTTCTCTCTCTCAAAAATAAATAAGTAGGAGCACCTGGGTGGCTCAGTTTCTTAAACGTCTGACTTCGGCTCAGGTCATGATCTCATGGTTCATGGGTTAGAGCCCTGCGTCGGGCTCTGTGCTGACAGACAGCTCAGAGTCTGGAGCCTGCTGTGGATTCTGTGTCTCCCTCTCTCTCTGCCCCTCCCCCACTTGCACTCTGTCTCTCTCTTAAAAATAAATAAACATCAAAAAAATTTTTTTAAATAAATAAACTTAAAATAAAAAAGTAAAAATAAAAGAATTACTAAGTGGTCAATTCTAGTAAAACAAAGCAAAACAAAACAAAATCAACGAGGAAGATGTAAAATAAAAATGCAACGTCCAAAAGCAATGAAACTAAATTTAAATAATTATTGATAAAGTTAAAAAGAAACAACAATCTAAAATTAAAGTACAAAAGTACTTTAATGAAACCAGGGAGGAAATAATCTATACGAAAAAGTCTAGATACTATTCTAAAAGAACACCAACATTCAGTAAGAGAAAAGCTTTTGGATAGCCTCAAAATATCCCTTTTAAGCAGTTATACAAAGAAATGCCAAACAACGAAAAAAAAAGATTCAATTTCTGTGCTTTTATAGTTAAAATGAGTTTGCTTAACTCCAGATATACCCATATTTAAGCAGCAATAAATCCTTACTGGTATGTAAACATCACCATTATACTGTTCCTGGAGCTACTGAGCCCTCTTTAAAACTAAGTAGACAAAAATGATAATATATGGCATTGAATGTATGGAGTGGAACCAAACAATGGTCAGATGTATGGAATTGTGATTTGGAATGGTTCAGTATTAATTCTTGGAATATACTTCCCCCAAAGTTCAGATGACCACAGAAACTTTTTTTTTTTTTAGGTTTCATACATTTTATTTTTTTTTAAGTTTTTATTTAAATTCCAGTTAGTTAACATACAGTGCAATATAAGTTTCAGTTATACAATACAGTAATTCAACACATCCAAACAACACCCTGTGCTCATCACAACAAGTGCCCTCCCTAATCCCCATCACCTATTTAACACATCCCTCCAGTTTGGTAACAATCAGTTAAGAGTCTGTTTCTTGGTTTGCTTCTGTCTCTGTCTTTTTTTTTTCCCCTTTGTTTCATTTCTTAAATTCCATATGTGAGTTAAATCCTATGGTATTTATTTTTCTCTGACATTTTGCTTAGCATAAAAATGTCTAGCTCCATCCATTTCACTACAAATGGCAAGATGTCATTCTTTTTTATGGCTGAGTAATATTCCATTGTGTCTCTGTGTGTGCGTGTGTGTGTACACACATCTTGCTTATCCATTCATCAGTCAATGGACACTTGAGATGTTTCCATAATTTGACTGTTGTATATAACGCTGCTATAAACATCAGGGTGCATGTAACCTCTTGAATTAGTATTTTTGCATTCTTGGGCAAATATCTAGTATCGCAATTGCTGGACTGTAGCATAGGTCTATTTTTAACTTATTTATGATTCTCCATACTGTTTTCCAGAGTGGCTGTATCAGTTTGCATTCCCACCGACAGTGCAAGAGAGTTCCCCTTTCTCCATATCCTCACCAAAACCTGTTGATTCTTGTGTTGTTGCTTTTAGCCATTCTGGCAGGTGTGAGGTGATAGCTGATTGTAGTTTTGATTTGTATTTGTTTGATGATGAATGATGTTGAACATCTTTCCATGTGTATACTGGTCATCTGTAGGTCTTTGGAAAAAATGTCTATGCATGTCTTCTGCCCATTTTTAAATTGGATTATTTGTTTTTTGGGTGTTGAGTTTGATAAGTTCTTTATCGATTTTGGATACTAACACTTTATCAGATATGTCACTTGCAAACATCTTTTCTCATTCTGTAGGTTGCCTTTCAGTTTTGCCGATCATTTCCCTTTTTTTTCTTTTGATGACATCCCAATAGTTTATTTTTGCTTTTGTTTTCCTTGCCTCTAAAAATATAACTAGAAAGAAGCCACTGTGGCTGATGTCAGAGAAGTTGTTGCCTGTGTTCTCCTCTAGGGTTTTTATGGTTTTAGGTCTCACATTTAGGTCTTTAATAATTTTGAATTTATTTTTGTGTATGGTGTAAGAAAGCAGTCCTGTTTCATTCTTTCGCCTGTTGCTTTCCAGTTTTACCAACACCATTCACTGAAGAGACTTTTCCCCACTGGATATTCTCTCCTGCTTTTCAAAAATTAACTGACCATATAGTTATAGGTTCATTTCTATGTTTTCTATTCTGTTCCATTGATCTTTGTGCCTATTTTTGTGCCAGTACTATTTGTTTTTATTACTACAGCTTTGTAATGTAACTTGAAGCACAGAATTGTGATGCCTCCAGCTTTGCTTTGCTTTTCCAAGATTGCTTTAGCTATTCAGGGTCTTTTGTGGTTCCATACAAATTTTTGGACTGTTTGTTTTAGCTCTGTGAAAAATGCTGTTGATATTTTGATAGGGATTACATTAAATGTGTAGACCGCTTTGGGTACTATATGCATTTTAACAATATTTGTTTTTCCAATCCATGAGCATGGAATGTCTTTCCATTTCTTTGTGTCTTCTTCAATTGCTTTCATCAGTGTTTTATAGTTTTCAGGATACAGGACTTTCACCTCTTTGGTTAGGTTTATTGCCAGGTATCTGACAGTTTTTGTGAAATTGTAAATAGGATAGATTCCTTGATTTCTCTTTCTGCTGCTTCAAAATTTGCACATAGAAACGCAGCAGATTTCTGTACCTCGATTATCCTTCAGCTTTACTGAATTCTTCTATCAGTTCTGGCAGTTTTGGTGGAGTCTTTTGCGTTTCCTATACAGAGAATCATGACATCTGCAAAGGGTGAGTTTCACTTCTTCCTTGCCAATTTCGGTAACTTTTATTTTTGTTTTCTGATTACCGTGGCGAGGGCTTTGAGTACTATGTTGAACGACAGGGGTAAGAGTGGACATCCTTGTCTTGCTCCTGACTGTAGAGGAAAAGCTCTCAGTTCTTCCCCATTTAGGATGATATTAGCTGTGGGTTGTTTTTTTTTTTAATATGTGAACTTTATTATGCTGATGTATGTCCCCCTGTAAACCTACTTTGTTGAGGGTTTTTATCATGAATGGATGTTGTACCTTGTCAAACTCTTTTCCTGCACCTATTGAAATAATCATATGGTTCTTATCCTTTCTTTTATTAATGTGGCGTATCATGTTGATTGATCTGTGAATACTGAAACACCCTTGCAACCCAGGAATAAATACAACTTGATCGTGGTGAATGATTTTTTTAAAAATTTTTTTAATGTTTATTTAGTTTTGAGAGAGAGAAAGAGAGAGAGAGAGAGCACGCGACAGAGGAGGAGCAGAGAGAGGGAGACACAGGCTCCAGGCTCTGAGCTGTCAGCACAGAGCCCAACACGGGGCTCGAACCCACAGACCGCGAGATCATAACCTGAGCTGAAGTCGAACGTTTAACGGACGGAGCCACCCACGTGCCCCTGGTGAATGGCTTTTTTAATGTATTGTTGGATTCGGTTTGCTAGTATTCTATTGAGAATTTTTATATCTGTTGTTTATCAGGGATGTTGGCCTGTAGTTCTCTTTTTCAGTGGTCTCTTTATCTGGCTTTGGTATCAGGGTAATTAATGCTGGCCCCACAGCATGAATTGGAAGTTTTCCTCCCATTCCTATTTTTTGGAATATTTTGAGAGAATAGATATTAACTCTTCTTGAGATGTTTGATAGAATTCAGCTGTGCAGCCATTTAGTCCTGGACTTCTGTTTTTTGGGAGTTTTTCGATAACTGATTAAATTTCTTTGCTGGTTATTGGTCTGTTCAAGTATTCTATTTCTTCTTGTTTCAGTTTTGGTAGTTGATATGTTTTGAAAAACTTATCCATTTCTTCTAGTTTGTCCAATTTGTTGGCAAATAGGTTTTCAAAATATTCTCTTATAATTGTATTTCTGTGGTGTTAGTTGTTATTTCTCCTCTCCCATTTGTGATTTTATTTATTTGGGTACTTTCTCTTTTCTCTCTCTTTTTACATTTTTTAACGTTTATTTTTATTTTTGAGACAGAAGGAGACAGTGTGTGAGCAGGGAAGGGGCAGAGAAAGATGGAAACACAGAATCTAAAGCAGGCTCCAGGTTTTGAGCTGACAGCACAGAGTCTGACATGGGGCTTGAACTCACAAACCCCGAGATCATGACCGAGCTGGAGTCAGATACCCAACTGACTGAGCCACCCAGGCACCCCTCTTTTCTTTTTGATAAGTCTGGCTAGACTTTCATTAGTTTTATTAATTTTTGCAAGGAACCACCTTCCGGTTTCATTCGTCTACTGTATTGTTTTTTTTTTCAGTTTCTTTATCATTTATTTCTGCTCTAATCATTATTATTTCCTTCCTTATGCAGGCTTTAGGCTTCATTTGATGTTTCTTATTATAGCTCCATTACGTGTATGATTAGTTTGAGATTTTTCTTGCTTCCTGAGGTTGGCCAGTATTGCTATAAACTTCCCTCTTAGGACCACTTTTGCTGCATCCCAAAGGTTTTGGACTGTTTGTTGTGTTTCCATTTTCATTTGTTTGCTTTTTTTTTTTTTTTTTTTAATTTCTTCTCTAGTTTCCTGATTGACCCATTCATTCTTTAGCAGCATCTTGTTTAACCTCCATGTATTTGTGGTCTTACCAGATTTTTTCTTGTGGTTGATTTCCAGTTTCAAGGCACTGTGTTCAGAAAACATGTGTGGTATGACTTTAATCTTGCTGGATTTGTCGAGGCCTATTTTGTGACCTAGTATTGTGATCTTTCTAGGGAATGTTCCCTGTGCACTTGCAAAGAGTGTGCACTCTGTTTTAGAATGGAATGTTCTGAATATATTTGCTAAGTCCATCTTTTCCAGTGTATCATTCAAAGCCACTATTTCCTTGTTCATTTTCTGTTTAGACAATCTGTCCATTGATGTAAGCAGGGTGTTACAGTCCTCTACTATTACTGTATTATTATTAATTAGTTCCTTTATGTTTGTTATTGTTTTATATATTTGGGTGATCCCATAGGTGCATAAATATTTAAAATTTTTTGATCTTCTTATGAGATTGTCCACTTTAGGATTATATAGTGCCCTCCTTGGTCTCTTGTTACATTCTTTGTTTTAAAGTCTAGTTTGTTTGATATAGGTATTGCTACTCTTACTTCTTTTGACATCTATTTGCATGATAAATGTTTTTCCATCCCCTTACTTTCAATCTGCAGGTGTCTTTAGGTCTAAAATGAATCTCTTATAGGCAGCATATAGATGGGGTCTCCTTTTTCCATCCATTCTGACACCGTTATGTCTTTTGATTGGAGCATTTAGTGCATTTACATTCAAAGTAATAAATGACAGATATGCATTTATTGCCATTTTATTACTTGTTTTGTCATTTCTGGAGATTTTCTCTGATGCTTTCCTGTCTTTGTCACTTTGGGTCTCTCCTTTCCACTCAAAGAATCCCCTTTAATATTCCTTGCAGGGCTGGTTTAGTGGTCATGAGCTTAGCTTTTGTTGTCTGGGGAAATATCTCTCTTTCTATTCTGAATGATAGCCTTGCTGGATAAAGCATTCTTGCTGCAGATTCTTCCCATTCAGCACTTTAAATATATCATGCCATTCCCTTTTGGCCTGCAAAGTTTCTGTTGAGAAGTCTGCAGTTAGACCTTATGGGTTTTCCCTTGTAAGTTAAGGACTTCTTTTGTCTTTCTGCTTTTATTTATTTAAGTTTATTTACTTATTTTGAGAGAGAGAGAGAGAGAGAGAGAGAGAGAGAGAGAGAGAGAGAGAGAATATGCACATGAGTGTGGGAGGGGCAGAGAGACAGAGACAAGGGAAAGAGAATCCCAACCAGGCTCCATGCTTGCAGCATAGAGCCCAATGTGGGGTTTGATCCCATGAACTCTGAGCTGAGATCAAGAGTTGGACACTTAACCAACTGAGCTACCTAGGCACCCTAGTCTGCTTTTAATATTTTTTCTTTATCACTATACTTTATAAATTTAGTTACAGTATGTCTTGGTGTTGTCTGCTTTTATTGATTTTGATGGGAGTTGTCTGTGCCTCCTGGATCTGGGTGTCCGTTTCCTTCCCCAGATGAGGGAAGTTTTAGCTATTATTTCTTCAAATAAATTTTCTGCCCCCTTTTCTCTCTCTTCTTCTTCTGGGATTTCTATGATACAAATGTTATTACTTTTGATGGAATCACTGAGTTCCCAAGTCTATTCTTGGGATAATTCTTCTCTTTGGTTCAGCTTCATTATTTTCCATTATTTTGACTTCTGGGTCACTACTTCATTCTTCTGCTTCTTCTAGCCTGCTGTTCATTGCATCAATCCTGTTTCCAATCTTGTCTATTGCACTCTTCATTCCTGACTTTTTTTTTTAACCTTTTTTATCTCTGTGGTAAGAGTTTCACTGACGTCTTCTATTCTTATCTCATGCCCAGTGAGCAGCCTTATGATTGTTGCTTTAAATTCTCCACCAGGCATGTTACTTGCATTTGTTTTTCTTAGATCTAAGGCCATGGTCTTATGTTGATTGGGATCAATTATTCTGTCTTGGCATTTTGTCTAAGTGTCTGCATTCTTCTCTGTGTTAGAAAGGCCAGTTGTATCTCTTACTCTTTCTTCAGTGTGGCCTCTTCTCTGTCTTCAGTTGTGCAGTTTCTTCTGTCAGTCTTCAAGTTGATTCTTGGGGTAGTTAAGATGATTTGATAGTTATCTAGTTGTGTTTGCGGGATGAGGTGAGTGTAGGGTCCACCTACTCCACTGTGGTCTTCCTCTCCTGACCACAAAATCTTGATTTTGGAGTTACATTGTATAAAAGCAGTCCAGACATGAGAATATCCAAATTATGTAATGCTTACATTCTAATTAAAATTGACCCGAACCCACCATAACAGCCTTCTTTTGTTCAGTAAACAAGTTTAACATCTTATTTTTATTTCTGAGAAATGTACATAATTTTGAAAATAACAGGTATTTGCTAAAAAGAATAGCAAGTCCTAAACTAGCACCATGATTTCACAGAGAGGGTCCTCTGCTAAGAATGCTCATGGAAGTTAATTTTGAGGGTCTAAATGAGCCTTCAATGTACAATGTTCTCATTTAGAGCAAACCAGTGTCAAAAGCTGTTTCATCTTCATTGTTGTATTAAAATGCCTTCTGCACAATCTCCTTTCATAAATTTCAGATGAAAGTAAATAAGTGTTTCTATAGCACAGGGCATCTGGATATGGGTAATATAGGTTTAAAATATAAAACAGAAGAAAAGCAAAAGAAGTCTAACTTCTTATTGTTGAGAGAGAGAGAGAGAGAGAGAGAGAGAGAGAGACACAACAGGTTCAAAATGGAGTCACTTGTGCTAAGTCCATGTCAGGAAAACTAGAGGTAACACCTAACTTAATTAGTTTCAACCTCTCTCAGAAGTGGAATCCTAAACCAGTCAATCTGCAACTATTGGTGAGTACTAGTGAGATCATCTGCCTGACGGACCCCCATCATCCCCTATAGGAAGTTAACCAGAAACAACAGACTTCTTGCTAGTAACTTTCTTGTCCTGGCTCCTCCCACCTATAAAAATCTTTGTGCAGCTCTTTGGAGCTCGTTTCTGTTAGATGAGATGCTGCCTGATTCACGAATGACGAGGAAGAAAACTAATAAAGTCTTCAAAATTTACTCAGTTAAAAAAGTTTTTTTAAACACTACTCAGTAAACAATAAGCTATATACTTAAAATATCTAGAAAGGGTCTTTATAAGATTTGTAAGACTTGTTTGTATCTTGTTTTGAATGTCAATATGACAGACAGGGGAGATGATCCCCATCCTCTGGCTTCTTGAAACACAAATCCAAGGACCATTAATCAAGGCTCTTTGGATCTCAACTGTCATATACACGCATGGAACTAGTAATTTCTGTAGCGCTCAGAATAAGAAACATAAAAGTCTATTACAGATTAAAACCCATACTCAAATTATACTTCAGCATCATCTTGTCCATACTTACTGACCTTTAGGAACAGGTATAACAGTGTTCTTCATATACAGTAACTCCAAAATGAAGAGAAGTTGGAAACTACCATGTGAATTTTCCCCCAGCTTCTCAGTTCAGTCTCATTCAGTGATACAAGATCATCTTGGACTTTATAGCACTACGGTTAACTTTCAAAGATTCTTTTCTTCTGATCAAATATCCATCCAGAAGCCAGGCACAGCATGTTAATACAGGAAAATATTATGGACTTGCCACCCTTGGGATATTTTTCAGAGGCTTTTGAACATTTTTATAGAAGGTAATTTCAGTCATGCATATTTGGGCTAATTTATTTAGCTGAGAATGAAGACAAAAATAGCTCCATATGCATATCCATGAAAATTTAAGAAAATGAGAAAAATTAAGATTGGGTCTAACTGCAGTGTTTCTGAACATTGCGACTCAATTCACATTAGTAAATGTTTTAAAGACAAGAAATATGTTCTTCTCTGCCACTTAATGAGATCAACATTTCTCAATGTTTTAATAAAGCATTTTATATCTCTTACAGGCAAAAAAGAATACAACCCAAGAGTCTAAGTAAATGTGAATTTGCAGTTAGCATATACATACACTATTAAATATCAGTGCCAACTAATGCCATAATTAAATTCAAACTAAGATTATGAAATGTAAAGACTAACTGTTCCTAGATCGATCCCCATCAATAGATGAGCAAATAAAAACATCTTCAGAGGGAAAAAGTAGTTTCTGGTAGAAAAGTAGTCTCTGGCCCTCAGGCTGGGCCACCAAAAGTGAAATTACTCTTGAAAAGAGAGTCTGCTGCAATGTGTGAACAATCTGTACGACCGGGAAGGAAAACTTAACGAACGATAGAAATTAAGATAACAGAACACAAAAGCCAGCACTTGTAGTAATATGATGGCTTCAGGAACAACAGACCCGCATAATAATGAAAATAAGTTTCCTCTGTCGTTCTGCCTGATTGGTGGCGGTGCGTAGGAGCTCTGCGCGCACGGGTGCACCCACCCGGACGCAGGCAAGCTCCACATTAGGCAGGAGCTGTGGACGGCAGACAGGAAGCCGCCTGCCAGGCTCCAAGCCCTCAAGGGCCGCAATAATGCAGGCCTATCTGTGCAGTGCCAAGGTGCACAAAGGAAACCTTTCCCCTTCCCACCTGGTCTGCTCCCTTTCTCCTGGGACGAGGCTCTGGCTTCGGCCTGGGGATGTGGATGTGGGTAGGGGCGCCGACTGTCCTGGTTTCCTGTACAGACCTGTCTTGAATCCTCCTGTTTTCAGCTCTACATCGTCCTCCTGCCCTTCCTCATACCCACAGACTGTCAGTGCTGAGGCTCCTCTGGGTTGGGCCGGGGGGTGGGGTTTCTTCTCGTCTCTGTGGCCCCTCATGGCTTGTTTCAGCCATCAGCTCATTCCTCTCTTCTCTCACTACTTGAAAAGCTGCAAGCACTAGTAAGCCTCTCTGCTTTTCTTTGCTGCGTGGATGTACTCCTTTATGTGCCTCTGTGTGTGTCTATTTTCGTGAAGTCTCAGAAGGGGCAAGAAGTCCACCCTTCTGCTCAGGCCTCTATCCCACACTGGCTGGGACTACTTGTCAAAAATTTTTTTTTTGCTATTTATTTTGAGAAGGAGAGAGAGAGAGAGAGAGAGAGAGAGCGAGCGAGCAGGGGAGGGGCAGAGAGAGAGGGAGAGAGAATGCCAAGCAGGCTTCACGCTGTCAGCACAATGTGGGGCTCGATCTCACGGACCGTGAGATCATGACCTGAGAAGAAATCAAGAGTCGGGTGCTTAATCAACTGAGTCATCGAGGTGCCCCTACTTTTCAAAAATTTTAACCAGCCTACTTCCATCTAGTGCCTGGAACTGTGTATAAAAATCTTATCTGCTAACTTGTAGCACGGCTAACCTTTCTCAGTTCTAAACACACTTTAAAACTCTACAGCATTTCAATTGAACATAAACTGATGGGAAATCAGCAGTTATTTTCATACCTGAATGATAACAAATTACTCTTGCTACACCCAATGCTTACTGAAGAAAACCCAATCCCTCCAGTGAATCTCAAGAAGATTCAGCTTCTACTTCAAGTTCAACGGTGTCTTTACAAACTAAAAGATAAAATGTATTTTTTCCAATTATCTCAGCAAATGAATGATTATCAATTAGTTGCAAGATAACGAAAATAAAAATCTTGTTTTTTCCCCAAAAGAAGGCAATGAGTCAAAAGGATCAATGACAATAATAATGAAAGTCTGGGGGAATAGAGTTTACCATTATTCATAAAACCAAATTAGAAAAAACGGCAATAACATAATCCTTAAAAATTCTAGAAACAGACACTAATTTTATGACAAACACACCACTGAATAACAAATATGATTGTTAAGTGACTTATGTGAATCACAATTAATTATGTCATTATGTTGATTTATGACATTGCTGCCATTGTCTCATTGCTGGTTCATAAAAGCAGATGCGGAACTGATCTCTGGCCAAGAATTCCCAGCGAAACAGAAGGATAACAAGAAGCCCAAGCCCTATAAAGGCAGCTTAAAGTCTGCGCCATGTTATGTGCTAGTTTTAAGATTTTAATAAGCTGTAGAAAAACATTCTGAAAAATTACCAAACAGTGTAGTTTTATGTGATATAAACCCACAGAACATCTCTGCCATGCTGGCATTATCTCTTAATCTTTCGGAATTCAAATTTAATGTAGTGGAAGAGGAGGGCCAAGGTGGCGGTGGGACCACCACAATGTCTTCTTGGTGCTAAACTCACTACTTGGTTTCACAGTCTCAGTCCTTTATTTATTAATGCTTTAGTATCATTAGAAAGAAAAATTACTTAAAAAAATTTGTTTTTAATTTTTTTTATTTTAGAGTGAGAGAGAGAATCTTAAACAGGATCCACGCCCGGCGCAGAGCCCAACGCGGGGCTCGATCCCGTGAACCTTGAGATCATGATTTGGGTCGAAATCAAGAGTTTAATGCTCAGCCGAATGAGCCACCCAGGTGCCCCAAGACAAATGTGTTTGGAATAAAGATCCTACATGAAGACAAATAAGCACCAGAAAAAGCACGGCGTGGTCTGCTGTGGCGCATTTACTTTACTCACGTGTCCTACAGATGAAAGATCTCAATGCTGATTTGCAACAATCACTAGAATAATGTTTGGGAACTTACCTAACTATTGTTATAAAACAAAAAGTAAAAGATATTTCAATAAAAAGGAAATATCTACTTGTAATCATTTATATATTTGAAGCAGCCCAAACCCTAACAGTCCTGAACAGACCAAGGTAAAGACAGCATGTGATACAAATTTTGACTTTAAAGGAAGAATACGCTGATAACCATGCTTTGAAGTGAACTGATAACATAGTTCAATAAATGTGTTTTCTTACACTAAAAACAATAAAAACTGCTAAAGACAGGATCACTAACATGTAACACAGCATAAAACTCTAATAATGTACAGAGAGAGAGTGGGGCGGGAGAAAGAATGTCAAGCAGGCCCTGCACTGTCAGCGAAGAGCCCGACACGGGGCTCAAACTCAATAACCATGAGATCACGACCTGAGCTAAAATCAAGAGCCAGAAGATCAACTGACTGAGCCCATCCAGGCGCCCCTACTTTAGTGTTATTTTTAAAGACTGGTGGGAAAGTAAAGAATAAAAGATTATCTGCACAGCCAGGCCACAGTGGTTTTCAGCTCGGGTTCTAACAGAACCAACAGGGAAGACTATTTTCTTTGCTCAGGGCCACTCCCAAAGACTCTGTAAATCTTTAGGCTAAGATAGATACATTAAAACAAACAAAATAAAAAATTACATCAACAGAAACACAATTGTTCTGATGCCTGCTCAGGATCTGGAATGCCTGGCACAGACCAGCTTTACTCTCTCACGTTTTCCTCAACCTTTCCAAGTCTTCGGTGCAAAAATCTTTACTCTTCCTCTGTCATCCAGTTTACCTTTCCTAACTTGCTTTCGATTTTTAAGTTTACTGTAATTCCAGTATAGTTAACACACACACAGTGTGTGTTAGTTTCAGGTATTCAATATGGTGACTCAACACTTCCTTCCATACGTCACCATCATCACAACAAGTGTACTCCTTAATCCCCATCACTTTTTCTAACTTTCACATTGTACTTTCTCTGATTATTCCTTTACAGGGTTGCCCTGTAGTTCATCAGAAGTGAAACTTCAGGGTTGCCCAATAGCTACACTGAAGTCAACCTATGCACTCTAAACTTTTTTTTTAATGTTTATTTTTTTAAAGAGAGACAGAGAGGGGCGCCTGGGTGGCTCAGTCAGTTGGGCGACCGACTTTGGCTCAGGTCATGATCTCACAGTCTATGAGTTCGAGCCCCGCATCGGGCTCTGTGCTGACAGCTCAGAGCCTGGAGCCTGTTTCAGATTCTGTGTCTCTGTCTCTCTCTGGCCCTCCCCCGTTCATGCTCTCTCTCTGTCTCAAAAATAAATAAACATTAAAAAAAAAATTTAAAACAAATAAAAAAAATAAAAAAAAAAATAAAGAGAGACAGAGACAGAGTGTGAGTGGGGGAAGGGCAGAGAGCGAGGGAGACACAGAGTCCAAAGCAGGCTCCAGGCTCTGAGCTGTCAGCACAGAGCCCGACGCGGGACTCCAACTCACAAACTGTGAGATCACGGCCTGAGCCAAAGTTGGACCCTCAAACAATGCGCCACCCAGGCACCCCCTAATCTTTTTTTAATGTTTATTTATTTTTTAGAGAGAGTCTCAACTTTTATTTAAGGGGAATTCAAGGTCACAGAGGGATGACTGTTTAATGAATATTCTGATGTGAGCACACGGCAGCAGAGTCTAAGGAAAAATACTCAGTGTTTGATTCTTTATTCAGTTAAGAAACATAACACATGACAAAGAGCATGAGTTTATGGTGACAAGTAGTGCATAATATCTCAGTTTACACCTGGCAGAGTTCACTGGGTACCCCAAGATAGGTTTGGATCTCAGCAATCTGAAGAAAAAAACTTTGATAATCTTTTGGTCAAAAGCATCTCTGAGTGCTAAGAGAGTTTTCATCGGTCATGATAGGGGAATCTAATGTAGTGGCCTTGCATGGTACCTCTCTTTTGGATTTAAACAGATTATGTGGCCTAGAAATGGTTAGATGTATTGAGGTCTGGTTTGAAATTTGTTTCCTCTAATCTCTGATATTTTGGGAAACGTTTGTAATGTTTTTGCAACAGCTTTTATTCTATCTTAATGATTTCTAATTTCTTATTCTGCAATTGGTAAGCTCATATGAATATCATAATACTAACTCTGATCTTATGATGCTAACATACATAATTTATCAACCTTCAGACTACGTACACATGTCACTGGAATACATACACTTTAGCAGTTGCTCTAAGTACAATGAGTTCTGCCAACAGCAGACTTGCGCCTTTGTTTTTCACTCCTTATATCCATGTCTAAAACGTTTTACTCTAGTCCAAATGCATTAAAACTCCATTTCATCGGAATTCAAATTTTCTGATAATTATGTAATCACCTCTAAAAACTAATGGCTACATAGTGGAGGTTATTGGAAAATCAGATGCTTAAATAATTCCAGGAAACCTATTTCCTTCTTGATGGTTTTAAAACCTAATTAATACTAAAATATTCTTTAAATTGTTTTTCTTTTGACCTTACCCTCACATACAGATTAAAGAAAAAGAGGATTTTATTTTTGATACAAGGGAATACTCTTAACACTAAAACGATAACTTAAGAGCCAGAAATAACCTCTATTTTCTACATTTTTTTGGGTAAAGCTTCCAAAATAAGTTGTCCAAGATATGAATAGATTAGAAGGTCAAATAAACAGACAAATCTGAGTTTGTTTTGAGCTCAGAGAAGATTTCTTTTAAACTATGTCAATTCCTGCACAAAACAGATAATCTAAATGTGCTTTTATCCCAAAGCACCATTTGTAAAAGGTCTAACTTTGGGACTACTGATCCCACATAAGAAGCTTTGTGAAAAGGAGAGAAAGAACCAGATGACATTTATTGTGCTTAGTGACTCAAGTCATCATAAACCACAAATTTCCATATTGGAAAATAGAAACATTCTTTAAAATACAAAAGTCTCAGCTCAGCTATTTAAAAAAGGGAAAAGAAAACTGCCATGTTTTTTTCTTAACATTTCATGGTTAGTTCAAGTCTTTAGTCTATCCGAGCAAATCTCATAAACATAAGAAAACCTTCAGACAAATGTATGATGCAAGGACCTGTATGGTGAATCATTTGAGGATTCAAAGTAGGGAAATAAAATGATTAAAACTACATTTTGGGAAAAAAATCAAGTATTTGCTGAGTGGCTATCCTAGGCCTAAATAACTCAAGACTATGTCCCTTCCCAAATTAGAATTTGTAAAAATCTGGGGAATAACTTGTCTTATAGATGATTTCTTCAAAATGTTATCAAGCAGATTTGCAAATAAAACTTTCTGCCTGGACTTTCAATAAGTGAGGTTTCCTACATGACACTACTTACTTACTTACTTATTTATTTAGAAGATCTAGTTGGCTTTCTTAAGTGATTCATGAATTGGGCAGTATTCCATCTAGCAAGTAGAGGGGGACCCCCTCCTACGTGACAGTTTAAGTAACTAACTTGACAATATTATTTGATTCTAAAAAGGCTGACATAAAGTGTGGTCTGTATAAATCAGGAAATATTTAATGTAATATCGGGGTGTGGGAAAAAAGACATATCTGTATTTAATTATTTTCTTATTTTCTAGCTTTTTTATGTAAAAATGGGTATACTGTATACATAGTATACATATGATACGTATAAATAAATGATATGTATATACACTATGCATATTCCTACATTTTTGTTGACAGGACATACAATCGGGGAAGGCTGGAGTAAAAAAAAAAAAAAAAAAATTTCCTCCAATAACATTGAAGAAAATTTCATGACATTAGAATAGAATCATTTCTTACATAGGACACAGAAAGTAGAAACCATAAAAGAAAATGTTGAGAAATAAATGAGATAAATTGTACCACAGCAAAATTTAAAATTTCCTTTCTTCAAAAGATACCTTAAGACAGTTTAAAAGCAAGGCATGGAGTGGAAAAAGAAAATTTCAATATACACAATCAACAAAGGGCTTGTATCTAAAATATCGACAACTCAATATGAAAAACAAGACAACTTGGTAGATAAATGGACAAGAGATTTGAGAAGGTACTCTCTATAAGTGGATATCTAAATAGTCAATACACATGTCAGAAATGTTCAACTCACTAATAATCAAGGAAATGAAAACTACAAGTCCAGTGTGGCACCTGTCTACAAACTCACCAGAAATTAAAAACACAACAATACCGAGATTTGAAGATAGGTAGCAATCACAGCTCTACACAGCTGGTGGGAAGCGAACTGGTAGAGCCAATCTGGGAAACGTGGTTATCCACCAAAATTGAGCCTCTGATCCAACACTTTATTTTTCATTTTATTTTTTTAATGTTTGTTTATTTTTGACAGAGAGAGAGAGAGAGAGAGAGAGAGGGAGAGAGCGAGCGAGCATGAGCGGTGGAGGGGCAGAGAGAGGGAGATAGAATCTGAAGAAGGCTCCAGGCTCTGCGCTGTCAGCACAGAGCCCAACATGGCGCTCGAACTCACGGACCGTGAGATCATGACCTGAGCCGAAGTCGGACGCTCAACCCACTGAGCCACCCAGGCGCCCCTGATCCTACGCTTTATATCTAAGTATAGACTCAATAGAAAGGCACGCATGTGTGCTTCAAACACAGTACGAACTGAGATTTGCATCAATATAAAAAATGGTTGAGTATGCTGTGGTCATACTACATGAAATACTATGCAGCCAGGGACATAAAGTAGGGCCACACAAAATATGGAGGAAGCTCATACATACAAAGTTACGCAAAAGGACCTAGAGGCAAAACAGTACATTCAAACTGATTCAGTTTATAAGAAGTTTATAAAACAAACAAAACTAATCCAGCATATTAGAATAGTAGGGAGAGGGGTTAACTTCAGGGAGGAAAGGAGGGAGAGTGGTTAGGAATCGGTAAGAGGGCTTCTGGAAGATGCAGCAATGTTTTCTTTCTTCAATGCGTGGTGGTTACACAGGCATATTCATTTTCTAGTAACTCACAGAGCTACAGGTGTTATACTTCATTAAGACATAGGAACACCAAAGGCTAACTTTAGCAACTTTAGTCTGAAGATGAACTTATTATTTTCTTAAACAATGGGCCAATTGTTCTTCTGACTTTTCACAAAATCCTGATGAGAGGGAAAGAGGAAGCTATTTCAGCATAACAGCTAAAATGTTCTCATTAAAAAAAAAAAAAAATCACCAGTAGCAAGTGTATTTTCTTATTTTAATTTTTGTAGAACTTGTCACCGGAAACTTACAAGTCTTCAAAGAAACCAACAGGGAAGTAACAGTTGAACACGAAGACCTGAGCAATTCCTTCAATCTAATCCAGAAACGAACAGATGAAGAGGAATAAAATGAAATGTGTTTAACATAAAAGTCAAGTTGTAAAGAACTATTTAAGATCCGTATGAAAACAACTACTTCTGAAGGGAACAACACTACTTCACACTCCCTCCAAGGCCGAGAAGTTATCTAAATTAGTTGTACTCCACTGTGTCAAGCTCAAGAGCCACTTCATACTGAGGTGAATTTTTTCTAGTTGCTGGAGAGCCACAAACTTCACTTGTACATTCTCAAGGGTTTGCCCCTAAGAGCAAGCCAGGATTGCATACTGTATCTGTGTAGGAAGTCGGAGTTATATTTGCATATTTGTTTTGCTACCCGCAGCATATACGCTGCCTTTTGTGAGGCATCCATTGGCATAATGCTTTGAACCAAACTGGGCTGAACCAAAGTGGCAGCTCTGATTGGAGACGGAAGGCTTTAAAGATGTTACAAGGCCGGGGGCCGGGGGTGGGGGGGCTAGAAGTGGGTTGATGTGATATTGTTGGGACATACAAGTTAATTATCTCTGTCCTAAAGAAATTTTTTTTATTTTTTTTAATTAAAAAAATTTTTTTTAACATTTTTACTTACTATTTTCAAGAGACAGAAAGACAAAGAGCACGAGTGGGGAAGGGGCAGAGATACAAGGAGACAGAATCCCAAGCAGTTTCCAGGCTCTGAGCTGTCAGCACAGAGCCCAACGTGGGACTGAGACACCCAGGTGCCCCTAAATAAAGTTTTTTATGCTGAAGTATCAAAGTCATCCTAAGGAAAAAAAGATGAACAAATGAGTTAGAATAAAATTCAATCCATGGTATCAGGACCAGTACTCTGTTCAAAAGTACCTTAGCGTAAATACTCAGAAATAACAATGCTTAATCACCTACAAAAAAAAAAAAAAAAAGACAAAACCAAATGTGATGAGGTTGAATATTTTCTTAGGCATACAATTATAAAGCACTTATATGTGCCACGCACTATTAAAATTGCTATATATTAACTCATTTAATCCTCAGGCAACCTCTGAGGCCTGAGACACAGATGCAAACTAAGTACATGTATGCAAAGTCACATGAAGCCTATTTAAACTCCAGTAATGTGATTCTAATTCCATGCTCATACTGCAAGAGACTGGTCAATTCTAGCCAAAATGTATGCCCGTGTAAAATATGGAGCATCGTAGCATTTATTATATTCATTAATTCAACAAATATTTATTTATGATGTGTCAGGCACTATTCTAGGTGCTCAGAAAAGTTTATAAAACTAAAGTTCCCTGTTCTGGTGAACTACGCGTTCCAGGGGAGGCTAACAGACAATAAACAAGTAAAATATATAGTTTACTTAAATAAGTAAAATATATAGCTTCTCTGAAGCCGTGAGGTAGGAGGTATGCTAAAAATATGATGGGGGTGTCTGGTGGTTCAATCATTTAAGTTTCCAACTCTTGATTTCGACTCAGGTCATTCATGATCTCACAGTTCGTGAGTTCGAGCCCCACCCAGGGCTCTGCTCAGACAGCGTGCAGCCTGCTTTCAGATTATGTCTCCCTTTCTCTCTGCCCCTCCCCCACTCATGTTGTCTCAAAAACTAAATAAACATCAAAAAACCCCTGAAAATATGATGAATTATTAGTTCCTACAGGAGACAGGGAAGGCTTCACTGGTAAGGTGACATTTGAGTAAAGACTTGACACAGAAGCAGAGGAATGCACCATGAGCTTATCTGGGAATAGAACATTCCAGACAAAGAAATCAGCCAACTACTAAAGTCCCTGAGGAGAAAGTGTACATGATGCCTTTTAAGAAACAACAAGGAGGGGCACCTGGGTGGCTCAGTCAGTTAATCGGTTAATCCTCTGACTTCGGTTCAGGTCACGATCTCACCCTTCCTGAGTTCGAGCCCTGCATCAAGCTCTGTGCCAACAGCTCAGAGCCCGGAGCCTGTTTCAGATTCTGTGTCTCCCTCTCTGCCTCTGCCCCTCCCCCACTCATGCTCTGTCTCTCTCTCTCTTCACAAATAAATAAAAAATTCTTTTTAAGAAACAACAAGGAGACATTATGACTGGGACACAGTAACCAAGAGGGAAATCATTCGAGGATTCGGGAAGAGACATTGTTAGGATTCCACTGTTAGGATTTTGGCTATTTTTAGATGGGAAGCCAATTGAGGGATTTGTACAGAAGTCCAAAATTCAAAATATTTTGGGTTTTAAGGGTTATAAAAGAATCCTCAGCAGGATGCCTGGTGGCTCAGTCCATTAAGCAGCCGGCTCTTGGTTTCTGCTCAAGTCATGACACAGCAGTTTTGTGAGTTCAAGCCCCGCTTCCAGCTCTGCACTGACAGCGCGGAGCCTGCTTGGGATCCTCTCTCTCTCTCTCTCTCTCTCTCTCTCTCTCTCCCCCTCCCCCACGCACGCTGTCTCTGTTTCTCTCAAATAAATAAATTAAAAAGAAAAAAAACTGAAAAGAATCCTGGGCAACTAGAAAATGGAGGTTTCACATTAACACAATGGGTGAAGAGTAATGAACGAAAATAGGACGATGGAGTGAAGTTAACAAGGCTGACCGGTCAGGATCCCTACGGGCAGTAAGGAAGGACGTGAGGCGAGGCCACAGCTTCCCCTGGCACTGGGGTTGGGAAGATGGGTCTGAAACAAAATCTGCTGAGGATGCCAGTGTGACAGTGGAGGCAGGAGTAACCAGGAAAGGCACAGGCAGCAGCACACAGTGAATCCCTCAGAGAAATACTGCCAGGGAAACACAGAGAATGTCATCTGGACAGCTCTGCTTACCAACAGACACTCTCAAGGCATTTGAAAGACTGTTCTAGAAACAAAGGAATGGGTAGCATTGAAAAGGAAACAACTTCAATTCTGCAACAATCATTAAAACAGGGTCATCAAAGCAGGGAAATACTTCACATAGAAATTCTCATGGTGGCAATAATCTAATGCATATGGCCTTGAAGATGGGTAAAACTGTTTCTTTCATACGGCAATAGGGGTGAATAGAGAATGACAGAGACTGCTTAGGCAAACACAGTTGGAATGAGGTAAAAAAAAAAAAAAAAAGCAAGTGTTCAATGGACAAACTATTGAAGTGTCCAGTAATGATGCATTTAAATAGGGCAATTTGGCTGGAACTGTACTCATCTGTAAATAATTTAAACACAGATCGAGTTATGAACTGGCTAAAAAAATAGTATGAGTTCTAAAAACACACCCAATAGGATAATTTCATCTGTAAGGTTAAAAGAGCCGGTTTTAAAAGGGTCTCAGAGTCCCTTTTGTGCAGAGATCCCTTAAAGTATAAATGGCTGATGGAGCACAGGAAGGAGCTGAAGAGGAGCCGGGGGCGGGAGTGGCGGCTGGGGGAAGAGGGGAAAAGGGCAACAGCTCTCCTAATCAGCCACCCAGAAAAGAGTCTGGGTCACAGCCGTCTGTGTGGGGTCTGAGACTTTTCATCTTGCTAGAAAACCCTCACCCTGTCTATCCAACTGTCTATACCCTACCAATGAACTCCAACCTTGAAGGTACCGCTTGTAACAGGACACAGAAATCAATCACTTGTGTGATATGATTTCAGAGCTGTGCTTTTTATACACTGTTTCACCCTTTATTTTTTCCAGTTGTGAATGTGCCAGAACCTACTCATTTACTTTTTCTGTTAAACAAACAAACAAACAAACAAACAAACAAAAACACAGACACAATTAAGAAGAGAGAGTGTGGGCTAACAATAAGCTCATTTAAAAATATACATTAAATGGAGAGAGTAAATACTTTTTAATTCCTTTGAGGAGTCTCTGTGGTCCTTCTGGATTCAGAATTATAAACACTGCAATTCCCTTTGGCTGCTAATTGTGGGACTGTTGTGTGTTTGTCAGAGGTTGAGTCCCAATTTGAGTCGGGTGCCTTCTCCGATAGCTGCGAAGCTGCCACATAAGTATCTCGGGCATCTGACTTTCCTATTACACTCCTGAGGCTAGAATCCCTGTTACTCAGCTCTCATCTCTTCACCTCTTGTCATTTTATTGGAGATGCACTTTCAGAGTTTTTGCTGTCGGAATTATCTTTATTTGTGTTCACATTTCATGGGTAGTGTGACTGCGCATATACGTTTCTAGCTTCAAAACCAGCCTCGTATATTGGGACGCCTGGGTGGCTCGGTCGGTTAAGCAACAGACTTTGGCTCAGGTCATGATCTTGAGGTTCATGAACCTGAGCCCCATGTCGGGCTCTGTGCTGACAGTTCAGAGCCTGGAGCCTGCTTCGGATTCTGTCTCCCTTTCTCTCTGCCCCTTCCCGGCTCACACTCTGTCTCTCAAAAACAAATATTAAAAACAAAACCAGTCTCGTATAGAGCCCTAATGACCTTTTCTCCATTGTGCCTTGGAATTTAGGGTTGTTGATGAGTTTAACAGTTTGATTCCTATTCTTTTGTTGGTAACTTTTTTTTTTCCTTCTTTGGTATCTCTTAGGATTTTCTTCTTTATCTTTGGCATGTTGAAACTCCAAGAGTATGTATTTACATGACAGTATTTTAATTCATTTATTCTGCTTGATACTTGTTTAGCTCTTCCATCTGAAAATTAATAGCTACCTTCAGGTCTTGTGATTTTTTTTTATTATTATTCCCTTAACTTCCTCTCTGTAGTGCATATACATTATTTGTGCCCATCCATGATCTTTGAACAGCCTTCTGTGTTTTATTTCACACATTATGTTCTTAAAAAGTAAAAATATTATACAGTAGGTTAGAAAGTGATAGACCATAACGCAGGAAGTCCCTGGCATGTGTGAGGAGCAGTAAGAGGGTTAGTGTGGCTACAGGGAACTGAGTGACGGAGAGAGAAGACTGGATAATAAGATCAGAGAGGAAACCTTGAGTGGACCATATCATTTAGGATTTTGTAGGCTAACATAGAGACTTCTCAGTTTGAATGAATGGCAAGTCTTTGCAGGGTAAAACGTGTGGTTATATCACACATTTCCTGAGACACACGCGTCGCTTAATTAGTGACTGACTTGATTTCAGCTCAGGTCATGATCTCACAATTCATGCAGTTGGGCCCCCCCGCTTTGGGCTCTGCGCTGACAGCACGGAGCCTGCTTGGGATTCTCTCTTGACCTCCATCTCTGTCCCTCCCATGTGCGTACTCTCTCCCTCCAAAACAAAACAAAACACACTTAAAATAAATGGCACATTTCCTCTTTCATTAGTATTATTATTAAAACAGATTTAGTGTTCCAGTTATAAAAATTATGTGATTTATATTTAACTTAGTTCTATCATAAGCCCGGAAATTTTGAAAAAGAACTGTACCACACCATGCCTTTATTCTAAATTGAGGGATGCCAAAACAAACAAACAAACAAAATTATATGCAAGATCTGTAAGCTGAAGTACTCTTTGAAAAGATTTGCATAAGTAATCATCGTCTCTAATGGGCTTTTTATTAAATGGCCAAATTATTACTTAGCAAAGTTCAGTTGGTTATATTTATTTTTTTAAATGCAATAAATACATCCTGCATTTCCTCCAAAGTCAACACTGTTGTTAAATCTTACGTTTCCTGATCTGTACTATCAATTAGAGTTAGGCTAATGGTGGACTTTTCGGTAGTCAATGACAGCAAAGCTCAGGGGTCAGAAGATAATATCACTGTTGTTTCAAAGCAATTTTCTTAGTTATAATCCAAGTAATTTTAATAAAACTAAAAACAATCTGGTCGTACAATGTTACAATCTCCTGTTTTGAATAAATTCATATTATCTGGAAATCAATAAGGCTCACAGTTGCATACAAACCAGGTCTGAAAATAGTAACGCACCAGAGCTCCAACAGGATGCCATATCCTTGAACTTTTTTAGGCCAATATGAAAGGCTATTTCCTGGAAGAAATGATGCTTCTGAGCAAGACATTTCTTCAAATGCTATTTCCAGAATGGCTTGCAACCACCATAATAAAACATTGTCAGGAAATCGTCAGCCTGGTTGTTCACAGCATTGGTGACACAGAAAAACTGCCCAAATTTTCTGGAGCACATGATAATTAAGAACAGAACATTTTCATGATTAATAGGCTAAAAGGCAGGAGTTTTCAATGAATCTAGACTGGGCAACTTTCACATCTTTGATGATTGTCCTGACCACTTTTAACTGGTTTACTGCAATTTAAAAATGTTTCCCTAAATATTACATCTGTTAATGGTTAGAAACCAGGCTATATTCCCATGAAGTTTTATTTCACAAACCTCAAGGTTCTGTGCCAAGAACCTCATAAGCAAGTACCCTCTATGCTGTAACAGGATTAGTAGTGTATTTCAACATTAATCTAACAGTTGGTAAAAATCTTTTTTTCATGTGTAGGTTCTCCAGGAGTTCATAGTGAAGCAAGTAATATCAATTCTACTTAAGGTATAGAAACCCATTTCTATGGGCAACAATACAAAAACCCAGACCCATACCCCTTATATGTAACAAATTCCCAGGAAAAGGGCCCAACAAAGCACAGGACCAAGACCGTGATGGAGACTTAACTTAGCTCTGACAAAGTACCACTGGGTCATACTTAAAGCAGTAATCACAAAGGTCATTTTCAAATACGGATCTATTTAATGCCTTCCCTTGTTTGGACCCACCATTTGGAGGCTCCCAAAGTGCTTTGAAGCCTTCGCATTTAGCTGTCCAAGTTTTTGTTTGGCTTTGTTTCAAACTTAGAGTAGTTCAAGGCACCCTCTAGTAACATATTGCATCAACAAGTTGATTTTTTAAAAATAAATATCTTCCACTAAAGAGATCAGTGTTCTTAACTACTGTCTCCTTAATTAAAGGAATGGGAACAGTAAAGCTTACTTCTAATGTCAGTCATGAATCTTTACTCAGTTTAAATCATGGCTTTCAACCACAACTGCTATACTAACTTAATTTTTCACTCAAGGATCATCGTGTTATTTACCCACTCCTAGTTAACTAACAACTGTCACAATATTTGTTAATTAAAGTTAACAACAAATATTTTAACTTTGTTTTTTAATGTTTATATTTTTTGGTTTAGTGCAACTTAAAGAGAGACAGAGAGAGAGAGCGAGCACACAGGGGAGGGGCGGAGAGATGGGGAGACACAGAATCTGAAGCAGGCTCAAGGCTCCAAGCTGTCAGCACAGGGCCTGAGGCGGGGCTCAAACTCCCCAATGATGAGATCGTGACCTGAGCCAAAGTGGACGCTAACTGACTGAGCCACCCAGGTGCCCCTATAACAAATATTTTTTTTAAATGAACCTCTATTTCACCCCATCCAAACTCTTCCATCCACCCTTCAACTTTGTCACAGAAAAATGAACATAAGCGAAGCCAGGCAGAGAAGAGAATGACAGAGTGTATCCTTTATTAAACTCAATAAGGGGAAGACACAATGGCACATGAAGGAGGCACATTAACTATGAGAAAGGAAGTGAATACACGTGAATGCAAAATGCAAGCAACACGGGAGAGGAAACGGAAGAGGTTAACATGGGAAAAGGTGGACAAATGGAGAACGGAATACAGGAAGAGAAAGTAAACCTCAGGAGGCCAAAGAGAAAACAGAATGGAGCAGAGAGAAAAGAATGGAGAGGCTTAAAAAAGGAAGTACATTTGAGGTGAACTTGGACAAACAGATCAAATTCCGATTGAGGTGAAGGAACTTGTCTGGTGTTGCGTTAATAAAATCATTTGAATTTTCAAATGCTAATGAAAATGTTTGTTTCTTTAAAATGTTTCCATGAATCTCTTCCCTTATGTTTATAAAATAATGCTCTGGACAGAAATTAAGGCCATTACCTGAAGTGCCAGTGACATCCAAGAAGGACTACTGACGGATAAAAAGAAAAAAATGGTCATATTTTTAAATTATGATAAATACTGACCACACCGTGAATAGAGAAAAGTGCAATTGTGGTTACTACATTCTGTAACATGTTATGTCCTAGATGTGACCTCAGTGCTTTTAACGCCACCACACTACAGTCAGAAGAAGGCCGAGACCACACTGTCTCAATTTGCATTTGAAACAGGTTTTCAGGGAAAGCCTGGTTACCAAAAACAAAACCTTCAAGTTTCACTCTGTTGAACTGGAGAATTTCTTGTATTATTCATGGCCAGGAAATATCACCCACAGAAGCGAAAACTGAGATACCTTGATTAAGGAAATAATGACTTTGAAGAAAACAGATCATACTAAAATATAAGACTTCCTATTTGCCTGACAGTGTTAGTCTCCCAACATCCTGGTGTTTAAGCACTTTAGTATAATAGCCAAAAATAAAATAGCTGACATTAAAAAGCTCTATGAAAAACTGTGACACTAAAAATTCCAGGTGAATAATTAGTGAGTTGTTAACCAGATTAATGACTGTATTTCATGTCAATGACATTTAGCCAAAATGTCAGCACTAATACCAACCACCAGTAGCTTGTGGCATCAGCTCGACTTAATTGTAGAATTTCTGAGAGACTCTAAGAGTTGGCAAAACCATTTCGAGAGTGTGTATTTTAGATTTGAACCACTCCAAGCTACGAGTTTATGGAATGGGAGGAAATACGTGCAAAAACATATATGTGATAAGGGGTTAATAGCCAAAATACAAAAGGTACATTTCCAACTCAATAGCAAAAAAACAAATATTTTTTAAAATAGGCAAAGGAACTGAAAAGTTATCCACAAAAGACATACCAATGGCCAACAGGTATATGAAAAGATGTTCAACATCACCAGTCATCAGGGAAATGCAAACTGGAACTCTTGTACCCCACTGGTGGGAATGTAAAATGATGCCACTTCTATGGAAAACAGTATGGACGCTCCTCAAAAATTAAAAAACAAACGGAAATACCATATTGCACTTGTGGGTATTTACCCAGAAGAACTGAAATCGGATCTTCAAGAGATATATCTGCATTAGTGTTCACTGAAGCATTATTCACAAAAGCCAAGATGTCAGAACAACCTCAAATGTCCATCAACAGAAGAATGGATAATGAAAATGTGGTACATGTGGACTGGAATGGAATATTTTTCAGCCTTATAAAAGGAAAAAAAGAAAGAAAGAGGCAATGCTCTCAAATGCAACAACATAGGTGAACTTTGAGGACATTATGCCAAGTGAAGTAAGCCAGTCACAGAAGAACAGATACTGCATGATTCCACTTAGATGAGTCTCTAAAACAGACACACGGAAGCAGAGAGAAAGCTGCTAAACAATAAGCATAAAGTTTTGTTATGTAACACAATTAAGTTCTAAAGATCTGCTGTACAACACTGTGCCTATTTACAGTTAACAATATTGGACTGTAACTCAAAATTTGTTGAGAGTAGATCTCATGTTAATTGTTCTTCCAATAACAATAATAATAAAACAATCAAAATCTCCTACACCGTTACCATTTAGAAGCAATGGAGAAAACAATAAGAAAAATAGAAGGTAGTAAGGATGCTTGACCGCATGGCCTCCTTACACAAAGCCAAGCAGGTGACTGTCCTCTTTGAGGCTTACTTTCTAATAAACCCTTCAGAATACCTGGACACTGGAAAAATAAACTATGTTTAGAATACACTGAAGACTTACTGAAATGAAAAAACTAAATGAAACTTTAGGATATCACGGGAAAAGAGAGAATCCTGAATAAAACCTAATAAAGTTTATATTCAATAGACTGAGCCATTAAAAGGGAGTAAAAGATTCTTGAATTTATTGACTGTCTCACGTATGAAGTGATCATGTATCTAACTGGTGTTTAGGTTGAGCTAAATGATATTTTAAATAAACATCTTTTAAATGACTTTTTAAGTAATCGAAAGTCTCAAATAACCCGGGCTGTGTGACTCCGTGGCACCACACAGAATTTCACATGATACGAAAATATCTTCTTACTTGCCAGACGGATGGCAAGCGGCACATCCTTTGTGGCACAAAGCTACACTAGAGTATATATATTGTTGTACTTTGTTCTCCAGCTGTTTCATATATGGATGGTCTGTCTCCCAAATTAGATGATCAACTTCTTTAGAGAAAAATCACCGTCTTCTCCTTTCTTTATCTGTTAGCAGCTAACACAGTGTTGGGCCACAGGACTACTCAGTAACTGCCTGTTGAAGCGAACAGCGCCCTTAATCGCTGTCATTTCTGTTCTCTGAAGTACAGCTGAATGGATTTAATGCTGTGGTGCTGTCAGCTTTTATACTTCGTCCTGCTTCTGTGACTGCCGTTAGAGAAGAAGGCAACTTCAATCTTTACATTTATTCAATCAATGCTGCTCCTGCCAGGATTATCCACAACAATGACAATCAATGCCAGTTCAAGTGGTGAGTTTTATTACACGAGAGCACCTTGTCACCTAGAGATTGAACCCAAAATATCTTTACCAGACTTAGTCATTATTAGCCTGCACCTGTCTCAACACAAATGATCAGTCCTAAATATACAACCACTGCCTGTATCTTTCATTCTCTAAGTGGGAATTAAAAAACAGTAAAAAGGGAAATAATTATTTTTAAAGTAGATAAATTGTAAGTGTTCTCTATGTACAGGCGTGTTTATGACCAAATGTGAAGGTAATATGAATTATAATGTCTATAGGCAGATATTTACTTTACACTATTTTATAAAGAGCTAAAATCATCAGGGTTCCTGGGTGGCTCAGCCAGGGAAGCATCTGACTCTTGATTTCGGCTCAGCTCATGATCTCACTGTTCTTGAGTCAGAGCCCTGTGCTGACAGTGCGGAGCCTGCTTGAGATTCTCTCTCCCCTTCCTCTCTTTCTGCCCCACCCTTGCACACTTGTGCACTTTCTCTCTCCCTCAAAATAAGTAAATAAACTTAAAAAAAGAGAGAGATAAAATAATTGACCTTAATCCTATCATAAGCTGGGAGTCAAAATAAAAAATACGATTCTCATAGTAAGTGAATCTTCCAAATAGAAGCCCATGTTTCAATGCTTATTTACTTACGGTGAAGAAATTTTTCTTTGCCAGTACAGAAAGATTAAACTGAACTACCAAGTAGTTAAAACTTGTTTATAATCAGGGTTAAATTAGAACATGAAACTATCAAGGAAATAGTCACAGTGGTCCCAAAAGGTCCTATTTTAATAAGCTCGAAAGGAAAAGGATCAGAATCCAGGCTTAATTGTCATTTACAATCCTACAACTCATGGCAAATTTATGCAGCCATGAAAACATTCATTTAAAGTCAGAGCAGGATTATATCATCTCTTCAGATTTAATTGAAATTTTGAAGGAAAAAAAAAAAAAACCCCATTAGCCTATTTAAGGTTCTTTGACAAATCTATTTTATTATACCTTTTTATCTCTAATTCTCTTACTTGAAATAAGAAATGACTATATATGAACATGATACGTGTGTTATTTCCTTACATTAATTACTTTGCCTAAAGTGATTTAAATTAAAATTAACATCTAGTTTGTGTCATGCAAAATCAACAATAATGAAAAAAATTGTATTTTATTTTTCCAATTTTAAAACTCTGGCCTAGAATATAAATGATGTTAGTATCAAAATGGTGGTTTTGGGGCTCACACTACGCTGTTTTATTTCTCCTAACCCACTTTTTAAAGGTGAATGGAAAGTGTGTTTTTAAATCAAGCCAGTACAATGACTATTACCTATTTAGCTGAAAAACTCCTATCTGTACCAACTTCCACTGGAAAAATTGAGATTTTTTTTTTCTTCTAATTTAAGGAAAGCAGGAACGAGGCCAAAATGAACACCTAGGAGTCACAGTGACAGTGACTGTATTCACATTTATCACCACAATGAAAAAAACAAAACAAAACACCCTTCTAATCCTGATTCCTATAAAAGATGTTAAGCTCTACTGAAACGTAAGCATCTGTGCATTATTCCGATGACATTTTATTCCCTCTCTTGCCTTGTTGACATTTCTAACATGACCCGGTTCAGCTGAAATTACCATAGTGAAAACGTAGCTGCACTGTGATAAGTGATTTTACCTAGACACGCTGTCTGGTTCCCAGCGGTATACACACACTGACATCCCTGGGCGAGAGAGACTAATTCCTTCTACTTGTCTTTTTCATGATAAAAGGCATCAATAGTGACTTTTTTAAATTCCTTGCTTCTAAATGGAGAAACTGAAAAGCTGTGAACGCTTGGTATCATCAATCAAGTCAGAAAACTAAGCCCTGTAATAACACTAGCTAAAAAAAAAAAAAAAAAAATCCTGAAGCCAATACCTTGGGAAATGAAGATAAGAAGAATGAAATCACCTAAGTGGGTGGGCTTAGGATTTCTGGCCGTGTTCCCTGTTCCCCGCAGGTAACAGCGGACTGGCGCTGGGAGGCATCTGAGACAGGCCATAAATGTGGAATTTCAAGGACGGTACTATTCTAGGTTAAATGATTAGGAAGTATACATGTAAAAAGCCTCTGCGGGTAGCACCACGTTACAGATGTAAAATCAAGGAGTCGTTCAAAGATACCGTGAAAGATAGAGAAAGCAAAGTGGAAGAGGTCCTCAAAGGAACTGATGGAAGGAAAAGGCAGAGAAGGGGTAACTGTAACCAATTTACCACAAAGGTATTAGAATTACTGGTGGGAATAATACTGTCTGCTCCAAGAGACCCAAGCCTTGTTGATGGCAAATGCGAGGCTCCGTCGAGGAGGAAGCTAGCTAGGTAAGAGAAAAGAATGTGTCTGCGGCCTGAATCTAGTATTAAAGTAAGGATTATTTAAAAAAAAATTTTTTTAAGTTTATTTATTTTGAGAAAGAGGGAGAGAGAGCACAAGTGGGGGAGGGTCAGAGAGAAGTCGACACAGAATCCCAAGCAGGCTCTGCAACATCAGTGCAGAGCCCGATGTGGGGTTTGAACTGATGAACCATGAGATCATGACCTGAACCAAAACCAAGAGTCAAATGCTTAACTGACTGTGCCACCCAGGTGCCCCGGAATTCATTTTAAACGACCAACTCTGACTTATGTCAAGAAGGGTGAACCTGTCGTACTGATAGAAATGGGTGCTGCTTACCACCCTCATAAAGTAGAAAGGCCAAAGAGAGTGAGACAGAGTCAGGCAGAGTGAGCAGAAGAGGCACATTTCCCAACACCTTGGGCCTTGAACACAGAAAGAATGTGAATTTGTGCAAAATCAAAGAGAAGTTAGATGAAGTCTGACAAGTGTTTAATGTCTTCAACTGTCAAGATTAGCAACTTGCCTATATGACAAACTCCTAATAGTATATGAGGGGTATAGTATAATAAATTATCATTGCAATTTTGATGAATAAGTATGGAATTTCAGTGTGGCTGAAGTCATGCTGGGACCCAGAGGTATCTGGATGTCCGTGGTGGGATGGGATGGGAGAATAGGGACATCCCCAAGTGGACGTATGGCCTCACCCGCACACAGAGCGGAAGCCTAACAACACCTGGTGGCAGACGAGGACAGGTAAGGGAGGAAAAACTAGGGCTAGGCCTATAGACAAAAGCTGTTTTCAGGAAGGATTCTGTGAGACCTGGAGTCCAAGCACAGCAGCATTTATTAAAGTGAACGCAATGCCATTTTGGAAGCTCCAATAGACATTAACAGACAGCATCTTAATGAGGAAGAGCCCCCCAGGGCAGGCATTACAGAGGTGGTGGCAAGGGTCTATGCTCCTGCAAATCCATGACAAGACAAGAGTAGGGGAACATGCGGAGCCTGTGTGCACTAGTGACACCGTCCTGGGGGGCTACCAGAAAAATCTGGGGTAGGTGACAGGTAGGACATGAACAAAGATCACAGGGCTATTCCCATTAATGTGAATGGACACTGACTCCCAGAATGGTATGCCTTGAGCCTCTGAAAATGTTCTATTCTGACAGATGTCATGAGGGAGAGGGAATCATTTTGCAAAGAGTGGAGGTCAGGGTAAGAGTACATACCCCAGAACAGACTTCTAATTCTAGAATGCTTAAAAATATAGTCTTCCCCCCTGACACTCTTTATAGGATCTCTAATGGTGCTGTTGGGGCGGGGGGGGGGGGGTTTCCTTAACCACGATGATGACAACCACAACCAATGATATCTGCCTAGTGCCAGCTGCCGTGAAAAACACTTTAGTATGCATTAACACACTGAATTCTCACAATGATGTTAGGAGGAAGGTGATGCTATGATTTAACCTCATTTGATAATGGAACTGAGCTTAGAATTTGTCCGAGGTTCTGTGGAAGGTAAGGGGTGGTAGGAGCTTAGGGATGTTTTGGTAAGACCTGTGCTCCAGAAGCATATTCTGTTTGGCGGCCTGAGAGTCCACAGAGTGGAACTCTGGGAGTATCATTACCTAAGGCTAGAAGCAGCAACATGGCAATGGCTGTGAACCATGATCCCAGTCTCCCTGTTGAAGGTGACCAGGAGAGGGGTAGAGTTTAAGTATTCTGAGTAGGGCTGTGTAGTACTTAAAGTGTTTCTCCAATATGCCGGAATTGTCCAGGTGTTTCATCCATACCGAGAAATCACTGCTCCTCAGGATAAGGACAGAAGATGAATTTCCTCCAACTCAAGGGGCTTGCAGTGAGGCTAAGAATGAAGGCGACTGAAGTCTTGCCAGGCTGATCTCCAGTTTCCCCTCCAACCTTAGGAACTCAGCCTTCTGCAGCTCACAAATGGGAATGTGGGTCCCACAACTTGGATCTTCCCCACAACCTAACCATGTGAATATGCCCAACTGTCTGTGCTCCACTTCGGACCCAACTACCGCTTGGCTTCTAAAAAGTGAAAGTCAGAAAATGTTTACCACTCGAATTATAAAACTCTTGGTATGCGCTCCATAGGAAACAAACTATATAAATTCCTGAAAATAAGCAATAAATGGTAAGCATACATGACAGGAAATATCACAAATGAGAAGACTGAATACAAAATGGTCATGCTATTTTATGTACAATCATTTAAAAATGATAAATCTTTAAGCAGGACATAATTTCAGTTGATAAGTAGTCTGGAACAGTGGCACTTAAATTTTTAAGACACATTTACAGTCTAATGTTACATACTGAATGCTGTATTTAACAGTCACAAAATAAATTTATGGCCACATTTAAAATGCAAGATTAGATAAAATCAATTACATTTTACAGGTTCTTTTCTTCCCCCTACAGACATTCTAGCTTAAGCTGAGCTACTTGTCCAAAAACACTCTAACTTTCATTCAAGCAGTTGGTAAAAACTGAATGCTTACTATGGACCAGACAGTGTGTTTAGGATCTCCTACCCTCATGAAGTTTAAATTTTAGAAAAACAAAAATACAAGGAAACAGGCAAAAAGAACTGCAAGCCATAATAACAGGTAAAAATGAAGGTAACAATAGACCAGGATGGGTATGGTGTTCATGGTACACCTTTCTAAGGACATCTATTTGAGTTAAGAAAGTAGAGGGAACGAGTTAGCTGTGTGCTAAGCTGGAAAAAGAGTTCTGGGCAGATGAAAAAGCATTGTGATTCAAGTGCAGCAGAAAGATACCAGCATGTAAGGAACTACAAGGATATCAGTATGATTGGTCAATGAATGAGATTAGGTGGGAGAGCAAGAGAGTTGGGCCCACTGGAAAAGGTATCATAAGCAAAAAAGAGTCTAGATGTTATACTAAGTACAATGGAGAGTTACTGGAAAGTGATTTATGCAGGGAGTGAGGTTATCCAAATAACATTTTAAGAAGGTCAACTGTAAACTGTGTAACAATGGATTAGAGAGGAAAGTGGGAATCTGGAAAGTCAAAGAACAATGACACTTTGCAACAGGTGGCAACAGATATATGGGAGGAAAAGTGGATTCAAGATAATAATTTGAAGAGATAAGCAATATGGCTGAAACACGGATAGGGGGAACGCAAGAAAGGAATTGAGAACTGAGTCCTAAGTTTCTGCCTTGAGTAAACTTAAGGTAACAGTACACAAAACATCCAAGTCCCAGTGTACTCAAAGGGCCTTTTTTTTTTTAATTTTTTTTTAATGTTTATTTATTTTTGAGACAGAGAGAAACAGAGCATGAACAGGGGAGGGGCAGAGAGAGAGGGAGACACAGAATCTGAAATGGGCTCCAGGCTCTGAGCTGTCAGCACAGAGCCTGACGCGGGGCTCGAACTCACAGACCATGAGATCATGACCTGAGCCGAAGTCGGACGCTTAACCGACTGAGCCACCCACCCAGGCGCCCCTCAAAGGGCCTTTTAAAAAAAGAGCTATGATTTAGGACAGGACTAGTTAAAGAAAGAAGGAAGGGAGGGAGGGAAGTAGGAAGGGAAAGAGAAAGAGACAGCAGGAATCTGTGCCGTTATTTGAGACATTCCAATATCCCAACCTTATGTTACAACACTAGACAGGGTATTATAAAATGTGCCTAGGCTGATTCTTTTTGTTTATCTGTCCATCTCCAGATCTCTTTTCCATTTAGTAGATAATGTGCATAAAACAAGCACGCTCTATAATTAAAATGAAATTAAAATTAGTTTCACGTTGGAACAAATTTCTTCTACAGTTTTTAGAAAAAAATCACAACCACATACTTACTGATGTTTCATTCCAAGTAAATTTTAAAAATATGTATTTTGCAGCTTATGGAGACTCTGATAACTGAAGAAACAAAAGAAGCTGTATGTGCTAATCAAACATAGATATAGAGAGTAAGAAAACTGTATGATTTTGAGGTGGGATGGTTTCTTGAAAGAGACATGAAAGCTTTTTTTTTTTTTAAGTTTATTTATTTCTGAAAGAGAGACAGCGTGAATGGGGGGAGGGCAAGGGGGGGGGGAGAGAATCCCAAGCAGACTCTGTGATGTCACCGCAGAGCCTGACACGGAGCTTGAACTCATGCAACCATGAGATTGTGACCTGAGCCGAAAGCAAGAGTCGGACGCTTAACTGACTGAGCCACCCAGGTGCCCCAGGACATGAAAGCTTCTTGGAAGTCACACCATTCTAAGTTTTCTGAGGAGGAAGTCAACTTAGGTATACCAGAACAGGTGGGGAAGCAAGGTTCAAGAGCTAGTTTTGACACTGCCCATTAGTATTAAACCACTTGAAGTGTTTTAACTGGTTGCACTTGAGTTTTTTTCATCAATTAAGTAAGTAGATTGCAGTTCTAATTATTTGTTCTCTCCTTCCAGCTGTGAAACTCAGTAAGTTCATGGAACTATATCAAAATAACTAATAATAGAGGTAATATGTTGGAAAAGCTGGAGAAACAAAAGTCTGACTCTTAGAGAAAACACTCCCACATCAAAGGACAATAACATAACATTACTGTTTACTGATTTAACCTTTAACAGTCAATAAATTTAACAGTCAATTTATCAGTCAATTTATCAATAAATTTAACAGTCAATAAATTCTGGCCACGTAAATTCATGGTTACAATGCTAGTCATCGCAGAAAACCTAAAAATGGGTTAGTTCACAAGAGAACAAAGTGTTCAACAACACAGCAGGACCGAAAATTTTCCTTTGAGAATAAAAATATTTGCCTTGCCTTTTAATTCTCAGTTCTCCAATAACCACCATGACCAATGCCAAACTATTTTCCACCCAAATGCCTAGAAATCTGACAGTGGTGAGGAGTCAATAGTGGCTTTAGCTGTACTATTAAATGCACAAACACACAAATTGATAGAAGCTGCGGAGAGCCCATCAGCTAAAATAGAAATATGCTAGCCCTTAAAAAAAAAAGGTATTAACTATCAACATGGAAATGGAAGAGTTGAGGTATAAGTTAATATCGAAAAACTTCACTTAAATTTGACTGAACATTTAGAGGTTTCTTTCTTTCTTTTCTTTTCTCTAATATGCACTATTAAAATCAACCAAGTGCACGTTCTGGTCATGACCGAAGTGGTCACACAAAATGCCAGAGACAGCAGTGAAAAAACACTAGATTAAAATGCAAACAAACTACATAAAGACGCTGCCATCACTTTTACTCAACAATGTACAGGTAGTTTTGGAATGTGAAATACCGTAAGAGAGAAAAACGGAAATCAAACACATTTGAAAACAAGTAAAGTGTTTGTATTCTCAGGTAACATGACCCTTGTATGTAGAAAAACCCGAGAGATTCGCCCCCTCCAAAAACTACTCGAACTGAGAAACCATTAAGTCATGGGTTACAAGGCCCGTGTAAATTGTATCTCTGTGTACCAGCAACAATTCAAAAGTGAAATTGAGAAAATAATTCAACTCATAAGAGCTTCTAAGAAAATACAATCCTTCGCAATAAATTTAGCAACAAAAGCATAACATCTCTTCACTGAAAGCTACCAAACTGATCTTAATATACATATGGAAATGCAAAGAATGTAAAGTAGGCAAAATAATTTTGAGAAAGGAAGAAGGAATTATTTAATGCGATTTCAAAAACCTGCTATAAAGCTACAGCAATCAAGATGATGTGGTATTGGTCTAAAGATGGACATTTAAATCAATGCAGCGTAACAGAGAGTCCAGAAATAAACCCTTCCATTTATGATGAACTGATTTTAGACAAAGGTACCACCAGGGAATTATATGAAATAGAGAACAGACCATACAGCTATCTAATTGTCCCAACACCCCTTGTTGAAAGACTATCCTTTCCTCTATAAAACTATAAAATTTCAGGAAGAAAATATAGAAAAAAAAACTTTAAGTTTTTTATTTTGAGAGAGAGAGAGTACAAACAGGGAAGGAGCAGAGAGAAGGAGAGAGAGGATCCCAAGCAGGTTCCGTGCTGTCAGCACAGAACCTGATTGTAGGGCTTGATCTCATGAACCATCAGATCATGACCTGAGCTGAAATCAAGAGCCTGGGTGGCTCAGTCGGTTAAGACTGACTCTTGATTACGGCTCAGGTCATGATCCCAGGGTCATGGGATCGAGTCCCGAGTTGGGCTCCGGGCTGGGCATGGAGCCTGCTTAGGATTCTTACTCTTTCTCCCTCTGCCCCAGTCCCCTTTCCCCTGCTCACGCACTCTGTCTCTAAAATATAAATAAATAAATAAATAAATAAATAAATAATAAATAAATAAATAAATAAATAGCATTCAGACAAAATATGAATAACCATATTCATCATTTTTCACTTCACATATTATCTTGTAGTGAAAACCTTTTCCCCTGGTATATAAATTTAACTTATTTTACATTTGCCATTAGTGAATAAGTAGAAATACAGTGACATTTCCAAAGTAACTCCTAGATTTCACTTCTTCACCCTTTCTCTTGTATTTTTTTAATAAAGAAAAAAATCATTTAATATAGAATATATCTGACTCCTGTAAAGACGTTCAGTATATAATTTACAGGGGGACACCAAAAATACAGTGAAAGACGTCAACTTGAAAGAAATAACAAGCACAGACAAAGAAAACTAAAATAACACAAAATACTATTAAATATTTTATATAGTCTACTTAATAGCAGTCTGCAAACACCAATCAATTAAAATAACCATAACATTAAAAGAAAGTCTAAATGTTGTTTTCTTTTGAATTCTAGTTTCTTTTGTGAACAAAAAGGCCAAATGAATAACTGAGGTAATTTCTTGTAAGGTTATCTTTCTGTCCAACCTCATGTTTCTGAAAAGAATGTTAAATTTGCTCATAAAACACTGTGTCAATTTACGATTACAAGGAGATTCTGTTCTACTTTTAAAACCACATTCCCATTTAACTAGATGAGTCAATGAGTCAATGTAAAACCCTTTGGAATATAAGAGTTTGATAGTCTAATAGGTACAGAAACCATAATTGTTAACCATATTACAAGTTTCCATGTTTTCTAATAATTCTAATCCATAGTACAAGTTTCCATGTTTTCACCAAGAGAGATTTCAGGATAAGTGGATTTCCAAATTAAACTTTAATTAAAATTTAATTCCAACAGTCAAAACCTACTTTTCTTAAGATCCACGTAAACTGCCTTACTATTTATTCTTTTCAACTTGGGGAACATTTTCATGAAAACAGAGTAGCAGGCTTAAATGGAGCTCAATTATCCCTAGACAGTAAGACATCACAATTTCTTCTTGATTGTATTCTGTGTCCTCCCCAACTCCTTAACACCCCAGGGAGCATTCATAAGTGTTCCACTCTCGATCCCATGTCTAGTTGCAATATATTCACATACTTAGCAATGCTGGCTGGTGTACTAGGCATCCCTACAACCGCGCGCTCACCGAAGGACATACACGTATGAAGGGACTCGGTACATCTTCTCACAAACCTGCTGTGCAGGTTTATTTGTTTTTGTTTCCTGGTTGAACTGTCTGTCCTCCCATCTATCTATTTATCTATCTAGTTATTCTTCCTCTGGGAAGAAAAAAAATCTCAGAAGATAAAGGACTCCAAAAATCAACCTCTACTTCCTTCTTGACTTACAACCCATTTAAACAAAGAACAGTGGCTGAAACTGAAACCTAACGTCCAAAACAACCGGGAGAGCCACCTCGCACATAGCTCACTAAATTGAAAGTACAAAAAAAAAAAAAAGTTTTTATTTAAGAACAATTTTATAAGAACAGAAGCTATCCTGTAACTTTCAAAAAGTGACAGTATACCTTTCGATCTATACGTAACCTGTACTGTGTATACGTATCTCTATGTCTAGAGATGCAGGTATCTATACTTTTTCAAAGTTAAACATCAGTAATTAGTACTGTAAATCTCAGAAGTCTTTTTCATAGCCTTTCTAAGGGATCTGGAGAACACAGGCTCCTACCAGGAGTCTGTGACTGACTGGGAGTGTGAACACGAGGGACTGTATCACCATGAATATCCTCAGCAGTAAGATGAAGGGACTGGTGTTTATTTAGAAGACGGTCGCTTTAAAAACACAAAAACAAGACACTTGACATATTCCCATGGGACAAGAAGTATAAGCTCTTATTACTTGTTGCTTAAAAACATGAACGACTAGATGTTCCACAAATTCAAAAACCTAATTGTTCATTTGGTGATTGAGACGGGTTATGAAATAAATGAGTATACGTGAAAATCTGAAGTAACAAATGTGTGCCGTTTTATTTTTCAGTGCTCAGATACTGCTTGGGTTACATATAGGTCAGTGGATCCTTAGCAATAACCCTCTTCTTCCTTCTCTCAACAGAGTCCAAGGCCATCAGCTCAGAAACTGTGATCTATACCAATCCTTCCTTATCATCCCCTAACTTTCCCGAAGTTTATGATTCTATGATGCCTACCTCATCCAGGCAAGAACAGAATGGAATGAAAGCATCACGAGGCAAAGATAAGTATGGTCAACTCTTCATCACCCACTAGGACATTTTCCAGTGCCTTAGAGTTTGCTTTCTGACTGAATGCCCCATAATGCACGTAAGTCTTTGCTCCTCAAGAACATGGATGGAGTGCAGTATGTCTGAGAAATTCAATACCTGGACTTGTTACCTGATACTATAATACCTGATAATGCTCTATAGGTAATTATAGATGACGCTGGATGCACTCTTATGGCTTAGTATCTAACTCCTGCCCCTTTTATGAGGTCTCTCTACTGCTTAAGAACCAACAAGGGGTGCTGGGTGGCTTGGTCGGTATTGCATTTGACTCTTAATTTCAGATCAGATCATGATCTCATGGTTCATGAGATTGAGCCCCACATTGGGCTGTGCGCTGATAGCCCACAGCCTATTTGGGATTTTCTTTCTCTCTCCCCCCCCCCCACGCTCATTCTCTCTCTCTCTCTCTCTCTCTCTGTCTCTCAAAATAAATAAACTATACACATATAAAAGAATAACCAACAACAGCTCCCAAATGTCTATCATAGGAAGGTTCAGCTTTGATGACCGGTTTTCAAAGTTGGCATAATCTGGGCTCCGGCTACATAGGTAAACAAATCTGACATAACCTTATGACCAAACCCTGACAAACACAGTATAAATAAGGAAAACTAGAGACCAATTTCATTCCTTCATACGGTAAGGAAAAAAAAACGCGAAACCATCATCAAATTATTATCAAATCCACTGGGGTATTAAAAACAAATTAAAATACCAAAATTAAGCAGAGCTTTTACAAGAATAACACGATGGTTCAATGATAGAAAAATCATCAATATAATTCATTATTTCATAAAACAAAAGCCAACAGCGTAGGATACAAAACCCTCAGACGGCATGGATGATGCCCAACAGGACTTGGTAGATTTAGTCGGTAGATGGTGTTTAGTGTGCTACAGCTGCGGTAGCAAACGACCACAAACTTGATGGCTGAAACAACACAAATGTATTCACTCACAAAGTCTGCAAACAGATGCACTGGGCCAAACCCTTAGTTGTCACAGGACTGTACCCTCTGGGAATCTCCTTCAGTATTTCTTGACTTGAGGCCATGTCACTCCAGTCTCTACCCTAGGGATCCCATCAACTTCTCCTATGTACGTCTGTCAAATCTCCCTCTGCCTCTCAAAAGGAATCTGTGATTACGTTTAGAGCCTACCCAGATACTCCAGAATAATCTCTCCATCTCAAGATCCTTAACTTTATCAAATCTGCAGAGATGCTTTTCCTTATTAGATAATACGCACAAGGCCCAGGGATTAATACCTGATATTTTGGGGGAGCCGTTATTCTACCTACCACACTTTTCCTTTAAAAAAACAAACAAACACAAAACGTTTTTTCTCAAATATTAGTTTGCTAGAGCTGCCATACCAAATACCACAGACTGGGTGGCTTAAACAACAGAAATTTACTTTCACAGTTCTGGAAGAAATTGAAGATCAGATACCAGCAGGGTGGGTTTCTCCTGAGGCCTCTTTCCTTGGCTTGCAGATCGCCGCCTTCTTGCTTTGTCTTCACAAGGCCTCTTCTGTGCACATGTATCCCTGATCTCTCTTCCTCTTCTTAAAAGGACACTAGTCATACTGGATCAGGAACCCATGCTTATGACCTCAATTAACCTTAATTACCTCTTTAAAGGACCTATCTCCAAATACAATTGCATTAGGGGCTAGGGCTTCAACATATGAATCTTGGGGAAATAACGGGAGTCCATAACACTCTCTAAAGAAGGTTCATGTGGGGGAGGAGTCAAAGCCCCAGTCAAGGCTAGTTAAAATGTTCTAATGATAGGGGCACCTGGGTGACTCAGCCACTTAAGCGTCCAACTTCGGCTCAGGTCATGATCTCATGGTTCATGAGACTGAGGCCCATGTGGGTCTCTGTGCTGACAGCTCAGAGCCTGGAGCCTGCTTCGGATTCTGTGTCTCCCTCTCTCTCTGCCCCTCCCCTGCTTGTGCTCGGTCTCTTTTTCTCTCTCAAAAATAAACATTAAAAAAAAAACATTCCAATGATAAAAAACTAAGTGCAAGGTTTTTTTGAGCTCTTTATTACTCTACCACCCACGACTGGCCCTAAAGGGTTCTCCCTTTTTTTTCTACCCTGTCTTATAAGAGACTGCTTCCTAGGTATTTGGCTCCACTTTTCCTGCTTCCCCCAAATTTATGCCAAACCTGGATCAGGGAAACTCCTACAGCCAGCCCATGTACTGTTCCTAAAGGTCCAAATAAAGACCTGTTAATTATGTTTACTAAGTTGGGTCAGCTTATTTAGAAAATTGTGTTCTGTTTTCATTAGTATGTATCCTCAGAAACTATGCAAGGCAAACCTGTTTCTATTGTGTAAACTTATAAACAACCCCAATCTACACAGTAGGGAATATTTGTAAGAAGTTTACCGTTAAGAGTGGTTGATTAGGGGTGGTGGAACTGGGGGGAATTTTTTTCCTTCTTTATACTCTCTGTATTTTCTAAATCTTCTATAATGGTCATCTATTATTTTCAGAATTAATAAAAAACGTCTTTTGTAAAAATATATGTCATTGTTTCTTCATGGCTATTTAATCAATGTGTTTACTCAAAAGTATCTTTAAAACGCTCTATTAAAACCTCTTCCTCCCTAAATCTTTGTGAATCCTACAATCCTAATTTAAAAGTTTTCACCTTTGTGTTGGTAGTGCAGGAATTAAAAAAGATAACAGAAACTTGAACAAAATTACAATTCCATGCTGGTATGTTTAATTTATACCCAGTTTTGAAAGTTCCGTGCTAAACATGATAAAATTTACTGCTGATTAACTGTGTTGTTTATAGTAATTGTGGTGAAAATATGGGTCTTCTTCAAAAATATAACTGAATGCTCTAAAAACTGTTTCTATGAGAATATCAGATTTGTCTTATGTTTCCACTAAGCGCACAAAAAAACCTTTCTGGTTCATGTAAAGGTTGTACACATATACACACTGTACGTAATCTGGGTGATCAGCTTTAATCTCATCTTTGTAATGCAGACAATTGAGCAGTGAGTAAAATAATCTGAATTAACAGAAACACAATAGGAAATCTTACAAATAAAACCTCTGGAGAAATTCATATTTTCTCCCGAATGTGAAATCTTCTGATCAGTTTGCTACCTAGTCTTTTTCCAATAACAAAAACTATAGGTCATGGTTAAAAATATATATCAAAGGAAAAAAGATTTCCTTAACGTTAAAGTGCTTCTTTTGTCTGCAAAAACACCGAATCCAAAAATATTGGACAATGTGTTCTTTTAGGATTAAACTTCTAATCTAACTGGAGAAAAGAAGTATCAGTGCTGTAATGGTCTGGGATGTCTTACTTCAGAACAACTGTCCCTTGATATTAAATTCTGTAAATGATAAGGCTTTTCCTTTCCCGCAGGACAGCAACCTCAACAGGAGCTTTTCCATTTTAACCCTGATAGGAAGAAGTAAAAAAAACCGTTTTTCTTCACGGCACTCAGTATATCCCCCGATATTTATACCCAAATTTTCCTCACAAAGGAAATCTTCAAGGAAAAAATAAAAAGCTCTTCATTCATCTACAAATAATTAGGCAATATTAAGATATCAAAGATAAACAGATGAGAATAAGGGCAAAAGCCATTTATATTTAAACTAAATACCAAATACATAAGCAAAACACTGAATAAAACCCTCACCAACATCTTTTTAATTGCCCCATTTTATAAAAGTTAGATATAACAAGGCTTGGCTCAATATTATTTCTATTGTATTCCTCTCAATGAAATGAACTTGACCATAATGCATCAATGCTAGCTAGCTATAGTGCTTAAAATATTCTGAGGTACTCTCTTTAATGTAAGTAAACTTTCTTTATATACTTACATCTTTATAAGACAATGCTGACGACACATAATAAAACTACATAAAACATCGTTCACATTTTATCCATCACGTTCATTGACAGTGCATTTGCATTAGATATGAATTCACATAAAAAAGAAATACCAGTAAATTATGAAAAAGCCACAAAATGTAAAATGAAAATGACACTGATAAATAAACTCACACGGTATCTTCATTTCTCCAGATGTATATGCTGCCTATCAAGGAAATGAGATGGCAAATGTTTATTCAATGTAAAAGACCTCTGAAGAGGTGAGGAACGCATCGGTCCTTACCCTTTCTGGATTTACAGACTTGATAGTCCTTGTAAATGCTACAGGCCTCTTCTCAGAAAAACAAACAAACAAAAAGGGTAAAAGGGTATGCAAATAGACACAAAATGTAGCAGATAATTTTAGGAGCTTCACAGACCTTCTGAACACAGAACCCGTGTCCTTACACAGACTCTTGATACTCAATGACCATTTTCATGGCAACCCAATGGTCCAGGTCCTGCGATAATTTGTCATTTTGCTGGAGCACACATTTGAATTACACTAAAACAAAGTTCAGAGACCGATGTGAAGGAGGAAGCCCCCCAGCTAGTTGGGGGGAGGCTGGCATTCACATCTCAGTTTGACTCTGGCAGCTTTACGACTCATCATTAGTAGAATCATTATCAAGAAGTGTTTTAGTGGCAGTCATTAATATCTTCTGAAGGTCTTTGAATTTCTCATAATAAAAAGAGTACGCTGTGCTTTCATATCCTAAGGCGCCTCGACAGTTACAACACAATGATTCCCTAAATGAAAGCAGGCTTATAAAAGATAACCAATAAAAATAAATAAATAAAGTATATTACCTCCGTAGACAGTCATTCATTAACATATTTATTAAATCCCTATTTTGTGCAAGATCCTTCCTAGTCATTGTGCAGTTTAGAGACGTAAAAAAAAAAAAACCAAAAAAACAAAAACATACTCAATCTTCTATGAGCATTCAATATTATCCACTATGTTTATTTCTAAAAATATTGACCACAAAGAACCACATGGCTGAAGTTTTACTATGGACACCCTAAAACAAGTAGTTACAAGTGACAGATACATTTACTATATTCTCCAATTCCCAAAACCATTAAAGTTCTAACATGGGTTTGCTGATAATCGCCTTCAATGTCTGCACTAACTTATGTCATATGAAGACAAACCATGAGACATCCGGTTAGTTTTCTTAAAATAAACAAGGTTGGGATCATAAAATATGATGGATTCATTATCTGATTTCAATGAAATGCCAAGATAATTTCTTGAAATAGTGTATAGTTGGCATGTTTGTTTGTCTGATCAGAAGTTCTATTTCATCTATCACCCTGGCCTACACTTGACACCCTCCTTTTCCCATCGATTCCCCAGCCAACATGCTTTCACCCCACACGTGCATGGTGTTTCAGCGTCTCTTAATGGAACCTCATTTCTTTCCTTTATTTTTTTTTAATGTTTTACTTATTTTTGAGAGACAGAGAAAGAGAAACAGAACGTGAGCGTGGGAGGGGCAGAGAGAGGGGGAGACACAGAATCCGAAGCAGGCTCTAGGCTCTGAGCCATCAGCACAGCGTCCAAAGTGGGGCTCAAACTCACGAACTGTGAGATCATGACCTGCGCTGAAGTTGGACGCTCAACCGACTGAGCCACCCGGGAGCCCCGGGAACCTCACTTCCAACCTTCAATTCCCTTCTAGTGCCCCCACAAAAAGCTCCAGCCCCAGGCAACCAGAGCCACCACCACTGGCTTAGATATGTGGATTTATTAAAAGGTGTTAAGGGTGCCTGGAGAGAGGATTACTGCTTCTATTCCTAGAACTTTATAGGAGAGAGTGTTTCTGGTTTTTCTAATAGGAACTCTGACTGTATTTTCTCATCACACCACTGCTACAGATGGTTGCTTCACTCTAGGTACTGTTTACATTACTCTGAGTTAAATGATGGATCAAGTCAACTTTTGAGGGCTGGGATGGAAATCCAAATGATATTTCTCAGACTGCTTTTCAGGAGAAAGAAGTTAGAATTAATATACTGATGGTTTACCAAGTATGCCAGGTATGAGGCCCTGACCTTAGCTGTTTACATAGATTCTCGTTTAATCAACACAACGAAGCAGGAGGTATCGCAATTTACCAAGGTGTGAGAAAACCAGAGGAAGTTCAGTTAACTTGCCAGGGCTGGAATTCAAAGGCAGTTCTTCCTGATCCATGTCTGTTCTCTTAGCTGCTCCACATTGTTGTCTCTTATGTATATTTCAAGTTTTAGACATCACTGAATAATATAATCTTTAATATCACTGTATAATTATTTTGTGAGTTGTTGAGTGTGTGTATGGGTAAAATGTAGTTTATTTATTTTTAAAGTTGATTTCACTTATTTTGAGAGAGAGTGAGAGGAAAAGCCCAGGAGGGGCAGAGAGGGAGGGAGAGAATCCTAAGCTGGCTCCACGGTGTCAGCGCAGAACGCGATGTAGGGCTTGAACTCACCAAATGTGAGATCATGATCCGAGCCCAAATCAGGAGTTGGACGCTTAACTGACTGAGCCACGCAGGTGCCCCCCAAATGTAGTTTAAAATAGAGATGTATTAAAGTTTTTTTGATCTTCAAAATCCATGTATTTAAAATTCTGCATATATTTGAAAAAGTAATTGAAAAATAAAAATGTCTATATATGTGATTTGGACCTTACTAGAAATTCCACGAGTCGTGACGCCTGGGTGGCTCAGTTGGTTAAGTGTCTGAGGTCAGCTCAGGTCATGATCTCCCCATTTGTGAGTTCAAGCCCTGCGTTGGGCTATGTGCAGACAGCTGGGAGCCTGGAGCCTGCTTTGGCTTCTGTGTCTCCCTCTCTCTCTGCGCACTCCCTCCGCCCCTGCTCGCACTCTGTCCCTGTCTCTGTCTCTGTCTCTCTCAAAAATAAACATGAAAATAATTTCAACAAATTTATGTGACTTACTAATGAGTAAAGACAGCAAGCTAAATAATTACCAAATTCTTTTATTTAACACGATCTCATGGTAATATATCAGGCAACAAACTGAAATTCTGCTGACTGCAATTTCAAATAACGTTAACTTACATGCTTTACTTTTCTTCCCCTAAATCTCTAGTCAAATCCTTGCAGAAGAAAGGAACCATACTATATTCTCTGTAGGGATACTATTGAGCGATGAGAGCGTTTCAGACTTGCAACTTTCACCATATTTAAAAAAGAATACTGTTGTTCTGTTTTAAAATTTGACAAAATTGTTGCCAAACCGTACACTTCATTTTGCGACGTGCTTAAAAAAAAAATCAGCACTGTTTGTTGAAATTTATCTCTAAAGGTAACACAGAAGTCGAATTCTTCCACTTTGTTCTATCTCACGGTACAGAGACCTCTTTAATTATCAGCTTAGAATAGGCGTTCACATTGTTTCACTTTGTCACTATTAAGATGTAATGATCATCCTATACATGTACAATGCTTTCTGGTATTGACACACAGAGGTGTGAACTTCAGGCTGATAGGGTTTGTGCAACTCCAAAACTCCTAGGTAACTGCTTTTTAAAGTGCCTATACCAGGGTGCCTGGGTGGCTCAGTCAGTTAAGCATCCAACTTTGGCTCACGTCACGATCTCACAGCTCATGGGTTTAAGCCCCGCATGTGGCTCTGTGCTGACAGCTTAGAGCCTGGAGCCTGCTTCGGATTCTGTGTCTCCCTCTCTCTCTGCCCCTCTCCCACTCATGCTCACTCTCGCTCACTTTCTCTCTCAAAAATAAATACACGTTAAAAAAATTAAAAAAAATTAAGTGCCTATACCAATTTCCTTTGCCACCAGAAATGTATAAAGAATTCTCATTTCCCTACATAAATATCTGGCAATACCAGGCCTCCGCATTTTTGCCAATTTGATGGGTATGTCAAATGCTATCTCATCCGTGTTTGGTTTATCACTCCACTGGCTCATCGGTGAAATTCATTGTTGATATAAAATTTTATTTTTCTTAGTGCTGACAATGCATTGTGATGGTGTTTACATATTTCCACAGTCATTTTGGAGTGCTGTCATTTAAAAGATTTAAAAATTGAACTTTTCAGTCTGGAAATCTAATTTCTCCCTCTTATATAAAAGTGTTCTAGTTCTGCCTTTACTTAGGCACAATATCTGTTAAAAAGTGCTTGGTGTATTCATCACAAACTTACCTGGTTTTGAGGATTCTATTAATTAAAAAGAAAAGTACTTTTAAGTTTTATACTATATAAACGTTTGGCACTTACAACAAAGGTCAATATTAAAGACATTAAAAGTCCTTATAATGTCATCTTTTTACACATACCTCAGTAAAATTAATGATTCCAGCTTCTGCTTACTGAAAGCATTTTATACATCACTTATTTTACTCAGCCCAATGTTGCTTTGTTGCTCTTTCATTACGTTAGCTCTTCTAAGGCTAGGATTGTTGTGTGGTAATGTCTTTAAATACAAAACGTATTTTTAAGGTATAAAACATTGGAGAACCCGAAAATTTCTCTTCGTGTCCCCCTCCAGTGCTATGCCTTCTAAGGTAAATACTATCCTGACATCTAACAACACAGATTTGAACTTCAAAGAAGTAAAATTATCGAATACATATTCTTTTGCCTTTGGCTTCTTTCACTCAACGTTGTAGTTGGGTGATTTACCCATGGTGTTAAATATAGCTGTAGTATTTATACTGTAATTGGTGTATAGTATTTCATTGTATCACCATACCACAATCTATCCATTCTACTGTTCATGGGCATTTGGGTAGTTTCTACATTGCGGCCTTCATGAAGAGTACTGCCATGAGCAACACCGTTCATGTCTCTTGGTGATCAACTCTGTACTTCAGTTGGGATACACTTAGAAGTGGGAATTCCAGGATACATGGCATATGTATGTTCCATTTTAGACAATAACAAATAGCTCCCAAAGTGGAATACCAAAGTCTAATTTCTGCATTCATTCATTCATTCTCTGATTTTTAAAAATGAAAATGTGTCAAGGCACTGTGCTGATGCTGGTGAAAACGGCCAGCACCACGTTCCTGGATCTCTGCAGCAATCACTCCTTCCTATATTCACTTTCCTGAATACCTACGGTAGGCCAGGCATTGTTGTACATTTGGAGACCATCAGATTAATAACAAGGACAAATCCCTCACCCTCATGGTACCCACATTCTAATGGGAAGACCAACAATTAAACAAAGCTAATATGTAAGCTAAAAAACAAAAAGGATATCAAAAAGTAGAAACGCTATGGAAAACAATTAAATAGGATAAAGAGGAAGAATGTGGAAGTGGGAAATAGGGTCTTATTTTAGATAAAATGCACAGGGAAGGTGTCTCTAAAAAGGTGAAATAAGGTTCCAAAGGAAGGAAGTAGTGATAAAGGTAGGGAGCAGTGACATTTAACATATACATATTCTGAAAGTGGAGACAACATGATTTGTGATGGACTGGATGTGGGGTGTGAATACACTGATTATGACAGACTATTCGTGAATGTTTGACTGGATGAATAACAATATCTACTAACAAGTTTGTAGAATGATCTATTACCTGTCAACAGATGCACACTAATTTATTAGGCAGTCCTCAGAGTACAGAGTATGTTGTCTATAATAATACTTAGACTGTATTTCAAATCTTCCTCTGTTGTCATCCCAACAATCAGTCGATAGTTACTTTGTAAACAAAGAATTATTATTCTTCCTGGAGAAAAAGATTTATAAGTGAAACAAATAAACACACGAATATGTCTGTATATACGTGTGTTTGTGTGTGTATATACATACATAATCTTATTATCGCCTTTTAGGTCACTATTACCAATTACTATTCTATTTTTAGTGTTGACCTTTTCCTCAGGGTTTTGATTTTGACTTCTGGTAATTCAACAAGGAGGCAGGTAATTTGGTTTAAGTTTAGTGATACCACCACATGCGAGCCAGTACCACTAACCTAACAATATGAATAGACAAATAACAAGTCTAACTCTTCTAGCTTACTTTTGCGCTACAAGATAAGAACAGCAATACTTCCATGTTACTTCTTTAGAACTAAAAATCATACAAAGTACTCTGTAGCTTTGCTTTTATTATGCCAAGAAATACTATCTGGAAAATCCGTCTTAACTGACAGATTTGTTGCACCAAAATGGCAGCCTATGTGGTTGGTGGTCAGTTCAGACAACCTTTTCTCTTGAACAACAATAAAAATTTCAAATGCCAGGTTTACAAAGCCTTGGTATGTACTTATCCAGGAAGCGTTACAGTTGATTGTTTCTGTAAAGAAAGGAAGATTACAAAAGAAAAATGAAACATTCCACATAAAATTAGAAGAAAGAAGAATATTTATTAATCTACTTGTATAGCTGTGAAAGGTGTTAGAGCAAGACGGGAAAAAGTGAATGGCTATGGGAAAGGAATCAAATGTGTGTATGCTAATAATTGTGAAAAGAGAGTAAGAATCTCGCAGAAAAATAAAAAAGCAAAACAAAAGTAAAAATTCAGAAAATTACCACTCACAATAAAACAGACATTCCCAATGTTTAATCTAACAAATGAGCTACAATGGAGAAATTGCACCTGCATCCCACAAATACAGTGAGAACTGTAAACGCTTTAAGAAGGGGGGAAAAAAAGGCAACTCCTTCTACAAAAGGTTCAATAGAAACAGGTATGCCTCTGAATCTAAAGCGTAAGATAATAGGACAGTTCTGACAGCCCTGTTCTTAACCACATAAACGGCCTGGTGAGAAAAAGCTTATGCTCACTTCTATTGAAAATGGAAATTGTTTTTACTTATTTCCATTATTAAATGCCTACCGTGTAGACTGCTATGGTCTCTTCCCTTCTAAGGGCTTACAATAAGAGACAAATAATACACAACTGAAAAGACACCAGACAGTCTCAAATAAATAAATGAATAATCCCCATTAGCAACATGTACAAGGAAGGAGTAACTGCCCATGACTACACAGTGTGTGTAACAGGGAGTCCTGGGTGTTACATGTATGGCTATGTCCAGCCAGGAGACGTTAAATAAGGAGCTTTTGAAATAAACAAGGAAAGGTGAACAGAGTATACTCCCAACATTATAGGAGAGCTGGGAAAAGGCTCCCAAAGTGAAATAAAGTGATTATAAATTGAATAAAGCTGGTCGACTCACTTTTGTGGGTTAAAGATAGGAGCCCAGATGTTCCCTTTCCTAACTTCAGTGTGATCGGTGTTATCTCATTTAAGCTCTGCTTTATCTCATTTAATATAGAGTTGTGATATTCATTGTAGAAGGGAGGAACCTGACACAGATGGTTAGGTGACCCATCCGATCACTAGTGGTGCAACCGAGAGTAAAACCAAGGTAGTGTGACTTTGGAATCTACATTCTTACATACCATATCTACTAAATCGCAACTTCATGAAGAACTATTATGGTCACTTATTGGTAGAGCTTTGAACAATGCCTGGCTCATGGTAGGGTCTAGTTAAATAATGGCCAAAAGAAAGAATGAAAAACAATACCGGAGGTGGTGAGTGTGATATAAAAAAAAAAAAAAAAAAAAAAAAGAGAGAGAGATTTTCACCCTTCTCTGATAAGGCAATGTTCTGAAATTCATTCAGAAAATCTGACGAGTGAGATAGAGCACCTGTCTTATCTTTATGCAATCCTTGAAGGACCAATAAGAAGAATCCAGCCATTCAAGAAATCTCTACTCCTACTACTATACTGGAGATTACTCATTTCACTGGGCCCAGACTTGGTTATATAGATTCATCTCAACTATTAGTAAGAAAACATAATGCAATTCATATCAATTCAAAACACAGCTATTAGACATAATACCTAGAAATTAAATTATTATTTCAACATTATAGGAGTAAAAGGACCAAAAGTATTCCAGATTTTAACATATAATGCAATGCACATAGTAAGGCAACAATTTTATTAACAGAAAATCTACCCAATTCAATTCAATTCAATTCAATAAAATAAAAAGTACTTCAGATGGTCTCTTCAAGTTCACTAACCTTAATTCTTTCTTTATAAAGCTTATTTATTTTTGAGAGAGAGAGGGGAGGGAGAGAGAGAAGGACGGAACAGCCAAAGCAGGCTCTATGCAGATAGCAGTGAGCCCCATGTGGGGCTCAAACTCACGAACTGTGAGATCATGACTTGAGCCAAAGTTGGACACTCAACCAACTGAGCCACCCAGGGGTCCCCACTCACCTTAATTCTTAAAAAATTAAAAAGGTTCACTAAAATAGGGGAAGAAAAAAGCTATATCATAGTGTTGCAGTTATCTGAACACAACATTTCCATTCATAATATTTTGGGAGGAAGAAAGAGGGGGAGCACTGATTGCTTCCTCCTGCCTATCAGCCCAACATCATGGAGTGTCCCTGCTTCTCAAAGGAAAGTCAGACAGAAGAAGAACCTGTCTTGGTCGGAATGTATCTAACTCAAGTATCGGCAAAAGAGGTTTGCTTCTGATAGTTTATTTCCCATAAAGTAAATATGAATTTTAATTTTTATTTCACCAATCATATTTTCAGGAAAACACCCTCAAAATGGTCTCCCTCCTTTAAATATAAGCGAGCAAACTCTTCTAACTTCTACATAGTTTCAGGGCTGGAAATCAATGATAAATGTGTGCACGGGTTCACCTACGCATAAGTGAAGTGGAAACTGCTATTTCAACTCTAAGACTACTCAGTGGAACAAATGGATTAGCAAGTTTAAAAGTTCAGCTGGCCCAAAATTCACGATCAACCTGCGGAAATCTCCTTCAGGAATAGTGCACAATACACAGGCATATACTGCGACTATCAACTAATTTTGAACCACCTAGGAGCTGATATGCTGAATGCTTGACTTGAAGACAATTCAGCAATGAGCTAATAATTTCAGGCAACCATCTTCAGAATTAAGAATGATGAGATTTTATTCAGCTTTGTTTCCGAATTTCCTTTTCACTTTCAGATTCTAGCATGTCAGTAATGCATGTAAACTAACAAAGGAGAGAAGAGAAGCAGTGGAGGTGGAATGCAAAGTGTTTCAGACAAATAAGGAACACTGCGAATAACAGGAAGCAAATATGTAACTGAGAGGATGAAGAAAAGGAAAAACCAAAATGTCTAAACCATATTAACAATCCTCAACTTTTCCTAACATCTGTGTTGTGAAGGTGCTCAAGAAACTAACGTCATGTCTTAGGTTTCTTTAAAAGAAGCCATCACAACCTTATTTTTTGGTTGTTATTTTATGTTTTACCAAGGTATACAATGCTATACTATTTAGACAGGAACACACACACACACACACACACACACACGCACATATATACAATACATACATACGTATATATATATATATACACACACAAACACAACATATATGTTGTGAACATGTCTGTATGTATGCACATGTGTATGCATGCATGTGTATATCTTTGTAATGAATCATGTGCCTGAATATACACTTTTTGTTCAACAAATCATGTAATGAAAGAAAGACGAGAAAAACTACCAAATGAAACAGAATGGTGGAATCTTCCTCCAGGTAAGGAATGATTACCGTGCCGCTTCTAGATGCCGGCGAAAACTCAATAACACCAGATGCTACCATAGGTAGTATGGCTAATTAAGATTTAATGTACTTTTCTGCTCCAGCAATTAAATGGGAGGGACTGCAGGGAACTGTTTTATATTGCCAGGCAAATCATATGATGGTCAGAAAAGTAATGATAAATTTCTACCAAAAATTCTGTTTTCTTGCATTTGTTGGAAGAACGTGTACACTTATGAGGAAGCTCCCTCCTCCCTTGCACTTGGGAGTTTAAAATGGACGTCGTGGATTTTAGCACTTTCCGAGTAAGGTTTTAGACACACCATATGTATGACCATCTAGGAAATCGATGTTTAATGGAATAAAAAGAAGAGCTGCTGGAGCCTGGGAGCCATTTTATTACGGTCTGATTTAGCAGCATCTAACAGAGATGGTAAGTTTTATCATGCACCTTTAGCTACTAAATTCACAAAACAAACAGAAGGCTTACCAGGGGAGGTAGAGAGTGATCAGACTCTATCCTCTAGTTACTCTTCCAGTAAAGCAGCATGTGTTGCCTAAAATTGCTGTGGGAACCTGGGAGCTCATAAGGCAAATCAAGTTCTACTTGAATGTCTTCTTTAATATCCTATATTCCGACCTCCACGGTAAATAACAAGTTCACACGCAGACATCCGTTATAAGTAAGTTCAAATATTCATGGGAAAATGAAGTACAATGATGCTAAACTTTGCAATTTAATTATCGTGCTGAATTCTTATTAAGCATATAAGCTGTGACTGCATGATGCTTTTGTTTGCATATTACAATTGATTTTCATGTATTCTGTAAATTCCAGTGAGCAAAAGGAAAGACAGATTTGTGTTCCAGTTCTCCTTCTGCCTATGATATAAGAAAGGGTTACATTATTAGACATTATTTTTTCCTCAAAGCAGTACAAATACTTGCCATTTATATGTAACTATTCAGCAGAGGAAACAGGTTCAACAGGAAAATCAAAGAAGAAGGTACAGAGAAGAGGAGAAGAACAGAAAACACCTAAATGAGTATAGGATCAGAAACACTAACTTAAGCCTCAGTGTAACATTTCCCTATATGAACCAGTTTATATTCCTTTTATTTTTTTTAAGTGTATTTATTTATTTTTGAGAAAGAAAGAGAGGGAGCGCACGAGCAGGGGAGGGGCAGAAATAGAGAGAGGCAGAGAATCCCAAACAGGCACTGTCATCACAGAGCAAGATGCAGGGCTCGATCTCAACAAACCGTGAAGATCATGACCCGAGCCGAAACCAAGAATTAATTGGATGTTCGACCAACTGAGCCACCCAGGCACCCCTCATATTCCTTTTCAGAAAAGTAGAGTTTAGCACGGGAGAAAGAAAATTGGATTGAGAGTGCAAAAATTTAGGTTCTAGTCCCACTTCTGGCATTCACAGGCTATGTAACTTTGGATAAATCAAAGACCTTCCAGGAATCTGCTTTATAGACTCCAAACCAAACAGCAACTTCTTATTCCCTTCCTTTAATGCTACAGTATTGTCAGGGTGTCAGCTTATGACATTACAATGATTTCCACAGCAACCAAGCCGACGTCAGTATAGTATTAGGAATCCTTTATAGCATCAGGTAAAGGCAAGACACTGGCAATCACAGGTGAACATCTACTGGAAAGCACACATCTCCAATATATAGCAAGGATGAAATCAAATTGTACTTGACAATTAAAGTGCCCCCTCTAGGTTTCCTCTTCTTTCTCCAACTGTAACTAATAATTGAAGTCTTTCCCTTTAAGGGGAGCAATGGACATTGCTGAAGATAACCTGCCTTAAGGCTTGAGTTTTTCTAGAGCTAATCAAAACTGCGTGTGGGGTGTGTACATATGTAGTGGGAAAAAAATGACCAAAATTCACCGAGACTATGTCTGTGAGGGGAGGGGGACACGATGTGGGGCAACTCGCTTTACATCTTTGGTTTCAAGCCTTCCACGTGATAACCACGAGGAAAGAAAGCACCTATCGCTCTGGCTCTGAACTGACTTGAGAACTGGGGCTAGTAGGCTTCAAGTCTACCTCTACCTCTAGCTCCACACTTAACGTAGGCAGATCGAGCAACGTGCTCCCCATGCTTCCATATCTGAAATGAATTCTGCTCAAACGGTAACTGGCCACCTCCATGGGGGCCGATATGGTAACTGAGACTTCCCTGCACTTTCATAAAGGTAGCTAAAGTAGCGGAATTCTTCCACAGATGCTCTATTTCTATAAAAATAAAATTCTGTCCTCGGCTGTACTTATAATTCTTATTGGCAAGAAAGGGAAAAAACAAACTGTTTACAAGAAAAGTCAAGGACATTTGAGAAAGTATAAAAAAAAATGTTACCCAAGGTGTTAATTTCATAGTAAACCTACAAAGCACATTACCATCAAATGGACGGGGGAATGAATGAAATGACCTTTATGGTCTCTTCCAAAACTGAACATGATGAAGATCCTATAATTGTAAACTACATTATGTGAAATGTGAAAGACATCCTCACATTAAAAAATGCCAGAAGTGTTTACTGCAGAAAAGATTAAAAAAAAGATAGATATTTGGCAGAAACAATTACCCTTTCTTGATTATATACTTCTGATACAAATTTACTAACAATCTATAAAGGGAAAACACTCAACATCAAGATGTTACTCATGTACATATTGGAAGACAGGAATACAGGTATAGCAACTCTTCTAAGCTTTATTTAGAAAATCATCTGTCACACAAAACCAATATCCATTATTTGTTAGGTTTTTAGTGCCTTCTTGGTAAATTTGAAAATTAATAATATGCTACCCAGGCACATAATTCAGAATATACCGTATTAGCTATTTCCCCAATCATTACATTAGACTAGAATGAGCCATTCATATACACATACATATTTCTGTGACTAATAACACCATGAGGGATGTTTGAAAACAGCACGCCATACACAATTTATAACCATAAACAGTGTACTTTCTTTCTTTTTTTTAAGTTTATTTAATTTGAGAGAGAAAGAGAAAGCATGGGAGGGGAAGAGAGAGGGAGAGAGAGAGAACCCTAAGTAGGCTCTGCACTGTTAGCACAGAGCCCGACACGGGGCTCGAACTCACGAATTGTGAAATCATGACCTGAGCTGAAACCAAGAGTTGGATGCTCAACCAACTGAGCCACCCAGGCGCCCTTAACTTTCTTTCTTAAATGAAACCAGTACAATATCAACTTTGTAACTCTGACACCTTAAACCTCATGGGATAATCACCTACATTAACCAGCACAGGCATAAGGAGTATTAACAGATTTGGCTATTAAGATTTTTATACTAGAAAGTCACCCTTATGGCTCTGTGTGTGTAAGATTATTCATCCACGATTTTTCTCTCACTGACAACAAAGCAGTTGAAAGTGGAAAATAACTTTTGCAAATATGCATAAGTACAATTACTCCAAATTCTCTGAATACAAATAGCCTTTAAAAATATCCATCTGAATCATGGGAATCTACTCCTGAAGCCAAGAGCACACTGTACACCCTGTATGTTAGCTAACTTTAAAAAAATGTAAAGTTATTTTATTTAAACCCTTAAAAAATATCCATCTGCACTGTATATTATTGATAAAACCAGGAACAACAGATTCACTCGACCACCTGCTATCTGGCTGTGCACATGTATCCTGGCATATCTGTGCAGCTTTCATAGAGATCTGTGTTCACAACGGTAAGAGAGTCTCCAGGAGAATTCCTTGCCTGCTTACCATAACCACACTTCCTCATACTGAGTCCACCAGCCCACCACTATAAAGGGCCGCAAGTTTTGACAGGACTTTTAAAGTGAAATGCTAAACATCTGAATACACAGACAAAATGAAAAAGCTTGAAATTTCACGTGTAGCTCCTCCCAGTTAAGCAGCCCCCAGTTAAGCAGCCCCCAAAGCAAGCCTCCCAGTTAAGCCTCCCAGTTAAGCAGCCCCCAAAGCAAGCCACACGATCATGATACAAGTTCTTATACAGCAGTCAAAAGCCTCCGTGAATATACTTTATGCATTCATTAAACAGATTCTGACCCTTATTCGTTGGACTGCCTGCCCCTCATAAAAGGTACAATGGGATACAATTTAAAGACAGAGCAAATGGAGGCTAACTCCACTCAAGAAGGAGTTCTACTACAAAAATATATTTTCTTCATGTGGAAGAAAAATATCTCCATGGACCCAATGTCATGAACAGCACTTAGGCTTCCAGATTCTGGTAAAATTCAATGTGGACCTTAACGGGGCTGAACTATGGAACCATTGTGAATTCTTGATTCCAGGTAGTTGAGGACTGTCTAGAAACAGGGATGGCAGTGGACAAACGTTGATTATTACTGTTGTCAGTAGGTGGAGTAGTGTCAGCAATCCCTTACTGGTCATCCATTATGTGCTAGGCATTGCGACAAACGCCTTACGTAGTTTGCCACTAATTTTCATATTTTCACTGTATGAGATAGGTATCGTTTTTATCTTACAGGTTTAAAAAAAATCAAGCTTTGAAGAATGACGTGACCTGCCTCAAGTCATACAGCTGGGGAGTGGAAAAGTCATACCCAGGTCCACATGGCTTCCAAGGTCCACTCTGTCTACCCCTTGGCCACATGGCCGTGCTTCAAAATACGTACTTTACTTTCCACGGCCCAAATCCCCAGTCCTTCAACACAGGTGATCCCGGCCATAAATCAGAAGAAAGTATTCTGATCTAATTGACACTGAGCATAACTAAACTAAATCCTACCAGGAGCAGTATTTTCATCTTTTAAAAAGGAGGCAACTTCACTGAAGTCAAGAACGGTACAGCAGATAGTGAAGGAAAAGTAAGAGAACAGCTTGCTGTGAGAAGGAGATCAGCCCTCTTGAAGAGGACACGTGTACTTTCCTCACTGGCATCGTTGCTTTTTTGGAAATATCACTAGTCCAGTTCAGTGTGATACTAATCAATCCTGTGGCCTCCCCCCAATCCTGGTGACAAGGACCAAGGAGGGTCAGTGCCTTTTTTTTTTTCCCCTAGAGATTTTTAATTGCCACTTGGAAAAACAACAGTCATTCACACTTATCTGAAATCTGGGACTGTGAGAATGCTATACATCTGGGCGTTTGCCGTCCATGGACGGTACCTGCTGGAGACAAAGCTGACAAGAAGAAGGCAGTGCTGAAGGATGCAGACCCAAAGCTGTAATGACACTGCCTGAGCCCCTGAATCCTACCATGACTGAGGTTAGAGATTGGCGTCTTCGTGTTTCAGAGCTGCTACCTGACCCGGTGACTAACTTCATGTAAGTTAGCTCACAACAGGATGCTAGCACCCAAAAGAATCCTTACTAACAGGCTTCTGAGGGTTTGCTCTTGAGGTCATCCTCCCTGGGGAATGCCTTCATTGATTAGTTCTTTTCTTCCTCCACTCCAGTGCCCGAGGATGTGGGAACCAAGAAGGTAAATAAAGAAAAGCAGTTTCAATTTCAGCTCAAGATGACTAGTGAAGGGTGAAAATACAGGGATCTAGAATGAGTTTGGGGCAGTTAAGGGCGATATTTATAGATAATTTTAATGTTTATTTATTTTGTTCACATGTGTGAGTGGGGGAGATTCGAAGCAGGTTCTGCGCTGTAAGTGCAGAGCCTGAGGCTAGGCTCAAACTCATGAACTATGAGATTGTGACCCAAGCCAAAGTCAGACGCTTAACTGACAGAGCCACTCAGGCACCCCTACTTAGGATATCTATCTATGTACAAAATCTGAAAGTAGTATGATTCTGTTTCATGAAGTCCTATTTTCCGTGATGATGTCTGATAGAAAATCACAATGGTACAATGTCAAAACCAGAGACAGTTATATAATAAGGCAACAAGACAGTATAAAATGTAGGGAAACGCTTATTACAGATCAGATGCCTGCAAATAATCCAGCAACTGTCTGTAATATGTTTGTTTTAATTTTATTCTTTTACATACACATTTTACATGACCTACCTATTCTTTTTAAGTTTGCATTTCCCAAATTCATGTTTTAGAGATTTAAATCATATAGAAAGTAAAAATGCAGCTACTTCAAAGTGCTTACAGAATTGAAGGTTTGAATTTTCCTAGTCATCTCTTTCTGGATTCGTACGTCACCTTCAAGTCTTAGCTGCTTTTCTTTATTAATATTTCATATATGAAAACAGTATGTAATTAAGATATAAATTAAAAGTTAGTCTTAAAATGTTGTTGCAATGTATCATGAAAAAACTCAAGATGATGCAGCATTCACATTCCAAAGGAACTAGAACTCTTGATTGCCAGTGACAAAAAACCTAACCCAACTGGCATAAGCAAAAAGGTAATAACGTTGTCTCACAGGATTAAAAGCGTAGGAGGGGCGCCTGGGTGGCTCAGTCAGTTAAGCATCCAACTCTTGATCTTAGCTCAGGTTACCATTTCACAGTTTATGAGTTCGAGTCCCACACTGGGCTCTGCACTGATGGCATGGAGCCTGCTTGGGATTCTGTGTCTCTTTCTCTGCCTCTCCCCTGTTTGTGTGTGTGCTTTCTCTCTCTCTCTCTCTCTCTCTCTCTCTCTCTCTCTCTCTCTCTCTCCCTCTTGAATATTATTTTTATTCAAAATAAATAAATAAGAAAAATTTTTTTAAAAGGTGGAGGAATAGGGATAGCTTCAGAAATAACTGGATTTAGGCTTCAAAATATATAATCAGGACTCAGTTTCTCTCTCTCCATTCTCTTAGTTCTACTTCCTGAGATGTTGGTCTCCTCCTCAGGCTCCCTGTGATGTGTGAGGCTATAGTAGACCTTGAAGGCGCTGCATACTGATATGTACTCTACTTACTCAACCTGGACCAATTAATGTGTCCAAGGAGGTGCAAAGTGCTTGCTGCTGATTAACGTAAGTCACATACACCATCTCTGAGATGGGTGGTCAGTGAGACCTGACCCCAAGAGCAGGGAAACGGTGGATTCTTCAAAGGAAAACCGAAAGGATGTTTTTCAGGATATCAAGAATACATGCCTATTACAAATTACATCTTTTCATAATAAAAATTATGTGAACAGGGGCACCTGGATGGCTTGGTCGGTTAAGTGTTAGGACTCTTTGATTTTGGCTCAGGTCATGATGCCACGGTTCATGAGTTCGAGCCCCGTGTTGGGCTCTGTGCTCACAGGAGGCCTGCTTGGGATTCTCTCTCCCTCTCTCTCAAATAAACATTTAAAAAAATTACGTGAACAGACAATAACATCTACAAAAAAATTCTGTAAGTTTTCTAGTGTGCTGAAAACTAGGAATACTTCCTTGAAAATTGTAATTCATTATTAGACTTTCATTACTGTTTCCTTCTGATACCACGACTCAAAGCATTTAAACTTCTATCTTCCATCCTTCATAGTACTATGTTACCTGAAATACAAGGTTTTGACAGCTATGGCTGCCAAAAAAAATAAAAAAGGGGGATAGATTTCCAAATAGAGATTGATTTTTGCCAAAAATCATTGTACCAGTTAGAGTTCTTGGTTGCAGAGAACTTAAACAGAAAGGGACACAAAAGGATGATGGTGAAGAAACAGAACTGGGAAACAAGCTGGAACTAAGGGGCACCAGGAAGCCAGAGCTGTGACCAAAATCATGCGAAGGATGGGTCACACTAGGAAGCACCTGCTCAAAGTGCTAGAGCCATCACTGCTGGCATCAGTGCCTCCACTCAGTGGGAGGCGGGACCACAGCAACTAGAATAAATCCTGACTTATAATGAGCCTTGAATAAATGTAATTTATTATTCTCCTAAAAGCAGAATTTAAGTAATTATGCGGCACCATATGATTGATAGATCGTCATTAAAAAGGAACACAACAAAGGTAATTTCCCAAATCACACAATTATTGGTAGAAAGTAAGCACACGGATTATTCCGAATCAACTATTTAGCTCTAATTCCAGCAGAAAGAATTCTATAAACTCCCATTTCCTGCCCCCTTCCCTAATTTACCCTGCCAGTACAACATGCTTTACTTAAGTCAGGCGGGCTTAACCATGCAATTGATAGACCTGGAATGCAATCAGAGTTTGGCTTCTGAGGTGGGTTATGGAAGGTCACGTACAGGTTATTTCCTTCTCCACCCTGAGTGTAACTGGTCAAGCAGTCAGTACCGTGTGCATCTAGGCCGCTTTCCATTATGGCCAGTGGAAATGAACGGGGTCAATACTCTGCTGTCCACTGACAGAATAATTGCAGATCCCCGTCCACACCACGGATCTACACACTTGGAGGGGAAAAGGTGTCACCTGGCTCCTGTATTACCAAACTGCTTTTGTGGCTCCAGGGTACAGTCCATTGTTACTCTCTTAGAATTCAACCCCGAACACAGAACTATAATTTAGAGAAAATAAAGCATAAGATATAAAGGAAGTATTTAAGAGGAAAATTTGGCTTGCAACATACAGTTGTTTTCATTAAAGTACAAGTACTTGGAAGCCAGCTATATTATTTATAAAAAAAGCTTTTGTTTAAAAAAAAAAAGAGTTTAATTACCACAATATGTTTTCTCAGCTCCGTTAAATATAAACTGCAGTCATTTCTCCATTTATGTTGTGAGTTTGAATTGAAATACGCTAGGAACATATTTACATGTAAATGTGAATACATGAAGTAATTAAGAGATCATGTAATCTACTTTATAGTAGAGCCCAAATAGTGTCACTGTTCTTTGTCATATTCATATGTAGATAGGTTGACAGGGGATTTTTTTTTTTACACCAATAAAGTAGCTGTGCAAATAATATAAAGGTTACTCTTGTTTTCTAATTTTTTAATGTTTATTTATTTTTGAGAAGGGGTGGGGCAGAGAGAGGGAGAGAGAGAATTCCAAGCAAGATCCGCACCGTCAGTGCAGCGCCTGACGTGGAGCTTGAACTCAAGACCCTGAGATCAAGACCAGAGCTGAGACTGACTTAGAGGCTCAACCAACTGAGCCACTCAGGTGCCCCTCTAGTTTTTTTAAAAGAGCAAAAAGCAGAAAACCATAAGGAAAAAGTATGTATACTCTGCAGCTATTATGTACAATTGACTACACTGTAGTCATAAACTCCAGTAGAGAAACTAACAGTTTCACCTCCACTTAAAACTTATTACTCTACCAAGGAAAAAGAAGTTCTCCCAGGGCCAAAGACATACTGATCTACTGAACTAGGGAGAGATAAAGCTGTTCCTTTAGTCCGTCGTTTCTTTCTTTTTTTTAATCTTAGAGAGCAAGAGTGCATGCGAGCAGGGGAGAGAGAGAGAGAGAAAGAGAATCTCGAGCAGGCTCCACGTTCAGTGTGGAGTCTGACGCTGGACTCGATCTCATGACCCTGGGATCATGACCTGAGCCGAAATCAACAGTCGGACACTCAACTGACTGAGCCACCCAGGCACCCCTACTCAGTCATTTCTTAAACATATATTCCTTGGACTCCTTACGAGTACCAGCTCTCATGACCAACAAGATGCCAATTCTCTAGAAGCCACATTGAAAGACATAGGAAGAAAGGCAGTAAAAGGATAGCCACAAATGTGACAAGTGATATGAAGAGGGAGTTACGAAGCAGGAGGACCAAGCCTGGTCAGGTCAGGTCAGGGGAAAACTTCTCTCAGGAGATGACCCAACAGAAAGTCTGATTATTGTTTTCCAGGAAGAAGGAACAGAATCTGTAAAAACATAGTATAAGTAAAAAAGTAAGTATACATGAGGAAATGAAGGCCGTGTGCCTGAGCGGAAAGGAGGAGCAGAAGGGCGTGAACATAAGGCAGCACATATGAGACTCCCTCATGCGGGAACACAAGCTGCTGGACATTAGTAAGCAGGGAAGTGAAATGCATTTACACAAGCAGTTTCGGTTATAGGAGGAGAAACTGCGTGGACCATGAAAATAAATAACGGATTTTAAATAAAAATTCATGATGGGGCGACTGGGTGGCTCAGTCGGTTAAGTGTCCGACTTCAGCCAAGGTCATGATCTCCCAGTTCGTGGGTTCGAGCCCCGCATTGGGCTCTGTGCTGACAGCTCGGAGCCTGGAGCCTGCTTCAGATTCTGTCTCTGTCTCTCTGCCCCTCCCCCACTGTACTGTGTGTGTGTGTGTGTGTGTGTGTGTGTGTGTGTGTGTCTCAAAAACAAATAAACATTAAAAGTTTATGAGACAAGAGAGGGCTGTACCTCAAGCAGTGAATGGGCTCAATTGTTATTTTCATGTGATGCTTGGGCTCCTTTGAGCATGTTTATTTACATGTTGTCAGTGAGAGGCCAACAGAGAAGAAGATACTGAGCACAGAAGGCAGAGGGGCCACTCAGAGAACTGGAAGAGACAGAAGCCAGAGCTCAGAACACTACAAGCAATGAATGCACCCAATGTGTGTGTTATCTTCTCCAACAGCACTGGATGGCAGAGCGCACACAGACAGATTCACCCAGAGTCAGAGTTCTCGTGGGCAGGTGCAGGGAAGGGTAGTAGGGAAAGAGCTGGAGAACACAAGAGTCCAAGATGGATAAAGAAGGAAAATCCAGAAGGGTCAACTAAAGGCAGAGAAGAAGTCATCAGTAGCTGTTACTTCAAAGTTAAATCAAAATTTCTGATAACGGCTCAAAAGGTGGCTCTGTGTGAGTGATCAACTATAGAGGTAAAGAGGCCAAGGAACGTTTCCACCAGGAATGCCCTCCTCTGTGCACAGGACACTTGGCTTTCCATGCTTTGTTGGCTGAGAACTCCACCAATAACACAGCCTGGAAGTGGACATCCTTCCCTGCCCCACCCTTTCCCACAAACTTTAGAAGGCTGAGGGAAAAGCAGAGTGAGACCTGAGGGAAAGGGAAGTCCAGGAATGGGGTACCTGAGCCTGCTTTGGGTTGTGCAAACTTTTCTGAAAAACACAGACCCTTTTGTTCATTCAATACCTTCCATGAAAATACAAAAGGTAAAACGGAGAGGTAGAGCTGCTCTGCCAGAAGGTAGACTGGGGCCTGTTAAATTGCCCTTGCACGACCTCCTCCTTCCTATACGTATCCTTCTATCCAGCAGCCACCTACAACCTCAGAGCACAAATGGACCTTTTGTTCAAGGCAAACAAAAATATAAAAAAATTCCATGCCTTTCTCAAACACACATCCATGCTAAGATCATAGTGGACCCCTTAGGCTGAGACAATCTAGAGGTTTATGGGCACAAAGCTCTAGCGAATCATGCAGAAACTTTTTTTTTTATCTCTCCCCTTCTATATTTAGCAGCAGAATCTATTTTTCTTTGGGGGAAAAATCTACATGTGCCGAACGTTTCATTTGGCATTTTCTGTATGTAACTGCATTCGATTCTCACAAAATTCTTGCCAGGAAATCATATTATTTCCATTTTGCACAATAGGAGGCTGAGGCCCGGAGAGGTCAAAGTAACCTCCACACAGTTATAAAGCTACTAAGTGAAGGGGGTCAGGATTCGAAGCATTTCATCCCAAAGACCCCAAAGCCATCACATTACCTTGCCTCCAAGTTTATAAATGTTACACTGTTCCTCTATCACCACATATATATAAAATTCCCAGCTATAAGCCTATAAAGTGTGTTCTCATACATAACATTGAAAACAGCTCAACCCTTGAGAATTTATCACATAACTATTTTTCAGTAATGGCACATAACATAGTCACTCTAATAGACTTTCGCTCAATCTGTTTTCTTTTGGTAAATAATAATCCTCCCCACGGGTGCCAGAGTAAAAGGTGATGTTGCTTCTTTAATGTTCACTATGACCTAATTCTATATCTCCATGATTGATGAGGTTCCATCCTTGTGGTCAGGGTAAACCACTACTGTGATCCAGAAAGGCTGGTGGAGAAGAGTCTGCAACCACTAAAATGTGTCTACGTAAAAGGAACAGAGGTTGTGGAGACAAATATTTGAGAATATAAACACTGAATTACAGGAGCATGACAAAGGGAGCCCAAGTCAATTCATATTATTCTAGAAGAAAGTTTATTGTAGTCAAGAAAAAAGAAGGGAAGGGAAGGGAAGGGAAGGGAAGGGAAGGGAAGGGAAGGGAAGGGAAGAAGAGAGACAGGGAGGGAGGGAGGGGGACAGAGAGAGAGAAAAAGAAAGAAAGAAAGAAAGGAAGAAAGAAAGAAAGAAAGAAAGAAAGAAAGAAAGAAAGAGAAAGAAGAAACAGAAAGAGAGAGAGGGAAAGAAGAAACAGAGAGAGAAAGAAAGAAGAAAGAAAGAAAGAAAGAAGAAAGAAAGAAAGAAAGAAAGAAAGAAAGAAAGAAAGAGAAAGAAAGAAAGAGAGAGAAAGAAAGAAAGAAAGAGGAACAAGGAAGGCCAGACACATAATTAGCATAAATAAAGTATGGATCCAAAATTAGGGAGTGAATACAAAAGAACTGATCTGCTAGATAAAAAAATACAGAGAACTACGGAGCAGAGATGTGTGTCATTTTTCCACATGTGACTACAGCAATAAGCATATCTACTGGACTTTTAGAAATGAATCCAAGTAAAATGAGGTCCTGGGATAGGTCATCTATCATCCATAAAACTTCTTTCAATAGTCATTGATAGTATTTGTTCTCAAAAGCACCATGAACTCAATCTTTTACTACTTGGAATTTAGGAACAACACAGTCAACCATAAATTATTAACTTTAAAGAAGATACTGATCAAAATAATTACAATCCACAAAAATTCTAAGAGGAATTTATGGTGGCTTAAAATAACCAGTATTCTCTGTGATGCATGGGAACACATCATCTGAAAAATGTCCTACCCCATTTCTGACCATCAGCACTATTTCCATGACAGCCTTGCTACAGTATAATACCTGAATGCGGTAATAGGAGAGACTTCGCCTCAGGCACCGCAACTGAACTGCTTTGTGGGGTATCAGCTTCCCACAAAACCCCAAACTGTAAAATTCATATTCATCCAACAAGTATTTACTAAGAGCTTACTATGCGTCCAGCACTGTGTCCAGTATGGTGAACACACATATTGGGAAACAAAACAGAAATGGCCTGTTTCTTTCTAACGTAGAGTAGGGTTCTCTCAGAACAAAGCTTTCTTTCGGAAGAAAGTCCCAAGTTTAAACTGAATGCTACTCAGCAAGTCTTCACCCTTATTAATTTCAAGAAGGCCTATCATTCACTTTTGTAAGGATATGAATCATTTAAGTCCTTCTAAATAAGGACTTAAAGAACTGGGAAATATCACATTAAAAATAAAAACAAGACTGACTTTCATTTTAATGAGTTCATATTCTAAGTAGTCATTGAAATCCTCAGCCATGAGCTAGTTAAACCCGGAGTTTTAAAAACTACTCAGGCATTGAAAGTTTATTCTCAAGGAGTTTGCTAAAATCTTTAGGTTTTAGATCCTCTAGAAACTTCTTTTTCTTTCAATTCTGGCATCATCTCTTTAGTATATCCCATGAACATTAACATCTCGTATTTCAACCATAGTGTTAGATGTTCTGTGTCTATCGTAATTATTTTCTGTATTATCTGATGAGCCAATGGCCTCTCTCACCAACAATCTCTTGATGATTATGTATTTTAATTTATCACTTTCATGTGCCTTCTGGACAATCTACCTTTTTCCACTTTAACACTTTTTTACTTGACTTTCTAACTTTTTAATCTTTCTGGGGGGTCAAAGTACATCAAATCCCCCCAAACAGATTGCTTTTTGCTAAATCCTTTGATAGCCTTGGTGCTTCCCTAGAATACTGCTTTGGCTCCCTAAATTTTATTAACATTTGAGGGATCTCCTAAGTTTCTCAGCAATAATTAAAGCTTCTTCTCTATACAATTTTACCTTAATATAGTAACAATTTTAATCCCCTCAACTGACCACTTCTTGGACCAAATTCTCAAAACAAAGCTGAGCCCCACTTGATCCTAAACACACAACCTTTCCCCATTCCCATAAACAATACTGCCATTCATCCATTTACATAAGCCAGAAACCTAAGGATTGCCCTTAATTTCTCTCCCTTTCCCTCACCTCCCTCGGGGCTCCCAACCCCAAATTTATAAGCAAGCTAGCCCACTTCCAGTTATAAGAATAAAGAATTTTAATCTTGCCTCAGGGTCTATGGCCATTTTATTATCCCTATTGAAGTAATGTTCCTCTGTCCTTTTTTAAGGTTTTTTTATTATTATTTTTTTAATGTTTATTTATTTTTGAGAGACAGAGACAGACCACCAGCAGGGGAGAGGCAGACAGAGAAGGAGACACAGAATCCAAAGCAGGCTCGAAGCTGTGAGCTGGCAGCACAGAGCCTGACTCGGGGCTCGAACCCATGAACCACAAGATCATGACCTGAGAGGAAGTCCAACAACACCCAACCGACCGAGCCACCCAGGCGCCGGCCCCTGTTCCTCCCTCCTAAAAGACCTAGTTCCTTCTCTTTAGGGTTTCAACTTCATGGCATCTCTTCTGCCACAGCTGACACAGTTTACTCTCCGATCTTCTCAATCTTCCTCCCCTTGTGTGTGTCCTTCATATGACATACTTCACCCGGCAAATACATCATTTGCCTATTTACCTGTTTTTGCCCCTATGTGCCCCCCAGGAGAATGAGACCTCCATGAGGGTAGGAGCTACATCGGTCTTATTCTTTCTCCCCTGCTCAAAATATGCCTGGCACATATTAAATGTTTAGTAAATATTTATTGAAAAACTGAATAAATACATTGGCAAGTTTAGATAAAGAAATGCTGAGATGCTGGTCATTTTATAATACATACAACTGTGGTAGACAAGACCAGGGAAGCTAGAAGTTAAAAATAACTTTCTTACATTAGAAAATCTTCCTTCTTGGGGCGCCTGGGTGGCTCAGTCGGCGACCTGAGCTCAGTTGGCTCAGGTCATGATCTCACGGCTTGTGGGTTCCAGCCCCGCATTGGGCTCTGTGCTGAGAGCTCAGAGCCTGGAGCCTGCTTCCGATTCTGTGCCTCCCTCTCTCTCTGCCCCTCCCCTGCTCATATTCTCTCTCTCTCTCAAAAATAATTAAACATTAAAAAAAAAATAAAAAAGAAAATCTTCCTTTTCATTCTCATCTTGATGCCTTCAGGTAGGTCTACCCTGGACCAGCAGTACCAGGACCACAGTGCTCTTTCAAAATGGCGGTCCTCTAACAATGTTGACTTCAACTGAACAGACTCCCTCTTATCATTTTCCTATTACTTTATGTGGAGTTTCATGATTAACTATGCTTTATGCTTTTTAAATCTGTGACTCAGAAATAATACAGCCTGTACGGAGGTTAAACTACTCTGACTTCTACTAATATCTTACAAATTAGTTACAAATCACTAGCTTGCTTTTAATTTACTTTATATTGCTATTTCACACAATTGCAGAAGATGGCAGATAGAAAGCATAATCATGGTCTATAATAAGGACACTGATAAACAAACATCCCATAGCATAAAAATCAGCTTTAGAAGTCACATACTGAATATCCATACACCATACATCCACATACTACTACATTTCCAAAGATCTCAATATATCCAACAGAGAAATAGAGTAGAAATAAAATAATTTGTGATTAAAATAGATGCATGACAAGAATAATAAAGATTTATCAACAAATATCTCTCCATTTTCTCCTCAAAATGACAACAAAAAAAGTTTTTAATATGACAAGGATAAAAATGTAGTCATGGGGTGACAGGATACTACAATATACAAAATCTCCCTAAATGTCCCTGAGTTAAAAGAACTGATTTTATGAAAACAGCTTTAAAAACTCCTTTTTTTAACCCGGAAAATTGTTCTCTTTTTTAAATTTTAGTTTTACTACATTTTTCAAATGAACTTTAAGATTGAGGCCACAAACATAAAAGCTAATGATTTCTCAAAAATTTATGAAAGAATTGCTAATAGAAAATTCAATGGGTACCTGGGTGGCTCAGTCGGTTAAGCATCTGACTCTTGACTTGGGCCCAGGTCATGATCTCATGGTCATGAGATCAAGCCCCCAGTGGGGCTCCGTGCTGGGTGTGGACACTGCTTAAGATTCTCTCTCTCTCTCTCTCTCTCTCTCTCTCTCTCTCTCTCTGCCCCTCCCTTCCCCCTGCCTCAAAAGAAAGAAAGAGAGAGAGAGAGAGAGAAGGAAAGAAAGAAAGGGAGGGAGGGAGGGAGGGAGGGAGGGAGGGAGGGAAGGAAGGAAGGAAGGAAGGGAGGGAGGAAGGGAGGAAGGAAGGAAGTTAAAAAGGAGAAGGAAGAAAGAAGGAAGGAAGGAAGGAAATATTACAGTAAGCTTTACTTTCATTTAGGAAAGTATTATTAACGATGTGAGGCACCGCTAGCATCTTATATGAAAAAGTAAATCCATTATTCAAAGAATAATATAGGAAAAAAATTGAACTGAAAAAAATGCCCATTTCTTATATTTTCCTCTATCCCAGTGGCCTAGGATCTAAACGAAAGGTAAATGGATAACTTTACTAGAAAAGGGAACTGGTGAATGTGTTAACAATGCATGCTAAACAAAGAAGCAGTGACAACTACAGATTCAGCTATATTATTGCTGTTCGATTTAAACCATATCCATAGTGGTTTTTATAAACTTGAATGTAAGTAGCCTTCCATTCAAAGCTGTTTATATGTATAAATGAAAAATGCAGAGATAACCTAACAGTCTCCAAGTGTACACAACAGGTACAACTGATTATTAACTCTAAATTAAAATGCACACATTTCATTATTGACTATCCAAAGATATGGGAAACTCCAATTAAAACCTAAATCCTATTTTAGGTTAAATGTTAATACATTTAGGGGCAACTGGGTGGCTCAGTCGGTTGAGCGTCCGACTTCGGCTCAGGTCATGATCTCACGGTTCATGGGTTGGATCACCTCATCAGGCTCTGTGCTGACAGCTCAGAGCCTGGAGCCTGCCTCAGATTCTGTGTCTCCCTCTCTCTCTGCCCCTTTACTGCTGATGCTTTGTCTCTCTCTCTCTCAAAAATAAAAAAGAACATTAAAAAAACATGTTAATACATTTACAGTAAGTCTTCATTAGCACTCAGTAGTAATTCTTTTAATATCAAGACCAACAGGAAAAGCTTCCTCAGTTCTCATTCTTAGAATTGGAATGTATACGATTCTACTTCAAAGCTAACTCACCACCGTACAACCGGCACATGAATATGCGCCAAATTATGGCATCATGACTCTATTCCAACAATGCTTTGCCCAAAACCCACCTTTCAGATGTTAGTTTCTCTTTCTGCTTTTCAGAGGCACTGTCATGAAAATGACCTCTTCCATGGCCCTATTTATCTTCTAAGATTTACTGACTGTATCTGTGTGGCAAGCCCTGAGCTAGCTAAGCACTTTTCCTGGCTTTATTCAATGCTTGCAGTAACCCCTACCTAAAATGGGGGTACTATTACTATTGCCTTTCACATAGGAGGAAAATCGAGTGTTAAAAGAAGATGACTGTAACAAAGCAAGGTGGAGACAGACGATGACCTTCACTGTAGGTCTGTGTGGGCCTGAGGCCCATGGTGCTCTTAACTAGTGCTCAGCACTCTGACATTTTTAATTCATTCTTTTCTGTCTCCTCTTTCAGCTCTTCTTCACCCTCTCCCCTACAGTTGTAGGTAACATTGCCAAGACCATCTCCTCTCTTGCGCCCCTGTTTCTTTAGTGCACTCGTATCTCCTGACAATTCCAACACAGTCATATCGACAAGATTCTAAAATCTCTATTTTGGCCCTTTCACTTCACTGTTATGTTTCCAAATCCCCAATGGATACATTTAGTTGGATGATATAGTATTTATCCCCCAACTCAGCACAGAGGATTTCCAAAATCCTTCATTTACAACTTGATTTTAAGTTTTCACAAAAAACTCAATACACGTTGGTCTTCATCCAAGTTATTTTATTTCTGTCCATGGAAATACCATTCTTCTACACTCTTCTACCCTTCATTCTCTTTATAAAACTACAATCTGTGGCTATTGTTTTCCTCTCCTAGAAATGCCTTGTGGGTTTTAATTTTCTACTTTATTCCTACTACTACAACAACCTGATAATCCAACCCACCCTGTCCTTGAGTGATCTTACTTCCATCTTTCAAGGTCACCATCACAGACTGATCTTCCCAAAAACATAATTTTTATGAAGTGAGTCCATTTGAGAGATCTATAAAAGCACCCCAGTACCAAGAACATAAAAATCTACCTGGCTTGCAAGGGCTCCTTATCCAACCCCAGGTTAGTAACAGTCCCTACTATGTGCCTTCTACCCTCATTAGGCTATTCCCTCTGTTCTTCCCAAGCCTTCCGACCTCTCTCCATCAGGAAACAACAGCTCTTCTCCCCAGAATCTAACCCTACCCTTCAAGAACTCACTTCTTCCTTGGGTCTTGAATCAAGCCTACCCATACATGTTCATAGGGGCTTATAAACAGAAAGTACTACAAAAAGGCTACAGTCAAGAAGCCTGGGCTCTACCTCTGGTTCTGACATTATCCAGTGGGACTCTGGGCAGATTTCTGAGGTAACATCTACTCCAGACTTCTGCTTCCTCATCAGTATAACGAGAAACGGAATGAGATTATCTCTAAAATCTCCTTTGGTTTGAAAATTCTTTAACTCCTACCATATTTAGTGCCTTACTATTTCATTCAACACTTAATCGTACATAAAATGTTTTATCTATGTTTAATCTTCTTTACTAGGTTATAAACTTCCTGAGGATAAAAGGTATGTATTATATGTTTCTGCAAACTCAACAAGACATAGCACACTGTTTGATAAGAGGATCCTTAATGAATATCTGTGACTGATTAACTGTGACAACTCCTCTGTTTATATCAAGCAAGATAAATAAAGAAATACCCTTTTAAATAATAAAACCTTAAAATAATGTCATGATTTTCAAAATCATGAAATTAGGATATAGGGGAGCAACTTGTTTTGCTTTCTAAATCTTCCCTTCCTTTTGTTTTTTTCAATTAACATAAGTAGCAAAGGATAAAGTGAGAATTTCTTTTTTAGGAAAGCCATAGTATGTATTTGCTAATAGTTATAATCAGTATTTCAGAAAATTATTCTGTGGCAAGAGTGGCAAACTCTAGCTGAGCTCGTTTGGCAACCTCTACAGTAAAATACTGTTCTTTTCATACTAGTTCCCTTTCAGCTATTTTATTTTGGTTATGGGATCGTAAAATTACTTGGATAAATATGGGCCCAGAATTACGTTTACGAATTATGTTTAAAACATGTTTACTTTGGAGGCACCTGGCTGGCCCTGTGCGTGGTCAGTAGAGTGTGCAACTCTTGATCTCAGGGTCATGAGTTCAAGCCCCACTTTGGGTGCGGAGCCTACCTAACAACAAAAACAAAAACAAAGCCATGCTTACTTTGTATCCCTTTAACAAAAAGTGTCTGGAATCCATATGTCCCTGGTCCAGGTGCATTATAGAATAACCAAACCTAATGCAACTGGATGATTAAGGCATACCTTATTATATTTTTCTAACTCTTAGGAATGGAAGACAGTTTCTATGAATATATTCTAGCGGCTGTTTTCACAGCTAACCACTCTTGAAGATATGTCAGGGCATCAAATCTTTTGTTAAAATCTTATCAAATCAATTTTCCTTAAGGCTACTAGGAAAAGCAGAACCAACCGCAAAAGGCCTTACATAGGCTAGAAAACAAAGTTTGCCAAAGAGGATGTATTTCCTGGCACTAAAATTTTACGTGCTCTTTAGGAACTAGAATGGTAGTTTTTTCAGATACCGGAACTCAAAAAAGGGACATCACCACCAATATTATAGTCATGTGCCAATTTTTTAAATTATAAATTGATGTGCCGATTTTAGAAATTATAAATAGGCTCACATACGTTTTTGTGAGTAAAAGTGTGCATGTGCAGACATATAAAAAGATGCATTTTTTGGTATCGTCAAGGAGTACAGCATAGTGTTCACTGTATATTATATAGACTTATTGTATTTTATGTAATGTGACAATTTTACAACAACTTTATATTTAAATATTTAACATAACCACCCACTTTAGGAAAACATTTAAATAACTTTTGTGTAAAGCCTAAATCTTACAAAGTAATCACAGAATCTGAGATGTGAAAGAGTACCCAGAGTCACAGATGTAATACTATGGTACATACAAGGGGCTCTTAAGTATCTGTCTCCTTGATTTGGGCTCACTTTTACCTTGCTTTTCTTAGCTCTAACTTGCTCTACCAATCCCACGGCAATATATATTGAAGGATTAGGAAAACAGCAGTATAGAAATTAGAGTATTATTTCTTACACAGGTATAAACACACAGAATCCCAATAATTCTCAATCATAGCGTTTATCCTTCTGAAGTCTATTTTTTCAAGTTACGGCAGATGACCATGTTACATGAGTGAAAAACTATTTGAAGCAAAGTATGCGTGGATGTGGTTCATTCATTCACGTAACAAACATCTGAGCCCTACTACGGGCCGTGTGGTACATTAAATACCAAGGTGAAAAGACGAATAGGGTGCCATGGCCTGAAAGTGTGTGTCCCCCCCCGCCCCCCCCCGAATTCACATGCTGAAATCCTCAGCCCTGAATGTGACTGTATTAGTAGATGGGGTCTTTGGAAGGTACTTAAGTCACAAGGATGGAAGCCTCATCAGTGAGATTAATGCCTTGACCAAAGAAGATCCAGAGAGATCCCTAGCCCTTTCCACCATGTGAGGGTGCAATGAGAAGTCTGTGAGAGTCAGAAGACAGCCCTCACCCCGTCGTGCTGGCACCCTAATCTTGCTTCAGCCTCCAGACTACGAGCAATACAGTTCTGCTGTTTATAAGCCATCAGTCTGTAGTTTTGTTATAGCAGCCGGAACAGACTAAGACATAATGTAAAACAACAACAACAACAACTCAGTTCCATGTGGGATGAGACATACATCAACAAACAGAAACATGCTGAAAGTAACGTGGTCACCTGGCACTGAGGAAGACTTGGACAAACAGGGATGGAATAGGTGACATTAAAGACTTAAAGGATGAGAAGGTATTTTCCAGGTGTCAAGGTAAGTAAGGGACACCAGAGGGGACAAAATATGCAGGGAAGAAAATCATGTCTGCAGATCTTAGAGAAATTCAATACAGAAAGTGTCTCAGGTGGCTGGTGGAAGGCAGACGTCCAACCTACAGGGCCTTGTATGCCACCAGAGGAGCTTGGAGTTACTCAGCAGTGGGGGGTGGAGGTGAGGGTCATGATAGAATTTTAAGTAGCAAAATGTCATGTCAGATCTTTATTTTTTCTATTTTTTGAGAGGGAGGGATGGAGGGAGCGAAAGAGGGAGAGGGACAGAGAGACAGAGACAGAGACAGAGACAGAGAAAGAGAGAGAACCCCAAGCAGGCTCTACACCCAGCATGGAGCCTGACATGGGGCTCAATCTATAACCATGAGATCACAACCTGAGCCAATATCAAGAGTTGGATGCTTAGCCGGCTGAGCCCCCCAAGTGCCCCTTTATTTTTAATACTAGATGAAAGAGAAAGATTCCGAGGTCAGAAAGACAAACTGGGAGATTAATGTAGCCCCCTGGGATGGGGATGATGAAAGCCTAAGCTAAAGCAATGAGGTTGAGAGGAATATATTAATAGAAGCAGCATTTACGCGACTGGTATGCATTTTAAACACATGAGGATTAGAGGAGGGAAAAAAACAAAAAAGCTTTCTCTTGAATCTCCTCCTGTCCTTTCTCACACACCATTCCAAACATGCCAGCTTCTTTCTGCTACACCCAATGCCATCAGCCCCTTCCAGATTCTCTGTCTCCCTCAGTGCTCTATGCATACGATCCCTGACCCCCTTGCTGTAGCCTGCACTCCGGGCCCCATGCTCCGAATCAGTGGCGCCCAGCATGACCACCCAGCAGCCTCAGCTCGACTATGCCCCACAGGGTTGTTTCCTGCTTGCCTAGTGCCCAGGGACCAACACTGGCCCCAGCAACGCAGCAAACTTCTCCACCGCCCGAGAGGCTACAATCACATCTTCTCCAGAAAGGTCTGAACTCCAGCTCTGGATAGGGGTCCCCTGTTTGGAGGTGTTCCTTCCCTGAACACTCTCCTCCAGCCCTAGGGTGTCTATTACCATTCTCTTTTACATCTTACAGTTATTCGCCTATTGTAGCCTAATAGCTCTATATTAAGCTTCTCCTGTTTAAATCACTGTGTAGTTTCTGGGGCACCTGGGTGGCTCTGTTGGTTAAGTGTCCGACTCCATCTCAGGTGATGATCTCATAGCCCATGGGTTTGAGACCCGCACTGGGCTCTGTGCTGACAGCTCAGAGCCTGGAGCCTGCTTTGGATTCTGTGTCTCCTTCTCTCTCTGCCCTTCCCCCACTTGTGCACTCTCTCTCTTTCTTTCTCTCTCTCTCAATAATAAATAAACATTTAAAAAATTAAAATAAAATCACTGTGTGGTTTCTGTTTCCTGATTAGACATAGAAAGCTCTGACAGCAACAGTAAAAAGTAAGTAACTTACTACTTGGGAAGGAAGAACATGAGAACTAATAACTAGGAAATTTTTTTTTTCATAAATAATAAAATGAGAAAATGAAAGTAAACCATCTATTAAGGGTACAACCTGATAGGACTTAAACATCAGGAAACAGGATTTAAGGCTTTAGAATAAGAATTTGAGACATAAAAACATGTTTAAAATTACAGAAAAGAACCACAATAAAACTGAGTTTAAGTACCTAGAAATGAGGAAGTACAAAATTAAAGTCCTCACAAGAGTACTGGTAAGATCCCAACACAGTGAATGTTAGTAAATACTTCAGGTTCTGTTTGTTAAAGCCTAAAGCGGAACCATGAAAAAGCCCAGAAAACTGAGAAGGTCAAGGTGAAATTCAAACTCAGAATACCCTGCTTTCAGGTCCATTTTTCTATTTTTTCTTTTTAAAAAAAACAAATTTTTTTTAACATTTATTTATTTTTGAGACAGGGAGAGACAGCATGAACGGGGGAGGGTCAGAGAGACAGGGAGACACAGAATCAGAAACAGGCTCCAGGCTCTGAGCTGTCAGCACAGAGCCTGATGCGGGGCTCGAACTCACGGACCGCAAGATCATGACCTGAGCCAAAGTTGGATGCTTAACCGACTGAGCCACCGAAGCGCCCCTATTTTTTCTTTTTTAAATTGTAGTACAATAGACATAGCATAAAAGGTACCATCTTAAACATACTGAAGTGTCCATTAAGTGGCATTAAGTACATTCGCATAATTACGTAACCATCACCACCATCCATCTCCAGAACTTCTTCATCTTCTCCAACGGAAACTCTGTACCCACGAACACTAATTTCCCATTCTCCCCTCCCCCCAATCCCTAGCAACCACCCTTCTGCTTTCTGTCCCTATGAATTTCACTACTCTAGGTACCTCATATAGGTGGAATCATAGAGTAATTTGTCCTTTTGTAAGTGGCTTATTTTAGTTAGCAAAACGTCTTCATGTTGTAGCACATATCAGAATTTCATTCCTTTTTAAGGCAGAATAAAATCCCATTTTATACATATTTACCATATTTTAAAAAAATGTTAACGTGTATTTATTTTTGAGAGACAGAGTGTAAGCAGGAGAGGGATAGAGAGAGAGGGAGACACAGAATCTGAAGCAGGCTCCAGGCTCTGAGCTGTCAGCACAGAGCCCGACACGGGGCTCGAACCCACAAACCATGAGATCATGACCTGATTCAAAGTCGGACACTTAACCTACTGAGCCACCTAGGCATTCCTGTACTTTTATCCATTCATCTGTCAGTGAGAATGTGGGCTGCTTCCACCTTTTAGCTACCATGAATAATGCTGATATGAACATGGGTGAACAAACATGTTTGTGCTCCTCCTTTCACTTCTTCTGAACACATACATAGAAGGGGAATTGCTGGACCGTAGGGTAATTCTTTGTTTAATTTTTTGAGGCGTCGCGATATCATTTTCCACAGCAGCTGTGCCATTTTATATTCTCCCTGGCAATGCACAAGGGTATCTGTTTTTCTTCGCATGCGGCCACTTAATAAACACCAATTCTGTGCCATCCCGGGCTATACTTTCACATAAGGACATATGCTTAAAACTATTCATTCATTCATTCGATTCATGTGCAGTTACTTACTGAGTAACTACTACATGTTAAGTACCGTGTTAGACTCTAGCACTACAACAGAAGAAAAAGCAATGCCACTACCCTTATGGAGTTTATATTTCAGTGGGGTGACACAGAGACAAAAATAAGCAACAATGACAGATGATGATAAATCCAGGAGAGACAAACAAGGTAAGGCGATAGAAAGAAAGGGAGGAGTGCTTTATTTTTTTTTAAGTTTATTTATTTTGACAGAGAGTGAGAGAGAAAGAACGCACATGTGAGCAGAGAAGAGGCAGACAGAAAGGGGGGGGGGGGAGAGAGAGAGAGAGAGAGAGAGAGAGAGAGAGAGAGAGAGAGAATCCCAAGCAGGCTCCATGCTGTCAGCACAGAGCCCGACGTGGGGCTTGATCCCACGAACTGTGAGATCATGACTTGAGCCGGAACCCAAGAGTCTTGAGCTGAAATCAAGAGCCGGATGCTTAACTGACTGAGCCACGTGGGCACCCCAGGGGCAGCGCTTTAAGTGGAGTGGTGAGAGAAGTCCTCTCTGAATGGTGCCACGTGAGGAGAATGCTGAGGGAGGAGACATTGCTCTTAGAGGCTGAAAGAGCAAAAGAGACTTGCTCCCTAGCAAACTAGTTCCCCTCGGCTTCTAATCAGCAGGCTCTATTTTATCCTATCTGCCATAAAATACAATTATTTCAAAGAAAGAAGTTAACCTTCTATTTTAAATGGCTTAAAAGAATTCCAAAGATCTGGTGAACATTCAGAATTTGGCCATTTTCTTACAGAAAAGTTAAGATGGGCCACATCAACAGACTTACAGGAAGGTTGCCCGTTTTGATAAACATTAAGACACAGGGGCTACAATGTGGGGGATCACCAGAATGAGGAAGAAAAGGTTTCTGTAAACATAGTAAACGTAGCAAGAGGCAAGTGAGAGAGACGTAAATTTTCCAGGTAAATTCTGGAGTCGTTCTTAATCACTCACTTTCTCTCACACATTATCTCTAACCAACAAATCCCACCACCTTTACCTTCTAAGTATTCCAGAATCCCCCTTCCACCTCCTGTAGCACTTTCATTCTGGTCTAAACCACGATCACCTTTTTTTGTTTTTTGTTTTTTAAAGAGAGAGAGAGAGAGAGAGAGAGAGAGAGAGAGAGAGAGCGTGCACATGCACATGCATGTCCATGAGCTGGGGAGAGGGAGAGAAAATCTCAAGCAGGCTCCACACCCAGCACAGAGCTGGGCTCAGGGGCTTAATCTCAGGAACTGTGAGATCACAACCTGAGCCAAAATCAAGAGCTGGATGCTCAGTCAACTGAGCCACCCAGGGGCCCCATAAACCACTATCATCTCTTGACTGAATTATTGCACTAACCTACCAATCAGTCATTCTGCTCTACCACAGCGATCCTTGTGGACTTTCATTCAGATCCTGCCTCTCTTTGGCTCCATATCCTCCACTCAGAGAAAAAGTTTTTACCAGGGCCTATATAAGTCATTACGGGATTCCATGTCCTCTGACCCCTATTTTTACCCTCACCAAACAACTGAAACTCTTTTTTCCCCACACATTCTACCCCTGCCACAGTCATTTTACTATCCTGGGAATACTTACTGCAAGCACACTTCCATCACAGGGCCTTTGCACTTGTACTTGTTCCTACTTACTAGATTGTTCTTCCTGGAGATACACATACCTCTTATGGGTCTCCAGTTAGATATTACCTTATCAGAGAGCATGGCCTTCCCTGACCACCGTACCCAAAACAGCACCCCATTATTACTCCGTATCTCCCTATTCTACATAGATTTTCCATCATAGCATTTATAACTACCTCACAGAGTGTACACTTATCCAATCCCTGTATGTTCTTTCTCTACCCAATGGAATGAAATATCTAAGAGGACAGGGACTTTGCTTTGATTGCTAATATATCCTCAATACCTAGAAGTGCTTGGCACATGGTAGGCTTTCAACACATGTTTGTTGAATGAATAAATGAATGAATGAATCCCTCTTACTAGCCATCTGACTGTCCTTATTGGGAAGAGGAACAGTTGAAAAATACTTCAACAAGGAAATAAATACCCACTGCACTGGCTTCTTCAGATAGCACATACAATTCTATTGGTATTTGTACAAATATACGTACAGAAGGTAGATAATTATTCAACTGTAACTCCTCTACAAAAAATCTGACTGCAACTTTTGGAATGACTTCTGGTCATAGCCAGAGAGGTAAAAACTGAAAGCTATCAAAAGTGAAGGGCAAACACCAAGTACTTCATTATCTACAATGCAAATTAGTCTTTTTTTTAAAAGCTATTCACAGTGCGATGGCTGAAAATAACCACTACCTCTTTGAATATAAATACATCTATACTGTGGGAGACAGCCAAAGCCTAAGAGACTCTTAAAAACTGAGAACAAACTGAGGGTTGATGGGGGATGGGAGGGAGGGGGGGTGGGTGATGAGTATTGAGGAGGGCACCTTTTGGGATGAGCACTGGGTGTTGTATGGAAACCAATTTGACAATAAATTTCATATATTGAAAAAAAATACATCTACACTTACTATATAAATTAAATTGCATGATCCAGCCCACCAAAGGAAAAAGTTACAATTTAAAAAGTCAGGAAATTCTAAAGTTTATTCTCCTACTCTGATATTAACTTCCTTAACTAGCCTCATGTAGCATTTGAAAGGTATATACAACAGGAAAATTGAAAATTACTACACTCACAGAAATAATGTTGAAATATGGTTGCTGAAGGAAGTATCACTTAAAAATTTCCTCATTTCTAAGAAAGAAAATTTAATGCCAAAGCTTTTCCCATTTGTAAACTGCTTTAAAAATGACAAAAAAAAAAACAGGGAACAAGAGACAGCTGTTAGATGAATTAAGATTATATGGCTTTGTCTTGACCTTAACTCATTGATTTCCTAAATATTTTCATTTTATATTAAAAGAAAACAGGAATACAAAACAGAAGGTTGTATGTAATAATCTCCATTATTATAAACACTAATGAAGACTGCCATACAGACATAATTTTAGGCAATTTAAATCTTACAAGTTTTACAAGAGCCGAATACAAAGGTTTGATAATATTAATAAAATTATTAAAGATGTCTTCTCATACTAATTCATCTATGTATTACGCAAAGTTTTACAAGCCTAACAACACTGAAACATTAAATATGCTTTCAAAAAGTTAAAAGCACAGAGAGTTCAAGCCCCAAAACCTCATGTATTCAAATGGGTGGCATAAGTTAGTATTTTTAACTTCAATCTACATACATGCATAGTCCGGACTCCAGGGCACTGGTCCCGGTAGCCCTGTGCTCCATGGTTTGTAGCCAGGCCCAGGGCTGTGGCTACAGAAGGAGACACCCTAGTGGCAGGATGGCTCGTAACAGAACACTTTAAGTAAATTCCTTTCTCCAGTTGGGAACTCAGCTCTGTTTCTTATGGTAGGAGATTAAAATTCTGTAGGAGTAAAGAAAAAGCCCTTAAATATCTCCTACCTAGGATAGATACCATACAGCAATAGCTAGTCTGAACAAATGCTCCAAGTCTGAGGAAAATCTTTTGTGGAATCAAAAACTAAAGGTGCCTCTTAATCTGGGGTAGCAAATATAGAGGGGGGAAAAGAATACAATTAGCATCACCATAGAGTTTTTTCTTTCTCTTTCTCCCTCTCCTTACCCCTTGGTAGCTCCAAGGAGGGAGAATTTATACCCTTCCCAGTCCTGTAATGATCCAAAGCTTTTCTCTCCTTTTCTCCCCACCTCCCTTGAGCCTTAGATATTAACTTAAATCAGATTTTTCTCTCTATAAAAATACCAGTTGGTAAGGCAATACAGGATGTTTCCTTAACATTTTCAAACTTATCAATATGTAATATGCAAAGTGGCTGGGCTAAGAGAAGTATTTTTCCAGTCTTGGGTTATTCTTCTATAAGCTCTAGACATATCACAAAGCAAAATCTTTTATTTGGGGCACCAGCCACCAGCAGCTGAGTTTCGACGTGCTAATTCACAAAGCAAACCACATTATTTGGGTGGACTGCACAAGGTGGTGCCAGTAAACTTTGTGGGACTTTCCCCAGAGTACCTGCCCGTACGGAATTACAATAATCCTGGGAAAATGAGCATGTCTGGCCACGCACAGAATCCTAAACTTGGAATTAGACGATTTGGGTTCAACTCGTTAAGCTTTGCGAATAAAGGAACACTGAACGCCTTGATGAAAATAACTCCTCTTTGCTTCTGACTTTCCAGTTCTTAAAATATTTTCCCTTCAAGAATCATGACCAGTTACCACTCTGTGGAACAATGCTTACCACTATTTTAGAGAGAGAAACAGACTCAAGTCCACAGAGCTATCTGTAGATGAAGGGATGAAAAATAGCTCCCAAAGAGCAAAGAACAAGCTTAGAGAATATGCTACCGCAGTCAGTATACTCATGGTGATGCAAGTCCCCCTGACCTCATTTGATCAAAAAAGTGGGCCGGGGTGGGGGGCATCTGGTAGGGGCACATACACAATGTGTGCTCCCCCAAATTCACACGGGGCTGTTATTTGAATAGGGCCTCTAAGGAAGTAATTAAGGTCAAATGAGGCCACAACGCACAACACAACACAATGAGGCTACTATGATACAATCAGCGTCCTTCTAAGAAGAGATAACAGACAACTCACTTGCTCTCTCTGAGTGCAAACACTGAGGAAAGGTCAAACAAGGACACAGGGGGAAAGCAGTCATCTACAAACCAGGAAAAGAGCCCTCACGTCACCAACAATGTGCTGACACCTTGATCCTGAACTGCCCAGCTTCTGAACTGTGAGGATACATGTTTGTTGTTTAAGGCACCCAGTTCATAGTATTTTGTTATGGCAGCCAGAGCAGACTAATAATACACTATGGACACAGGAGCTAGAAGAATGGCTAAGTTATGACTTTATGATAAGAAAGTACAATTACTAAAAATAGAACACGGTCACCTGCATTCCTGAATAGAACTGTACTTGGAGCCGAGAGGCAAAACCAGGGAAGTTTAAAGGGTATGATGTTTTCACGGCTTGAAATATCCTTCTCACAAAGGTATGCCCTCAACAAGAGAACCTGATCATTCAGACTTTTCTGAGTTAAATTTCCTTTCTATACGCCCTGCCAATCATGGTCCTTGTCTCAGAGGCTCTCTTTGGACTTCAACAGCACAAGACCACCTTAGCAACTTCAGAGGGCCGCACACTTCCTGTGCATATGTTAATAAATTGGAAAAGCTATAAGCTATTGACTGAGATAAATACTGACTGTATCAGCGACTTTTCCTATCTTGGCCATGATTCATTGCGTGTATGGACAAGACAACTCTCACAGGGTGAAGTGTTTTCTTCATTTCCAAGTCTTTAGGTGTGCTTTACTACACTCCAAGGACTTTAAACAGATTCCAAGGTTCAGACCTATAACCACCATTTGTTCTATTTTGCCAAGAGCACATTACAGCTTATTAAGGGGCTGTGTGTAAAATACCCTATTTGATCAGTACAACAAAATCTCTCCTGAGAAAGATCTAAACATTTTCCCCCCAAAATTATAGAAGTGAGTCTTAGCAAGCAGTACAGCCCAGAATCACAATCTTCTTTTTACTACTTTATATATTATGAGTATATAAATGAAGTAACCCATAGGGAGTCTGGGTGGCTCAGTTAAGTGTCCGACTTCAGCTCAGGTAATGATTTCACAGTTCATGGGTTCAAGCCCGGCATCAGGCTCTCTGCTGTCAGCAAAGAGCCCACTTCAGATCCTCTGTCTCCCTCTCTCACATAAGCCTTTCCCCTGCTTATGTGCACTCTCTCTCTCTCAAAAATAGACATTAAAATAAATGAATGAATGAATGAATGAATGAATGAATGAATGAATGAAGTAACTCATAAATTTCTTTGTAATAAAGATATATGTGGAGGGGGTGGTCCAAGATGGCAGCACAGGATAATCTTAAACTCACCTCCTCTCACAAACACACCAAATCTACAAGTACATATGGAACAATTCTCTCTGAAAAATCTCAACTAGCCGAACTGGTTTTTCATGAAAAAACAATAAAAGGGCCACACTGAGACAGGTAGGAGAGACAGAGACAGAGTCTTGCCAAAAATCCCACCCCTGAAATGCTGACCAAAAATCAGCAGGGATCCCACAATTCTGGAGCTTTTCCCTGAGGAGTGAGGGGTTCATTCCTCACATTAGGCAACTCAAACCCTTGGGACCTACAATGGAGAAATGAGCCCCCAAAACATCTGGCTTTGAAAACCAATGGGGTTACATCTAGAAGACCCAAAGGGAACCTATAGGGAACCGGGGCTCACACACAGACTCACTCACCTTAGGGACCAGCACAAAAGCAGCAGTTTGAAAAGTACCTTGACTATATAGGGAGGTTCATTTGCTAACCTTAAAGCATCCGCTTGAGGGGCAGGGGCCTGTTCGGACTCTCTCCAGGTATGGAGGTGCTAGCAGATGCCATTTTTGTGCTCTCTCTCTACCGTGATAGCACTGGGGGCACACTCCAGCCTCGTACTCCCGCACAGCCCACTCTAAAGCTTATAGCTGTACCGTGGCCCTATGTACTGCTGCCCCACAAACGATGGAGGGCACACCCTGGCCCTGCACTCTCTCACTGACTCAGTAAAGCCAGTGGGAGCATGCAGTGCACACAAGGGATGCTCTTTGATCACCTGGCTCTGGTGGCAGGACAGATCATATTCCTGGGCACCAAAGGACTGTACCAATCAGAGACCATTCTAGGCAGGCTATCACATCCCCACTCTTCCCATGAAAAATGCCTATTTATTTATCCGGCCTGAGGGGCAGATTTCAGGTTTGCCACACATCTAGAGGCTACAAAGGTGATCTTAGGGAATGTAGGACAGGGAATGCCATCTTTGTGCTCTTTCTTGAACTTGCTACAGCTTCCATACTTCCTCAAAAGGAGCACATATGTTCATCTAAAGCCCCAGTTTTTTGCAACTATCACCTACAGGACATTTCCAGATTGCCTGGTCTGGAGACCAGCAGAGATTACACCTGCAGCCCCACAAGATTATATATATTTGCATACTTTAAAAGCAATTGCCTCAGGGTCTGGCTTCTAATCAGCCTAAAACTAGGTGCTGACTTAAATCCCTTACTTTGGAACAATGACAGATCTTGGCACACGCTCAACAACTGGACCTATCAAGAATGAATCAGGCCACTAAGCCTAAGGTGAGAGAGCTAGGGCAAGGTTGAAAGATAAGGCTCACTTCCTATGTAAGGCCCCTTCTTCAAGACTTGGAGAGGTAGCAGTTTCACCCCATACATAGGAAAAAAAAAAAAGAGTCAAGCAAAATGAGAAAAAAGAATATGCTCCAAACCAAAGAACAACATAAAACTTCAGACAAAAATTTTAAAGAAACAGAGATAAGCAATTTACCTGCTAGAGTGTTCAAATAGTCATAAAGACACTCACCAAAATTGGGGCAAGAATGGATGACCACAGTGAGAACTCCAACAAAGAGAAATAAAATATAAGAAAATATCAAACAGAAGTCAGAGCTGAAGAATACAATAAATGAGATGAGAAATATAAAGAGATGCAACAGCAGAGTAGATGAAGCAGAAGAAAGGATCAGTAATCTGGTAGACAGGGTAGTAGAACTCAACCAAACTGTAGCACAAAGAAAAATGAATTTGAAAAACTGAAGATAGCTTAAAGGACCCACTGCAAATCAAGCAGAGTAACATTCATATATTAGGGGTCCCAGAAGAAGAAGGGGAAGAAAAAGAGGCAGAAAACTTATTTGAAGTAATAATGGCTGAAAACTGGAGCACCTGGGTGGCTCAGTCCATTAAGCATCTGACTTTGGCTTAGGTCATGATCTCACAGTTCGTGGGTTCAGGCCCAGTGTCAGGCTCTGTGCTGACAGCTTGGAGCCTGGAGCCTGCTTCAGATTCTGTGTTTCCCTCTCTCTCTGCCACTCTTCCACTCATGCTCTATCTCTGTCTCTCTCAAAGATAAATAAATTTTAAAAAATAAAAAACAAAACAACATAACATAACATAAAATAAAATAATGGCTAAAAACTTCCATAACCTGGCAACAGAAACAGACATCTAGATCAAGGAAGCCCAGAGAGTTTCAAAAAAAGATGAACCCAGGAGCGCCTAGGTGGCTCAGTCGGTTGAGCGTCAGACTTCGGCTCAGGTCACGATCTCGCAGTCCATGAGTTCGAGCCCCGCGTCAGGCTCTGGGCTAATGGCTCAGAGCCTGGAGCCTGCTTCTGATTCTGTGTCTCCCTCTCTCTCTGCCCCTCCCCCATCATGCTCTGTCTCTCTCTGTCTCAAAAATAAATAAATGTTAAAAAAAAAAAAAAGATGAACCCCAAAAGTACCATATCACCATACATTATAATTAAAATGTCAAAAGTTAGGGGCAATTGGGTGGCTCAGTCAGTTACATGTCCAACTTCAGCTCAGGTCATGATCTCATGGTTCATGAGTTTGAGCCCCACATTGGGCTCTCTGCTGTCAGCACAGAGCCTGCTTCAGATCCTCTGTCTCCCTCTGTCTTTGCCCCTCCCCACACCCTCTCTCTCTCAAAAATAAATAAATTTTGGAAAAATGTCAAAAGCTAAAGATACAGAAAGAATCTTAGAAGAGCAAAATAGAACAACTTGTTACATACATGGAAACCCCTATAAGACTATAAGCAGATTTTTCAGCAAAACATTGCAGGCCAGAAGGGAGTGGCAAAATATATTCCAAGTGCTGAATGGAAAAAACTTCCAACCAAGAATACTTCACCTGGCAAAATTATCACTCAGAACTGAAAGAGAGATAAGGAATGTTTCAAACAAGCAAAAGCTAAAAGAGTTCATTACCACTAAACTAGCCTCACAAGAAATGTTAAAGGGACTTCTTTAAACTGGAAAGAAAAAGTGTTAATTAGTAACAAGAAAATATATGAAAACATAAATATCACTGGAAAAGGTAAATATATAGTAGAGGTAGCGGATTAATCACTTATAAAGCTAGTGTGAAAGTTAAAAAACAGAAGTACCAAAGATAACTATAACAACATCACTTAAGGGATACACAAAATAAAAAGATGTAAAATGTGCATTAAAAACAGGGGCGCCTGGGTGGCGCAGTTGGTTAAGCGTCTGACTTCAGCCAGGTCACGATCTCGCGGTCCGTGAGTTTGAGCCCCGCGTCAGGCTCTGGGCCGATGGCTCAGAGCCTGGAGCCTGTTTCCGATTCTGTGTCTCCCTCTCTCTCTGCCCCTCCCCCGTTCATGCTCTCTCTCTGTCCCCCAAAAAATAAATAAACGTTGAAAAAAAAAATTTAAAAAAAATAAATAAATAAAATAAAAACATAAAATGTGGGTTGGGATAAAAATATAGAGGAAGGTGTTCAAACATAAGTTGTTATCACTTAAAATAGACGGTTTTATATACAGGCTGTTACATATGAGCTTCATGGTAACTACAAAGCAAAAACCTACAGGAGATATACAAAAAATTAGTAACAAAGAAATCTAAGCATAAAGAAAGTCATCAAACCACAAGTAAAAGAACAAAACAAAGAAACAAAAGAACTACAAAACAGAAAACAATTAACAAAGCAACACCTAACAATAATTACTTTAAATGTAAACGGACTGAATTATTCTCCAATTAAAAGAAGACCCATTTATTTATACACTGCCTATAAGTGGCTAATGTTGGATGTAAGAAGGACCCAACAAACTGAAAGTAAAGGTATGAAAAAAGTATTTCATGCAAATGGAAACCAAAAGAAAGGTGAGGTAGCATTATTTGTATCAGGCAAAATAGACTTTAAAACAAAGAGTGTAGGAACGCTTGGGTGGCTCAGTCAGGTGAGCATCCAACTCTTGATTTCAGTTCAAGTCATGATCACAGGGTCATGGGATCAAGCCCTGTGTCAGGCTCTGTCCTGACATGGGTATGCTTAAGATTCTCTCTCTCTCTCCCTCTGCCCCTCTCCCCCATTCATACTCTCTCTAAAATAAAATTTTAGAGTGTAACAAGAGACAAAGAAGGGCATTACATAATGATACAGGGGTCAATCTAACAAGAGGATATAACATTTGTAAATATGTACATACCCAATTTAGGAACACCTAAATAGATAAAGCAAAAATTAAAGACCTAAAGGGAGAAAAAGATAGCAATAATAATAGAGGACTTTAATATCAAACTTAGATCAATGAATAAATCATTCAGACAGAAAATCAATATGGAAACATTGACCTTAAATGACACATTAGACCCAATGGACTTAATAGATATATACAGAACATGCCATCCAAAAGCAGCAGAATACAAATTCTTTTCACATGTATAGAACATTCCCCAGGATAGATCATGTGTTTGCCCACAAAACAAATCTCAATAAACTTAAGAAGACTGAAATTAGAGCAGACATCTTTTCTGACCACAATGGTATGAAACTATAAAAAATTATAAGACAGAAACTGGAGAAAATACAGATACAAGGAAGCTAAACAACATGCTACTGAACAATCAATGGTCAACAAAGAAAAGAAAAATAATAAACACCTTGAGACAAATGAAAACAGCATTACAGCTTACCAAAATCTCTGTAATACAGCAAAAGCAGGTCTCAGAAGGCAGTTCATAGTAACATATGCCTACCTCAAAATAAGATCTCTAACAACGCAAAGTTATACCTTAAGAAACTAGAAAAAGAACAAACAAAAACCAAAATTAGTAGAAAGAAAGAAAGACCAGAACAAAAATAAATGAAATATACACTAAAAAGACAAAAGAAAAGATCAATGAAACTAAGAGCTGGTTCTTTGAAAAGATAAACAAAATTGAGAAATGTTTATCTAGCCTCATCAAGAAAAAGAGACAGGTCAAATAAATAAAATCAGAAATGAATGACTAAAAGTTTTAAGTGATACCATACAAATATAAAGGATCATAAGAGACTAGCATGTACAATTATATGCCAACAAACTGACCAATGGACAGGTTCCTAGAAATGTACAATCATCCAAGAATGAAATATAAAGAAATAGAAAATCTGAATAAATCAATTACTGATAAAGAGATTAAATCAGTAATAAAAATTGCCTAACAAACAAAAATTCAGGACTAGATGGCTAAATTGTTGAATTTACTAATAACTAATAAACATTTAAAGAAAACTGAATATCTATCCTTTTCAAAAAATTGAAGAAGGAATGCTTCCAGAATCATTTTATGAGGTCAGCATTACCTTGATACCAAAAGCAGAGACAAAAAAAGAAAATTATAGGACAATACCCCTGAGGAACATTGATGCAAAAATCCTCCACAAAAATCCTCCACAAACCAAATTCAACAATACATTAAAATACACCATGATCACATAAGATTCATTCCAAGGTTTCATGGATGGTTCGATAAACATCAAACTCAATGTGGTATACCACATTACAAAAAGAATTAAAATCATATGATCATCTCAACAAAAGAAGAAAAAGCGTTTGACAAAATTCAACATCCGTTATGATAAATACTTTCAAAAGAGTGGATAAAGGGTTAATGTACCTCAATATAAATAAGGACATTTACAACTGACCTACAGCTGACATCTTACTCATTGGTGAAAAGCTATAAGCTTTTCCCCTAAGATCAGGAGAGACAAGGATGCCCACTTTTATTCAACATAGTACTGGAAATCCTAGCCATAGTAATCAGACAAGAAAAAGAAATAAAAGGCGTCCAAATCGGAAAGAAGTAAAATTGTCACTATTGGAGAATAATATGGTTTTATATACAGAAAACCCTAGAAACTCTACAAAAAAACTGTAAGACCTAATAAACCATTTCAATAAAGTTGCAGAGTACAAAAACAACATACAGTAACAATGGATTTCTATACAGTAACAATGGACTATCAGAAAGAGAAATTAAGAAAATAATCCCATTCATAATTGCATTAAAAATACCTAGGAATACCTTTAACTGAGGAAGTGAAAGACCTTACACTAAAAACTGTAAGACACTCATGAAAGAGGGGCATCTGAGTGGGTCAGTTGGTTAAGTGTCCAACCCTTGATTTTGGCTCAGGTCATGATCTTGAGTTTTGTGAGTTTGAGCCCCGCTTGGGATTCTCTCTTTCCCTCTCTCTCTCTGCCCCTCCCCCACTTGCTCTCTCTCTCTCTGTCTCTCAAAATAAATAAATGTTAAAAAAAAAAAAGATACTCATAAAAGAAACTGAGACAGACACAAACTGGTATCTGTGCTCACAGATGGGAAGAACTAATATTGCTAAAATTGTCCATATTACCCAAAGCAATCTACAGATTCAATGTAATTCTCATCAAAATCCCATCACTTTTTTCTCAGAAAAAGAACAATCCTGCAATTTGTATGGAACCACAAAAGGTCCCAAATAGCCAAAGCAATCTTGAGAAAGGAGAACAAGGATACAGGTTTCAGGTTCACTAATTTCAAAGCTACAGTAATCAAAATAGTATAGTATGGGCATAAAAACAGAAACACACATAAAACAGGCAAGAGTCCAGAAATAAACCCACATATATACAGTCAGACAAGGAGGGTAAGAATATAAAATGGGGAAAGGACTCTTTAATAAATGGTGCTGGGAAAACTGAACAGCCATGTGCAAAAGAATGAAATTAGACTACTATCTCATACCATACACAAAAATTAACTTAAAATGGATTAAACACTTGAATGTAAAACCTGAAACCATAAGACTCATAGAAGAAAACAGGTAGTAAACTCCTTGACATCAGTCTTGCAGAAGTCTTGGAGATATGACTCCAAAAGCAAAGGCAACAAAAGCAAAAATAAACAAGTGAGACTATTCCAAACTAAAAAGCCTCTGCACAGGGAAGGAACCTATCAACAAAATGAAAAGAGAACCTCTTGCATTGGAGAAAATATGTACACATCATATATCCAATAAGGGGTTAACATCCAAAATACATAAAAAAAACTCATACAACTAAACAGCAAAAAAAACAAAAACAAAAACAAAAACACAATATGATTAAAAAATGGGCAGAGGATCTGAACAGACATTTTTCCAAAGGCAACATACAGATGGCCAACAGGTACACTAAACGGGTTCCACATTAGTAAATCACCAGGGAAATGCAAATCAAATCCTACTGTAGTCTTACTGTAGATATCACTTCACGCCTGTTAGAATGGCATTATGAAAAAGATCAGAAACAACAGCTGCTGAGCAAGATGTGGAGAAAAGGGAACACTTGTGCACTGTTGGGAATATAAATTGGTACAGCCACTATGAAAACAGTATGGAAGCTGCTCAAAATATTTAAAATATAACTTCCACATGATCCTAGCACTTCCACTTCTGGGTATTTATCCAAAGAAAATGAAAACACCAAGTGAAAAGATATATGCACCCCTATGTTCATTTCATTACAGCAGTATTCATACAGCCAAGATAGGGAAAAAACCTAAGTGCCCACTGATGGATGAATGAATAAAGAAGGCGCAGTGTGTGTGTGTGTGTGTGTGTGTGTGTGTGTGTGTGTGTGTGAATATGTATAGATAGATATTGATACACACACAATGGGATATACTCAGCCTTAAAAAAAAAAAAAAAGAAAGAAATCTTGCTATTTGCAGCAACATGGAAAGACCTTGAAGGTTTTTACTAAGAGAAACAAGTCAGACAAAGGAAGACAAATACCACAGGATCTAACTTATACATGGAAAAACAAAGAAACAAATCAACGAACGAACAAAACAAAACTCATGGATACAGAGAACAGAGTGGTTAGTGCCAGAGAGGAGGTTGGGAAGATGCGCAAAATGGGTGAAGGGGATGAGGGGGTACACATTTCCAGCTGTAAGATGAATAGGTCGTGGTGACAATGGGACTGTGGTGCATAGTTTAAGCTGCTGGGAGAGCAGATACTGAAAGCTCGCTCATTTGCTCATGTGCTCTCACAAACACAATATATATATATATATATATATATATATATATACACACACACACACACACACACACACACACATATATATACGTATGTATATATTTTATAGCTCCATAGCTTTCAGCATACGAACATTATATAAGCTAATGTTCATATACTGAAAGCTATGAAGCTATAAAATATATATACACATATATATTTTGTAACTTTTATGCTGACGAATGGTGACTAGACTCATTATACTCATTTCCCAGTCATACAAATGTTGAATCATTACAATATACACCCAAAACTAAATACAATTTTGTATGTCGATTAAATCTCAATAAAAAAATAAACTAAAAAAATGGAGTGTCTGGGTGGCTCAGTCGGTTAAGCGTACAACTCTTGCTCTCAGCTCAGCTCTGAATCTCAGGGTTGTGAGTTCAAGCCCTGTGCTGGGTTCCATGCTGGGCATGGAACCTACTTTATAAAATTACTATACTATAAATAAAGAGATATATGCAGTTATTTGCAAAACATGACAGCTAGCTTTTATAGTTCATGTTTCAAAAGCTAGACAGGTTCTATTTTAGCTTAACATTTTTATTTCATTAGCAGTATTAGCATGAAGATTTGAAAACAAAGACATGCTCACTTGGAGGACTTATTCCAAACTAAGGAACATTTCACCACAGATCTATCCAAAGCTTTGTACAAACAACCATCAGTTATCCACACTTACGCTGAAATTGGGGAAAGTTAACCAGTAATTCAAATTAGAGACTAATCCACAGTTAGTGTCTATTGGGTGGGGAAAATAGCTACACAAACTAATCTTAATGTCGTTATAAACCAATACATAAAAACATAAAAATATAAAGTAATCCCATGTAGCTATAAACTAGTAATTTCAACAAAGGAAGGAAGAAACTATGTTTGCTTACTCATATGCAAGGCAAAACCAAAAACTTATAAATTTCATTCGAATGGAATTTGGGTGGGTTTTCTTTGCACATCATTCAATTTTTAAATTAAAATAGATGCAACACCTATCTTGTAACACAACAGTCTTCTTTAAAAATATTTTTTAACATTTATTCATTTTTGAGAGACAGAGTGTTAGTGGGGGAGGGGCAGAGACAGAGGGAGACACAGAATCCAAAGCAGGCTCCGGGCTCTGAGCTGCCAGCAAAGAGCCTGATGCGGGGTCTAGAACTCACGAACTGTGAGATCATGACCTGAGCCGAAGTCGGATGCCCAACTGACTGAGCCACCCAGGTGCCCCAATACAACAGTGATCTATACTAAAAAGAGTAAAAGTAAAATATCACTACTTGATATTTTAAATATCAATACTTAAATATCAATACTATTTAAAATATCAATATATTATAACAACAAAAGAGCAATCTCATACTAATTCAAGAATTTAACTCCACAAAATAAATCCAACCATAAACTATAAGCCATTCACAAAATAACCAAAATACCTTCCTCATGTAGGTTTTTGAGTTTTTAAAATTATAATTTTAAGATCTTTTCAAGAAGAAAAAGTCAACACCATTTTAAAAATAAATTTTAGGGGGTGCCTGGGTGGCTCATTCGGTTGGGCATCTGACTTCGGCTCAGGTCATGATCTCACGGTTCGTGGGTTCGAGCCCCACATCGGGCTCTGTGCTGACAGCTCAGAGCCTGGAGCCTGTTTCAAATTCTGTGTCTCCCTCTCTCCCTGCCCCTCCCCCACTTGCGCTCTGTCTTCCTCTGTCTCAAAAATAAGTAAACATTAAAAAAAATTTAAGAAAATAAATAAATAAATAAATAAATGTTAGTAAAATGCCTTAAAAGATCTAAGCTCACCTATATAAAAGATACTAACAAATGCGTTTTATATTTTGATACTGTAAATATTCACATGTATCTATTTAATCGAGGTAAACATTTCCACTAAGGTAAATAATTATTTCCCTTTAGCTTATTCTTTAAGTTGAAAGATTCCTCTTTTCTTATTTAAATCTCTAAGTGGTAAGGAGCCCTCAAGGTGGTAGAAAGATTTCCAGGAATTGAGGGGGAAGTGTGAGTTGGCCAAATTTCTAACAATGCCTGGTTCCCTCACTCCAGCTCACTTAACAAGACTTGCTCCATTTTTGTCAAACACACACGCATAAAGAGTTGGGGGAGGGTCTGAATACCAATTTGAATATCTTATCTATTTGAAGGCAAAGTCCTATACCTAAAATAGCTGCAAAATTATTGCTCCAAAGTAGATCCTACAAGGTGTCTCTGTGTGATAACCAAACAGTGATGGGGACATGTACCAGTTTCTCTTCCAAAAGACTTCTGTGTCTCAACTTCATCTCACAAAGTTGTCACACTCTGTCACAAAGATAGTACACACTCTGTTCATTCGCAACAGGGTGCACGTTGTATTGTGGGGCTATCCACACTTTAAAGTCTTCAACCACAATTAGCTCAAAATTAACCAAGTTCGATTATCTAGAATGATGAATATACATCATCCACCCAGCTGGCGTGGGGCTTGGTGACCTTTCAGCTCTAAAACATACATTCTTTCTTACAGCAAAGAAATTTACCAAAAACTACTTGGTTAGATCACAGCCTAGCCTGATATCTGGGAACTAATTACAGAGACAATAGCTACCAAAGGTTATAGCCCGTGACCAGGTAAAATTTTAACCGCCGCCCCCCCCCCCCACATATCATATATAGGATATAGATGACACCATATATACATTATATATATATAATATATATATATATATATTTATCTCACTAAATGAGAATTGATTTGTATATGTTTGGTACAATTGAATTTGCTTTACATGGCAACCTTTGGATGTTTAAAGCAGTTTGAAAAAGATTCTCTAAAATATGTAAACCCTAAAACTTCAGTAGCTCATAAACATGGAAAAAAGTATCTGGGACATCTATTCCAAATGTCTACACCAAGAAAGATTTTCTTTGGCTGTTTTTATTCAATTGTCATGGCAACGATTGTTGTCACTGTAGATCAGGGCAAGCAGAGGAGTTTAGTGATTAGACAGATCTATTCTGTTTCAGAATTATAAGATCGATAATGTGACCTTGGGGAAATCATTCTCTTTATAAAACTGTCAATTTATAAGAATAAGGATTAAAATGATTCATCGGAAACACAAGAGAAAAGTAAAAAGCTGAAAATGCACCAGGTCCTAATAAAGTTATCTCTGTCATAAACAAAAGCAACAGAAACAAAGATAACTTTAAGATCTGGTTCTGGGGGCACCTGCGTGGCTCGGTTAAGCTTCTGACTTTGGCTCAGGTCATGATCTCATGGTTTGTGAGTTCAAATCCCACATTAGGCTCTGCACTGACAGTGGAAAGCCTGCCTCAAATTCTCTCTCTCCCTCTCTCTCTCTGTCCCTTCCCCAGTTGTGTTTGCAAGCACTCTCCCTCTCTCTGAAAATAAATAAACTTAAAAAAAAAAAAAAAAGGAGGGGTGTCTGGGTGGCTCAGTTGGTTAAGCGCCTGACTTTGACTCAGGACATGATCTCACAGTTCATGGGTTCGAGCCCCGCATCAGGCTCTGTGCTGGCAACTCAGAGGCTGCAACCTGCTTCAGATTCTGTGCCTTCCTTGTTCTGCCCCTCCCCCACTCCTGCTCTGTCTCCCCCTCTCTCATTATTAAAATAAACATTTAAAAAAAATTTTTTTTAAAAAATGATCTGGTTCTGATTATCACTGACTAACCATGACAACTATACTAGTCACTTAACCATCTTGCCTTCAGCCTTTTTCCATTTATTATTAATATTGATACGCACAGTACATACATAGAAGCATTAAGGACATAATGTGTAAAAATATTTCAGAAAAATAAAGAATACATATTTGGATTGTTACAAATTATAGCTATAAGTATAAATAATAAGATTGGAAAAATGTACTTTTAATACTTTACTAAAATGACTTATCAGTGTAAAAATGGTATTTTGTTCATTGCCAGATTTCTTTTACTATAATAATAAAATGTCAAACCTCAATGTTTCTCTAAATTTGATGTATTTTTCTTTGTTTTGTAGTTCAATCATTAACTCCCTTATCCAACATTTTCAAATAATTTAAAATCAATACAATTCTGAGTATGTACAAGGCACTATGCCATCCATGTGCCTTTATTAAGACGTTCATCAAACTGTGGACTGCCAAGGCCCTTTGCTTTCTTCATTTTTTTTCCTCTTGGGTTTACATTCCATTTGGATGGTAACTTTACCTGAATTCCCTCCACCCCCAGCTACTGCTAAGAAGAAAGAAGAGAACAAACTAAAATTATTCCGCACCCCTCATGCACTTGGCACTGTGCCATCATACCAACATTATCTCGGTCAATCCTCACAACAACCCCAGGAGACAAGTATTCACATACATTTTAGAGATGAGAAAGATGAGCACCACATCAGAGAAAGCATTTAAACTACATATATGCTGAATCCAAAGCCTAGGATCTTTCCATTATGTCAGCAGTTTCCATTCCATTCCATTCCATTCCGTGTTACTTTATTTGAACGTAGGGAACACAGGATGTTACATTTGTTCCCATAATTGTATCTCACAGGCCAGTACAATACACACACACACACACACACACACACACACACACACACACACACACACAATACTGGTGGACCTCACAACGCTGGCAACATTTTATTTTCTAAGAAATAACATATATTTTTACAAGTCCTCCTATCTACTATCACCATTACTTCCTAAAACAAAAGGATAATGTAATGAAACAGAACAGAAAGACGATCTCAGAATAAGAAACAAGTTTGACAGCCTTATAAAACAACCATATAAAAAGGTTGTCAACTGTTCGTTCTTTGGAAGGCTTGTTTTTATTTGTGTTTTGTTTTTGTTTTTGATTTTTTGTTTTGCAATTTTCACCACAGGGCCTCCAGCTGCTGGATGAGAACAAGTACAAGAGGAGTAAAACACAGAAGCTAAAACATTGTCCTACAGACTCTTCCTATTTTCAGTATAGTGGTGGTAAGAACGCGTGTTGCGTTGGGGTGCCCGGGAGGCTCAGTCGGTTAAGCATCCAACTTCGGCTCAGGTCACGATCTGGTGGTTTGTGGGTTCAAGCCCTGCGTCGGGCTCTGTGCTGATGGCTCAGAGCCTGGAAGCTGCTTCGGATTCCGGGTCTCCCTCTCTCTGCCCCTCCCCCCTTGCACTCTGTCTCTGTGTCTCTCAAAAATAAATAAACATTAAGAACGCATGTTGCGTTGACCAAAGCCATGGGCTCTTTCAAAGTTAGATGTGCCAAGGTTCTGCGGACAAAGAAAATTACCAGAGGCTTAAAAAGAAGGTAAAGAAGCTCCTGGTACCAGTAAGTGAACATTTTCAGTACTGTTACAGAGAGCGGGGCTTCCTGAGGTTTTTCCTTCAAATCAAATCTCTGCACCTGATGCAACCAAAAGAGCAGTTAAAAAGACTAAATCTATCACCTTGTACCTGAGAGACCCATCCATCTGCAGCTGCTCTCCTGTCTTCTCAGCCTTACCTATCACATTTAATTAAAAAGAGCCAGGGCTGTGTCTTTCTCATGTTTTGATGCAGCATCTGATATTAGAATGCTGTTATTCTTTGAGGATGGGTATACAATGAATTTATTATCTCACTGCCAAGCCAGAAAAAGATGCAAATAATAAGTGAATTTGAGCTAAATTTTCAGAACAAATTTATATTTAAAAAAATTCATAGTCTGGGGCACCTGGGTGGCTCAGTTGGTTAAGCGTCCGACTTCGGCCCAGCTCATGATCTCAGGTTTGTGAGTTCAAGCCCCGCGTCCGGCTCTGTGCTGACGGCTCAGGGCCTGGAGCCTGCTTCCCATTCTGTATCTCCCTCTCCCTCCGCCCCTCCCCCACTCACGCTCTGCCTCTCTCTCTCAAAAATGAATAAACTTAAAAAAAATTAAAAAAAAAAATCACAGTCTGTCCTCAAGACAGTGACCACTAGCAAAAGACAACAATTCTGAGTGCATGCATCAAATAAATAGTCACTACAGTCTCTTCCATATTTAAACTATAAACACAGGGAATTTCAGATTGTATTCCAATGCTTCTCTGCTGCCATGAGAACTCTGGACGTTTCTGGATATTTCAGCAGTCTGAACAACTCACTCTTAATAATTATTCCCTTAAAGTTCCACATGTCATGGAATGGCTGACACTGTATTCTGATAGGAATACTACCAACCTTAAGAGTGTTTACGAAGGTAGAAGGAAAATCACTATATATGTGTGATATTATTCAAAAAGCAGATAAATGTGTTCCTATAATATTTCTCACTTAACACTTAACCAATGAAAAAAATAATTTCCCTAATTATTTGATTAAGCCCCTTAATGTATATCTTTGTCACTAATACAAGCATCTCACAACAAATTATAAATACTCATGTTTTGATAGCATTTTCTAAAAGGAAACCTAAATATTTACCTTTTTTCAAGCACTATATTTATTTGTAATTTCACTGACTTGCCAGGCAAAGGATGGGATCAAGGGTCGAGGAAGGGAGGCACACAGACAGAAAATCACCTGCTGTTTGTCGCAACTGAACTTGGAACTGACCTCTCCAATTCATGACTATTTATAAACATCTAGTGTATCGGGCACCACACGAGGTACCTCACAGCCGCCTGCCGCTCTACTATTCCATCCCGATTGATTTTCAAAAGTCTTCAGAATGGAGACTGGATGCCTAAAGCTTCTAAATGGTCACTTTGAAATAAAGTTCCTGCTTTTATGAAATACTTCTTATAAGGCCAACGTAATTGGCAAATTCTCTCTTTTAAGGATGAAACAGTATCCTGATGCCCTACGTTTCACATGGTGCAGTTAGGTTATGTACTGACACTGCCCAAAGATTAAATAATAAAATGAATATTGTTGATTTTGTCACTGACACCCTTAAAGTCATAATATGATGTTATCAGGACAATCTACTCAATATTGAAAATAAAATGCTTTCTAACTGTTTAATTAAAAAAAACTACAAGGAGGGTGAATTAAGCATTTTTCTGGGCTACATATTTAGGACTCAATCTTACTGAATTTCATTATTCATTCTATATGCTCTTCCCTTTACTCAGACTGTCCATTCCTTTTATCACTCACTTTTGAAGGCCTAATTCAAATGTGCGCTCCTCTGTGGAGTCTTCCCTATGGATCTAGAAAAGATCAAGCCCACACATATATGTGCTCACACTGCACTTTGAATAAACCTCCATAATTCATTACCATTTATAAGCATCTCGTATGTCAGGCACTATTTTAGGTGCTTAACATATTTCCCACTTAACTGCACTGTTTCTGAGCCTTTCTCACATCAATGAGAGTCTGTCTAGAGGAAAAAACTTCACACCCATTTTTAGCCATGCAGTACCTATCACAGAGCATGGCACCAAAGAGGTTTTTGAATGAATTTCGATACTTTATTAACACTATGCATTTTATTAAGAGAAATATACACTTGTGTATTCACCTAAAATATAAGCTAGAATTTTATCACCGTCTTCAAGTTTTTTTATTCTAAAGCAAAATTTGATTCTTGATTTTCTTCTCTAGCTCAAATTGACATAAATAATTGCTTAACATCATCAGTATGTTTTCCACACGTCACATCCTCACTCCCAACGTTTTTTCCCCTTTTTCCACACAAAATCAACTGTTGAAATAACTTGGTCTCTAAATCAGGAGACTTACTCGCCGCATGCTTTATTACATCAGAGTGAGGCAGACCTGTATTCATATCTCAACTCAGTTATTTACTAGCTGTATGATTTTGCTTTGTTTCTTCATTTCTAGAATAGAGATAATAGTCTATGTTTGACAGAACTATTGAGAAGAGTAAATTAAATAATAAATTTGAAGCACTGGCACATACTAAACACCCAGTACGTGGGCACTGTTGTCCATGTGATGCAGACTTAGCCTTATTCCAGCAATGATTATCACAGTCTTAGCTTAGACCAGTGGTACTCAAACAAGTGTATCTAACAAAGAACACAACAAATACTTGTGTGACTCTCCTGAAAGATTTTTCATTGGTGGAAGGACAAGAGAAGGTAGGTATAGGCACAAAGCTAGAAAACTATCCCCTGATGACTTTGAAATCACAGTTGAAATCACTATTTTAAAATTTTAAATTTATTAAACTTTTTAAGTCCAAACCAAATCCATCTATTAACAAAATGTTAAAAGGCCAAATCTGAGTTCCCTATTTGCCATTAAAATAGACATATTTTAAGGGCTCCTGGGTGGCTCAGTCGGTTAAGCGTCGGACTCTTGATTTCGGCTCAGGTCATGATCTCACAGTTCGTGAGTTCGAGCCTGGGTCGGGTTCTGCACTGCCATTGCTGAGTCTGCTCGGGATTCTTTCTCTCTCCCTCTCTCCGCCCCTCCTGCTCTCTCTTTCTATCTCTAGGTAAATAAACAAACTTAAATAGAATAAAATAGATATATTTTATTCAACAAAATATTTGTCAACATAGCCAGCTTCCTTAGTAATACATGCTTAATTAAAATAATTATATTGATTTTAAATTCTCCTACAGATTAAGATGTAGAAAAAGTATTTCACTTTATAACCAATTCCTAACTCGGGGTTTATTAATTTTTTTAATATTTTAATGCTTATTTTTGAGACAGACACAGAGAGAAAGAGAGAGACAGAGCACAAGTTGGGGAGGAGCAGAGAGAGAGGGAGACACAGAATCTGAAGCAGGATCCAGGCTTTGAGCTGTCAGCACAGAGGCCAACGCAGGGCTCAAATACACGGACTGTGAGATTATGACCTGAGTCGAAGTCAGACGCTCAACCAACTGAGCCATCCAGGCGCCCCTAGGGCTTATTAGTTTATAAAATCAGAAAGGCAATGAATGCCCTTGTCATCCCTGTCACTGCATGAAGAGACAGCTAACATTATCACCATGGCCAGATGTGCTCAGGGCTCAAAGCTGCTCTTCTACTAGGTCAGAAAGGTCTCTATTGGTTTTACTGTTGTTCAACTTAACTATCGAGCTCAGCCTTTTAGAACAGTCTGTAAGTGTGAAATAAAAATACTGCAATAGCCACACATTCATTCTTTAAAAATGCAGTAATAACTGAAGAGCTCACGTGCCAGGCACTGTTTTAGGCATGTTCCTGCTCTCAGGAAGTTTACTTTCTAGGATAGGGGAACAGCAAATACACAAATAAACATACTAAGTAATAGTATGTCAGGGGATGACAGTTCCATGAAGAAAAGTAGAGTAAGAGGAACAGAGAGTAACTATATATAAAGTGTTCAAGGAAGGCTTCTCTCTGGAAGATATTTCAGCAGAGACCTAACAGAAGGGAAACAGCAATCCATGTGGCTGTCAAGCGAAGAAGCATTCTAGAAGAGGATACAGAGAGTGCAAAGGCCCTGAGGCAGACGCATGTTTGAAGTGCTCTGGGAAAAACAGGTTAGAAGACAGGGAGGGAAAAAGGTAAGAGATGAAGTTAAACAGACAGCATGAAATTATCTCATGGAGGACCTTACAGGCAATGCTAAGGCCTTTGGGTTTTAATCTCAGTTATAAGGGGAAGGACAAAGCGTACAGTGAGCGGAGAAATGACATAATCTGAACTATGTTTGAAAATTACGACTGCTGTGTGAAAAATAAGCTACAGAGAACAAAGGTAGAAGCAGGGAGACTAGAAGCACAGATGACAGATTCTTGTCAAATATAAATGATTAGCCACAGGAGAAAATAAAATTTCCTGGACTTAATTAATGAACATGGTGACCTCTATTCCCGGCGACAAGACTGCAAAAGATGTTAGCACCTGTTCCATGTCAAAGCACGACAAAACTGTTTGCCAACAAATTAGTCAGACCTGGGGGGGGGCGGGGAATAATAATTGTTTGCAAGGCAAATGACACTTCATTTACAAAGGTTTTTCCATGATGTAGATTAATCCTTAAAGCTTTAGACGCACATGCCCAAATCTGCCAGATTCATGAAAGCCAAACTACAAAGACAGGAATGAATTATCTACTTCCAGGAATGGGAGACCAAGCCCAGCTCTCCCCCTAAGGATTAAGTAGAAAAACTTGACAAAAAAGAATTGAAAGCAAAAATTAAAAAAACATTTCCTTGAAGGCACTAGAGAGCCAACAACCAAGGGACGATTTACAGTTCAGGATCCTGGGGCGGCCCAGGGATGTAAACTCATTCTTTGGGGGCACTCCTACCTTCCTCCTTAAGAGAAGCAGACATTCAAATGACCAATTAAAAAAAGCAGGGAGGGTGGTAAAGGCAATCCATCTTATCAGCAATTTACAAAATAAATATTAAAACCATGATAGTAAAAACCACATTCACCAAAAAGGCTACAAACTAAAAAGACTTACTGCCAAGTTCTGGGAACGATGTCAAACAATCACACGTTCTTACACACTGCCCGTGTGAGTGTATTCCGTGCAACTACTTCCAAATTAAACACACACATCCTCGAGCAGACTGTAAGAACGACCCCAATTCTTCACCCTTTGCTACAAGACATTACCTCTGAAATGTGATTCTGTAGCACCTCCGAGAACTAATTAGAATCGATTTCCCTACTTTGTGACTTACTCTGGCCTACAGAATGTGACGAAAACAACAGTGTGCGCGTTCCGCACTGAGGCCTCAGGAAGCCTGGTGTCATTTCGTGTTTCCCTCTGAACCTGGTGAACAAGCCCAGGCTAAGCTGCTCAGTGATGAAAGACCTGAAGCCCGAGCACCCCAGTCACCACGGCAAGTAAAGCCATCTGAAACTCGCCCGCCCCCAGCCAACTGCCGGCACATCAGCGATACCAACTGGGCTCAGGCAAGCCCAGAGAGCAAACTACCCCGCCCACTCGCACACTCGTGACCAATAATAAACGGTGAGTGTTTTCAACCACTGAATCTTGAAGTGGTTTGTGATACAGCAAGAGCTAACGGTACCCAAAATGAACTATAGTCATGATGATATATATGATTATATATGTGTATTATGTATGTAATACTGGCTTTGGAACCAAACAGTGGCCTAATAAGCCTTGAAAAATGGAGAGCAAACTGTTAGCAAAAGCTGGAAAAGGGGAACACAGCTTGCACTGGAGGCTGTAAATTTTAGGAGCCTGTGCCTGTAGTAACAAAACAAGTGGCAAAATCGTGTCACCGAGAATACCCAGAAGATGAAAAAGTTACTCAATGGACATCTGGATTTGCCGGAGATCTCTAGGCAAATGTTCACGGTCGGCTCATTGTCCCTGGCTGTGCAAGATAAGCTAATGATGGCAAGAAAGACACAACCTAAAGAAAAAAGTGATCGCTTTATAAGGAAAATTTAGGAGGCGTAAAGAGGGGCCAAGCCTTGCTGGGCTGGAAAATAAGACGGCTTCTCATCTCCAGTCTCTCAGCTGGCTAACATTCACCAAATACAATACCATCAAGGGCTGTAGATCCAAATCAAGGGACCAGACATAAAACCCTTTGTTAACCTAAAAGAATCATGGAGGGGTCTACCAGACCCTCTCAGCTAAGCTTTCTAGGTTTAAAGGAGTTGCCTCACAGCAGGCGAATGCCCCCAAAGTAAGTCTACTGGAAGAGGCATGTCTCCGAAAGAACTTAAAGTATGGCTTTGGGCTTATCATAAAACCCAGCAATTCCACTCACAGGCATCTACCCAAACAGAAATGGGTGATCACATGTAACAGGAGGCACACATACAAGAATGCCGACAGCAGCAGTATATATATTAGTTAAAAACTGGAAACAACCAGGGGCACCTGGGTGGCTCAGTCAGTTAAGCCTCCAACCCTTGATTTCCGCTCAGGTCATGATGTCACAGTTCATGTGTCCGAACCCCGCATTAGGCTCTGCGCTGACAGTGTGGAGCCTGCTTGGGATTCTCTCTCTCGCATTCTCTCTCTGCCCCTCCCCTACTTGTGCTCACTGTCTCCCTCAAAATAAATAAACTTATTTTTTTAAGTTTAAATTAAAAAAAAAAAAACAAACACAGAAACAACCCAAATGCCTAAGTAAAACATGGTTGACTCATATCATAAAACACCATACAACACAGCAAATGAACAAACTACAGCTGTATATTACATGGATGAATACCACAAACATAACACTGAAGAATCCAGAAACAAAAGAGCATAGTCAATATAATTTGCGTTAGATAAGGTCAAAAATGAAGCCATCAAAGCTAAACTGCAGTGTTTAGAGATACATGATTAGGGGATAAAAGCATAAAGAAAAACAAGAAATAGTATCATAGAAGGTAGATTTGCATGGGGGGAATTTATTTGGAAGAAGCCAAGACTTCTGGCATGCTGGCACTATTTTAGACCTTGATCTGGCTGGTAGTTACACAGATGTGACCCTAGTGAATAACTGGACATCTATGTTTTATGCATTTTTCTGTATACATATAATTTGGCATGTGTAAGAGATGTGAATAAGCGATGCTACAGGTCAGACTCAGGTAGTAAGAGAACTAAGAACATGTCTAGGTTGGTGAGCACCACAGAACAGAGCCATTTCCTAAAATGAGATGCTTTGCTGAGATTTTATTTGATACACGTAATCAAAGCAACAGTGATATATTCTGTCAGCCTGCTTAAGAATAAAGGGGTAGAAAGGATTCCCGGTGTTTGCTCCATCATGATAAAATCTAGCAGGTACCGTATTACGAGGGGAACCATCACTGTGTCTCATCAGAAGCACCATTTGCTTTCAATAATACTTTATTGAGATCTCTGTTCCATAGCAATTCAGAAAGTCCTGATAGATATAAAATGGCTTCTTCCGTCATTTATCTAGTTGCTCTACAGAAGTTCTGTGTGAAATTTTACTTGAGGAGAAACACTTAAGTAGAATTCCCTCCTTGTGCCCTGACAGCTGAAAACACAAGACCTTTGTGCCAGGCAAAGACCACAGATGGCAGACCCCACAAGGTAAGACCCCACTCAAGGCTTCAAAACCGTATCCCAGTTGTGGATCAACTTGACCTGTGTGATAAGAGACATGTATGGTACAAAACAATATACTAAACTACCTACCTTCAATTAGAACTTTCTCTTAACCACTATAAAACAAATATACACAAAAACAGACTGAAAAAAACACACATTCATATCTGCCCAATTCATATTCTACTGCTGAATAATTTTTGAAATCTGTAACCCAAGTATAAAAGAGTTACAGACGGATTGACTTCAGAGAATACTTTTCTTTAAAAAACAAACAAACAAACAAACAAAGACTGGGGCACCTCGGTGGCTCAGGCGGTTGAGCATCTGATTCTTGATTACCGACTCAGGTCATGGTCTCTCAGTGGTGAGATCAAGCTCCATTATCTCTCTCTCTCTATCCCTCCTACCCCCCCACCCCTGCCCCCAGTCATTCTCCCTCTCTCTCTCTCAAATAAAAAATATAAACCCATTAAACAAGAGAAAAGAAAAAAAAATCTGCTTGCACTGGCACCTAATACCTTTAATTAAATTTTCAGAATGTACCAGTTGGCTGATGTTAGTACGGGATATGCTGTAACACTATCATAAATAAAACTCATTTTCCGATGAGTCTGTAATTGTGAAATGGGCTAGAAGATTAGTACCGTTTTATTTTTAAAGAGCATTACAAAGCAGACAATATGCAATTTTAAAATACAAGCTAACATTTTGAGATCTGTGGTCAATTTAATTCTCCAAATATAGACACAATATCTCTTATCCTTCTCTTACAATATGACTTTAAGACTTGTCCCATAGATAGGTGGGGTCAATATCCCTCCTCCTTGAACTTGGCAGACCTTTGTGATTGCTTCAATCAATAGTCACATAGAAATTATCCTATGTGGGGAGGGAGAGCCTGGGTGCCTCAGTCAGTTAAGCGTCTGACTTAGGCTCAGGTCATGATGTCACGGTTGGTGGGTTCCAGCCCTGCGTCAGGATCTGTGCTGACAGCTCCAAGCCTGGAGTCTGCTTCAGATTCTGTGTCTCCCTCTCTGCCCCTCCCCTGCTTATGCTGTCTCTCAAAAATGAATAAATGTTAAAAAAATAAAATAAAAAGAAATTATGCTATGGGACTTCTGGGGCTGGGTCATAAAAAGGCCATGCACTTCTGCCTTAGGCCACTAGCGTGTGGAATTTAGCTGCTACTGGCATTGAAACCAGGTGTAGAATATTAAAGCCTAAAAGGGAGTGAAGAGAGTGTTAGCGGAAGCCTAAAAGACCTGGCAAAGGTCGTGGGATGCTGGTTTTATTTTGGAAGGAAGTTTAGAAATACTGTTGTTGGCAGAACACTTAAAAATAGGACATGTTCCTAATGAAGTCAATGACTGAATGTGCCCACTGGGCTTCTTCTCACTGTCTATGATGATGACATATGAAAAGAAAAAGAGATGAGCTAAAGAATACACCGTTAACTCTGGAGGGGCAGGGACATGCGGGATTTAACAATACAACCCTGAGGTAACAAGCACCTCCAGCTGATAAGATGATTCTCAAAGAAGGAAACAGCTTCCAGGCAAAGATCAAATCTAGAGTGAGACTGGAAGGTCCTACGTGAAGACTTCAGAAAGATCTAACAGAGCCTCCTAGAAACGTTCAGACTGCTAAAAGGTCTTACAAAGGTATATTGGTTTTTTACTGTTATCTACCAGAAACTTAGTGGTTTAAAGCAACGTCCAATGAGTAGCTCACATTTCCGTAGGTAAGAATTTCAGTCAGGCTTGGCCGGCGTCTCCTCGGTGCTTCTCACGAGGGTATGTAATCAGGTGTCACTCACACTGGGCTCCTATCTGGTGGTTCTGGAGAAGCACCTGCTTCCAAGCTTACTCAGATTGATGCAGCTAGAATCAGAATCTAGTTCCTGCAGCTAATGGTCTGTGTTCTCCACTTCCTTGCCATCAGCCAGAGAACACTCTCTTCTCCTAGGGGCTGCCCTCATTCTGTCTCACTAATTTCTCCATCTTCAAACTGGCAACACGTGGAGTCTCTTGCTGTGAAGCTTCCTGACTTCCTCTTCTGCTACTAGCCAGTGAAAACTTTGCGTTTTTTTTAATGTTTTAAATGTTTATTTTTTTTTGACAGAGAGAGAGAGAGAGAGAGAGAGAGAGAGAGCGAGCATGAGCAGGGGAGGGGCAGAGAGAGAGGAAGACACAGAAATCGAAGCAGGCTCCTGGCTCCAAGCTGTCAGCACAGAGCCCAATGTGGGGCTCGAACTCACGTGAGATCATGACCTGAGCCAAAGTCGGACGCTCAACCAACTGAGCCACCCAGGCACCCCAAAACTTTGTGCTTTTAAACAGTATACCTGGGGGCACCTGGGTGGCTCAGTCGGCTGAACATCCGACTTAAGCTCAGGTCATGACCTCACGGTTCCTGAGTTCGAGCCCTGCATCAGGCTCTGTGCTGGCAGTACTGAGTCCTTTTCTGGGCATCCTCTTTCCCCCTCTCTGTCCCTCCCCTGCTCACACATGCTGAGAGAGAGAGAGAGAGAGAGAGGGAGGGAGGGAGGGAGAGAGGGAGAGAGGGAGGGAGGCAGAGAAAAAATGAGAGACAGAGCACGAGTGGGGGAGGGGCAGAGAGAGAGGGAGACACAGAATCTGAAGCAGGCTCCAGGCTCTGAGCTGTCAGCACAGAGCCTGATGCGGGGCTCGAGCCCACCAACAGTGAGATCATGACCTGAGCCGAAGTCAGATGCTTAACCGAATGAGCCACCCAGGCGTCCCTAAAACGTATTTTTAAAAAATAAATAAAAATAATGAGTCAGACGGGTCAGGCCCATCCTGATAATCTCCCTTAGGGCAACTGACTTGGATCTTTAATTAAATTTATTTAAAAGATAATTGATCTGTTTAAACAAATACCGTCATATAGTGTGAGGTTTAAAACATATGTAAGAAAAATGCATGGCAGCAGCAGCAAAAGGCTAGGAGAGGAGAAACAGTAGTAATACTACTGTAAAGTTCTATTCGTTATTTGATAAAGTGCTTGGAACCTGAGGCAAAAAATTGTGTGTTCCATTCACATTATTTGAATGTATATTTTAATGGTTAATATTTTTCCAGAACATTAACTGAAAAGCTGAGACTCCTAACATTTTAGATGTAAATATTTTGTTTATATCAACAATGGAATTTGTTATAAGTTTACTTTCCTGGGTTTAATGAAAACAAACTCACCCATAATATTTTTTTTTAAATCTACTTCTCTGCTTATGTTATTTTCAATTGAGGGAAATGGTAGGTGAAACAGTTTCTCTTGACCAAGCGCCAATCTTAAGTAATTTTAAATTAGCTTCAGGGGTGCCTGAATGGTTCGGTTGGTTAAGTGCCATCTTCAGCTCAGGTCATGATCTCGCGGTTCATGAGTTCGAGCCCCACGTCAGGCTCTGTGCTGACAGCTCAAGGCTGCAGCCTGTTTCGGATTCTGTATCTCCCTCTCTGCCTCTCCCCCACTCATGCTGTCTTTCTCTCTCTCAAAAACTAACAAACATTAAAAAACTTTTTTTGCTTCAGTTTCACTGAAGCTTCCTTGACAGGACACCACTGTGAATGGTATTGTTAAAAAAAAAAAAAAAAGAAAGAAAGAAAAGAAAAAGCTCCAGAGGCAGCTGGGTGGCTCGGTTAAGCGTCTGACTTTGGCTCAGGTCATGATCTCACAGTTAGTGAGTTGGAGCCCCACACTGGGCTCTGTGCTGCCAGCTGGGTGCCTGGAGCCTGCTTCGGATTCTGTGTCTCCTTCTCTGTCCCTCCCCCACTTACAATCTGTCTCTCTCACTCTCTCTCTCTCTCAAAATAAATAAACATTAAAAAAAATTATAAAAAAACGAAACATAAAAAAAATTCCTGGGGATTAAGGAGCGCACTAGTCACGATGAGCACAGGGTGATGTATGTGGCATCACTATACTGTACATCTGAAACCAATGTAACAATGTATGTTAACTAATTAGAATTAAAATAAAAATTTAAAAGAAAAAAAATCTCAAGGTCGCTTACACATTTCCTGAACCAGTAAGTACTAAGTAAATTTCCTGAACCAGTTTTAGAAGATCCAAACAGCATGCTGATTTTATAATTATGAATACTGCATGCTGCTAAAACCATTTCAGATGAAATTTCTACAGGACTTAGTCTAAATATTTAAGAACCAAGTCAGTGGCTATTTTTTTGTAAAGAAGTATTCATGGGGCGCCTGGGTGGCTCAGTCGGTTAAGCAACCGACTTCGGCTCGGGTCATGATCTCACAGTCTGGGAGTTCGAGCCCCGATTCAGGCTCTGTGCTAACAGCTTAGAGCCTGGAGCCTGCTTCAAATTCTGTGTCTCCCTCTCTCTCTGCCCCTCCCCCACTCATGCTCTGTCTTTCTCCCTTTCAATAATAAATAAAAACATTTAAAAAAAAATTTTTTTAAAAAGAAGTATTCATAAAAAATGACTTTTCTCTGGCTAGAAATTCAAAATTTAAAGACACTCCATGTAACTTCTGAGATCTTCATCACAAATGTGAAACTGGAATGCTGATAATTTCCCTAATTTTTATCTTCTACACATTTTTCCATAATAAGTTATACTCTTACCTACTTCTAACTTCTTTACTTTTATTTTAAAATTGAGCAGATATAGTCCTAGCTCCTGCCATTGATCAAACATTCAAAGTTATGCTCTCTCATGTGTTGTAAGCAAAGGGATAGGGTTTCCCTTAAGCATACAGCTTTTTGTATAGTTAAATATCAAGGTAGATTCTTAGTGGCTTTTTCCAGTTGATTCAAACAGCTAACACAATAAGCCCAAATGGTTAGCCCAACTCCAGTGATAAAAGTTAAGATTTTGCAATCCTAACAGAAAATAACAAACCAAAGCCTAAGTTCAAACAAATACCACTACCACACCTGATCTACCAATAATTTATTTGACAAATCAGTGCGTAAAGGTACACTATCATTACCCCATACGCTCAGTTCAAGGCTACATGCCAACTAGATTATAATTAAATATCCAGTAATTTTTAAAAGATACCAACTATAGAGACACAAATTCAAAAAAAAAAAAAAATGTTAATGTGTATCTTTTTCTCAGAGACAGAGAGAAACTAAGCCTGAGTGGGGGAGGGACAGACAGAGGGAGACACAAAATCTGAAACAGGCTCCAGGATCTGAGCTGTCAGCACAAAGCCCAATGTGGGGCCTGAACTCACGAACCATGAGATCATGACCTGAGTTGAAGCCAGTCGCTTAACCTACTGGGCCATCCAGGCGCCCCAAGAGCCACAAATTCAAAACAGAGTCTACCGCATTAAGATTTCTTACCAATGAGGTACTAACAGAAAACACTGACAAATTTATAGGCTTTTACTCCTTGTATAGGCCTCCTTGGAGGCCATTCCTCCAAAATATTCTGATGGTCCATATTCTTTGATACTTGCCAGTTTCCTTTAAATATTCAAGATAGTGCGTATATTCTAGTATCCCTAAAATTGGCATTATCTCTAAAGAGGTACATAGCTGTTAAGTGATGAGTCCAAAGTCACTATAAAAGCAACAGAACTGGATCCAGCTTTTTGCCTGAAAGTTTACTTAGTATTCATTTCTGATTTAAGTTCCAATGCTCCAGGAAAAGAAAAGAAGGTTACTAGTGCTAAAGAAGAAAATTCAGTAACATCTTGTGACAGACCTAAACTTCCCTTAAATATGTTCTTCCAACTGCTGTCAAAAGTAATTCATCCTAAAGATATTAGAGAGAATATTTAAAGATTCAAAGAATTGTCTTCTTTATGCCTCTACTTTCACAGCCAGTTCCACTTTTGGCAAAACTCAGTAACAGCCTTATAAAGGGTGAGGCATTTCAATTTGCCTTGTCCTCACCTTATCTTTAAGGGATAAGGATATCCATGAACTAAACTGTACTGTAATAGACACTTTTGCGTTTCCTATCATATTTAGTTCTCAGACAAATCTTGTTGGGTAGCTCTTATTATCCAAATTTTCAGATTAGAATTTGAGCCCGAAGCAGATATGTAACCTGCTTGAGATTCTTCCTAAGAGGCTAACAGTGTGATTCTGAAGCCTGTGTTGTTTTCACTGAATGCCAACGCCAACACCACCTTGAAATTCATCAACCTCACTCTCCATTGTCTGTCAAAATCTAATACGGACTTATTTATGAGCTGGATGGGAGAAATCACTTAATCTGAGCCCTTTATTTTGGACAGGATAGCACCAAGATCAGAGAGGCAAAGCATCAAATGCTTTGTCTCAGGACACACAGCTATTTAGTAATAGAGTCTAAACCCTCTCTGCAACAATATTAATGTGGAAAAAAACCCAAAAACCCCACAAATAGTAATCTTCAACCAAACCTTTTAAAACATAATAAATTAAATGTTACAGCTCTCAAAATTTTCAGGTCTTAATGTTACGATAATTGACTTTTAGAATTCTTCTTACACTAATGACTGTGATAGGTTTTAATGGCCTAGAATGAAGAAAAATAGGTGTTTAATGTTATTAATATAAATAAAGGCAAACCCCTACTGTATAAAGCGGCCTAAGTCGAGTCTACAAGAGTGGAAACCATGGGACAGCCGTATCTGAATCTAAATCCAATTAAAATTGCTTGGTGGGTAGCAATTAGAACCCAGCTCAATATATTTGGAGGAAACAGAGAATCATATCAGAGTTAGTATTCTTCAAACTGGCACTAATTAGGTCAAGATACACTCTGCCCTGTCAATTTAAAAATTAGCAACTATCACCTTCACTATCTTATCCCTTCCTTTTTTCACTGGGCACACAGAATGTTTATGTGCAAGGTTTTTAAAGAATATATTTAGACAACAAATACAGAATTCCGGTGAGCTTCTATTTAAAGCCTTTTCTCTCTCCTAACAGGCTCTAATCCTATACATCAGTAGGAGATTGGTAACAGGCAGGGGACTTTCTTAATGAACACAGTAGTACTTTTAAATTCTCAGAAATAAGAACCTGAAGGCATAAGTGAAACATATGAGGGACAAAGCACGTACAGAACAAGTATCAGGTGACACAATGGAGTGACAAGATACTGAATTTGTGAATTCAACTATGATTCCCTTATATGACCTCAAGTATACCCTTTGCGAACAGAGACAGAATCAAATAATGCAGGCAGTTAGGCCCACCATTTGCCTGAACGAGTTTAAGTCCTGGAGTGAGGTGGAAAATGTCCATCCCCAGTATCACCAGTCAATGCAAGCTGAGGTCCCATGTGGGCTAACAGCGATTCCAGTGCTAAAGGACATACATGCTCTCTAAATGTTCAACTAAAGAAACACTGAACTGTTCAAACAAACTGCCAAAGGACAGTAAAATGGGTGACATGTCCTTACAGGAATGTGATGCTGGGGTCCAATGCCATGTGCTCCTAAGGGATTCCCTTTGTCTAAGGGGCACCTGGGGGGCTCAGCTGGTTAAGCATCCGACTTCGGCTCAGGTCATGATATCACTGTTCGTGGGTTCGACCCTGTGTCAGGCTCTGTGCTGACGGCTCAGAGCCTGGAGCCTGCTTTGGATTCTGGGTCTCCCTCTCTGTCTGCCCCTCTCCCACTCACACTGTCTCTCTCTGTCTCCCATAAATAAGTAAACATTAAAAAAAAAAAAAAAGTGTGTTCTCCGTGAGATCATCATCACCTGCATGACCTTAGACTCTAAAACCTGTTTCCCCATTAGATGAGGTGACACTGTACATAAAAGAAAAAAAGAGATCATGATGCTTTTTAACATTAAGGTGCAAAAACAAAACTATGAGGGTTTGTGGGAGAGGCTGGCAGAAATGAGAATGTGCCAATAATTAAGGTGGTCTGTGAATCCACTTCGAAACTGATTTGGGTCAACTTGCTGTTTGTCAATCAGTGATGAAGTAGCTCATCTTCACTATCTAAAAGAATTTTTATGTCAGAGCTTCAAAAATTACCTAAAACTGCTAGTAAACCAAACTTCCCCCAACAGAATAATGGGGGTGAAAGGCATCCTCAGAAAACAGGTCAAATTTGCCCTCAGTCAATCCACACCATCAGCCAGTAGACACAGCATTCAGGAAATGCTTATATTTTTCTGCAAATCACTACTGCTAACTTCTGAGATCACTAACAATAAACTGCTAACTGTAAATTTCAACCTTGAATACAATATCCTCCCAGCAATTAAACAGAAGATGAGAGAGTGAATTCGGTTTTTTAAAAAAAGACAAAATATTTTACAATTTCTACTTCCTACCATTTTTGAGGGAAATTCTGTTTCCTCAGCCTAACTCCCATCCTGGCACTGACAGCAAATGATAATGTTTGTACTTTACAGTGTCCACAAGTCAGCTAGCGGCTGGGTGTGATCGGAAAACACCAGTGCCGGGAGACCCTGCCTGGCTGCCCGAGGGCTCAAAGGCTCAGTCGGTATCTCAGCTGACCTGTTCCCTACTTGCTCTACAGCTGTGGAGATGTACTTTAGAAAAATTCAGTGCAGACTATTTTCCTACCAGAAATTCTCTGATGCCCTAGTACTATAAGTACTTGATCACCCAGACAGCCCTGCCAAAAAGAACAGGAACAATTCTCAGCCTCATCTCTATCAAGGTCAGTCTTTGACTCCTCACACTTGGCAAATGGAAATAAATCACCTACCCTCAGGAGATTTTCATGGCCATCAAAACAAAATGTTTAAGAGCAACGATATAACCATAAAGACTGCTGGGGTGCCTGTGCGGCTCAGTCGGTTAAGAATCTGACTTTGGGTCAGGTCATGATCTCACGGTTTGTGGGTTCGAGCCCCGCATGGGGCTCTGTGCTGACAGCTTGGAGCCCGGAGCCTGCTTCGGATTCTGTGTCTCCCTCTCTCTCTGCCCCTCCCCTACTCACGCTCTGTTTCTCTCAAAAATAAGTAAACGTTAAAAAACAAAAACATAGACTGTGAGAATAGGCACTAGCCATGAGCCACACTAAAAGCAGGAGGCAAAGTAATCATTATGTTAGAACGGTGGCTACTTTATTAAATTGTAAATTATTTTCAGTCCTCCTGGGCAAATAATAAAAAGTGCCTCACTGTTTATTAAGTGCAAGGGTCCAATGAGACAAAGCATCAAAGCACAAAGAATACCTGGCATATATTAAGTGGTCAATAAAATTACCGTTATCCTCCTGCTTGCTTGAATGTGGTAGAATCTGTATAGCAGTTACTGTCTGCACTGCAGCTGCTAAGATTCAGCTTCAACCCGCCCCACCCACCCGGGCTGGCCAGAGTTCAGCAGCAGAGAAGTGGAGACAACAAGATATCTCAGACAACTGCAAATTGTATATAGTATGAAGAAGAAATGAGACGTCCCTTCGGCCTCCAAACGGGCCCTGGCCCATATTAACCGACCGCAAGGCAACTTATGGATTTGCTTCTTAGCATAAACCAAATTCCCTGGGCAGAAGACACGAAAAGACACTTTTCCAAAGAAGACATCCAGACGGCTAACAGACACGTGACAAGATCCTCAACATCACTCATCATTTGGGAAATACAAATCAAAACCACGATGAGATACCACCTCACACCTGTCAGAATGGCTAAAATTAAATTAGCAACACAAGAAACAACAGATGCTGGTGAGGATGCGGAGAAAGGGGAGCTCTTTTGCACTGCTTGTGGGAATGCAAACCAGTGCAGCCATTCTGGAAAGCAGTGTTGGAGGTTCCTCAAAAAACTAAAAACGGAACTACCCTACATCCCAGCAACTCCACTACTAGGTATTTACCCGAAAGATACAAAAACACATATTTGAAGGGGTACATGCACCCCAATGTTTACAGAAGCATTACCAACAATAGCCAAACTATGGAGAGAGTCCAAATGTCCACTGACTGATGAATGGATAAAGAAGATGTGTTATATATACATGTAAAATGGAGTATTACTCAGCCATCAAAAAGAATGAAATCTTGCCATTTGCAGTGATGTGGATGGAGCTTAGAACATACCATGCTATGCAAAGTAAGTACATCAGAAAAAGACAAACACCCTATGATTTCACTCACATGTGGAATTTAACAAACAAAACAGACGAACATGCGAGAAGGGGGGGAAGAGAAGAGAGGGAAACAAACCACAAGAGACACTTAACAACAGAGAACTGAGGGTTGATGGAGGGTGGTTGGTGGGGGATGGGCTAGATAGGTGATGGGTATTGAGGACACTTGTGATGAGCACTGGGTGTTGTATGTAAGTGATGAATCACTGAATTCTACTCCTGAAACCAAAATTACACTGTATGTTAACTAAAAAATTTTTAAAAAACAAACAAAAACAACAAACTAAATTTCCTTATGAGAAATGTTTTATCTTTTTTTGGGAATTGTCATTAAGTAGGCCCCATTTTAAACCGCATTTTTAAGCTTGTTCTGTATCTTAACCTATAGGGTATCTCCCCATCTCCAAAGATCACCGCTCAAGAAACAAACAGCCAAAAGATACTGGATTAGGCAGTACTTTATTCATAAAATGCATACCATCAATGCGAAGCATAAACACACTTACATGCCAGTGGTATTATTAGTCATTGCCATGCCAACCTAAAATATTTGAGGAGGTGACTGTCATGTAACTTACAACTGACTACACAGTACTCACCCTCAAAGCTAAAAAAATATATAAATTACTCTACTGATCTGTCTAGAACAAAAAGACTTGACAACTGATATAGTTCAGTTACACTACTTTAGGTACACGCTTGCAACTTTCTTCTTGTACTTGAGAATCTGAAGAAGTCAATACACATTACAATCGGTTGAAAAGTAGAGAAAATAGGCAAATTAAAATGAGGATGGAAATCCTGAGCATCGTCTACATGAGGCAGAAAAACTTGGTTTCCATTTTCTTTTTTATTTTATTTTACTTTATTTATTTATTATTCATTTAAATGTTTGTTGATTTTTGAGAAAGGGAGAGCATGAGCAGGGAAGGGGCAGAGAGTGAGACAGACAGAGGATCTAAAGTGGACTCCATGGCAACAGCAGAAAGCCCAATGCAGGACTTGAACCCATGAATGGTGAGATCGTTACCTGAGCCGACGTCAGACACTTAATCGACTGAGCCATCCAGGCGCCCCTGGTTCTCATTTTCAAAGAAAACCATCCTCTAATTAGCAACCGATTTTTAATAGACTATTTCTTCTCTTATTACAGTATTAACAATGAAGTGGTAACATCCTCCTCCTCTCCTGACAAATATGGATGATTACAGTATGCCTGCTTCAAAGGAGTGTTTTGAGGCTCAATATTTGCAGAGTTTTGAGCCCTGCTGAAAGCTACTAAGTAAATAGAAAGTACTGTCACTGAGAATGATCAAATAAAAGCAAAGATGATTTAATATCACAGAAAATTACACTTATAGTTGGCACACTGCCATGCCAGTTTGGTCTCTCAGAGCACACACTCTATGAAAGGTCACTGTGGGTTAAAAAAAAAAAAAAAAGTCCCACAGGGAGTTCAAGTAGCCTACAATGCAGTATTAGCAATTAAGGAAGTAGTATTCTTCCTCCATATTCATTTGGGAATCCTTTCTACTAAGTAAGAGAAATGCAACAGTGATCTGTTAAAAACGATGGCTACAGACAATTCAATCTCAATTCTAAGAGCCTGCTTAGAAGCTAGAATACTGTAATGCTGCACAGTATTTTTTAAAGAGCAAACTATCGTATAAGCCATAAAGCCGGCACTCAAGTACTTCCAAGATAATACATTCCTAAAAAAATTTGCCAGAAAAACTTATGTTCCTAACACAAGGTTAGACTACAGCATTGCAAATTCAGATTCAATTAACATCAGGTACCTACTATGTGGGACTCCCTCTAACAGGCATTTTGCTGACATTATCTCAATGAGTTCTATCAACAATAATCCTAAGAGAGGTATTACTAGCCACATTTTCAAAAAGGGAAGTTTGCTGTAAATTCAGATTCTTGCCCACATTCTAAGAATTTAAACTCAGTTTTATCATTTTACCTTTAAAAAAAAAATGTTTATTTATTTTGAGAGAAAGAGAGCATGAGAAGGGGACGGGCGGAGGGAGAGAGAGAATCCCAAGCAGGCTCCGCACTGTCAGCACAGAGCCCAACACAGGGCGTGATCCTATGAATCATGAGTGAGATCATGGCCTGAGCTGAAATCAAGGGTCGGATGCTTAACCAACTGAGCCACTGAGGCGCCCCAGTTTTGTCACTTTAAATCCACTGTCCCCTCCATTCTGTCAGACAAGGATCTCATCTGGCTGTGCAAAAAATAACTGACAAATCATTTAATCTCACTGGGCCTGACCTTCCTCATCAATAAACTTAGGAAGAAGGTTGAATTATTCCTAAAGTCAGTTTCCCTTACTCTCTTTCCTGATGTCTATCAAATTTACCATTTTAATCACTTTAAAGTACACAATTCAGTGGTTCCTGATACATTCACAATATATTACCACTCTCTGATTCCAGAACATTCCCTCACCTCAAAAAGAAACTCCTAACCTTTAAGCTGTCACTCCTCTACCTTCCTTCCCTCCCCCAGGCTCTGGCAGCTTCTGATCTGCTTGCTGCTTCTATGGATTTGCCTAACCTGGATATTTTACACAAAGGGAATCACACAATATGTGACCTTTTGGGTCTGGTTTCTTTCACTAAGCAAATGTTTCTGAGGTTCATCCACACTGAGGCATATATCGTACTTCATTCCTTCTTATGGTTCAATAATATTCCTTTGTACATATTTACAGACATTGTTTCTCCATGCATCCACTGATGGGACATCTCGGACCTTCTGGCTACTGTGACTAATACTGCTATCCACACACATGTACATTTACTGACTTGAGTCCTTCCTGATATATATCTAGCAGTGGGGCTGCAGAGTCATATGATAATACTATGTTTGAATTTCTGAGGAACTGACAAAGTATTGGGGCTCACCAATTTTATATTCCCTACAGCAATTACAAGGGTCCTAATATCTCCCCATCCTTAACAACACCTATTTTCTGTCTTTTTCTTTCTTCCTTCCTTCCCTCCTTCCTTCCTTCCTCTCTCTTTGTAATTATAGCCACCCCAATGAGTGTGAAGTGATATCTCCTTGTAGTTTTGATTTGCATTCCCCTAATGCCTAATGATGCATTATCTTTTCACGGGCTTTTTGGCCATTTGTACATCTTCTTTGGAGAAATGTCTATCCAAGTCCTTTGCCCATTTTTTAGTGGAGTTGTTTTTGTTGTTGAGTTGCAGGAGTTCGTCAAATATATGAGAAACAAATCCCTTAGCAGATATATGATGTGCAAACATTTTCTTCCATTCTTTAGGTTATCTTTTCATTTTCTTCACAGTCCTTCAATGCACAAAAGTTTTTCATTTCAAGGAAGTCTAATTTATCTTCTTTCCTTTGCTGTTCGTGTTTTTGATATCTACCCTAAGAATCCATTGCCATATCCATCTAAGATCTCTTTTTGCTTTTGCTCATTTCATAAATAAAGTTATACCTGAGTAACTCTCTTTGTTTTACTGCTGGGTTATTTTGGAGTATTTATTACATTGTCCTTATCAAGGAAGTGGCAGGATTTTAAGCATGGATAAAATTACCCTGTTAATAAGATGGTCGGGCTGGAACTCCTTGAGATAAAATGGGATAGCTCTGAAAGAAACTGCTTTCTCCTCCATTATAAAGAAGAAAGGAAGAAGGGGGGAAGAGAAAGGGAGGAAGAGAGGAAAGAAGGAAGCAAACACTGTTTGAGAACCTCATGAATTAATGAACACACACATACAAATTTAAAAGCCATTCCAACATGCACCTCCATGTTTACAGCAGCATTATATACTATAGCCAAATTATGTAAATAGCTCACATGTCCATCAACTGATGAATGGATAAAAAAGATGCAATTTGTGTATGTGTATATATACATATATATGTGTATATATACATATATATACACACACACACACAGAGATATATACACATATATATGTATATATGTATATATACACACACAATGGAATATTACCCATCAAAAAAAAAAGAAATCTTGCCATTTGCAACAACATGGATGGAGCTAGATAGTATTATGCTAAGTAAAATAAGTCAGTGGGAGAAAGACAAATACCATATAATTCACTCAGATGTGGAATTTAAGAAACAAAACACACAATCATTGAGAGAAAAAGGAGAGAGGCAAACCAAGAAGCAGACTCTTAACTCTAGAGAACAACCTGACGGTTACCAGAGGGGAGGTGAGTGGGGGATGGGTGAAATAGGTGATGGGGACTAAGGAGGGCACTTGCTGTGATGAGCACTGAGTGATGTATGGAAGAGGTGAATCACTATATTGTACACCTGGAACTAATATTACGCTGTACATTAACTAACTTGAATTTAAATGAAAACTTAAAAAATAAAATAAAAAATAAGTATAATAATAAAAAAAAAAAAAAAAAAGGATGTTCTGGACTAAATGTCCAAACATGATAAACCCTGGAAAGACAGCTTACCCTGAAATAAAAACTCATTACTCTAGCAGTTACTGGAATTCTAACACATGGAATCATTTCTAAGATCTACTTCCCTTATTTTAACTGACCAATAATGTTCGTGTCTACCAAAAGGCTTAAATATGGCTTCAAAAGGAAAGGCATTGCTGAAGGATTACTTGAAAAATAAACCATGTTTAACCCCCCCCAAAGAAAAAGAAAAGAAAAAGAAAAAGAAGATGGAATATATAAACAACACAATACTCTGCAGCCATTTAAAGTGATATTGCTGAGTAAAATTTCATTTATTGACATTGAAAGGTTGAAAGGTATTTACAACGTAATGCTCTATGGTGGGAAACAACTAGTTTATAATACATATACTCAGAAAGCCATATATCAATTAAAATATCTCATTCAAAATTATTATCATGGGATGCCTAGGTGGCTCAGCTGGTTAAGCGTCTGACTCATGCTTTTCATTCAGGTCATGATCTCATGGTTCGTGGGATCGAACCCCAAGTAGATAGAGCTCTGTGCTGACAGTGCAGAGTCTGCTTAGGATTCTCTCTTTCTCTCTCTCTCTGCCCGTGCCCTGCTCAAATGTGAATATGCACACTCTCTCAAACTAAATTAAAAAAAAAAAAGGGACTTTCTTTTTACACATTCACTTATTGTTACATTTTATCTTCACCCTGAATAATTTGTCAGCTACGTTTTTTTGTTAACTAACCACAACCACTACAACAAACATATAGCATTTCACTGATGTTATGATATTTACTGAGTATCAGCAAATTTTATGTATATAAACTCCAAAAAGTAACAATTTATTTTTTTTAAGTTTATTTATTTTGAAGGGGGGGAGGAGGGGCAAAGAGAGAAAGAATCTTAAGCAGGCTCTATCGACCCCAACTCAGAGCTCGAACTCATGAACTGTGAGATCATGACCTGAGCGGATATCAGGAGTCCGACATTTAACTGACTAAGCCACCCAGGCGCCCCACAAAACAAGTTTTAAAAACAAAATATGACGTTGTAAAAATGGTATACAGTCGGTCACTTCATTAATTAGGATCAAAACTTTTATGAACAAGTTACCAAGATGTGCAAAAATGAGATTCTATTCTGCCTCTTGTTTCTGCTAATAGCAAGAGGTGGGGTAAGTGGTAAGACAAGGACAGCATTGCTCCACCGGCCCGACTTGCTCCCCTTATTTCATCTAAAAGCCCTAGCTGTGGTATGTTCCCACTGCGTGTGAATTCCACTCCCCATTGTATAAGGTGACTGAAAGTGACTACAGTCTGTGCACTAACTGAACAGCTGCCTTCAGACCCTCAGACATGTCATCCAAATACAGACCGGAAACACAGAACCTGTGACACTGAGCAGATGCTACACACAAACATGTAAACGGCCACAGACTCGCAATGACCAGGAATCTTGGGACGGCCACACTTCCAAATAAGAGGGCAGGTGACCCAAGACTTGAGGATCTGATTAAAATCATTAAAGCACTTTATATACAGACATGAGATGATTTTTAAAGATTACATAATTCGGGGTAAGTATTAAGGATAGTAGAAAAGTTAAAACAACAACAAAAACAAACAACCAAAAAAACCAACATAAAGAAAAATCTTTACTTTCCCCAATACCATAAAAACAGTCAATAGTGCCCAAAAATTTGTTCTGAGGAGAGAAATATATTATATAACAAAGTGAGTCTTCTTCATATAAGTTTAATTTTCTCCAAATACTTCTCAGAAAAAGGAATGAAAAAATTTTAAAGAAACACAATTTACATAATCTATTAAAGATACATTTAAGCACTCACATGGTGACATAACAGCAAAAATGCTTAAAATCTCACATAAATTAGGCCAGGAGAGAAAATTGTTAATTTTTTTTTTTTGCCAAAATTATCAGAACTGATTCAATATTCAACACTGCAATTTACTTGCGAGAAAACTTAGCCTAGCCAACTTTACTGTTTCTTGAATCTAAAATTTACAGTACCATTCCCAAATTAGAGTACTAGATTTAGAAAAGCAATTCAGAAAATCACCAACGGTGTTCAAAAGTTAATAAATTCAGTTGAGACATAAAACATTTACATTTTACACATTTTAATTGATTTCTGGCTGTAGTATCGTTAATATAGAGGGCTCACTGTGAACTACTCCAGTATTTTCCAGCAGCTGTTGGGTATATCGTCAGCCAAGGAAGCAACAGACCAAGGTGTAGCCAGTGGCCACACGTTAAGAACTCTTAGATATGGAACAGATCTTCATATATCTGGACCACTTCAGTTTCCAAGTTGATGCAGGGCTAAACGTTCCGACAAGATCAGACGATAGGTTTTACATTTATCTACTTCTCTCTCTTAAAGGACATGCTTGCCATACACCAGACCAAGCCAAAGAAGTCTGAAGATTCCAATTAAAAACTCCCCGAGTGATCCTGGACCTAATGTGTCTATCTGAGGGCCCTCTACACCACAACCTACTCTAGGGAGGCTGTGGCTCGGGGTTCCATTTCTGTCTCCAGCCATTTCTTCTCCAACAACCTACCCCCAACACACATTATGCTGTCTCTCTGCCTGACTCAATTTAGAATCACTCCCTCTTACACACAGGCCATCCTTTCTCCCTTTCTCCCTTCATCTGATACCCCAGGCAAAGATGAAACCCTAATTAAATCCAATTACCCACCTGCTCTACCTCTGCAGCTAAAAATGGAGCAAGAAAAATGTACAACCTTCCAACAGTTCCCATTTTAAATTTATGGCCACAAATTGCAAATGGGCAATCAGCACTGTTCAACACAGTGAAGCAGACTAAAATCCCGAGTTTGTTCATTTTCCCAGTATACAAAATACTATTTCATACTTTCTCCTCTGTTTCTCAAACCTCTTAAACCTACCCACTCCCTCAGCTGCCTGGAGAAAAAAGCAGGAATCAGACACAAATTTCTCTTCCAACACTCAAAACTACATACCTAACCCATACTCTTATTTCCTATTACAACAAATGCCATGTTCTCACTTCTTTCACAGTCCAACCCTTCCATTTGCACTCTGGATCTTGCAACTTCTCACTTTCTCAAGAAAATTATATCCCTCTCTGTGCTGCGTTATCAATTTCTCTCTCCATGAATCTGCGGCATCGGCATACAAGCCTCCTCTAACATCTGCAGTCATTAAATCCACACTCCCTACAGGGACCATCCTACCTCCAGGCTTCTTGAAAGAGTTAACTTATCTGGTGGCTTCCACTTTGTGTCCTCACATTCTCTCCGCGGTTTAATCCAAGCAAGTTTCTTTTTCCTCTCAGTTGTACCCGAGATGACCACTGTCAAGGTTATCAGAGAGGTCCATCTAACCAAATACAACACTCACGTGCCTATTCTCTTTCCTGACCTCTCAACAGCATTCAATACTACCCGCCATCTTAAAACAGCTCCTCCTGCCCCTAGACAATGATCACCAGTGATCTCCATGTCACTGAATTCACTTTTTTATCCCTGTATAGTGATTAGAGATTGAGGCTGTTGAGTCACACGGACCTGGATTCAAATCTTGGCTCTCTCACTTTCTAGTACTCAATCTAGGCACTGATATTTAACCACTGAGCAAACCAGGGAAAATATCAGGACCTAATTCACAGCTCTGAGGATTCAATTAGTTAATTTACTTTTTTCTTCTCTATTACCTCTTAGGAACATGTGACATAATTCACTCTCCAAGAAATGTTCTTCCTTTCATCTCAGACTGCTCCTTCCTATTCGTTGTCATAAGCTCCTCCAAGTCTACTTGCCTTTTAAATTTAGGAGCTCATAGGAGAGAGAGAGCATGAGCAGGGGAGGGGAAGAGAGAGATGAGCACAGAGAATCCGAAGCAAGCTCTGTGTTGACAGCAGTGTGCCCGACACATGGCTCAAACTCACAAACCACGAGATCATGACCCGAGCTGAAGTCAGATGCTAAATCAACTGAGCTCCCCCCCACCCCCTAGTATCCTGAGCTCATAAATTTCTATATTTTCTCCCTAAGTGATTGATCTCCACCATTCTCATGACTGAAACTACAATCTAACCCTCAATGATTTCCAAATCTCAGTTTCTAGTCTATAATTTTCTCTCAAGCCCCAGATTGCCAACCAATCTCCACCTGGATATTGCAGCTACCTCATACTCAATGGGCTCAAGAGACAAGCCTCCATCCTCTTTCATGTGCTCTTTCTCTCACCAGAAACTCCCCTGCCTGTCACAGTCTCTAACTACTTGCTGTCAGTCTCTGGGGCTCCATATATTCCCTCTTTTGTAACAGTCACTAAACTTATATTTACTGGCTTGCTAGACCGTAAACTCCATGATAGAAAATAAGACCTTCTCATATCATTAACACTTTGCCTAGTGTCTCTTACATATGAAATGTTTAATAAATACTTTTTTTTCATTTCTTTTTAACATTTATTCATTTTTGAGAGGCAAAGCACAAACAGGGGAGGGGCAGAGAGAGAGGGGGAGACACAGAATCTGAAGCAGCCTCCAGGCTCCGAGCTGTCAGCACAGAACCGACGTGGGGCTCAAACTCACGAACCGTGAGATCATGACCTGAGCCGAAGTCAGACGCCCAACTGACTGAGCCACCCAGGTGCCCCTTAATAAGTACTTCTTGAACAGAATCTGAGCTATTGAAAAAGTTACTGCTTATTTAATTTCTGAAACAGCATTTTATTTGTTCAGTTGTCTAATGCAGTATAAACACTTTCATATCAAAATACTTAAACCACTGGTTTACATTAATGTCATTTCTAATCCATAAAAATACATCAAACAAAATTTAGAGGTACTTCTAAATATATTCTATTATGTCTGGGGAATTCCACAATTATCAATTGCCTCTGGATATAAAAAGTTAAAAAGGCTCCAAGCTAGGAAAGACAACTAAGGGTGATACTGTTTGTTTACCTACTTTGGAATCCCACAGAATTTTTTAAAAGAATGTTAGTGAAAAGATGATACTTTAAGCCTGAAATGCATGAGCTTTCTGGATTATTTTTAGAAAGGATTTTCTTCTCCAAGACTCTTCTATCATTTTCCCCACATGAATACTAAATACTATCACACTCTAATTGTGTATTAATATTCTGTTTGTTTTTACTCCTCAAAGATAGTATCCAAACAGCAATTTTTTTTAGCTTATAAAGCCTTCTCATGGTTAAATGCAGAGTTTCCATTAGGGAGCCTGAAATTTGAAAAAAGCTTGTACACACACATACGCTCTCACACAGATACCAAGAGATTCACTGTGATATCATGAAGATGTACATATATGACTTGAATACATAAGGGCTTTTAGAAAGTCAAATTGATTACAAAACCAAAATATGCACTAAATTGAGGAAAAACATTTTGTATTGCTCTTATGTAGAAAACATGACCCCTTAAAGGACAAAATCGTTGAGAAACTGATCACACTGAAAAAGGATACAAAACAAAGTTAAAAACAAGAAAACTGGAGCCACATAGCCTTAGGAATACTTAAATAAATTAGATTGCAAAGGACCAGACTTTGTTCTCAGAGTATCTGGGCAATTATCTCACAAATAAGGGCTATTTCTATTTTCTATAACTGCCAGAGTATTTGATCAGATTGCTTCTGCACGTTCTATAATAAACCAAAACACACATAATGAAACCTTATACGTACACTAATGGAATAAAGAAATTATAAAATGGACGATTCTCTAATATTACAAAAGTATTTGAGCTTTTAACTGATCTCCTACAATTATCCAAAGTACTTAATTAACCAGTTACGAAAGAGCCTATATGTGAGATAGTAATGTCACACCTTTCTCCAGAAGCTCTTAAATCCTCTGAATGCACCCTTTGAGTTTCTGAGCATGTTTCCAAAATAATTATGGAAAGCCATTTATCAAACTATAGCAAGACCTCTTTTTAGTTTATACCCTTTTACCTACTAATTATACTCCTGGGGAATAATCCTATATACTAAGGAGGCTTTATTCAGTCAGTCAGTCAGTCAGTACATGTTCATTAAGCACCTACTATGTATATATACACAAATATGTTTGTCACAATATAACAGGAAAATACTGGAAACAAACCCATTATTTGACAATGGAGGAACTGGGAGAAAACCATAGTATTTCATAGCCAAAGTACAATACAGTCATTTAAAATACACGCATGGTAAGTTGGAAGCAATATGGAAAAAGTTTTACAGAGTTACAGGACAAAAGCAGAACATAAAATCAAAAAAGTCATAGAATCACACTCTCAGAAGAAAGTATCCATAGAATAAATACGGAAATAAAATAGGTCAAATAGATTGGCTGCATCTTGGGGGTAAACCTCTGAGATTTTCTTTATATCTCTGGAATTTTCTACAATTTCTACAATTTTCTACAAGTTTTCTACAATAAACATACATAACCTAACTAATGAAAAAAACCTGTTTTTTCCTGTTTTTTGAGAGAGAGAGAGAGACAGAGAGTGCGCGAGAGAACGCATCTGCACAAGGAAGGGGCAAAGGGATAGGGAAAGGGAATCTGAAGGAGGCTCCACACCCATCGCAGAGCCTGACATGGTGCTTGATCTCACAACAGTGAGATCATGACCTGAGCTAAAATCAAGACTCAGGCACTCGGGTTGCCTGGGTGGTTAGGTTGGTTACACATCTGACTCTTGACTTCGGCTCAGGTCATGATCTCACGACTCATGAGTTCGAGCCCCACATGAAGCTCTGTACGGACAGCACGGAGCCTGCTTTGGATTCTCTCTCTCCCCTCTGTCTGTGCCTCTACCCCACTCACACTGTATCTCTCTCTCTCTGAAAATAATAAATAAACCTTAAAGAAAAAAACAAAGGCACTCAACCGACTGAACCACCCAGGTGCCCCAAGAACCACAATTTTTAAAAGACAATACTTATCAATCATTTCATTTGAGAAGAAAAACCACTGACCTGTCTTCAAAATTTTCTGAACCCTAAATAACCATCCCAAATGGCACAAATGAAAATTAGTATCTTAATACAGAACTGCTGGAAGCAAAGCTCATTTTATAAAATTTCTCATCAAAATCAGTGAGTAAAAAGCCCAAGACTTTACTGAATGTTTCTTCAGATCACAGGAGACCATGTTCTAGAAAAAGCAGTAATTGCTACTTATCAAAATGGAAAAAAATTCTGATTAATGAATGAGATTATCTTCTCATAACCATATCAAGTACTGAACAGTAATAATAAAATCTCAATTTTTTCCTAAACCAAATGCAAACATCATTATTTTTTTTTAATCATTTACAAGTTAAGAGATGCAAAGTAAAAAACAACTAGAAAGTCCTATAGCAAAACATAACAGTGTTGTGGGTACGGTTTTAATTGTCTTTTTTTTCCTATATTTTTAAAAATGTCCATAATAGATGCACAACTTTTAAAAAAGAGAAAAATAGGGGCGCATGGGTGGCTCAGTCGGTTAAGCATCTGACTTCAACTCAGGTCATGATCTCGTGATCTGTGAGTTCGAGCCCCTTGTGGGCTCTGTACTGTCATAACAGCTTGGAGCCTGGAGCCTGCTTCAGATTCTATGCCTCCCTCCTTCTCTGCCCCTCACCCACTTGCATTCTGTCCCTCTCTCTCTCTCTCTCTCAAATATAAACATTTAAAAAAAAATTTTGTTAAAGAGAAAAATAAACTTAAATTATCAAGGGAAATATACTGAAATATATTTATTTATACAGATTAGATTAGTAAAAATACAGTATTTGTAAAATTCAGACCTGCTTGTGAGAGCAGCTCGAGAAATCTGAAGGCCCTTCAAAATCAGTCAATACAACCATCACTTTTAGGGAGATCAGAATACTTCACATTTCTAATACAAGAGTTCATAATTTGAACAAAGACGTATTTTTCTCTTACTAAGGAATGTCATAAACAGATCTAAGGATGTTTTCTTTTTAATGATATAGCCTATTTCTTTGTTCATAAGGTATCAACATCCATGATGCCATATAGCTGTTATAGTAAAGTGTGTTAATAAACACAGTCTTTAGTGAACTGAGGTAACATCAAAACATAAAACTTTATTTACTATGTAAAAGTATTTATTAGTGTCTCTCATTGACTTTAGGTGTAAAATTATTTCAACTTAATCAGAGAAAAGCAAAAGGAAATTGAGAATCCATATGCCTATCACTGTATGGAGAACAACAACCAACAAGATACAACAGTGCGTATTAGAACACTTTCAGCAACTTCAAACATACATACATTACGGGATCAACTGCTAAGTCATTAAATAAGCAAAAGAGGCAGTATCTCAGCAATGAATAAAGTACAGTGCTCTGAAGTTAAACTGTCTGGTTTCAAATCCCAGTTCTACTTGTTTTTAGTTGTATAACCTCAGGGTTAATCTCTATGTGTTTCCATTTCTCCATCTTCCTATAAAATAGGGATAATAACAAGATAATGACAATAACAGTATAATAACAATAACCATTCATAAAAGAAAGAAATCTTTTATTTTCATTTTTTCAATATGATGACAGCTTTATTTTTTTTTTAAGTTTATTTATTTATTTTGAGAGAGCGAGAGAGCATGTGAGAGAAAAAGTGCATGCAGGTGCGGGGATGGATCAGAGAGAAAAGGAGAGAGAGAATCCCAAGCGGGCTCCATGCTGTCAGTGCAGAGCACGATGTGGGGCTCAAACCCACGAACCGTGAGATCATGACCTAAGTTGGATGTTTAACCAACTGAGCCACCCAGGTAACTGTTAAAGAAGTATTTTATCTAAAAAAAAAAAATTTTTTTTTAATGTTTATTTATTTTTGAGAGACAGAAAGAGACAGAGTGTGAGCAGGAGACAGGCAGAGAGAGAGGGAGACACAGACTCTGAAGCAGGCTCCAGGCTCCGAGCTGTCAGCACAGAGCCCACGCAGGGCTCGAACTCACTCGTACCGTGAGACCATGACCTGAGCTGCACTGACTGAGCCACCCAGGCACCCCAGAAGTAAAGGAGGAGATACCATGTCTAGCACAGAATAAGCACTAAAACAGGGCTTTCCCTCCTTTTTCTTCACTCTAAATAGAATTTGTCACCCATTTTGGAAATAAGAATGAAGATCTCTAACTCAACAAATTAGTACTTAAAGTCCTAAATTCACTTGAAATCGTAATTACCCACCACAAAGTACCTTGTGCAACCTGAGCATAATCCAACTTAACCTTAAGGTAAATGACAGTTCCCTTCCATGGCAATTTTATCCCAGTTGTTTCAAAAGAAGAAACGAATGAAACACCAAGATTCTTTCTTAAAAGATGTACCAAAAAATTTTAGAGTCACTGTACTAACAAAACGTGATTGTCTCAGAAGTGCAAAGTTACTGGGGGAAACATAATAATGCACAACCAAGAGCAAAATTTAAGTATTTTAGTGTTTTTAGGATATTTAAAGTTAAGGTGCTTGGAATATTCAAAATTATCAACATTTGTTAAGTATAAAATTGCTATTCTCTATAAATAAAGAAATGTCAACTATGATTAGCCTGGAAGTAGTTATACTAGAGCCATTCAACTATCTTGGGATTACTGTGTTCTCTTTTCTCACAAAGAAATTAATACAAGCGACAGAATGTTACAAAAATAGTCAATAGTGTTGAAGGCTTTTTAATAAACTTCATTTTGGCAAATAATCAGAGAAACTAACAAACAATGAAATCATGATGATTTCATTTATTTGTTCTGTACATATCTGATTAATAGGCACTAATTTTGTTGATGGAAACAAGAGAACTCTATTGTTATATACAGATTAGAAATGTGAACACTTAGCATTTCCCACAACTACTGACTTCACAAATTATTTTGAATGTTATTTCAAATAACACTGTAAGTGCCAGAGGTTAGGTAAGCAAAGAGCTCTACTGCCCTCTAATGAAATAAACCAAAAAAACAAAAAACAAAAAACCCTCTTTTTGATGTATCTCAGAACAGGAAAATAATCTTACTTTGCTAAATGCAGTAGACAAACACTAAGACAATTAACTGCAAACAACTAGAATATATAAATCAAAATACTGCAAGAGAAGCTACAATCGCCCAGTTTTCATGATAAAATTAGTAGCAAAACAGGAAAGCCTTGAGACAGGAACGTTCCAAGAGAAAGGACACGAGTGCAACAGTGCTATCTAATGTGATAGCAATTAGAACTTCACCGCAGGCTACGCTTTTCATGTGTATGTTGGAAGTGAATGAGAAGAAAGACTTTTAGAAACCACACACTTTGATGAACTGCAGGAAGTTTTCGGCTCAGCAGCTCAAAAGTAAACACCATCAAAAGAGTCTCTCATAATGTTCACTGACTAACCCTCTCAGAATTTTTTTTAAGTTTACTTATTTTGAGAGAGAGAGCAGGGGAGGAAGAGAGAAAGAAGAGACAGAGAACCCCAAGCAGGCTCCACTCTGTCAGCACAGAGCCCAACGTGGGGTTCGATCTCACAAACCGTGAGATCATGACCTGAGCCAAAATCAAGAGTCAAATGTTGAACTGACTGAGCCACCCAGGCACCCCTCTCAGAATTATTTTAATACATGAATACTCTCAGGAAAAATACCCTTTAACATACTCACTTAAAAGAATTTTATTTCACGTTTTCTGCTTTTTAAACAAATGCCAATTTCATAATATGGCAACTCTGTATTCTATGATACTTTCCATCATACACTAACCAGTGATAACTTGTCATTGTTTTCAATAAAACTTCTTCCTTCTTGGGCGCCTGGGTGGCTCAGTTGGTTAAGCGTCTGACTCTTGGTTTCGGCTCAGGTTATGATCTCACAGTTTGTGAGTTCGAGCCCCACATCAGACTCTGTATTATCAGCGCAGAGCCTGCTTGGGATTTTCTCTCCGCCCCTCCCCTGCTTCCTCTCTCTCTCTCTCTCTCTCTGTCAAATAAACAAACTTAAAAATTTTTTAGAAAAAGTTCTCCTTTCTTTTAACAAACATGGTTTTTAAAACATGTTCCATATTCCTGTTCCTTTCATCTAATATTCCCACCTGTCAAGAATTCCCAAAGTCTCACACGAGTACAAAGAACAGAGTACCAGATCACAAAAAGAGAGAGGGAGAATATGAAAAGAAAAAAAAGTAAATCTTCCCAACAGCAGTTCACTGAGAGAACAGAGGTGTGGTGGTTAACTGCTCCTTGGAGCTGGGACACACAGAGCTTGGAGATGGCAGGTGTCTGTCCAGGCTGACAGCTGTGATATGCTCCATTACGTGTCTCTTCTTTAGCAGATATGAGAAACAGGTCAAATCCACACAATGCCATAGGAAAGAGAGGCAATACAAGGGAAAGAGGTGCACTTAAGTCTGCACCAAAATGAAAATATCGGGGTGCTCGGGTGGCTCAGCCTGTTGGGCATCCGACACTTGATCTTGGCTCAGGTCATGATCTCACGGCTCATAGGTTCGAGCCCTGCATCAGGCTGTGTGCCGACAGGTCAGATCCTGGAGCCTGCTTGGGATTCTGTGTCTCCCCTTCTCTCTGCCCTTCCCCTGCTCATGCTCTGTCTCTCTCTCAAAATAAATAAACTTAAAAAAAAAAAAAAAAAGAAAATATCCTTTTCCTTTGTAGGCCGCTGCTCTTCTTTGCATCGTCTGTTTGTCGATGCAAATGGTTCTCCAGCTCTACAAGTTATATGGATAACCAAACGCTCGTTCAAAACTTCAAAATAGCAACACACAGGGAGATACAAATGTACTCCAGGTTCTATCTCCCAGTGAGCTGGATTTCACATCTGTAGAGATTTTCTGAGTAACATGGATTAAAAACATGACTCTTTTACTAGAAGTATTACTCATTCATTCCTACTGTCTCAACATAGAACTGACATATAAACGTATTTTGAAGACATAATAAAGGAGCCGGAAGGACTCAGGCATCCCAAGGTCCACCACTGCCTACACAATGATGCTTGAAGTACACCCCATATACGGTCACAACAGTTTCCTTCCAGCCTATCAATTCCATTTACCTACTCAGACTTAACGTATGACAGTCCAGAGAAATGCAACAGTGAAGGCGTACAGCCACTTGGAGAACATACGAATGTGTGTACGTACATCTGTACATACGTACGCGTGTGTGTCTTCACTCAGAATAGTTCCAGTCTACACTGGAACTAGTGAGTTCCAGACTGTTATCCCAAACCTAAAGGAATGCCTTCCCTAGTTCACTGTAAGAAAACATCAGGCTTTCCAGGCTGCCCTTCCCCTCCCGAGGTCTCAGTAAGCATAGATATGAAAAAGAAGATCGAGAACTAAAAAGGCGGAAGAGGGCAAGGAAAGGGAAATGATTAATTTCATCAGGAAATAAATTCACTGTCAGCTTTGGTTTAAAACAAAGGCATTTATTTATTCATTAGCCAAAAATAAGTTTTATTGCCGATGATGATGAAAATGGCAGCAGCCTGCATTTTTTACGCATTTACCTAACACTAGGCATCGGACTAAATAAGCACTCCATACACTGGGTAACCCCGTGCGACAGGTAATGTTATCCCCAGTTTACAGATGAAGAAGCTGATACTCATAAAGATGAAGTGACTTGCCCAAAGCTACACCACTTCTAAATCGTAGAGCATACATAATATACCAGTCACTTCAACTCTTAACTACTAAACTTATATTATTTTATATATTATTGTTATTTATACTGTATTCATCAACTTAAAATGTGTGAAATGCAATACTTTTGAAACACTGAATGAATTAATAAATTATATACAGTGAGACCCAACTCAATTGCCTAAAATTTTATAGACTTGTTAACCTGGACTACGTACTGGTCCCCATTACCATGGAAGATAAAAATGCGCATGATATATAACACATGATGAAAGTTCTAACAAAGAAGTAATACTGCTCTCATCCTTCAATGCCCATTTTAAACAATAACATTTCTCCAATTATTCTCTGATTACATCCAGTCACAGTTACCTCTCTTTCCTCAGATCTTCCTACCTGATTTTCACCTCTGTGTTAAAAAGATGCAAAGTCTCCTTTATTTAGGGGGAAAAAGACACTCCCCTTTATCCATCTTAAAAAGGTAATCGATTACAATAAAAAGATAACAAGTATCTTTCCCTGCTATCTTAAATATATATTTCCCTATACGCTACAGTAAAAAAAAAAAAAAAAAATTCCATACCAACTCTTTTAACTTTGATAAGATGTTCAAGCTTCCTGAAATTAACGCTAAAAAAGAAATCATCACGCAGTATAAACAAATCCAAAATTCAATTTTGCAACAGCTGGGATTTAAACTCATGCACGCTAGTGTTACACACACACAAACACAATTCACATCATCTTGGTAATGCAGGCATTGGCTAGACAACAAAATTCCTTCTACTATATGTAAGCATCTTAAAACACAAAACACCTACAAATATCCACAAATATCTAAATCATTAAAATCTTAATTTTATATGGCTATTACCAAGTTTTCCCACTGCAGAATTTAAAAGAAGAGGTTATGAAATGCTCATGCAAGACATTTCTTCAAATGAATAACAAAGGGATAAGTAACTCTGATTCTCAAAACCTGTCACAAAGATCTAGCCATTTGTTAATCCTTGTTGAATTTTAATTTAATTGTGTTTAAAATTTCAATCCAGGGGGCAGAGACTGCTCACAATAAAGTACAAGACCTACCTGGTAAACAAAATGCAGCATTTCACTGAGGTACCATTTCTTACCTTTGAATCTTCACCACTCACTCCCAGCTGTAACACGGCTTGAGGAGATTTTAGTTTCGCTTGGGCAGAGTGAGCCATCTGAAGGTTAAGCTGCCATCCGACCGTCTCTAGCTATAAAAGACAAGTACAGATTGGAATCAGATGGTATGGAAGGAAGAAAACAGTCAACTTTCAGCAAATCTCCCACCCGTAGGAATGAACATGGATAAGCCTAGACTTCATGGAAAGTCAATTCTATGGCTCCTTCAACCTGCGTTTTCTGCAAACTCTCCCTTTGGGCTCATGAGATTGGCCTTGTGCCAGGCCTGTCAAATTCAACAGTAAAACTCGTCTTCAAATACACTGCATTCTGAAAATAGAGGTCTTAGACTAAGCAACGAAGTACAGTAAGAGTCCATGGTCTTTAAATAGCATATTACTATTTCACAACAGTATATTTTAAAGCCAATGGTTTTCTCAACAGTTAGGGATTTTACACTTTAATGACCTCTCGTTGTCTTTCAAAACTCTGAACTGGATAGAATACAGGTAAGACTTTTTTTTTTTTTTAATTTAGAGGAAAATTGAAGTACGCAGATGGTAAGAGGTTCACACATTTAGACACAGTTAGCGAGACTGGAAAAGAGCCAGACCAAGAATTGATATTTACTAGTGAGCAGGTGTTATCATGCTTTCCGAAGTACTCTAACTTATTATGGTTCCCAGTTATGACAGAAACTAATTAGAACATTTCCTATGAACTTATTAATTAACACAAGAGCAAAATTCAATCAGGTAAGGCAAAAATAGTAAAGACAGACTAAAACTGTTTAAGTTTTCTTTTAAAATATTAAATAGCATAAATGTGGTTTACTGAACTTGAGACATGATTGGTTTCACTAACCTCAGAACCTCAGTACCAGGAGTATTAAATTTCCAATAAATTCGAGAAACACTATTTAGGAAAGATGTGTAAAATACAATTGTCACATGCCTCTCACAACATGGCCCTAATAACTAATTTAGTAAAAACTACCTTAGCTACACTGGTAAGATGGGCAGTCAGACAATTTTTTTTTTTACTTAACCAGAATACTAACTTCTAACTTGAAAGACTGTTCAACAGCAGAATCACAGCAGTGACTCGAAGCCAAATTGGAAAGAGAGCAATGGAAGTATTATCTATTCAAGAGAGGATGCGATGAGAAAATAAAGATGTATTTCTGTTCTTTCTGGCACTGAACCTTTGACAGGTTATGGGTAAAAAGAGGGAAGATGTCACACGGACATAATCCACAACACCTAAATAAAAAAATCAGTGTAATGGTGTGTGTTAAGGATCTTTAACATACTGATCTTGAGCAGTGACCTTAGTAAGTGTAGTCTCTAATACCAGCCCACCACAATTTTTTTTTCAAATTTTTATTTAGATTCCAGTTAGTTTGGTTTCGCACACAGGGCATTTGGTTTCAGGAGCAGAATTCAGTAATTCATCACTTAAATACAACACAACACTCAGTGCTCATCACAAGTACCCTCCTGAGGACCCATCACCCATCTAACCCACCCCCACTCTCCTCCCTCCATCAACACCCCCCAATTTGTTCTCCATCATTAAAAGTCTCCTGTGGTTTGTTTGCCTCTTTCTCCCCCACCTCCCATATGTTCATCTGTTTTGTTTCTTAAATTACATGAGTGAAATCCTATGATATTTGTCTTTCTCTGACTATTTACTTCACTTAGCTTAATACTCTAGCTCCATCCATATTGTGGCAAATGGAAAGATTTCACTCTTTTTGATGGCTGAGTAATATTTCATCGTGTAATATATACCACATCTTCTTTATCCATTCATTAGTCAATAGATATTTAGGCTCCCTACTTTGGGCTATTGTGGCTAGTGCTGCTATAAACATTGGGGTGCATGTGTCCCTTCGAAACAGCACACCTGTATCCCTTGGATAAATACCTAGTAATGAAATTGCTGGGTCGTAGGGTAGTTCTGTTTTTAATTTTTTTGAGGAACCTCCATACTGTTTTCCAGAGTGGCTGCACCAGCTTGCATTCCCACCAACAATGCAAAAGAGATCCTCTTTCTCCGCATCCTCGCCAACATCTGTTGTTGCCTGAGTTGTTAGTTTTAGCCATTCTGACAGGAGTAAGGTGGTATCTCATTGTGGTTTTGATTTGTATTTCCCTGATGATGAGTGATGTGGAGCATTTTTTATGTGTCGGTTGGCCATCTGGATGTCTTCTTTGGAGAAGTGTCTATTCATGCCTTTTGCCCATTTCTACACTGGATTATTTGCTCTTTGGGTGTTGAGTTTGAAAAGTTGTTTATAGATTTTGGATACTCTTTATCTGATGTGCCATTTGCAAATATCTTCTCCCACTCTGTTGGTTGCCTTTTAGTTTTGCTAACTGTTTCCTTTGCTGTGCAGAAGCTTTTTATTTTGATGAGGCCCCAGTAGTTCATTTTTGCTTTTGTTTCCTTCCCTCTGGAGACATGTTGAGTAAGAAGTTGCTGCGGCCAAGATCAAAGAGGTTTTTGCCTGCTTTCTCCTCAAGGATTTTTATGGCTTCCTTTTATGGCTTACTTTGAGGACTTTCATCCATTTTGAGTTTAGTTTTGTGTATGGGGTAAGAAAGTGGTCCAGGTTCATTCTTCTGCATGTCGCTGTCCAGTTTTCCCAGCACCACTTGCTGAAGAGACCGTCTTTATTCCATTGGATATTCTTTCTTGCTCTGTCAAAGATTAGTTGCCCATACGTTTGTGGGTCTGTTTCTGTGTTCTCTATTCTGTTCCATTGATCTGAGTGTCTGTTGTTGTGCCAGTACCATACTGTCTTACTGATTACAGCTTTGTAGTATAGCTTGAAGTCCGAGATTGTGATGCCTCCTGCTTTGGTTTTCTTTTTCAAGATTGCTTTGGCTATTCAGGGTCTTTTCTGGTTCCATACAAATTTTTGGATTATTTGTTCTAGCTCTGTGAAGAATGTTGGTGTTATTTTGATAGACATTGCATTGAATATGTAGATTGCCTTGAGTAGTATCAATATTTTAACAATATTTTTCACTCCTATCTAAGAGCATGGAATCTTTTACCATTTTTTTGTGTCTTCTTCAATTTCTTTCATAAGCTTTCCATAGTTTTCAGTGTATAAATTTTTAACCTCTTTGGTTAGATTTATTCCTAGGTAATGTATGGTTTTTGGTGCAATTGTAAATGGGATTGATTCCTTCTCTTTCTGTTGCTTCATTGTTAGTGAATAGGAATGCAACCGATTTCTGTGCATTGATTTTATATCTTGCAACTTTGCTGAATTCATGAATCAGTTCTAGCAGTTTTCTGATGGAATCTTTTAGGTTTTCCATATAGAGTATCATGTCATCTGCGAAGAGTGAAAGTTTGACCTCCTCCTGGCCGACTTGGATGCCTTTTATTTCTTTGTGTTGACTGATTGCAGAGGCTAAGACTTCCAATACTAGGTTGAATAACAGTGGCGAGAGTGGACATCCCTGTCTTGTTCCTGACCTTAGGGGGAAAGCTCTCAGTTTTTCCCCATTGAGGATGATATTAGCATTGGGTCATTCATATATGGCTTTTATTATCTTGAGGTATGCTCCTTCTATCCCTACTTTCTTGAAGGTTTTTATCAAGAAAGATGCTGTATTTTGTCAAATGCTTTCTCTGCATCTGAGAGGATCATATGGTTCTTGTCCTTTCTTTTATTGATGCGATGAATCAAGTTAATTGTTTTGCAGATACTGAACCAGCCCTGCATCCCAGGTATAAATAGCACTTGGTCATGGTGAATAATTTTTTTAATGTATTGTTGGATCTGGTTGGCTAATATCTTGTTGAGGAGTTCTGCATTCCATGTTCATCAGGGAAATTGGTCTAAAGTTCTCCTTTTTAGTGGGGTCTCTGTCTGGTTTTGGAATCAAGGTAATGCTGGCCTCATAGAAAGAGTTTGGAAGTTTTCCTTCCATTTCTATTTTTTGGAACAGCTTCAAGAAAATAGGTGTTAACTCTTCCATAAATGTCTGGTAGAATTCCCCTGGAAAGCCATCTGGCCCTGGAGTCTTGTTTTTTGGGAGATTTTTGATTACTAATTCAATTTCTTTACTGGTTATGGGTCTGTTCAAATTTTCTATTTCTTCCTGTTTCAGTTTCAGTAGTGTATATGCTTCTAGGAATTTGTCCATTTCTTCCAGATTGCCCATTTTATTGGCATATAATCGCTCATAATATTCTCTTATTATTGTTTTTTGCTGGAAGCCGAGCTATCCCAGCCTGATGGCAAGGCCCAGCCTGTGGACGGATTGGTGACTGCAAGGCAACCCACCGACAGTGAAGCTTCTTGGACTCCCGCTTGTAGGTAATTTGGCCTTAAGACTACCTGGGGTATTGTCTCAGTCGATTGGGGAATTGCCCTCGACAGCCCCCTGGGAAAAGAACCATTAGGAAAGAAAATAAGGTTCCGCAAGAAACTGTGCGGCCTTACATCTAGCCCTTGCCATCCCCTATGGAGACTCCTCTATTTACAGGAAGGATAGCCTCATACACTTGCCAGCTAAGGAGGCCGACAAAGGAGAGACATATGGATCTGAGAGCCCCACTCCGGCAACTAAGGAGTGTATCTCTGAGCACAGGTGACTTCAACCCCTAGGCCTACCCGGCCCCCAGAAGGCATTCCAGATGATGACTGAACCTAGTCGGTTAAGGTACAGAATGGTTCATTAATTCCTAGGTGCATTGTCTTTCTGAGAATGTGTGAGGCATGGGTTTCTAAGGTCCTTTTGGCCCCTTCCTGGCACCTGGGACTTGAGGTGTTAAGAGATAAAGGGCCTTTCATGAGAACAGCAAAGCAAATGCTTTATAGATTACAGATAAACACAGATGCATAATGAAATAATGTAGGAAATTAATAATCAAAGGGTATGAGGGAACATTACGAGAAAATCGCCATGTTATTTCTTAAAGGTTGATTACACATAGGAACATTTTCAAAATTAGGTAATGTTAGAAAACCATAGATGACATATACTACAAAAAAATCGCTAACAAATATAATGCCACATTTGCTACGTAAATCGGCCAGTTCAACACACTGTTGTTGTCTGTGTCCATTTTTATTTTAGTTTTAGTTTTTTATTTTAGTTTGGTTTTATTTTCACCGATGCCGTCCATCCTTCGGGAACCCCTGGACCTGCTGGAGCTGGACTCTGGCAGTTTTTATTTCAGCTGTGTTGGTTGTGTCTCTCCTCTTTCATTCTTGATTTTATTTACTTGGGTCCTTTCCTTTTTCTTTTTGATCAAACTGGCTAGTGGTTTATCAATTTTGTTAATTCTTTCAAGAATCAGCTTCTGGTTTCATTGATTTGTTCTACTGTTTTTTTGGTTTTGATAGCATTGATTTCTGCTCTAATCTTTATTATCTCCTGTCTCCTGCTGGTTTGGGGTTTTCTTTTCTGTTCTTTTTCCAGCTCTGTAAGGTGTGCGGTTAGCTTGTGTATCTGAGACCTTTCTTCCTTCTTTAGGAAGAC